>NC_134137.1:58405000-59030000 GCF_033958435.1 Carettochelys insculpta | reverse complement strand
GTCTACACGTGAAGCTTACATCGAAATAGCTTATTTCGATGTAGCGACATCGAAATAAGCTATTTCGATGAATAACGTCTACACGTCCTCCAGGGCTGGCAACGTCGATGTTCAACTTCAATGTTGCACAGCACCACATCGAAATAGGCGCTGCGAGGGAACGTCTACACGCCAAAGTAGCACACATCGAAATAAGGGTGCCAGGAACAGCTGCAGACAGGGTCACAGGGCGGACTCAACAGCAAGCCGCTCCCTTAAAGGGCCCCTCCCAGACACAGTTGCACTAAACAACACAAGATCCACAGAGCCGACAACTGGTTGCAGACCCTGTGCATGCAGCATGGATCCCCAGCTGCCGCAGCAGCAGCCAGAAGCCCTGGGCTAAGGGCTGCTGCCCATGGTGACCATAGAGCCCCGCAGGGGCTCGAGAGAGAGCATCTTTCAACCCCTCAGCTGATGGCCGCCATGGCGGACCCCACTATTTCGAAGTTGCGGGACGCGCAATGACTACACGGTCCCTACTTCGACGTTGAACGTCGAAGTAGGGCGCTATCCCCATCTCCTGATGAGGATAGTGACTTTGACGTCTTGCCGCCTAACGTCGAAGTTAACTTCGAAATAGCGCCCGACGCATGTAGCCGTGACGGGCACTATTTCGAAGTTAGTGCCGCTACTTTGAAGTAGCGTGCACGTGTAGACACGGCTAAAGAGAGATGGCAAGAAAGACAAATTATTAGTAGCCAGTTCCATCCCTAATCTGCCTCCTATGTTCAGTAACAGGATTGCCTTATGGTGACACCTCCTGGGAGATACAGTAGTAGCTTTCCGTAGGCTTATGAGTCAATAGGCCATGTTAACTTGACTACCGCTCTGTTTCATTTTCATTCCCTAAGCAGCCGGAATTCAATACGTGTGCAAATCACATTGGAAAACCCAGTGCAATTATGTTGTGAGTTTGATTTCCCAGTAGACACTTAGCCACATACCTACTAAAAGATTATTGAATTATTCTTTTTCAGACTATATTTTTAAAGAGACATTGGCCTGATTCTGCCCTTTGTTACAAATTTGTACCTCACAGAAATTGGATGAGCTACATCAGTGGAGTTATTCTGGATTTATACTAAGGGAAGGCAGAGAAGGTCTGAGCCCAGGCATGTTACACAGCTGTAACTAGGGGCAGGTTTAGCTGGGTATGTTTCCATGAAACCTCCTTTATGTAACTGGGCAAACTACTGAGCATCTTGTGTTTTAAGTAAAACCATGAAATAGAGTCACAGGAGGCCATTATGGGCATGTTTATACCAGAGTCACCAGGTGTGACTATCACTCATGTAGACATAGCCAAGCTAGCCTAAGTACTGGGCAGTGAGACATGGACTCCAGTATGGGTTTGCCACCCAGGTACTCACTTACATCTCTAGACAGGCTTGTTCAGCCTCAGATGAAGCCTGTGTTGTGATGACATTGCTGCTTTGGTGCCCCAGCTAGCCAGATTAAAGCTGGCTACACAAACAGAGATCACTCCCTTTAGATCTTGAGCTCACTTACATGAGTTCAAATCAAGAGGCGCACAGCTGAAGTCAATGGGGCATCAACATTACCATCTGCATGCCAGATTAGAATTAGGCCCGCTACATCAATTACTTGGAATTTAGGATGGCTTGGATTTATTACAATGAGTCCTCTGGACCTTCCTTTGTCCAATCAACTCTGAAGGTCAGGCAAGAGCCCTTGAGTACAATACTTCTGAATTAAGAGCCTGACCCAGCCAAATATTTAAGCACAAGTGAATATCCATGTTCATGTGGCTGTCCTCCCATGTACTTTAACTGAACTTGCTGGAGGGGGTCTTTCCATAAGAATTCATTGGCGCTTTCCAAGGGGATTCAAAATGTGAACTTCCTGGGAAGTTCTAATGCACCACTTTTCTTACCTCCCTCTCAAATACTGAGTGGTAGCCAGGAGTTAAGCTGTATTTCTACCACTGGAGTTTGCTAATGTGCAGCAGAGAAGTTAGTCAGCTTGAACATGAGTTCTTAGAGCTAAGGCTTCTGGTAGTTATCCAAGTGTAAGTTTACTCTGTAGTCCGTCTGGGAGAAAGAAATAGGGAGTGGATTTCTGTCTTTACTCGAGCAGTATTTAAACAGAAGTAGGGGTTTTACCAGAGTAAAGACTAAGGTCTGCAGGATTTGGCCCTGGGCTGTCACAGCAAACAGCACACAGCATACTTTCCAAATCCTGAGTAAAGAGAGTGAGTAATGTGCACTGTATCTCCTTTATTCAAGTAAGAGACGTGCTCGTGTGTTTCCTATTGTGCATTGTTCGACAGCTGCAAAGTAGCATCTTCTGCAGGTCAGGAGCCAAACTCTGCACAGGGCCTCTGCTTTTGGGCTTCAGGCTGGAACAGGAAATTCAGCATGCAACAAGAATTCACTGTTCAGTGAGCTTTGGAAACTGGATCTGTGTTGTGGAATGTTTTGGGTATTGAGCAATGGAAGAATGTGGAAAATAAGTCCCAGCATCTATTTTCTGAAAGCACTGGCACGAGTCAGCAAGCAGCTGCATGTGCTGTCAGCCTTCACTGGTCACATCTATATTGAGAAAAGAGCCCCCTCACCATTAAGACTCAGAGCCCAGGCCAAGTGTAGTGGGTTCATGCTCTGTGGCTAAAAATAGGGGTATAGACATTCCTGCTCAGTCTGAAGCCCAGGGTCTCAGACCCACCCTCCTTGCTGGGTGGTCCAATAAGAGTGATCTCACCCACTGGGTCCTGCCGATGTTTGCTTGCTCAGACTGTACATACCAGAAGGAGCCTGGATCTGTTCAAGGCTGACTTTGTGGTATGCAAAGCTTCAGAGAAGCATGGGACCCCATGCTGCTTTGGAGAGGAAGAAGGACGAGAGAGCACCTCCCACCCCAGGCCCATGGTCAGAGGCTGAAAGTAGGTCATGCTGGGAGTTACAGAGTCAGGACAGTACATCAAGGCTTCCTAGAAGGATGGGAACACAGATGAGTACTATCATGGACCACAGCATGGGCAGTCATGCTATGTGATTGAACCAGTGGCACTCATGCCTTGTGGTCAGTGCCAGAGACAGGATCCAGACTTCAATGTTGAGAGTCAGAGTCAGAGTCAGGAACCAGGAATCAGAAATGAAAAAGAGGGGCCGGACAATGGTGCAGCACAGTGGAGCAGGTTTGGAGCAAAGTTGGGAACAAGGGAAAAGAAGGAGTGATCACAGCTGCGGGCATAAGCATTGAGCATGGCTGCTGGGTTTAAGAGCAGTCCTGGAAACCCAGCTCAGGAGATCAGTCCAGTTAGGGGTTTTGGCTGTAGCTAGCTGGCTGATCCCAGATCCTGCTACCAGCCTGATTCTTCCCAGTACCCTCATCTTTGAGAGTTCCTCCAGGGACCAGGGGCCCTGATTGCTCAGGATGAGCCCAGTAGAATTCCTGCACAGGTCCAGGTTATGGATGTTTTCAACTAATTCCCAGGATCAGTTGTCCTGACTACAGCCATCTCAATCCACTAGGTATTGGAGTTTACCCATACTTCTCTGGAAAGTCAAAGATTTGTTGGATTATATATTCTTCTTCCCCCCAAATAGTTAGGAACTGTGGTGGTGGCCTGGAGCTATTTGAAAATTCAGTAAGTGATTTAACAAGGTAAATGTGAAAACACCAGGTGGATCTGGAGTAGTTGCAGCTTTAAAGCCCCAGGACTCACCTGTTCCAAGACCTTGAAAGGGCCAGACAATGGTGATCAAGTTTGGCCAACAGGTGAGCTGACTTAACGTTCCAGGTAGATAGTCAGACCTACTTCCCCACAAGTAAGATGGGGGCAGTCTTCTGATGGCTCTGGTCCACATAATGTTTGTAAATTTCCTTTGGAGATCTTATTTGCTCCTTGCACTTGTGATGTACTTGGCACAGGTGGGCAGCTCAGTCCCTAGCAGATGTGGATGAGTTTGTAGATGAAACTGAGGATGAAAACTGGTGGTTTGCAAAGAAGGGGCTTTGTCGGATTGAGGTATGGGTGGCATTGTTATTGGTAAAATCCACATGGTGGACTAAAGAAAACCAGTTGTCCTGGTGGTAATTCAAAAACTGACATAATTACTGATGCTTCCAGTTCCATGCATAGGGCCAGTTAGCCAGACAGAACTACAGAGTCTTAATGTGTGGATGAGACAATGATGGAGGGAGGAGGGGGTAAGATTTATTAGGAACTGGGGAAACTTTTTCAGAAAAAGGGAGCCTATACAGTAAGGATGGGTTCCACCTAAACCAAACTGGAACCAGACTGCTGGCACTTAACATTAAAAAATCATAGAGCAGATTTTAAACTAAGGGCTGGAGGGGAAACTGACATGTGTGGAAGAGCATGTGGTTTGGATAGAGACTTCCCTTAGAGAAAGACCTATTAATGGGAGGAAAGGATGGAAAATGAAAACAAAAAAATACAGACAGGATCTGATGAGCAGTAGTCAAATGAAAAGGAGTCCCTTTCAATATCGTGAAGTAGTGGCAGATTGCTAAACAGTGAGAAGTTTTTAAAGTACTTATACATTAGTGCTAGAAGTCTAAATAGTATGAAGGGTGAATTCCAGTATGTATATTGAATGAGGATGTTGATAAAATAGGCATCATAGATGCTTGGGGGAATGAGGGTTATCTGTGGGACATAGTAATGTCAGGGTACAAAATCTATTGCAAGGACAGATCAGGTCATGCTACTGGGGGAGTGGAACTACATGTGAAAGCACAGAACCAAATGAAGTAAAAAAATTAAATGAACCAAACTGTGCGATAGACTCTGTAAGGATAGTAATTCCATGTTGTAATAATAAGTATATAGCAGTAGGGATATATTGCTGACCACCTCACCAGCAGGGTGATAGAGACTGTGAAATGCTCAGGGGATTACAGGGGGTATTTAAAAAAACCCTCAGTAATAATGGAGGATTTCAACAAAGCCCATAGTGAATGGGTAGATGTCACCCCAGGACGGGATGTAGACTTAAAGTTTCTTGATGCTTTATAAGTCTGCTTTTAGGAGTGGCTTTTTCTGGAACCCACAAAAAGAGAGTCAATTCTGGATTTAATCCTAAATGGAGTATAGGATCTGGTCCAAGAGATGGATGATGTGGTAACAGTGACCATAATATAATTAAATTTAACCTCCCTGTGGAGGGAAGGCACCACAGCAGCACCACTGTCACCTTTTACTTCAGGAAGAGGCACCACACAAAAATGAGGAGGTTAGTTAAACAGGTCCAAAAGGGAAATCCCTGCAAGCTGCTGCCACCACCCAAGTGCAAAAGACTCCTTTGGGAACCCAGGAAGACAGGAGTGAGATGTCTCCTTGTGAGGTAACCCCAAGCTCTTAACTCTCCCTCAAGAGAGAGCTTGAAAACAAATGGCAATTTCTTACTAGCTGACCTTCCACAGGCAGGTGCAAATTTAATCTCCTGCTTTCTAGGGCTGTGTCTACACGTGCACACTACTTCGAAGTAGCGGCGCCAACTTCGAAATAGCGCCTGTCACGGCTACACGTGTTGAGCGCTATTTCGAAGTTGAAATTGACATTAGGCGGTGAGACATCGAAGTCGCTAACCCCATGAGGGGATGGGAATAGCGCCCTACTTCGAAGGTGAACGTTGAAGTAGCTCATGTGTAGCCAATCCGCGTCCCTCAACATCGAAATAGCGGCATCCGCCATGGTGGCCATCAGCTGAGGGGTTGAACGATGCTCTCTCTCCAGCCCCTGTGGGGCTCTATGGTCACCGTGGGCAGCAGCCCTTAGCCCAGGGCTTCTGGCTGCTGCTGCGGTGGCTGGGGATCCATGCTGCATGCACAGGGTCTGCAACCAGTTGTCGGCTCTGTGGATCTTGTGTTGTTTAGTGCAACTGTGTCTGGGAGGGGCCCTTTAAGGGAGCGGCTTGCTGTTGAGTCCGCCCTGTGACCCTGTCTGCAGCTGTTCCTGGCACCCTTATTTCGATGTGTGCTACTTTGGTGTGTAGACGTTCCCTCGCAGCGCCTATTTCGATGTGGTGCTGCCCAACGTCGAAGTTGAACATCGATGTTGCCAGCCCTGGAGGACGTGTAGACGTTATTCATTGAAATAGCTTATTTCGATGTCGCTACATTGAAATAAGCTATTTCGATGTAGCGTACACGTGTAGACGTAGCCTAGGACACAGGAATCAGATCATAGTCTTAAAAAGGTGATTTTAGTAACAGAACAAAGAAGAACTTGGTAAGAATATCTAGTTACTAGGTGTTACAGAACAATTGAAAAAAAGGTTGATTAAAGCACAGAAAATTGCTTCCCTGGGATTCAGTTTAAAAGTTATAGTGCACAGGGGTAGGGGAAGAGGGGAGGTGTTACATAAATCAGCCAGAGAAGTTCCAAAAACTAAACCCAAAATTGGAAAAAAAATCTGAATACATCTGACTAACTAGCCCCTGTTGACTCACATATCTAATGTTAGATGATTCAGCCCTTTTAAAATAGGGGTATTAGTGAAAAATTCCATACTTGGTTCCTGGCTCATTTCATTTTGGTATCTCTTCTCTGGCCACACAGCATATGGATCTGTAAGGAATGTGCCAGCCGGAGCACAGTACTGCTGAAGGATTTCAGGAACGTGTCCTTTAGAGATTATTTGCATGAAAATGCAAAGGTGTGCATATGTGATACCTTGCAAACATAGCTTGATGGGCAGCAGGTGAATAACTCTCTCATCAGGCAACATCCATAATCAGGAATGATTTTAGTTAGGTGGACAACCACTTATCAAGGGTATGGCCAAGTTTCCCATGGTCCCATAGAGTTTGTTTACAGCCACCAGTCCTGGTACTCAGTGCTCTGTGCTGTTATTTAGCTATAATGTGCCCCAAATGTCTCCTAAGGGCCCAGTAGGCAGTGGAAGTGTTGGTAATGTTGCTAGACAATATTGACATCCCATGGTCCAGGAAATTCTTTTGTTCAGCACCAGCTAGGTCCTGAAGGTGCCAGACTAGAGAGGTTCAACCTGTATATGCTCAGTATTACATCCTCAAGGTATAGACCTCTTGTAAGTATTGTACAGTGCATTCACAAAGAGGTTGTAATTCTTTTTTGCACTGTGAAATGGCATGCAATAATTAAGTAATACTACTGTTATCTTCTCCTTCTCTTTTACTAAGGGAAGATGAATGTGTGTTTCATAAGCCTATATCATCATTATGGTACTCCAGAACATACTCATTAAGAATGATACAGACAATTAAAGAGTCTCATATTTTTTTAATTCATGGTTAAGAATGTGACTGAATGAAACTCATGAGTTATTGCTGCAATTTTGTACTGAGGGTTTAAAGATGATCTCATGGTTTGCCAGACAGAGCTCCCATTGTATGAAAATACTAGCTAATATTTTAGTTTCCCTGTTAGCTTTCAGAGAGAAGTAATTTCTATGTATTTAACAGACCCGCTATATTTCATACATCCTGTATAAACACATTGCCCAGACATACTGCTTAGGAATTGAAAGTTTATTTTTAGCCCTTCAGAACTTCAGTTGAATCACTGACCCCAAGTCTGGGTCCTCTTTAAGGCTCAGCATCAGGGGTATTGGAGAACTGGGCAGTAGGAGAGTACACCTTCATGAACACTCCCTGAGCTGGGCTTTTTTGAGTGTGTATATACACATACAGGCCTGATACAGGCAATAGCAGGCGCTATGAATGGAATAGCTGATCAGTTGCTGACCATTAGTCTGTTCCAGAAGGACCGTTCCGATATTTTTGCTATATGTACATAGTATATATAGTAGTACACCTTCATGAGCACTCCCTGAGCTGGGCTTCCTTGAAAGTGTGTGTGTGTGTGTGTGTGTGTGTGTGTATACACATGCAAGGAAGCCCAGCTCAGGGAGTGCTCATGAAGGTGTACTATATAATGTATACTACGTACTATGTACTATATATATAGTAAAATATTGGAACAGTCCTTCTGGAACAGACCAATGGTCAGAGACTGGTCAGCTATTCCATTCATAGTGCCAACTCTTGCCTGTATCAGATGCTTCAGGAATGACACCAAGCTTCCATAATACACCTAAATTTGTAGACTACTTTTGTTCAGTTTTGTACACAAGTACAGGTTTTTTCTGACCTCTTTTGGGGACCAGATCATACCCTGCAGCAAAGTGAAATGAAGTTTGATTATCATATAAATTTACCACTATTGTTGCATGTTCCCTTCTCACACAGATTCTGGTAGCTCAAAAAAATGGGTTTTTTTTTTTCTATAGACTTAAGAGGTGCCAATCTGGTGGGCACCCCACTGGGCCACATCAGGGTTTGAACTAAGGACCTTTACTGGTGAGCCTATACATTCTGAGCTAAAGAAAAAGACTCTGTAGGGGGGTGGGGACTGTACCCGACCTACATATTTTGTGGATTAGAAACAACAGGCGACTATAGCTGCGTCTACACGTGCACGCTACTTCGAAGTAGCGGCACCAACTTCGAAATAGCGCCCGTCACGTCTACACGTGTCAGGCGCTATTTCGAAGTTAACTTCGACGTTAGGCGGCGAGACGTCGAAGTCGCTAACCCCATGAGCGGATGGGAATAGCGCCCTACTTCGACGTTCAACGTCGAAGTAGGGACAGTGTAGACGATCCGCGTCCCGCAACGTCGAAATTGACGGGTCCTCCATGGCGCCCATCAGCTGGGGGGTTGAGAGACGCTCTCTCCAGCCCCGCAGCTCACTGGTGGCCGCGTGGAGCGGCCCCTTAAAGGGCCCCTGCCCCGCCCTGACTGCAGGAGGTTGAGGCAACGTGCAGGCTGCAGGCTGCACACGCGGCGAGGAGCCTGCAGAGACCTCAGCCTCCGACAGCAGCCATGGCAGCCCAGCAGCCCCCCCAGCACCCCCAGGGGACCCCCCCCAAGGGCAGCCAGGGCAGCCAGCCCAGCCAGAGGGCCAAGCAGTCTGGAAAGCGGCAGCGGGGCCCCTCTTGGACGGAGGCCGAGATGCGGGACCTGCTGGGGCTCTGGAGCGAGGAGGAGGTGCTCCAGGTAATGGGGAGCAAGAGACGGAACGCGGATGCATTCGCTCGGCTGGCCGACGGCCTGGCTGCCCGGGGTCACCCTGCCCGCACTCCTGACCATGTGCGCAGCAAGGTGAAGGAGCTGCGGCAGGGTTACGCCCGGGCCCGGGATGCGGCCAGCCGATCTGGGGCCGCCCCAGTCACTTGCCCCTTTTACAGGGAGCTCAGGGACATCCTGGGCTCCCGGCACACCTCCCCACCTCCGGCCACCCTTGACACGTCGGCTGACGAGCCCCAGCAGGCCCTGCAGCCGGGCTCCGGCCCGGAGGTAAGCCCCGCACCCCGGGGGTCCCCGCCGGAGGCCATCCCCAGGACATCGCGGCAGGTGGAGGAGGAGGAGGAGGAGGGGGGCTCCTCCTCCACCGATTCCAGCCTGCAGATCCTCCTCCTGCCATCCCGGAGCAGCAGCAGGGCCTCCGACCCCCGGGGATCTCCGGACCATGGGAGCGGACCCACAGGTAGGTACCCCTCTCTGGTGGACACCCCGGGGCTGGAGGGGCGGGGGGAACAGAGATGTGTCCGGGGCCCCCCACACGCTCACATGGCCATGGCCCCAAGGACACCAGGGACAGGGCTCTCACAGCACTGCAGCCAGCAGCCCCTGCCCCCGCCACCCTGCATGACAGTGCCATGCCCCATCCCCAGGCCAGGGGGGAGCGGAACCTCGAGGGGCCCCCGGGCGGAGGGGGTGGGACACCCCGCAGCAGCAGCATGCGATGGAGTGGGGGGAGTGCCAAAGGGAGACCCAGGCTACAGATGAGCCACCCGAGCCGAGGAGCTCCCAGGGCCAAAGGAGGATCCTGGCGCTACAGCTGGCAGGTGACACCTCTGCCCTGAACAAACAGGAGGGAGGAGCTGAGCTGGCTTGGAATTGGGGGGCGAGGGCGGGGGCCACAGGTAGAGGCTAGGGGAAGGGAGAGCTGGTAGGCAGCCAGCCAGAGGAGAGGGAAAGCTGCATCCCAGAGGGGCCCCCCTTGGGGTCTTCTCCCCACGACGGGTTGGAAGGACTGTCTCTTCCGACAGCTGGTGCTGTCACTCCTGCCAGAAACTGGCCAGCTGTGGCCTAAGAAACCTCTCCTGCTCTCAGACCCTGCGGGCTGAAGTGAGAGTCGCTCCCACCAGGGGATGGGCTGCAGGGCAGGGGGACCCCTGAACCCCATCCATCACAGCAGCATCTCCCGGGGACGGGGATGGGGAACCTGCAGCACAGGGCGGGGGGGACAAAGGCCACGGCTCGGGGACCACACTAACGCCTGTCTCCATTCTTCTTTCCCCCCTCCTCTCCTGTGTCCTGCACCTGCACCTGCACCATCCGAAGGACCGGAAGAGAGCGCCGGCGAGGCGTCGGTCGTCCCGGAGACTCCTCCGGGACCCTCGCTCCAGGGAAGTCCCTCGGCCGAGGAACCACCGGCCCCGCGGAGGGCAAGACGGCGGACCCCGCGCCTACTACTGGCGGTGGCCACAGACCCCCAGCTGCTGGCCATCTTCTGCCGGCAGCTGGAGGTCTCGGAGCAGCACCTCCGGCTGCAGGAGCAGGCGCTGGCCTGGCACCGAGAGGCATGGGGGGCCCTTCTCCAGACCGTCAACTGGCTGATTGACTTCCTGGGCCCCCATGCCGCGCCGGCCGCGCCACCGCCCGCCATGCCCGCTCCTGCAGCCCCACCACCGGCTGCTCCAGCCGCCGCCGGCCCGTCCGCCGTCGCCCCACCACCTCCCCGCGAGGGCCACCGCGCCGAGGGACCCCTGGAGCCACCCGAGACTCGCCGGCGCCAATATCTTCCGGTGGAGCCCGCTCCCACCCAACCACGGACCAGACTGCAGGCCCGCCGGAGCTCCTGGCCAGGCACGCCCACTGGGGGCCTGTAGGGGGTGAGGGGCCCGGGACGTGGCCCCCCCCCCCGATGGACAGACTTTGGGGACTGGGTGGGTGGGTGGTGTGGGTGCTGCCCCTGCTTGCCCCGTCCCCCCTGTAAATAGTTCTCCCCGTTCTCCTCCCTGCTTTTTGGTTTTCTTTTGTTGATGGCGCACCCTGCTTGGAGTTTATTGTTGTACATAGTTTTATTCGTGCCCATCTTGCTTTTGTTACGTTTGTTCCTCCTTTTTGCTTTCCCTTTCACATGTCTATATTTTTCTATTTAAAAAAAAAAAAAGGTTCAGCCAAAGAAAACATTTACGTTCACCCACAAGTTCGTGCTGTCGTTTCTCCTGGACAAGGTGGGGGGGGCGGTGGGGTGCTCCATGGTGGTGTGGGCGTTGAGGCAGGAGTGTGGGGGAGGAAGGGGCGGGCAGTCGGGGGCCTGGGCAGAGTTCACCCCGCGGCCTGGTCGTCGAAGTGGGCCCACAGGGCCTCCCGGACCCGGGTCCCCTCTGGGTCCACCTGCCGACTGGGGGCAGCAGGTGGCTGGACGTGTGCCCTGCCGGCCTCGGCGGCCCAGCCCTGAAGGAAGGTCTCCCCCTTGCTCTCGACAAGGTTGTGCAGGGCGCAGCAGGCACCCACAATCTGGGGGATGTTGTTGGGGCTGGCATCCAGGCGGGTGAGGAGACATCGCCATCGTCCCTTGAGGCGGCCGAAGGAGCGCTCCACCACCTGGCGCGCACGGTTCAGGCGCTCGTTGAAGCGCTCCTGGCTGGCGGAGAGGTGGCCCGTGTAGGGGCGCATGAGCCACGGCCGGAGGGGGTAGGCCGCATTAGCGATGATGCAGAAGGGCATGGTGGTGTCCCCCAGAGGGATCTCCCGCTGGGGGATGTAGGTCCCCGCCTCCAGCCGGCGGCACAGGCCCGAGTTGCGGAAAACCCGGGCGTCGTGGGTGCTGCCAGGCCAGCCCACGTAAATGTCCTGGAACCGTCCCTGGCTGTCCACCAAGGCCTGCAGGACGACTGAATGGTAGCCCTTCCGGTTCACGTATCGGCCTCCGCTGTGGTCCGGGGCGTGGATGGGGATGTGGGTCCCATCCAGAGCCCTGAAGCAGTTGGGGAAGCCCAGGGTGGCAAAGGCGGCGACAGTGGCACGTGGGTCCCCCAGCCTCACGAGCCTGTGCAGGAGCATGGAGTTGATGGCACGCACGACCTGCAGGGAAAGCACATGGGACAGCCCCAATGAGGGGTGAGCAGGGTGTGCATGGCCCTGCCCTGGCCTGCCCTGGCCCCCCTGGCCTGCCCTGCTCTGCCCTGGCCTGCCCTGGCCTGCCCCGGCCCCCCTGGCCTGCCCCGGCCCCCCTGGCCTGCCCTGGCCCCCCTGGCCTGCCCTGCTCTGCCCTGGCCTGCCCTGGCCCCCCTGGCCTGCCCTGCTCTGCCCTGGCCCCCCTGGCCCCCCTGGCCTGCCCTGGCCCCCCTGCCCTGGCCTGGCCTCCCCCTGTGGGTTCTCTTACCTCCATGAGGACAGCCCCGACGGTGGCCTTTCCGACGCCAAACTGCTGCCCCACGGATCGGTAGCTGTCCGGAGCGGCCAGCTTCCAGACAGCGATGCCGACCCGTTTCTCCACAGGGAGGGCACGCTGCATGGCAGTGTCCCGGTGCCTGAGTGCGGGGCTGAGCCACTGGCACAGCTCCAGGAATGTCTGTCGGGTCATCCTGAAGTTGCGGACCCAGTGGTCGTCGTCCCACTCCCCAAGCACCAGGCGCTCCCACCAGTCGGTGCTGGTGGGGTGGCTCCACAGCCGCCGGCGTGTGAGGCGGGGGGTGGAGCGGGGTGCTGCAGGGGGAGGGGCTGAGCCCTGCTGCCCCGGGGGCATCTCCTCCCCTGGGGCAGGAAGGTGCTCAGCTGCCCCCAACATGACAAGAGCCAGGGCAAGCCCTGCTCCTGCCAGGAGGGCTGGCTGGACCTCTAGCTGCTGCTGCTGCTGCTGCTGCTGCTGCTGCTGCTGGGGGTCCATGACTGCGGCGCTCGTGGTCTGTGTGCCTATCTGGCTCGTCAGACCGCGTGCTGTGCAGCCTGAGTGTATGTGGGAGGGGCCCTTTAAGGGAGCGGCTAGCTGTTGCCCCGGAAGCGCTAGCCTGCGCTGTGACCCTGTGTGCAGCTGTGCCTGGCATCCCTATTTCGAAGTGTGGTACTTTGACGTGTAGATGTTCCCTCGCTGCGCCTATTTCGATGTCGGGCTGCGCAACGTCGAAGTTGAACATCGACGTTGCCGGCCCTGGAGGATGTGTAGACGTTATTCATCGAAATAGACTATTTCGATGTTGCTAAATCGAAATAAGCTACTTCGATGTTGGCTGCACGTGTAGACGTAGCCAAAGTCACATAAGGGACACTTCTCAGCAGATTGCGGAGAGCTATTCTCCTCAACCTTGTTTACTGCCATTGAGACTGAAGGGCTGTGTCTACACGAGCCCCTTCCTTTTGAAAGGGACATGTTAATGAGGGGGTTCGAAAGATGCTAATGAGGCGCTGTAATGAATATGCAGCACCTCATTAGCATAATGGTGGCGGCGGCGATTTGCAAGTGCGGCTTTCCGAGTTGTGCGCTGCCCATGGCAACGAGACCTTCCGAAAGGACCTCCCCCCAGTTTTCGAAAGTCCTTCTTCCTATCTGGTGTTAGGGAAGAAGGGCTTTCGAAAACTGGGGGGGGCCTTTCGGAAGGTCCTGTCCCCATGGGCAGCGCGCGATTCGAAAAGCCGCACTTTCGAATCACTGTGGCCGCAATTATGCCAATGAGGCACTGCATATTCATTGCAGCGCCTCATTAGCATCTTTCGAACCCTCTCATTAACATGCCCCTTTCGTGTAGACACAGCCAAGGTGACCAGCATCTAGAAGAATTAGGGTCATAATGGGGCCATGTGTGTATATGTCGGTTTGTTACACATTTACGTAAATGTTAGGGTACTGCCATGTTCTGGTTGTCAATCCATAAAAGTACCATTTCCCTTAGGTAGTATTTCTGAGTATATTCCTGGTCTGGGGCTGGCTCCACCAAAGCACCTGTTGCCTTCTGAGTTCCCCTGCCTCCCTGCACACTCCTTCCCACACATCCCCTGGTCCCCCTCTGTAGCCTCCACGTTATTTAAGACTAGCAGCACAGCGGGGTTAGAGGGGCTCACTTCCCTCTGATGCCAGCATGTACGTTCTGTGCCCGGGGGAAGTTGGGGGGTGGTGTCTCCATGCTGCGCATTGCACCAGCTGCTGGGAGCAGTGCATGGAGACACCCTCATGCCACCTGCTGGCCAGGGTATGCACATACTGGCAGCTGTGGGAAGTGAATGGCCAGAAGCCAGCCTAACCCAATGATGGTGCCCCACCCCGGCCATGGGTGGTAAGTGGGGCCAGGGGATGCACAACGATGGGGAGCACAAAGGGGTAGCAGGTGGGCAACAGCACCCCAAAACCCCTGTTCCCCAGGAGCCACTGCAGATGGGGTGGCCCAGGTAAGTGTTGCCCCCTCAACCATGCTCCTCCCCACCCTTGTGCACCACACTCCCGCTAAAGCCTGCATCCTCCTGCCTCCAGCCCCCAAACTCCCTCTCAGAGACTGCACCCTCTGCTGCCCATCAATCCCTTGCTGCAGCCCAGAGCCTGCACACAGCACCCAAACACCCTCCCAGAGCCCGCACCCCTCCCACACCCAAAATCCCTTTCAGAGCCTGAGGTAGGCTCTGTGTGTGTGTGTGAGAGAGAGAGAGAGAGAGAGAAAAGAGTTTGAGTGGGGAGGGGTGCAGGCTCTGGGCATTCTGGGCACCACCAAAATTTCTCCAAGTCTGATGCCCCTGCTTCTGAGGTAAGTGATGTAAAGCCCAGTTTTTTTGGCATTATAATGTATGTCAAATTGTCAACATCCAGATGTACTCCTGGAATGGTGTCACAGTGCACTATATTTGGGTGAAGGCACTCAATGGGTTATTCGCCTGCCCCCACATTTTGCATGAGTTATCCCATGAGAAAATAAATGTAGGTAAAATTCTCTCACAACTTAGCCTGGGGATTTACAGACCCCTCACTGGTATGATATTTGAGGAATTCCATGCAGGTGTGCTAAAACATTGGGCTCCTTAGAGCTGGCCTTATGAACTCACAGCAAACGCTGTGACCTTGGTTATTCCCTCATTTAGAGCAGTGGTTCTCAACCTATTCAAACAACTGCACCCCTGCCAAATCAGGAGTCTGATTTGTCTCTGGTGCCTCACATAAGAACATAAGAACATAAGAACGGCCATACTGGGTCAGACCAAAGGTCCATCCAGCCCAGCATCCCATCTGCCGACGGTGGCCAATGCCAGGTGCCCCAGAGAAGGGGAACAGAAGACAATGATCAAGTGATTTATCTCCTGCCATCCATCTCCTGCCCTTGTTCTGAAGGCTAGGGCACCATACTTTATCCCTGGCTAATAGCCATTTATGGACCTAACCTGCAAAAATTTATCAAGCTCTTTTTTAAACCCTAATAGAGTCACATTTCACTGCACTTAAAACTTACTGGATTACAAAATCGGACATAAAAATACAAGAGTGACATAGCTCACTAATAGTGAGCAATTGCTGATTTTCTCATTTTGTCTGCATGTCATCTTAGTTTGTATTGATTTCACTGTTTCTTTCTATATATAGCCTGTTGTAAAACTAGGCAAATAGCTAGATGTCTTGATGTACTCGCAGAAGATCTCTGAGTCTCCCCCACAGGTACATATACCCCTGCTTGAGAACCACGGATTTAGGGGAACTAGAAACACAAAGGAGAGTCTTCGATTTCATGTTAAGACATATTTGTGCCCTTTTATAAAGTTAGCCTTAAAAATACAAACTAATGTAACCCTGCATGCAGCAGCTCTCAGGCTGGGACAGGATCTGGCTGATCATGGAACTGGAAGGGACCTCATGAGATTATCGAGTCTAGTCCCCTGCCCTCCTGCAGGACAAAGCATAATGCCTGTAAGATTTTTTTAAATCTATTTGTCCCAGGCCCCTAAATGCCTCCTTCAGGGATTGAGCTCACAACCCAGGGTTTACAAGGTCAATAAAGCTGGAAGCCAGGCAGACCCACCAAACACCTTCCCTTCCAGCTATCGTAATCCCCATAAAATTGGGTGTATAAGGCATAATTTTGCAAACCCACTCCAAAATCATGACCTTGGCTTGTATATTGCAATGTAGGTCATGGTGAACAGGAGTCAGTTACATTTGGGAAAATGGACAGCAAGGTTTGAGGGACCTGTCCAAAAAACTTTGGTGTTGACTCTGTGACTCCATCTTGTTAACATCCTGTGATATGTTATTTCAAGTTCACTATGCGCTTGTGTATTCTCAAATTGAAAGCTACAAATCTGATATTTTAGCAACTTCCCACTGCATTGCTCACCTCTCTTGAATATTTAAATTGCTTAGTTATTACACAGCTGTTTTCACAAAATGTGCTTTGCTTTAAAGTGCAGAATTTTGCAGGCCATTTATTGCTCTGGGCTGCTCTACCAAGAAGGAAGAAGCATAATATGTGGCCAGAATTTAAAGTTAACTCAACAAGATGTAAACTAGATGTTTGCTTGGAAAGCTTCCCTCTCTGTCTTCCAGGGAGCTGTTAAAATATGGAATTATTGGTCAGATGTCTTTATGGAAAAAAGCCTGCAATTTAATATGTTGTGTATAGAACAGTTAAACCAACCCCTAGGTCCTATAGCCAAGATAACATTATCTATTAAATTTTATGGGTTGTTTATAGTAATTTGTATGCAGTTCTTCTTTGTTCCAATTTCATCCCTAATCAGCTGTAAGAGATTTTTGTGTAAGAGTAATATTAATGCTTTGCACTTGTATTTTGTTACTCTTCCAAAACCTATTGCACACAGGTCACCCACAGCGAGGGCAAATGGGACAATCGCCCCTCCCCCAGGCCAGGTGTTTCAAAGGGGCCTGAAGCTTCTCTGCTATTCTGGCAGGGAGGGTGGTGGCCCAACGCTACAGCTTGGGCAGAGCTGAGGGCTGAATCTCCTAGGCCCTGTCCCTCCCACCCTTGGTCCTGCCCCTGTCAGATCACGGATCTTCCTCTGTTCCATCTTGTCCCAGGCTCCACGGTGTCTCTTGGCACCACTGATTGCACACATTAACTAATGCAGTCTAAAGATATCCCCGGAAGGTGGCTGTTTTAACTGAGATTTCCCAGAAAGGGAAGCTGAAGCACAGAGCTTTGATTGGCTCATGGCTGCTGAGGAGCCCTTTGATGAAAGTGTCGATTAAAATGGAGAAGTTTTAGGCTTCTGATCCTATGCTTAGAACATTAGACACAAAGAATCAGAACCCTTTTGATAAAATGAGGGTGATATCTATTAAAATATGATAAACACAAACAAGAAAATGAAACTGTTGGAATAACATACCCAGATGAATCCACCATCTGGGTCAGCTCACAGCATGTCCTGGAGACCAAAAGCCCAACCTCTTCTGCATTGTAGAGGAAATCTGCCTCATAACCTAGGGCCCCTCACAGACAATTCAGACCCACCTCTCTGAAATCAAGGCCAGGTCTACACTATGGTGCAAAGAATCGATTTAAGATACACAACTCTAGCTATGTGAATTATGTACCTGGAGTCGACATACTGGAAATCGTTTTTTCCTGCTGCCCCACAGCAGGAGGTTGATAGGAGAAACTCTCCCCTCAACTTCCTTTACTTACGCTTCGTGGCAACAAAGAGTGGCAAAGATGACGGTGGAGCCTTTATGGTTTAATTTAGTGTGGCCTCACTAGGCACTCTAAATCATATCTCAGAAGACCAACCACCACCACAGTGACCTTCCAGTAAGTGTAGACATACCCAAGAATACTCTAGCTTGTCTGCTTACTATGCGGCACAAGGAGAAGAAGAATGGTCCCTTACGGCCCAAGGTGCTTCAGAGCTGTGTAAGCTCAACCAATGCCTTAAATTAAATCCAGAAACCAATACACAACCAGTGCAAATCCTAAAATACAGATGTCATGTGTAGTCACCAAGAAGCATCATCTAAGAAGTGTACTGCCACATTCAGCTTCAACTTAGGTTGATCTAAAGCATGACCATATGTAGAGCTTATTGCAGCGATCCAGTCTTGATATGATGAAAGCCTGGACTGTGGAGGAAGGGCCAAATGTGAAGGAAACAGCTGTAATCTCCTAGCTAGGCACAGATGGTAAAAAGTGTTTCTGGACACAAGAGCTTCATGAGCATCCAGCAGCAGCTGAACAAAAGCTACTGTATACAAGGATAGGAAAATATAGTCAGGCAGTAGTCAGGTAGGGCAGGTTAAGATAGAGGTAATCTTGTCATGGTTATCAAAGGACACATGCAACCTTATACTGCTGAAGCCAGCCCTAGCAAATGTAGCATTAGGATTTCATGAAACTAAATAATAATAGTAATAATAATAACAATCCCCCAAGATGAGCCTGATTCTTCTCTGCCCTGCACCGTATGTCATTGTTTCCACTTGAGGGGTGGCTGTAATGTGCTGCCCAAGATAGAACACTGGCAATGACAGTTCAAGGTGCAAGGCAGTGAAGAATCAAGCCATGAGTACATCTGAGGAAGAGGGTTTTACCCACAAAAGCTAATGGCCTAATACATTTGTCAATCTCTGTGATGCCACAGAACTGCTTGCTATTTGTAAAACTACAGACTAACGTGGCTACCACT
Source organism: Carettochelys insculpta (assembly GCF_033958435.1). Lineage (NCBI taxonomy): Eukaryota > Metazoa > Chordata > Testudines > Carettochelyidae > Carettochelys > Carettochelys insculpta. The sequence goes on along the minus strand of NC_134137.1, from coordinate 59,011,301 downwards.
CTGAGACTCTGCCTTTGCTTGTTTTTAAATCACAGAAGGACATGAAAGGTTTTTAAGCTCTTATTAACATGAGCTACGGTAGAATACCCAAACTGGTCTCTTTACATCAGCTTGTTTCATAGTTTGGAATCAAGGATCCTGTAGAGGCTCTGTATGGTGTGTTTTTTTTTTAAACTAACCATGTCTCCTTCAGGATTTCTCTGCTCTGGGCAGTTACAAGAAAATTTGAAATATCAAAAATAAAATTAATATTTAGCGGCTATGCAAATAGCATGGCCTACGCTATGTAAAAGTTTTATAGAAAGGGGAAAACAGAATGGAAAATATGGTATAGTTTCAATTCACAGAGTAACTGTTGTGTGTTATCAAAGTGAACTGACTGCTGTAAGAAAGGCAGGAAAGTTCTCATTGCTGCCAGAGTTTTGACTGGAGAAATACAGACTCAGGAGAAAAACTTCAGACCAAATGATGGGGAAATCCTCCCTGGAATCCCTATAGGGCATATGCTAAAGGAATTAAGCATTTGGATTGGAATCTTGAGAAACTTTACATTTGGTATCATTTGGGGGGGATTTTTTATATCTGAAAAAAGTCACACTTTCGCCTTATTAATGGAAATCAATTAGAAACAGTCTGGGAATCAAATAGAAGCCAAGTGAAATGTGGAGTTGACTAGAGGCTCTCAAGGAAATGTGCTTTGTATTAACTGGGCTATTAAAGAAAACAAAATATAGAAGTGCTGAGAGCTTCAAAGAGATGTTCTGGCCCCAGTCCAAATTCCCAGCAACATACTGGGCTGCAATAGATTCACCGAGCAAGCTGATTTACTTAACCCTTTCATTTCCTAAAGGAGGCCATGAGAACCAAATATCATGTATACAATATATATAAACAAATCATTTCGCATTCCTTTGAAATCAGTAAATTGGGGCTAGATCAAAGTATTCATTTTTTACTTAGAAGCTACTTAGCATAACTAGGAGCTAAATCGCCTGGAAGATTAAGAAAAGAAGAATGTAAACAAGCAACTGGAAAATGAAGAGGAAGTGTTAGACAACTGGAGATAAATAACTGGTATGATTGGGTTTGTCATTTCTCTGTGGGAGCCTTTGTTATTTACTGCACTACAAAGTTACCCTGATGTTAGATGCCGAAGGGAATCTATGGAAATCCTGCCACAGGCAGGAGCGCTCACCATTGATCATGCTGAGCTGGGATTACCAAAGGAAGAACTGTGCCTCCCCTCGTCCCTGCCCCACTCCATGGAGATGGGGTCACAAGAGACAGAAAGAACATCACAAAACTACCTCTGTGGAAGAGGTGTCATTGTAAACTCCTCCCTGATCCTTGCAACCGGTAGGGTCCTGGCTTTTTGAGGCCATATTCTCTTCTGGGACCTGCACATCTGATCTCACACAGGGACCAGAAACCTAGGACAGGCCCCTATGTCAGGATCAAAATTTAGTAGTAGAGCAAAAGGGGAAATCTTACACTGCTGTTGCTCACCCAATGCCTTGTTCAGAGATGAACAGAAAGAGTCGCTCCCCATTGCTAGCTCCCTGACTCCTTTCACAAGCGTCCAGTCAATATTAGAAAGGCTTAACAAGGAAACAAGCTCTTTGTTATGTGTGTCTACAGTGTTTAGCACAATGAAGCCTCAGCCCCTGACTGGATCTCTACGCACCTCCCACACTATAACAAACTCCCAACAATAGAAGTACTACAACCAAAAGTAGTGCAACCCAGAGGCTGCTGAAAAGGGAAGAGTGAAAACTGCTCTATTACCTTAGCTGAGAGCCAGCTGCATTTTAGCTCATGCAGTTGAGGCACTTAGTTGTAGCCCCTAGGCTTGCAGGTTCAATCTCACCTGCTGATGACCAGGGTCCATCAGCTTTACAAGCGGGGGGCTTGTTGGGGATCAATCACTGGGAGGTCTCAGAAGCTCAGGATGTGCTTCCTCAGCTGAGGAAAGTATCTAACCCCAGAGGTACTGAGACCACGGACAAAGAAGAGTAAAATCTGCCCCACAACCTTAGCTGAGAGCCAGGTGGCTTTTGTTCATGCTGTAGAGCTAAAGCCTGTAAGATCCTTCCAGATATAATCCCACCTGCCAATGACCAGGGTCTGTTGGCTTTAAAGAACTATGTGTTCAAATAGAGATTTTTGTCTCATTCTAAGGAACTGGGAAAAAATGGGTATATGCCATCAAGTCTCAGCAATGCCCCTCTGCTAGCTATATTGGCCAGACTGGACTGTCTCTATGACAAGGGATAAACGGACACAAATCAGACACAGGACTGGTAACACATGTAAATCTGTAGGGCTATGACTACACTGTAGCCATAACTCAAAATAACTTGTGCAATTTGTGCAACACAAATTGCATAATTTATTTCAAATTAACTTACTTCAAACTTGGTGCTGTCCACACGGCTCTGATGTTCAAAATAAGTGGCTACAACAAGGGTTCCAGAACTGGAATACCATGCTCGAAATAGCGGCTTCGAGCATGGTGTTTAGCCACTGAAATAGCAGCTATAGTGTAGCCATAGCCTAGGGTAACACTCTAACCTTACTGAATGCTCAATAATGGATTTAAAAGTAGCCATTCTATAATATAATTTTGTCACATGATCACAGAGGGGAACATCTGAACTGGTATTTATTTACAAGTTCAACACTATCAACTTAGGTTTGAATAAAGATCTTGACTGGTTAACACACTCCTTTGATATTTGCATTTCCACGTTGCATGCGATTAATGAGGCACAGCCAGCCTGACTTACTTTGCTGCATTAACACTTGAGTCTAAAATTAGTAACTTCTTTTGCTGCTAGATATCCCCTGGATTCTGTAATCTCCACCTCAACTCATATGCTGAAGTGGGTTTTCGCCAAAAAAGCCCATAACCTAATAAATTTATTAGTTTTTAAGGTGACGCTAATGGCATTGAAGGGAGACTGGTGAATGTAGAAATAAGCAAAAGAAGCTCTTGAGATTTAATTTTGTTCTAAATAATGGTACAAAATCTGTGTGAAACTTTGAAGATGTTGTTTTTAAGGTTACAGACTAACACAGCCACCCCTCTGAACACCTTTGGATTTGTGGTCGGTTGGTTAGTTCTCCAATAATTCAAAGATAGTTATCTTTGCCAGAGAGGCAAGCAGTTATTTAATTTTCCAGTCAACCCAGATCAGGCTGTATATGAAATGTTAGCACCTTGCCCACTTAGCAGAAGCCCCTTGCTGCTGCAAAATACAGTCTGATGTGATTTTATAAGGGTGAATAAGGTTTGCAAGCTACCAATTATATTCAGATCGTTCAAAAGTGGTTATTTTTGGGAGAAAGACAAATAATAGTTTAACTTTCAAGCCAAGTCACAGAGGATTTCATAGTACAATAAAATCCAATTTGATTAGTTGTTGCAAAAACACAATTAGATTTTTGTGAGATGTTACAGCTCTTTCCAGTTTCTTCTGTTTCATCCTGGGCCAGTTTAATATCAACGCAGTCCTTGACTGGCACGCAAAAAACACAAGCCCACCCTTTGCAGACCTCTGGCGGATAAGTTCATAAAGAAGCCCGGCTAGCTATTCCTCATGCTGACTTGATTTTGTTGCAGGACACTACATGAAAACATTTTCTTCCATCTGTGATTCTTTGCCTTTAAGATGAATGAGGCACAGGGCCTTTAGAAATCTCTGAATTCTGACCCTGCACAGTATGATGATTGTGACAGCATTGAAACAAGAACTGATACACTGAGCTATAACTCCTCTAAAACTTGCCTGCTGTAATCAGTAACTCTGACGGGTGGTAAGTGGGTTGTGGATTTACAGGTGAACTTTATGTTCCATGTTTCTGGGATTCTAGGCAGGAGCCTTCACCGCCGGTGAAGTTTTACCATGAAGGGACAAATTGAAGCCCAGGGTGCAAATCCATTTAATGTCTAGCAATAGTGATCAGCAATAGATGTTTTATGGCTTGATTATCTTAGAATATTGGTTATAAAACAATCAGTGACACCAACAACCAGCCTGATTACACTGCTATTTTGCTAGTGATGCTTCTGTCCCACCCTCTGGGCACAGCCAGACAATAATTATCTTAAGATTCAGAGAGGTAGCCATGTCAGACTGTTTCAGCAAAACCAAGGGGTCCTGTTACCCAAAAGGGTTTTGTTTGTACCTTGTTCTTGTTCTCAGTATCATCAGTGCCATTGGAAGAGGTTCATTTTGTGGCATTTCTTGTCCTTATTACAATGTTTGTCACAATAATATGGTGTGGGTTCTGACTTTGTATGTCTTGTGTATTCTCTGAATGATGATGGTAGTAAACTCAATGGCTTTGTCCTTTTCAGTGTTTTATAATGTGATTCATTTGCCATTCCCATCTCCCTCCCACCCTCATCCCCTGCTGCCCATTTATGGTCTAAAACAACCAGTGAACAAAGGCTCGTGTGGCCAAGTAGTCAGAATACAAATGACTATTTACAAAGCTGTATGGAATGTATATGTAAGCCTACCTGAAGTTTATAGCCTTTCACAGACCATACTGAGTATTACCATTCTGCCTCATCCTTCAGACAAAGCTTGGAAGGAGAAAACAGAATAACAATGAATAAATCCCACCTCTTTACAAGAACTATAACAAGGAAAAAAAAGGGTCCAATTACAATCTATGATTATGGTAATGATTGAAATGGGAAAAAGGGAGCCTCTCTTTTGCATTTTCAAGATTACGGATTACTGACCCACTTGGGCACCATGTGTGTGTTTGGGTAACAGGTGGAGTATGAACCTGTTAATTACTTCAGTGCTGGTCTTCCCTTGCAGGTACCTTTCTTGCTGTTACCTCAGCAATTCTCATGGGAGCATTCTGTGCCAAAAAATTAAAAGTTCCGAAAATGTTATTTGTCAAAATAACACTTCATAATCATAATCATGTATCAGAGAGAATCATGTTAGTCTGTATCTTCAAGAACAACAAGAAGTCCTGTGGCACCTTATAGACCAAGAGATATTTTGGCGCATAAACTTTCGTGGACAAAGGCCCACTTCATCAGATGCATCTGATGAAAGCTTACCCAAGGCATCCTTCAGTCTGTGTAGACTATGGATCGCGCCCTTCGTAACTCCATTTAAGATCGTCATTTACAGCATTGATTGTGACTGTGGAGGCCCACATATCTGCTGCATGTGTAGTGGGTGTCTGGCAGGACCTTGCTGTCCTTTCTATGGGCTCGCTTCTCCTCTGCCAGGGGTCTGATCTTCATCTCGCCCTTCTGAAGGCCCTTGTGTAGTTCCTGCTTCCAGCTGCTGTGGTCATCTGCCAGTTATTCCCAACTATCTGGGTCGATGTCTACCTCCTTGAGGTCCCTCTTACAGACGTCTTTGTAGCGCAATTGGGGGCATCCGAGAAGTCTTTTGCCAGAGGCTAGCTCGCTGTACAGGATGTCTTTTGGGATCCTTCCATCATTCATCCTGTGGATGTGGCCAAGCCAGTAGAGCCGCCACTGCCTGAGGAGGGTATGCATGGTTGGAATTCCAGCTTGCTTGAGGACGGCGTTGTTGGGCACTGTGTCCTTCTATGATATCCTAAGAGTGCGCCTCAGGTAGCACAAGTGGAAGACATTCAGCCTTTTTTCCTGACAGGCGTACAGGGTCCAAGACTCGCTGCCGTAGAGGAGGGTGCTGAGGATGTAGGCTCTGTAGACTTGCATTTTGGTGTGAGTGTACAGCTTGTTGTTGTTCCACACTCTCTTACTAAGTCTGAACAGAGTTATGGCTGCTTTTCCGATCCGTCTGTTTAGCTCAGTCTCCAGCAACAGGGTGTCAGTGATGGTGGACCCGAGGTAAGTAAACTCATGGATGATCTCTAGTGTGTAATTGTCAATGCTGATTGGTGTAGGTTCAGCAATGTCCTGACCACGTACATTTGTCTTCTCTAGGCTGATGGTAAGCCCAAAGTCCTTGCCTGCTTTGGAGAACTGATCCAGCAGTTTTTGAAGCTGGCCTTGTATGTGTGTCACTACAGCAGTGTCGTCTGTGAACAGCATGTCTCTAATGAGCACTTCCCACACCTTAGACTTAGCCTTCAGCCTCGCAAGATTAAACAGTTTCCCATCAGATCCTGTGTGCAAAAAGATGCCCTCTGTTGGGGACCCAAAGGCTGCGTCAGGAGGAGCGCGAAGAAGATCCCGAACAATGTTGGAGCAAGGAGACATCCTTGTTTGATGCCACTCCTGATGCTGAAGGCATCTGATGATGTGCCGTCATATTGGATGGTTCCTCTTGTGTCTTCATGGAAAGACTGGATCATCTTGAGTAGCCGTGGTGGACAGCCTATCTTATGGAGCAAGTCGAAAGCCTTGGTCAGGTCGATGAAGGTGACACAGAGTGGCTTCCTCTGCTCCCTGCGTTTCTCCTGCAGCTGCCTCAGGGAGAAGATCATGTCAATGGTAGATCTCTCAGTGTGGAATCCACACTGGGATTCAGGATACACCCTCTCAGCGAGCTTCTGGAATCTGCTGAGGATGACACAAGTGAACAATTTACCAGTGATGCTTAGGAGGGAGATTCCACGGTAATTGTTGCAGTCAGTTCTGTCTCCTTTGTTCTTATACAGGGTTACAATGTTGGTGTCCTGCATATCCTGTGGAACCTCTCCCTCTCTCCAGCACAGGCACAGCAGCTCATGTAGGGGTTCCAGGAGGGTGTCCGTGGCACACTTGATTACCTCTGGTGGTACACCATCCTGGCCTGGGGCCTTTCCTACTGCAGTGCTGTCAATGGCTCTCTTCAATTCGACCACAGTTGGTTCCTGGTCCAGCTTGTCCACGACTGACAGGAGCTCGACGGCGTTGAGGGCTGTATCAACTACAATGTTCTCGCACGAGTACAGCTCGGAGTAGTGCTCAACACAGCGCTCCATCTGTTTGGCCTTGTCAGTGATGACTTCACCAGATTTGGATTTCAGAGGTCCCGTCTTGTTCTGGTTGGGTCCCATTGCCTTCTTTATTCCCTCATACATTCCCCTGAGATTACCGGAGTCAGCACAGGTCTGGATTCTGCTGCATAGCTTAAGCCAGTAGTTGTTGGCATAGCACCTGGCTGTCTGCTGTACTGCTTATGCACCAGAATATCTCTTTGTCTATAAGGTGCCACAGGACTTCTAGTTGTTCACTTCATAATCACGACAGTTTCACTTATTTTGGTAATTCATTTCAAAATAGCGGTCAGCAAGTATTTCTGTGACAATACAGACACACACAGTCTTTCTCCTGGAAGCAGAGAGTTAAAGAAACACCAATGACAACCCGCGTCCTGTGTCTTTGCCCTTTTCTTTACCCAGAGCCCTGCCAGGGGGCCAGACACCCACAACTTCTTCCCACTACATAACTGTCTCTGGGGACCTCCCAGCCAACACACGTCTCCCCACCCAGAGCCTAGCTGTGCCCTCCCTTGCCAGACACCACCCCTGCTCTAGCATCCAGGAATTCAGAGGGAGAAGCAGCCTGATGCTTGCTCCGAGTTTACTCTGCACCACCCTTTGTTCCCTTCCTGGCATGATGGGAACTGCAGCTGCTAGGAACCCTCTAGCTCTTTCTCCCCCACAGCAGTGCCTTCTATATGGAAGCTGGGTTTTGCTGAGCCAGCAGCACATTTCTGTGGGCGAAATCAGATTCTGTGTGCACAATGTTAATTTTTGCAAAATTCTGCTTTGGCACAGAATTAGTTATTGTTGCAAGGCAATGGAGCATTAGGATATCATAAGTGTGCTCCTCCAATATGTGCCTTTCTCACTGAGCTGCTCAAGTGGTATGTACTCCCATACCTAGTATACTCATCCTGTAAATGCTTGGATAGCAAGTCTGTAGTTTCACAGGCTCAGTGACTGAAGGGAGCCCTTTTGATTTACGTCAAAGGCTTGAATGTAATGCACAGGAATTGTTTTTATGGGCTGGCTAAACCAAGAAACTGTTAGGTGGAGAGAATGACAGAGCTATTCCACCTCACTCCTGCAATGAACATTTCCTTTTCAAGAGACTTATCGAGCGATATGGATCCGTTCTTTCCCCCTCATCAAGATCTGCTTGGTATGGAAGAAAGGAAGAAATTGGGGAGTAGATTATGCCCTACCCTGCCATGACTTATGAAAACTGGCTCTGATCCCTTAAAAGACCACATACTACCTGGAAATTAGTGTATTGGTACTCATCTTTGCCCCATTATTCCCTTCTCATTGGGTGGGGAGATGGTTGGCACAGGAGCCAGCCAAGAACAGCTTCTGCCACAGGGATTCTGAGCTTGGCAAAAGCAGCCAGATTCCAGCTTCTTTGACTCATTTATGCAATTATTATGGACCAGAGAATCTGGCCTATAATATTAATAGGAAGATTTTATTTATAGAAGAAGGAGAGTACAAGGATATATGAAAGAGGGAGAAAGTAAAAGATATGGTGATGAAAGACAAACTTCTGAAACTGTCACTACACTCTACTTATCTAGCTTTGACTGGGAAGTATAATGAATTCTACAAAACCTTAGTCAATCTAAAATAGGCCGATGAGAGTCCATCAAATGAGTGTTAGGGGTTATAGTAAAACAAGACTACAATTTAAGCTTAATTTGAACCAATTTACTTTTAATAAAGTCAAGCCAAGCTTCAGAAATAATTCCAGAGGTGAGCCAAAGGCAAGTCACATGGAGATCTGCATGCCGGCCCTTACATTGACCCCATAACATTCACCATGAAGCTGGCCAAGCGGCTAATCTAGTGCTACAGGTGAAAACAATTTGACTTATTTAGAAAATTCCACTGCTGGAAAAAATGTTGATATCGGATCCTCCCCAAATGGGTGCCCACATGCAGCCAATTCAATCTGTGGACAGCAGATTAACATCTTGACAGCTATCTAATGCTCCATATATGCGGAAGCAGAATGAGCCTGCTGTGTTACTGACTATTCTACTGAAGTTCAATGAGAATTGCCTAGAATCACAGCAGCACGGCAGGTACAGTGGGTGACCGGCACTAACCTGCTGTTGTGAGTAAAACAAAGACATTATTTTCTCAGACAGGGGTATGTAATTGCAACATAAAATCTGAGATAAAAATTATGTCTGAAAAAGCCAAAATACAAAAAGGATGAATTAGACACACTAAAGTGCTGGTGATAATTTTTGCAGTGAAATATTAATTTTTTAAAATTTCTATCTGTAACAAGTAAAATGTATTTGTAAACAGAGCAGAGATGCATGGAGTGGACCTTATTCTGTCCATGAGTAAATGGCCAGCTGTTACATCAACAGTTCAGAGCATGAGCAATTTTAAAATAGTGTGTAGCAGGCTAAGCACTGCCATAAAGGTAAGAGAGAATGCACACTTATCCTTGTTTACCAGTGATTGTTAGGGGAGAGATTGATACCAAATCAAACGAGGCAGGAGGAGAAAAACTATGGTTTCATCTATATTGGACAATGGTATAGCTGCACCTGTGCAGGGACCTACCATAAACAATACAATTTACAATGGTTAAGCATGATTTAAACCTGCACAATTTACTCCAGCTTGAAATTACGGAGAGCCTCTCTGTTGGAAGTTGAGTCTAACCTCCATCACTTGTGAGCTTAATTCATCGACCTGTGCTCCTAGGTAGGCAAGTGTTCATTGTCTCCTAGTCAGAGGGGGCAGAGTTAAGCCATAATAAGTAGACTGAAAGATCTCAGCTGAGGGAGAGGCTGAGTGAGGAGAGGTTTCTAGTCTGGTCAAGCGAAGCCCTTCATTAGAGTAACAAGCAAATATTAAGGTGGGGGTGGGGGCAACACGACAGGGACATTGTAGAGTTGTCTACTCTGCAGGAGAATCCTCAGGGTACGGGTTTGCACATAGAAGGAGAAACTTCAGTAGACTCAGGAGTCAGAATAATTAATCAGGCTTATTTTGACTTATTTACAATACCCCAGAAGTGGTTTGAACTTTGGAGCTTGGGACTGGAGGGCTGAGCTACAGAAGACAAAGAAATTATGTTTGGCCATACTGAGGTGCTCTAAGAGTTAGTGCCCACCCCCCAACAAACACACACTTCCCTGAAGTTTCTATTGGTGCAGGTATATCAGTAGTTCAAATTCTCACAAAGGTAAGGACTAGGTCCACTTTAATATGGCAGGTTTTAAATGACTGAATAGTGTAATAGAACTAATAATGGTAAACTGCCTTCATGCATCTAATTCAATGGGAATGGCTGGAAAGTTGCAATAAAGTGTGAGGTGTTATACTGTATAGTAACTTGTAGGGCACAAGACAGTTGCAAAAGAGTCATTACTGTTAGAAATGGTCCTGAACTCAAGTTACAGGTGTAAACATCCCCCAAAATCTGGACCTACACTAAATATATTGGCTCTAAGACCTGATCTGGTGGACACACATATGAATAACTTTGAAAATGTCTAGCAAAAGTTTTATTACAATGTACCAAAATGCCTGTTTGGGTACCCAAATATCCTCCTATGAAAGGAGCAGCATGGGATCCTTTCCCTCCCACTCTGGAAAGTTGAGAACAGAAGAATCTTGATATCCAACATCTACCCTGGCTATGATTGTATGTATCATTATGTGCAATCTTACTCTCTTTATGGCAATACTTGACTTGTGACATGCCTCTCTGCCACTCGACCACCTTCAGGCCTTTTGTCAGACCTTGCAGCCTGGGGCTTGCTGGCCAGAGCTGCCATGGCTCACTTTGCCTTTCTCCAGCACTGCTTTGTCTGTAGTGCCCAACTCTAGCAGATCACTAGATCCTTTTCCTTCCAGAGCTAGAGCAAGAATCTCTGCTCACGCTGGCTAGCCATCCCTTTTATACAGCCAACTTGGGCACCGATTGGCTGCCACAGTCCTTCCCCTTGATTTACTCCCAGGACAGTCCTCTCCCAGGGCTGTTATTAACCCTTTTTCTTCCAGCGCAGGGCAACCATCCTGTCACACATCTTACTACTGACCTATCTCTCCTCCCTGAATTTCTAGGAGAATATTGCACAAAGCAAAAATACAGTACAAATGCTAGCAAGACTTTCCTAAATCTATAATATGGTTTATGCAAGAACTTCTTGGGTAGTAGTAGTAGGCATCCTTCAGTCTGCATAGACTATGGATCGCGCCCTTTAAAGTTTCAATTGAGGACTTCATTTACAGCGTCTATTGTGACTATAAAGACCCACACGAGAGTGACAGTCCTTGCTGCATCTCTCGCAGATGTAGTGGGTGTCTGGCAAGTCCTTATTGTGCTTTCTGTGTGCTCGCTTCTCCTCTGCTAGCTGTCTTGGGTAGACTTCCATTAAAAGAACTCCCAGTACTGCAAGTCCCTTCCATCCCAAGAAAAGTATTAAATCTAAAATACACCTGAAACAAATCATCCCCAAACAAACATGAAAATCACTGTATAAAAACCAAAATCAAATACAAACTCTACCATGAGCAGACCATACACCTTGAAACAAGAAGTGCACTAGGGACTTTGCCATTGCTGTGGAAGGCACCCAGATACTAGAGTGATGGGAAGCAGCATAAAAGCCTGAGTGGTAATGCCATGTAATGTACTTCCCTATTCATTAGTACAGGCATAGCTTTTGCTGGGCATGAGTAACCTTACCCACAGCTTGATTTAAAGACAAAAATAAATGGTAAATAAGGATATGACGAGTTGTGTGCTAAAGATAATAGTCCTGGGCTAGGTGAAATAAGTAGGAACACACTCAGCTGATAAGCTTGCAATGTCGGTAAGTCGAGGACATAACCAATTGGTACATATTGGATCTGCAAAGTGATTGGACCTTATATGAATCTGTACAATGTCTAAACCATTTAGTTTCAAGAAGTGCAGTGGTTAGTAGCTATGAAAAATGTGCAAAAATTGTAGAATATGTGTCTTGATTTGGAATAATGGTATCACTCTGGAGCTAAAGCCCAGGTCTTGGCCTAGTTGGTGATGGCATACAGCTGTCAATTCACTGTGGTTAATATGGTAACCTGAGTGAGGAGCCAGAGTTCATGGAGTTTTTTGACTCCCAGGGAATGCGAAGACGTGTTATCAATGATAAGCCGAGTAGTAGAGGGAATTCCCACAATTAGTATCAAGCTGCAACTTATCTTTGCGGATCTAACCATCATTACTACTACTACTTAACCCTTGTACTCGGTGTGGAGCCTAGGTCACCTACAAGTCTCCACTATTGCTATACTAAATTGACTTGATCTGGGGTTAGCAGGTAATGCTTTGGAAACCTAATTCCATACACAGCATGACAGCTAAAAGACTGGATGCAAGTTGGAATGATTTCCAAAAGCAAAAATGACAATATATTGTGGTTGTTGTGGGTTGTTTTTACAGGGCATGATGAGATGTGTGTGTGTTATGGAGCATGGGTGTGACAGTAATTGCTCAAAGCTGTGTGCATAACTAAGCCAAGCCTGCGGCAGGCGGCATTTATTCATCTTCCTTTTTGCCAGATTTTTCCCTGCTAGTTATGTTTTTGTTCTCGAGGGTGGTAGGGGTATTGGTGAATGTGTGTGACCAGAGCTGGATGGCCAGTATCGGGCTGAAGGATGTGGGCCAGTTTTGGTCAGGAACACACAGCAGAGGATTCTGTTGGAGAACTCATAGTTCCTGTTGCTGGGGTTACTACTGCAGCCTCTGGCTTGAAGTGGTTTCTATCGAGTACAGGGTTTCCATTTTGGTTTAGTGGCTTTCAGAAGCTCCATGATACAAATTGTATCCGTACCTATGGGGGAAAAGGTGCTGTCCCAGCAGCTGCTTGTGCCTGGCATCAAAGCCACATCAGGAGACATAGAAGGTGTGTTGAGGTGAGGAGGGAGCCCCTAGTTAGCTCTACCTCACAACAGGGTTGGGTGTCAAGAAGTCATACTCAAGCCATTTCTTGGAGCTTGGATGCCAGAGAACTGGACCCCTTTTATTAAATAAACAAGTGCACCCCAGGGATTGCCCGGTTCTTCAGCTACCCCACCAGCCTTATCCTTAAACTGGAAAGAGCATGTGGTGGTACTTCGGCCTCTTCTGTGGCTATACAGACCTTGGCCTTTCTGATGAGCCCAGTGCAGCATTGTCAATTATGATGCAGTTTTATTTGTTATGGACAAGGGTGCTCTAAGAACAGGACTGGGGTGTACCTCCCCGCAGCTCTTTTCATGTGGTCCACCAACCAGCCACCACAGGATAACAATTTTTGACTACTCCCGAACAATCGCCTAGAAGTTAAAGGCTCTGTACACGATGATAACGTCCAAGATCCATTCATTTTAATTCCTTTTCCACATCCTGTGCGAGATTGGCATATGGTTCTCTCTGCAGCATGTTTGACCCCATCCCTCTGTGAGCTGAGCATCTGATAGATGACATGAGTAAGCTGGGCACTCACAGGTGGCTCACTTTCAATCTGACCAGCTTTTATCCTTTCTTGAATCTTAGCACTGTTTTCTCTCATTTGCATTAAGTACAGATTGTTCACCTAAACTTTTCCCAGCTTCAGCTGTCCCTAGCCTCCACCCTCATCTCCTCCTCCATCTTCCGCCTTTCCTGTGCATCTATGCAATTTACAGGTATCTGTAAAAGCTCCCATCCTCTTTCTTTCCTTCTGCCTCTATGCCTTCTTCCTCATCACCTGACGAATTTGGAACCACCTCTTAACTGATTTGCATCAAACCCACCTTGAGAACTTTTGTCTTAATTTTGATAGATTAAATGGGCCTAAAGAGTCAAAAGTGTCAAAAGTGCTAACATGACCCTGTCATTGCGCAAAATTAAATTGTGTTCAACAATGTTTGAGGTTTGCTAAACAGAGACTTCAGCTAAATACAGGCTGTACCTACCTGATCCAGCAGCATTGGGATCTGACCAGTCCCAAACCAAGGAACTTACCAGACCAGAGAGGTCAGTCTGAGCCCCTCTGCTGCCACAAGCTGTGGGGGTCCTCTCCAGCAGCAGCACCAGAGGGGCCAGCATTGCCTGAGTGGAATTGCTGGGATGTGCTTGAGGGGAAGAGGCAGGGTGGCTAATGAGCCCCACAACTGGTGACCAGGAGCACAGTCTCATGGGAGTGAGCAGAGCCCCGTGGCCATGGGGCTATGCTCTTTGTGGGGCTCTGCTCCTTGCCCCACACCACTAGACAAGTGGAGGAGAGAAGTTAGCTGAGGTGGACCGTAGCTGTTGTTATTGCTGAAGTCCAATTCCTTCTCCCAGAAGACAAAACAAGACACGACAGGAAAGAAAAACAAAACAGGTAGAAATGCAGTTTCTGTCTCTGAGGTTGATACCCATTTGTAACCTCACTGATGGAAAAACAGAGGCACAGCACAGAGGCATGCCAGCCACTCTGGGACCCACCAATGCTGCAGCAGATCTAGGGTCTCAGAAGAAAGTGATGGTATGGCTGCCATAATGGTGCAGCTCGCTCCTTCCCGTTCTCATCATTTATTTCACCAGCATCTGCATCTGTCCTCCTCTAATTTTCCTTCAACATCTTTTCCTCTGAAGGACCCCAAAAGGGAGTGATGAGTGGAAGAGCTCTTGTCCTCATTATGTTGTCCACCAGTTAACCATGACTTCCAGCACCCTAATTTTGGTTCCCGCACGTCTCCTCTTTGCCAGGCATGAATGATATCAGTGGGTCTCTTGCTCAGGAGAACTTCTGCCTCATCTGTCTCCCTTTTGCACCTTTCCCCATCAACATTTATTGTTACAGGTTCTTGTGATTTTAGATGAACTTTTACTCCTTTTTTGCAGTTGCTCTTACGATTTGAGTAAATTGGTTGGCATGATTATTACAACAGAAGCCAAGCCTTGATAAGCCTCGATTTTGCTTTGTAATCATTGCATAGTTTGGGTTTACACATCAATGAACTGAACCTTGAGTGCAAACCTTTCGGAGCAGCCACTTAGTATTTAATCAGCATGTTTTACCTCTAGTTCTGCACTGTTTACGTAGAGAGTGCAATATCAAAAGTCATTACATAGCATAGATGCTCAGAGGGTATATATAAAGAGCCTTTTCTAGTATCTCTGAGGCTGCGTCTACACGTGCACGCTACTTCGAAGTAGCGGCAGTAACTTCGAAATAGCGCCCGTCACGTCTACACGTGTTGGGCGCTATTTCGAAGTTGAAATCGACGTTAGGCGGCGAGACGTCGAAGTCGCTAACCCCATGAGCGGATGGGAATAGCGCCCTACTTCGACGTTCAACATCGAAGTAGGGACGTGTAGACGATCCGCGTCCCGCAACATCGAAATAGCGGGGTCCTCCATGGCGGCCATCAGCTGGGGGGTTGAGAGATACTCTCTCTCCAGCCCTTGCGGGGCTCTGTGGTCACCGTGGGCAGCAGCCCTTAGCCCAGGGCTTCTGGCTGCTGCTGCTGCAGCTGGGGGTCCGTGCTGCATATACAGGGTCTGCAACTAGTTGTTGGCTCTGTGTATCTTGCACTGTTTAATGAAAGTGTGTCTGGGAGGGGCCCTTTAAGGGAGCGGCTTGCTGTTGAGTCCGCCCCGTGACCCTGTCTGCAGCTGTGCCTGGCTCCCTTATTTCGATGTGTGCTACTTTGGCGTGTAGACGTTCCCTCGCTGTGCCTATTTCGATGTTGGGCTGAGCAACGTCGAAGTTGAACATCGACGTTGCCAGCCCTGGAGGACGTGTAGACGTTATTCATCGAAATAGCCTATTTCGATGTCGCAACATCGAAATAAGCTATTTCGAATTTGGGTGCACGTGTAGACGTAGCCTGAAAGTGATTACAAAGAACGCATTAGTCATTACCAAGCTTGATTCTCTTTGAAGAAAAGAACTATGAACACAAGCACCAGCAGATATATACTAAAACTTCTTTGCAAAACAAAAGTTAGAAAAGCAGCAGATGGCCATTAGCTATTCAACTACCTTTCACTTTTCAGGAGAGCAAAGACCTGAATGGGAACCTTAGGAGCCTTCTTTCTCTTCTTTGAATTGATCTTTTAAAGATCCAGCTGCCTCAAAAACTCTCTTGCTGGTTGAGGAGGACTAGATAGGGGACAGATGGAACTTCCTTCCTTTGATAATGTGACCAGAGAGTTTACTCTTCAATAGTCCACCATTGCAGGGGATGAACAACACATTTCCTGGGCATGTTTGTTCATATTTTGTTTCAGAGAACTGTACTGAATATGTCAGGTGTTCACAATGGAAAACACTTCTAAATGTTTTATCTGTTGTTGTAGTGGCTCTATAACACTGATAGCAGGAATTGAACTAGATGTTTTTATAAGCCCCCCAAAATCCCTTCCGATACACTTAGATCCTCAGCATTGCCCTGAGTTCTGTAGCACAGAATGCCCTCTGAAGTCTAGTTTTAAATGGCTTGGGTTAACAGGTGGTTCCCTGCTAATCAGCCTAGTGGATGGATCTCCATCGTGCTTATGTACATATCATATGATACATCTTGAAGCACTTGCATGTGAAGCTGAGCCTGAGACTGGTCTGAACCATGCAAACAGCCTGAAGCTGTGCAGTTACATTCAGATCCCCACTCCCTGGCACACACCCACTCAGACTTTGCAGGAGGAACCCTGAGCATCTCCAGTTTTGATGGGCCCAACTGTCCATTGTGCTCCATTTTGTGTAGTCATTTATGACTATCACTGTACCAAATTCAGGGTCCATTATGGCCAATTTCATGGCTGTACAGTTTGAAAACTGGTAAATTTAACACCGTCCACTCTTAAACCTGAAATTTTATAATGTTGTAATCATGGGGTCCTGACCCAAAAGGAGATGGGCCGACTCGCAAACCTGTTGCAGGGAGTTCATGGGATTACCACTCTCACTTCTGTGCTGCTTTTAGAGTCCATCTGATCCTTAAAAAAATTGACAGTACCTGCTGGACCCTTGCATGTCTGATTACTCTCCTCTTTGCCCTTCGAGAAAAGGATTGGGCCATCTGTATGCGTGAACCAGGAATGCACCTTTGCTTTATATTATTTCTGATGAAGAACAAAAACCACAAGAAGTACTTTTCTCTCACATGTTTAGAAAAATTTCCAGTGCATTTTTTAAAAAAATTCCCCAGGGCACAGATATACGAGCTGCTAGCAAATGTTTTCATGAGAAAAAAATAGGTAAAAAAAATCCTTTTTATAAATTCATGGATGTATGGATAAACACATTGGATAAACACAATTACACTACAGAAATATGTCTACTGAAGTCACTGTCAGACTAGATTTCCTGATAAAACTTGTTGACAGAGTGTGGCCACATACAAAAGCCAGTAGGAAGAGTGTTCCACTCTGTTGACAGAATGCCTGGCCACTCTTTTGACAAAACGGGCACCTGGAAGCACCGCAGACAGGGTTGCCCGTTGTCCTGGATGCCCCGTCTGTCGAGAGAAGGCCCGCGAGAGCATTCACACAGCTTTTTTGTCAACAGAACCTGTCAACAAAGGTGTTTTTCTTCATCTGGGCGAGGCAGAAGGTTGTTGGCAGAAGTTCCGGCTTTTGGCAACATTCTGTCAACAAAACGCATTTTGTGTGTGGAAAAGTTCCACCAATTTTGTCAACAAACCTTGCTAGTGTAGTTGTAGCCATTGTGAAAGACCTCAACAGAGGAAACTGTGATGAGAGCTCCCCCTTTTCTGTGGTGTTACACACATTCCCAGTGCCTCCAGTAGCAAATGGAACGTTAGAGGACTTGAAATGACATATATCAAATTCTCCCCAAAAACGTTTGCTTTGTTGCTCCTTATTGACCCCCCACCCCCCACCCCAACACTGCATCTGCACTATTGTTCTTATTTGGGAGCAAATGACAGTACTGAATCAGAACTATTTTCATGAATCATTTATTTTGTCTGTGGCTTAACACCCAGGATTTGGCAGTACAAACCAAAGTGCACCCCCACTGGGTGTGTAAAGCTTCCTTTTATGTGACCAAACAATCCTGTTTTCTAAATTTCTCCTCCCCCAGGTTGTCTGGTGCCTATGGGGCTACCCCACCAGCAGTGAGGTGCCTGAGGTCCCTCCCAGCCCTAAGATTCTGTGCTATGATTCTGTGAATGGCAGGACCAGCTGGTGCTGGGGGATTGGGGGAATGACCAGAATGGCTCCAGAATTTCTGCATGACCAAGCGGATGTTTCTGGAGCTATGTCACTGGCTTGCCCCAGCCCTCCAGCACCACGACACCCAGCTGCGGCCTGTGATCGCCCTGCAGAAGAGGGTAGCCATTGCCATATGGATGCTGCCACCCCAGATAGCCACCGGCCAGTCAGCCACTAGCTCAAGGTGGGCAGAGCAACCATCAGGGTCATCCTCTTGGAGGTAAGACATGCTCAGGGCACCCACCCACCATGGGAGTCGGGAGAGGGCTCCCGGACAAGGGGAACCCTCAGGGACAAGGAAGAGGGGGCAGGGGAGGAGGGTGAAGGGAAATGGGACCAGGAAGGCGAAGAGGGGACAGGGCATGGGGACAGAGGAGGGGCAAAGAGGAGGGGGACGGGGGGCAGGACAGGAGCTGGGGCCAGATGGGGGAGAGGGTACAGGGACACATGGAGCACCCTGCCACACACTCACAGGTGTATTCTCCTCCCATCCCATGCAGGTCATCCAGGTGACCAACGACATTCCACTTCACTGGGTCATCCATGTCAGGGACCTTGACGTTGCCTTCACAGGGTTTAAGGACCTGGGCTTTCCCACCTGCTTTGGGGCTCTGGATGGCTCCCTTATCATCATCTGGGCCCCGGAGCACAGCGCAGGCACCTTCACAAGGGTTACCGCTCCTTGGTGCTCCAGGCCCTTGTGGATGCCAAGGGGTGGTTTATGGATATTTGTGTGGGGTTGTCCAGGCATCTTTGGCATCTCATGGCTTGGATGCAGGATGCAGGCAGGGACATACATCCCCCCCTCCACATGGGAGCTCCCAATTGGGGGACCACCATGCTCCCCCCCTGCTTTGTGGCCATTGCCACATACCCCCTGCACATGTGGCTGATGTGGCCCTACAAGGGACATACAGAATCCATCCAGGACATTCTTAATGAGCACCTAAACTGGGCTCGCAACTGGGCCAGGCCAATCAGGCATCTGGGGAGAGGTTGGGCGGGAGCAGGACAGAAAGGTCAGGGACCGGAGGGGGAGCTGGTGTGGGAGCAGGAGGCTGGGCCAGGCGGGTGTTCACAGCCTGGGTGAGAGTGTCCAGGCTGCCCACCACCCAATCTCAGGCCTCCTGCTCCATTGCCAGACACACGTGATGGAGGTCCTGTCCCTCAGGGTGGCAGTTATGTGCGGTGTTGGCCTCCTCCTCCCTATGGTGGTGCTGGTGCATGCGCTGGTGGTGGCCCCATGTGGGCGCTGGTAGGGGTGCGGTCCCAGTCCCCAGACCCTCCAGTGCAGGGCTCCCCGGGCCATGTACAAGGTTCTGCCAGCCCCTAGATGGTGGAGCTGTGGAGACAGAAGGGAATAGAGGGATGAGCCATCAGTACCATGATGTGGCCCCAGGGGCCATGCATCCTCTCCACTGTGTACCCCCCTCGCTCCTGGTCTCATGGCCTGGGGGCCCTGTGAGATCCAGGTCACTGGGGGTCCTCGCATGAATGGGACACGTGCAAATGTCAATCATTGTCCTCCTTCCCTCTCTGAGTGCACAACCTGCAGTATTGTCCATAGGAGCGGGTGCTGAGCAGTGTAAAGCCCCCACCGAGGCCTGGGTAGTGTGGCTGGCCGGGGTGCATCCAGACTGGAGCTGGTGGCTGTGTGAGTGACCCACTGCTGGCCGTGGCAGAGGCGGGCGCCCTCTCCCTATGTGCTGGGGCACCCAACATGCATGAGACCTACCTGGGTGTCCCTCCAGGAACTTGGCGGAGGCCCCCAGCTGGAAACCTCTGAGGACAGAGTGATGACAAGGGTCCCTTCACTGGAACCCCTGTCATCACTTTGGGCTTCTGTTTCAGTGCCTGTCGGCTGGAGGCTGCTGCCTGTTCCTGTTCCCAGCACCTCTTCCAGATTGCTGTTGGGCTCTGTATCCAGCCTGGCAGCGTCCAGGATGTGGCTGGGTGGTGCCATCTCCTTGGGACACAGGAGGCGGTTGAGCTCCTGCAAGTGGGTGGCAGGTGGTGGCTGCTGCCCCCAAGCGGCTGGCCGTATCACGGGCCCAGCAGTAGGCCTGCTGCTGTTCCTTGACCTTACTCTGCGCTTGTTCTGCTGTGCAGAGGGGGTGGTCCTGGGAGCTCAGGCCAGTCCACTGGTGGCTGAAGGCTGCAGCATTCCGTTTCCAGCCAGTTGTGTGGAGCATCAGTTCCTCAGCCCTTCAGAGTGCAAGCAAGTCCCTGACCTTGGCCTCACTCCAGAAGGGGCCCCCTTCTTTGGCCCCTGGCTGGGCTTCTGGGACCCCTTGGATAGGTTGGTGAGGAGCTCCTGGGAGATGTGGGGGTCCTGTGTGATGGATATGGTGCAGCTGGATTGGCTTAGGGAGTTGTAGGGTGTGCTGGAGGGCATGTTGGTGGTAGCTCCTGCTGTCCCTGCTGCAGGCACACTCTCAGCTTCTTGACACGGGGTTTCTGGGTCCCTGTGTCTTTAAATGCAGGTAGATGTGTTGACCATAGAGCTCCTGCTTGTGCTGGCAGGGGTGTCTCCACACGCCATGGAGGACTTCCTCTTTCAAAAGAGCGACTTGCGGAGCGTCCATAGACGTTCTCTTTGGAAAGAGCCTTCCAAAAGAAGGCATTTTCCCTGAAACAGGAAGGGAGGAGCGATTTTGAAAGGACCATCACGTTCTTTTGAAATTCCTTTTAAAATTGTGCATTTTATGTGCAGATGCTCTGAGGGCCCTTAAATCTTCTTTGAAAGCACATGCTAGTGTGGACGTGGCCTGTCGTAACAGTGCCTGTTTCAAAATAGCTATTTCGAAGTAAGCACTACTCCTCATAGAATGGTTTTGAAATAACCACTATTTTGAAATAGCAGTTGCATTGTGTGTATGCAAGGAAAGTTATTTCAAAATAGCAGCTGTTATTTTGAAATAACTATGCTGTGTAGACGTACCCTAAGATACTTATAGGAGCGAATTTCTGACATATAAACAAAACTATAAACCAAAACTTCAGTCCCTGAGCAACACTCTTCTAGAAACAAGGCCTTTGGTCCTACATCCAGTCAAAAGTAATCAACACATCTCAAACTTCACACCTTAAGTACTTCCCACAAACCAATCACAACCATCCACAAACCAAGAACTGGGCAAAGTTGCACCAAGTTAATTTGCACTCTAATTTTAAACTGAGAAAAAAACCACAATGTAAACACTTGCTTCGTTTCAGGAATGGTTTATTTCAAGTTGATTTAAATCAGTTCACAGCAATTTACGATAAATGAAAATTCTTCAGGGTTTATGCCAACAACTAGCTACTATAGACCAGGGTGAAATGTAAGACATATGGAAGGAGCAGATTATTCTACACCTTCCTAATTTGTCTTTCTTTCCTCTAAAGCATCTGGCACTGCCCACTGTCAGCTACAAGATACTGGACTACATGGACTGGGGTCTGATCCAGCACAGCAGTTCCTAAGTTCTTTGTAAGTTTGGTTTAGAGCAAAAGAAATGCCCACATGGATTTTTCCAGTAGTTTAAATGGGTTAAAATGGGTTAAAATCACACTGCTGAAATCAATGCATCTTTCTCTTGTAGCCATGCCCTTAATCAGGGAATATTTTTGAAAAGACAATGGAATCAAGAAAATTGCAATCTGCTAGTAGCCAACTTGCGAGCCAAAGAAGGTTGTAATCTGTATAATAAATTATTCACCAATAAATATTCACTGAGTTCTCAAGATGAATAGCTCTTGAGAGCACGCTTAGATTGAACGGATAAACGCTGCATGTCACACGGTTACATAAATTTGAATATAATGGGTGTTAACTTTGGCAAGACATGACATACAAAGAGTTACTATGGATAAATGGATTTATTTATTTATTAGTTATTCACTGGGAGGTTAATTTAACAGTGCACTACCTCAGAACAGGACTGGCCATGGCAAGAAGCGTCCAACAGAATTAAAATGGTATGCATCTATTTTATTTCTGTACATAGGAGGTTAAAAGCCATATGAGCCTTAGAGTATCCTCACATCTATTTAACTTGTGATAATCACTCAGCAGCAGCAAATACAGTTTAACTCCAGCAGCCAACAATACTCAAACAGAGGTAACGATTTGATTCAGCCGCCGTGGCAGACACTCAGAATTAAACCCCAAACACTCTCCTCACACCCAAGCTATTGCCAAGAATGTGCCCCCACCCCCGACCCACATCCTATTGAATACATGGCTCTCACAGCAGGCTCAGGAAGTCATCAAAAATCAGGCAATTACAACAAGGGATCCAGTCTGAGCACCTCTGCTGACGGCAGCCATGAGAGTAGGGCATGGGGAGAGATCTGATCTGCCAGGTAGGCCAATCCCAGGTCATAGTGGCCATTGTCCTTTCATTAGCCAAAGATGAACAGGATATGAATATACACATCCCTCATTAAACAAGTGTTTTATTCACAAGTACTCACTTAAACGAGGGACACATACACCTCCCTTAGTTCACTCAATGAGTGAATTCCCCCTGCTAATACGTGTAACCCCCTCCCTGCAGCTCCAAGCCCCGGTACTCTGACCCCCCCGCAGACAGACTTGCAGTCCCAACCCACTGCAGCCTGACTCCCCACCAGTCCTGCAGCCTGAGCCCCCTGCAGACCACAGCCTGACCCCCCTGCTGGCCCTGCAGCCCCAAACCATGGCAGCCTGACCGGCCCTGCAGCCAGCCCCCCCTGCCAGCCCCATGGCTCTGTACTGTGGCAGCCTAACTGGCCCCACAGTCTGACCCCCCCCCTTCTGGCCCCATGGCCCCGTACTGCAGCAGCCTAACCAGCCCTGTGGCCAGACCCCCCGCACAACCAGACCCTTGGCCCCACAGGCTGACCCCCACCCCTGCCGGGCCTGTGGCCTCAAACTGCAGCAGCTACACCCCCTTGCCTGCCCAGCAGCCAGGAACACCCCCCTCCCCGCTGCCTGTACCTCCATGGCCCCGCAGCCTGAACCCCCCCACCAGAATTTAATCCTCCCTCCTGCTCACGGCCCCAAACTGCCCCCAGCCTTTAATCCTCCCCAACCCAAAATTCCCTCACCTTTCAAAAGCAGCGCCACCTGCTGCCACTCCTTCCCCGAGTTAGGAGCACTAGGAACCAATCAGAGACTTTTACATGTATTTTAATGGTAATTTAGTGTCCCTCTTACAAGTTTTCACCTACGAGCAGCAAGCTGGGAACCAACTGTGCTCATATAGCGAGAGATGAGTGTACAGTGCAGTGATTCTAACTGGAAAGGTGGTACGTGTCTTCTGCCCTATTATGCATGTGTAATTCCCACTGACTTCAACGTATGCAGCTGAGGAAACGTGCCTCCAAATACCTTAGAAAAACTAATGGAATGGACAAGGCTGATCACAGGCTCAGAAAGTACTTACGTATTAAGCCGTCCTCTAGGTAAAGTACTTTGTGATCACTGGATGGCACTGAATTGTATTTATTTATACGCGTGTATCTTACATTTATATAAAAACCTTTCATCTAAAAAACTCGCAAAGTGTCACCTATGAAGTAAAACATACCAATGTAGCACACATCAACACTACACGCCAAGAGGTAAGGAAGAATGATAGAGCAATTTGAAACTCAAGAGAGGGATTTAGAGTGTAGTGGGCTAAACTGGAATTTGGCTAGAACTCATGTGCCTACTCAAAAGGTTGGGGTTTTTAATGAACACTGTTTTGCAGAGCCTCAGTTGTACGTCTTGTCCCAGCGTAGGATTGTTTAACTGGAATTAGTCAACAGCTATTTTCCCCAGCCTTTAACATAGGGACAAATGCTGAAGTCCTTCCTCAGTATTTGCTCCATCCTTATTCAGACTAACTGCCACTGAATAATATATGTTGAAATGGATGGAAATTTGCCTAAGTAGAGAACTCAGTAAAAAGTGAGTAAGGAAACCAGGATTTGACCTATGAATATTACGCACTTTTATTGGGGGCACTCGAAAATTGCCTGATAAAACTATTTTTAGATGGAAAATTGGGGTTTTGACTAAATAACATTTTCCACAAGAAGTGTCTAGGCCCTGAAGAAAACTTTGTTTTATTGTCGAAAAGCCAAATGCCTAAAAACTGAAATGTTTATTATCTTTTTTCAGTTAAAATAAACAAATTGCCATGTGGCTATGCCCCTCCTTTTCCTGATGGGTAGAGCCGTACCAAATGCAAAGCCGTGAAAAATACATCACTGACCAGGAAATCTGGTGCCCCACTGTGAAATCTGACCTTTTGTTTGCTTCTACCTCTACAATACAGATTTCACAGGGCAAACCTCAAATTGGGTGTCCTCACCCAAAAGGGAGTTGTAAGGTTTATTTTGGGAGGTCATGGTAATGCCATCCTCACTTCTGCACTGCCTTCAAAGCCGGGTAGCCAGAGAGCAGAAGCTGTTGGTTTGCAACCAGTTCTGAAGGCAGTGCCCTGCCAGCAGCAGCACAGAAGCAAGGTTGGCAATAGCATACCGTGATGACTTTACTTCTGCATTGCTGCCTTCAGAGCTGAGAGGCCAGATATTGGTAACTGCTGACTGAAGGCCCAGCTCTGCAGACAGCAGCTCAGCCTTCAGAGGGGGATCCCTGCCAGCAGCCATGGCTGTCCAACTCCAAAGGCAGTGCCCTGCCAGCAGCAGCACAGAAGTAAGGGTAACAATACTGCAACCTCCCTCATGCACCACCACCCCGACTCCTTTTTGTGTTGGCATCCTTGCAATTATGTTATGAAAATTCAGATTTAAATAGCTGAAATAATGAAATTCCTGATTTTTTAAAATCCAACAACCATGGAATTGACCAAAATTGACCATGAATTTGGAAGCCCCCCCTACTCATGGAATTTTTAGTTCAGCTGCTGCTTGTTTCCATTCTCGAGTGGTGGAGCTCCCCAGCCAGACTTCATTTCCCATGGTGCACAATGGCAGTGGGATCATGATGAACCACTTCTCACTAACAGGGAATACTGTGGTGCATCATGGGGACTGTGGTCTGTCAAGGAAGCTTGACCTATAGAGAAGAATGGAATCATAAGGCACCTGAATTACAACTCCCTGGAAATATCACAATAATATTTAGGAATTAACATACTTTGGTTTTGAGTCAAAATATTTCAGGTTTTGATTTCTTGCTGAAAATTCAAGTTTTTCTGTAGAGAAATCAAACATTTTCTGACCAGCTCTACCTTTTGCACAACAGCCAATACAGGGCCAATTTTACTTCATCCTTACTCAGATTTTACTAAAGAAAAGCCTCATTTCCAGCAGTGCCAACTTTAGCATGATAAAAGGTGCTTGAAGTTCTGTCTCCTGGAGTTATGTAAACAGGGAGTGTCTCAATTTTTATATATAGTAACTGAAGTACCAAGCCCTGTTGGACAGCAAGGAAAATAAGAAAACATAACCTGAATGCATCCTAAATACTCAAACTCCAGAAAGCAGACAAAGAGGACCCAAAATATATTCTTTTATTAAAATTCCCTAAATGTGGGGAGCCGACTGATATTTTATTAGTGTTTTGAGTTGGCAATATGCCATTTTATTCAGTGGAAGTTTTGACCAAGTGTAGAACTTCAGTATTTGCTAAGGTCTAATAAGTAATTTTATCACTTGACAGCAAGTTACCTGTATGAATAAGAAGTCTTAACTGGAGCTGTTAGACAACATAGTCAAACATTGTGGTGACTATTTGACTAATGGGCATAAAACTCCCTGTCTAAAGGAGACCATGCCTAGATTATTAGTTGATTTACGACACTTCTTTCTAGTTAGTAACTAGGTAGAGTCTAAGATGCCTTAGATACTCCAGAAAGGTGCATGTTGCGTAAAAATGTCCCTTTAAATGATGGATTTGTTTCACCTCTGTCTATCTGCAGTGTTACTCTCAGCTAAAATAAACTCTTTTGGCAGATGTTTTTATTTCATGGTAAAGAATTGATAGCCTTGTGAATAGCAGAATGGCTTTTTTTTGGTTTTTATTTATTTTTTTTATGGGCACACATTACTCATTCAAATCTGACTTCTGGAGTACACACCTTCAGAAAAAGACAGATGAATATTTCTGATGCCTTTGCTTTGTAGATATTAGTTATGCAACTAAATCATAGGAGCAAAGCTTTAGGGAAATAAGAATGCATATATACTAATAGGCTCACCTCCTTGGCTATCAGAATTAAACTATACAATTAACATCTCAGATGCTATCAAAGATCTGAAGGAACACACATTAAATATGACATTTGAAAGTAATACTGGGTATAATAACATACAGTACCAGGTCTGGAGGAGCCTGACGGCTAATAAAATGATCAAAGTAGTTCGATATGTCTCATTTTCGTTCACAGAGCTAAGCTATTTTGCAGCCCACACAGTGGTTTCTTTTTGTGACTTCCTGAAGGAGCAGATGCCCAAGTGGAAATGGCTTATTTGAATAGCACAGCAACACAGTTTCTTTTTATTATTATAAATTAATAACAAATAAGAAGTCAAACAGCTGTAGACTGGAGTACAAATTCAACTGCATATTGGTTTAATGTTTTCCAAATCAGTTGGCAAATGTGTCTAGGAAATAAGGAGTGTGAAGACCTGAAAATAAAAAACCTTACAGTGGATAAATTGCTTGTATGTTTTTCGGTGGACTATGCAGTTGAGCTATTC
This sequence comes from Carettochelys insculpta, assembly GCF_033958435.1. Taxonomy (NCBI): domain Eukaryota; kingdom Metazoa; phylum Chordata; order Testudines; family Carettochelyidae; genus Carettochelys; species Carettochelys insculpta. Next base: position 58,984,489 of record NC_134137.1, on the reverse strand, counting down.
ACTGCCAGTCAGATGTGTGGCATTCTATGTTGTCATCGCACACATGAGATGAAAGGGAAAGGAATGGAACTTTTACATCAATAGGGAGAAAAAAATGATGAAAGTATTAGATTCAGAGTATTCTCATAAAGAATCAGGATTGTATTATCTTTGTCAACTGCACAGAGTAGAAATAAAACCAATCTCTTTTACTAATATTTTCTACGAGAGTTTATGGAATTGTTAATTAAGTTGGACTGAGACACAGATGTTTATAACAAGTAGTTGAAATTTTTAACATCCCTCTGAAATACTGAATCCTTAACTACAGTGGCCTGGAAACTGAAATCCTGCATACCCAACCAACATTTTAATAACTTATTTTTATAGCAACTTCCACCCCAAGGATCCTAGATGCTTTGCAAATTAAACTAAATATGGGAAATCCGATTACCAACCGCAGAAATAATCAGCTTAAGGCAATGAAGTAGAGCAGCTGCACTGGCCCAGAATTCCAGAGTGGGTTTTTTGTTTTTTTTTTTTTTTGCTGTTTTCAGTTTTGTTTGTTTTATTTTGTTTTATTTATGTAATTAGCTAGCCCTGGAAAAGCCTTTTCTGAGACTGTGGGAGACATTCTAAATGCTAACTTGATATTTCTGATTATTTTAACGTACTCTGTATAATGGCATGGGAGGCCATTATTCTGACTAAGAATTGCAGATTATATGTACAGCATATGTAGCATGGTTGGGAGTAGATGACTCATAAGGACAGTAGAGTAATCTAAGAGCTGCGCACCCTTAGTAGATTAATCTTACATGCATTGATCCACAGATCCAAGTCTGAGGCTGGGAAAGTATTTCCCACAAAGCTAGGATCCAAGGATCCTTTAGAGATCACAATGACCACAATGTGGTGTCCCATCGCACAAACAGGGAAATCGGAGAGTGTGTTGGTGGGCTAGGGAGACAAGACCATGACAGCGCAGCTGTCTCTTGGCCCTACCCCAGTCATCTGGCTTCTTCCCTCAGCTGCCTCTGGCCAGGCCCACTTTCAGCTGACCAAGAGCAGTTCCATCATGAGACTGCGTGTGGAAGTCTGCAAACACGTGGGAGAGTAGAGCCAGCTGGGAAATAGGTACCTATTTTCTATTACACACTTTAGAGTTAGCGGTTTTTGCCCAAGAAAAAAATTGCCAGATTATAGTTTAATTTAGCCCTTTCTTTTTCCTGCAGTGCTGCCAACATTATCACCTTTAACCCTGACTTTTCCTTCTCCTCACACTGTCTATAAACCAGACAGTCACAACTTCTGCCACGTTGTTAGTACACTATAATCTGCCGTGCCTCCGCCTCTGCTGAAAATCCTCATTCTGCCTTTACCTCCTCTCTCTTTCACCACTGCAATTCATTTCCCTAAGGCTTCCCAGTCTCCAGGGCTCCAGACAGTGCAGCATGGCACTACCTGTAATCATATAAGTGCCTAACACAGCTTCTCTGGAAATCGATGGAATAAGCCCTGTTCACTTCAGTGGTACGAGCTAAAGGCCCTATGTAGAGTTCAGCCACATCATCCCACCCTTAAATAACCCCACCCACCCAAGAAGGTTTCAGTTTGGGTTTCTTGTCCCATTGAGTGCAAAAGGACTTGTAATGACACACACGGAGATGGCAGAGTGGGCCCCCTCCTGTTCCCCATACATACCCTAATCCACTTCCACACAAGCCAAATTAGACCACATTGTTTTCTTCTCTATGGGCACCAAGAGGGATGGAAAGATTTAGCCTCATCTCCTCAATTTACCCTCATATGCCTACCGAGACTCTCATTGTGTCTTTACCACTTTCCTCTTGAACTGCATGCAGAGGTGTATGCGCTGGAAAGCAGCCATCAACAGCCTCACAAACAGGCGGGTGACAGGAAGACATCCTACTCGTTATTGAGTGACTGCCAAGAAAAGAGAGTCATGCCAATAACTAGTGTTCCCTCTCATTTTTTTCCACATAAGTGTGGAATGAATTTTGTTATGTGCATCAATGTTCTTAGTGTACATAACCAGATTCATGTGGTGGGGCTGAGGGGTTCAGGCTGTGGGAGGGGTCTCAGGCTGTGGGGGGTCACACTTTGGGGTGCAAGTATGTAAGTGTTCTTGGTAGAGGTGCAGGCTCTGGGTGTGGCCAGTCAGGCCCACCAGTGGAGTGGCTGGGGGGAAAGGGGTCCGTTGTCCAGCAATTCAAAAGGGCCTGGAGCTCCAGGAGCCCTAGGCCTTCTAAACTACCACTGGCATGTCCCACAACACAGTCCTGGTAGCATTCAGGGATGGAGGTCACGCTCTGGGGAGAACTTGGAATAAGAAGTTCGGGGGTCAGGCTGCCTGGAGCTCATGGTTGGGAGAGAGGACTCCTCCCAGATCTCTCTCCCAGTAGCAGCACCAGTGCTGGGGGTGGGAAAGACACCTCTTGCTGCTGTGGCAGGACCAGGGCTCAGGCTGCAGGACAGGCAACTGTCTCCTGGCTGCAGCAGGTCAAAAGAGGCTTGGCTGGTTTGGAGCCTGTGGGAGAGGTGCCTGCTCCCCGGTCATGGCAGGTTGAGGGCCATGCAAGGTTTGGGCTGGAGAAGAGGCACATCTCCTTTGGCCATGGTAGATCCACTGTGGCTGGGTTCCCTGCACACTTGCGTGGCACTTCATAGGCTTAGAGGGAATTTAGCTAATAACCCAAGGTACCAATGTGCTACAACTTTACAGTCACGCTGATAAACCAGATTCATTGAAATATGGGTCAATCAATGGTTGTTTAAGAAAAAGCAAGTGTAAGAAAGCGTATGAGTTACTGGAGTCTTAGAGCTCAGTGATGTTAGCCAGAACCCAGCTTGGAGGGGATTACTGCCTATTAATCAGGTTCTTTTGGTTTGCCAGGTTACAGCAGTTCTTAAAATTTTATTTAGCAAATGACATCTTCTCCCAAGGGTCCTTTGCAGCAAAGTTTTCACTGATAATATATAAACTCCAGAATGATACTAAAGTTCATTGAAATTCTCCACTGGCTACACGAATCATCTTCATTTACCAGCTATCAATGATAAAAGTCCCTGTCTTTCAATTTTCCCCTCCCTTTTCAACTCCCCCGTTTAATATCCTTGCCATTTCCTTTGTTCCCTTCTCAAAGTTAATTGATTTAAAGGATGAGGCTTGCAATAGCTAAGAATCATCTTGCATTGTTTGGATTAATTTAAAACCACAGTGAATGTGCTAGGCTTGGGCCTTGCAGATTCTGCAAAAAGTACAACTGGCTTATCATAGAATCACAGAATCCTAGGGCTGGAAGGGACCTCAGGAGGGCATCTAGTCCAACTCCCTGCTTGAAGCAGGATCAACCCCTACTAAGTCATCCCAGCCAGGACCTTGTCCAGCCAGGACTTAAAAACCTTCAGGGTTGGAGAATCCACCACCTCTCTAGGCAACACATTCCAGTTCTTCACCACCTTCCTTATATTTCATTTATATGAAGCTTTTCTCCAAACTTACCAGGAGTGGTGATGTCTTTATTAAATAGAAGGAGTGAATGAGGAACACAATCGAAAACTGTCAGTGGGAAACACATGACTCAGACTAGTGCCACTGAACAAGATTCAAAATTAGCTGCTTTCAGGGGACACAAAACATAACCTCTCATGTTCCAGGAGGGACCTTTTCAACTCTGGCATTACCTTCGAAGTAAACATGACAGAAATTCTCACTCCTCTTGTCAGTCAGAAAGGACCATCTGGTACTACATTAGAACAGTCTTCTATTAAATTCACCACCATGGTAATTAAAGGACGATAAGAGGATGGTTAAACTGCCAAATGTTGGGAAGATAGATCACTGTCTTTTTACATGGTTAGGCAAATGTTTAATTAAACCTGCAGCTGCTGTGTCTACTCTACCTACTAACATATCTAAATCTCATTTACCTATGAAAAGAGTGCAGCCATTAGTGTATTTCAGGGGGTGAGCAGCTTAAAACAGAGCTTGCTGAAACGTACAATACGTATGTCCATGATTTAATTATACAGTTCAATAATTTCAGCAAATTCACTACAAACTATTTCACTTCTCTTCCTTGAATAGCAGTGCCTGATACCTAATTTAATCTTTCACCGTACTTGCCAGCTTTAAAAGCCCAGGTCCTCTACAGTTTAGAATTTATTGAACTATTCCCAAGATAACCTTATTGGAACACCGAAATACAGCCTGTAATATACAGGAAGTCAGACTAGATGATCTATTTATCCCTTCTATCCATAACATCTAGAGATCTTTTTAAGCAGTGGGCTGGGATTCTGCCACCTTTACTCAGGATGAATACTACTTTACTCTGAGACTAGTCCTGTTGAAAATAGTAGGCATATTCGCAGAGTAAGAGACAGCTCAGCATAAGGGTACATGACGGGGTGTCCAACCCACACGAGACTTGAAGCTATTAAAGTGGCCAGATGGGCCAATTAACTGCCCTGGGTGCACATGAAGGAGGAGTCAGGGAACAGGGACTGATTAAATGAGGCTCATCAGGCCAGGAGCAGGAGGAGCCTGTATAAAGCCCAGGAGCAGAAAGCAGAACAGGGCTGCAGGGAAGTGTTCTGCAATCACTCTAGGGAGAATGGTGGTGTACGTATGGGTCTACAGGTTGGCAGCCAACCTACGTTTACTCCCTGGGAAAAGGGAGTTTAGCCAGTCAAGTGTAGAGAAGGGGGAGAGCGAGAAAGTTAGGAAAGCCTCAGTGAAAAGGCAGCCAGGTATTATGTAGGGAAGGCCTTGTCTGCTGATGAGATGGCCCTTGACCTGGAACACCGGTCCCCGACCAGCCATTGGGACAGTGATGGAAAGCAGACACACTGCTTGGGACAGTCTGTCTTGGAAGACTTTAATTCCCTGTAAAGGAAGGACCACGGGGATTTGGCTGAGGGTCAGGTCACAAACAGAAAGCTGTAGCTCCTGGAGCAAGAGGGGGCTACAGGGTCAGAGAGGAAGGCAGGTCAAGAGATTGCCGAAGGGAGATGCAGCATGAGGAGGGAGCTAATGCCCAGAATTGCGAGGGGAAGATGCCCTAGTGATGAGCGCACCCCCTGACAGGGTGGTAGAATTGGGCCCAGTGTGTTTACCATTCATATGCAGCTGCTCCTTTTAAAAATCACTAAGGGCCATATTCTGATAATCTTTCCTGCACTCCCAACTCTGCTGAAGTATCTGTGTGACCTTGGCCAAGTCATGCAGGGGAGAATTTTCAAAAGTGCTTAAGGGCCATGTTCTACAGGGTTGGTGTCCTCTGCATGGTAATCCCAGAGTCCCATTTTAAAAAAATGACGAGGGGTTCTAACCCACAGAACATTTCAACGAGGTCAGGCTGCTAATGGTCAGGTTTACAAAAGCATTCAGGCATCTGTGCTGATTTGCTGTTTTTGAAAATCCTATTAGGGTCATAGCTTCATCCTTAATATTTCTAATCCTCTGTCCCTATGTGCTTAACCCATTTCTGAAAATGGGTCTTAAATCCATTTGCAAATGGTCTCCTCAATCTCCCTGTGTTTCAGTTCCCCATCTGTAAAATGGGCATAATAATACTCCCTTGTTCTGTGTTGTCTGCTTAGAATAGAAACTCTCCAGGGCAGGGACCTTATTCCTCTGTACAGCACCTGGTCGGAAGTAGGGCCCATATATATTACGACAGTACAAATAAATAATGACCAATATTATTTCCCATTAGCACATTAAAATGAATAGTAACAGAGGTAGCCACGTTAGTCTGTATTGTAACAAAAACAAAACAAGTAGTCACGTAGCACTTTAAAGACTAACAAAATAATTTTCTGGGGCAGACCCACTTCTTCAGCTCTGGAGACAGTAATGTACTGGTAATGGCATGATGCCTTTATAGCACAGAGATCCAGAAAAACCTGAAATAAAAACTGACAAATCAGATCCATAGGACAGAAAGGTGGGGTGGTGGGGAGAAGTGTGGAGACGAGGGGAGAGAATTACTAACTAAGTGTCCTACCTGAGAGCACTACGACCATCAAAGGTGGGGAAGCTGTCTTTGGAATGAGTAAGGTAATTGCTAACTCCATTAGACCTAGTCTCAAAGTATCAAATTTGAGCATAAATTGCAGTTCAGATGTCTACCTTTGTCATCTGCTGTTAAAGTCTCTTTGTTGTAAGACACATATTCTCAGAACTTTAATAGGATGAAATAGTATGAAATGCTCACTGACAGGTTTATGTGTATTCAGATTCCTGATGTCTGCTTTGTGTCCATTCATTCTTGGCAAAGTGATTGTCCAGTATGTCCAATGTACATAGCAGAGGGGCATTGCTGGCATATGATGGCATATATAACATTGGTTGAGGTACAGGTGTATGAGCCCCTAACCCTGTAATTAACATGGTTAGGTCCAGTGATGATGTCCCCAGAATAAATATGTGGACAAAGTTGGCAATGGGGTTTGTTGCAAGGAAAAGTTTCAGGATTAGTATTACTGCGGTGTGGCCTGTGATTGCTAGTGGGAATTTTCCTGAGATTAAGTGGTTGTCTGTAGAAAACAGGCCTCTCACACAGAGCATCTTGAAGTGTAGTATCCATGTTCCAGTATACGTTGTTGATGATGTGCTTCAGAGTTTGACCTGGGAGCTCTAGGTAATGACAAGTGGTGTTTTGTTATTGACCTTCTTGAGCCTATCTTGAAATAGCTGGTTTCTGGGTATTCCTCTGGCCCTGTCAATTGTTTTACATTTTTTGCTTCTCCCAGTGGGTAATTAGGCTTATGAATACTTAGTAGAGATCTTGAAGATTGGCCTCTGTCAGTAGGATTGGAGCAGATGCAGTTGTATCTAAGGGCTTGACTATGAACAATGGATTGTGTGATGTGTCCCAGATGGAAGCTGGAGGCATACAGGTAAGTGTAGCAGTCAGTGGGTTTACGGTAGAGAGTTGTATTGGTCTGGCCATCAGTGATTTGTACTCTGGTGTCCAGGAAATGTATCTCTCGTGTGGAATGGTCAAGGCTGACATTGATAGCAGGGTGCAGGTTATTAAAATTTCTGTGGAATTCTTCCAGAGTCTCTTTATCACAGATCCAAATGATAAAGTTGTCCTCGTTCTAGCATAAGTAAAGGAGGAGTAATAGGGGAAGACACCTGAGGAAATATTGTTCTAAGTCAGCCATAAAAATGTTAGCATACTGTGGGGCCATGTGGGTGCCCATTGCAGTGCCGCTGATCTGGAGGTATATGCTGTCCCCAAATTGGAAATAATTATGGGTAAGAACACAATTACGTAGGTCAGCCACCAGATTTGCCTTTCTGGCATCTGGGTTAGTGTTCCTAATCGTTTTTAGTCCATCTTCATGTGGAATATTGGTGTAGACAGCCTCTACATCCATGGTGGCAAGGATAGTGTTGTGAGGAAGGTTTCCGATGTTTTGTAATTTCCTCAGGAGGTCAGTGGTATCTTGGAGATAGCTAGACATGCTGGTGGCGTAGGGTTTGAGGTGGGAGTTTACATAGCTGTGATCTGGTAGCTTAAAGAAAGGTATTTATCCTGTTTTGGTAAATAGACACGTAACATTCAAACAGTAAGGCTCTGTAAGGAGCTTTAAAACAAAAGCCATCTACCTGAGTTTGTAAGCTGATGCAATCATTAAGGCTACGTCTACACTAGCACACTACGTTGAAGCAGCCTCTTTCGAAATAAGAACATCAAAATAGGGTACTTCGACGCGTATCGTCTACACGTCCTTCAGGGCTGGTGCCGTCAATGATCAACTTTGAAGCAGCGACAGGGAACGTCGAAAGGAGCCACCCTGGAAGGAAACGCGAAGTGTCCACACACACAAGCACTCCCCATCAGAATAAGGGGCCAGGAAAGCCTGCAGACCGGGTCACAGGCTGGACTAGCCCTTCCGGGTCAACAGCAAGCCACTCCTTTAAAGGGCCCCTCCCAGACACACCTGGCCTGCACAGCACAAGGTCTGCAGAGCAGTAGCCACTCTCTCGCAGACCAGCAGCAGCAGCAGCAGCAGCAGCAGCAGCAGCAGCAGGAAGAGGAGGCCCTCCAGGTAGTCATCCAGGGGGCAAGCACCCTGCTAGGTGCTGCCTGGGAGGCCGCCCAGTGGTTCCTGCCAGAGGAGCCCTCCCTGGAGGCAGACGGGGACACCCCAGCCACTGGGCTCCCCTCTTCCTCCCCTGCCAGCTGACCCCCGCCTCTGGAGCTACCCCACCAGCTCCGAGTGGTGGGAGCAGCTCGTCATGCAGGAGTGGGACGTCGACATGTGGCTGCGGAACTTCTGCATGCCCCGGCAGACCCTTCTCAAGCTCTGCCAGTGGCTCACCCCAGCACTGAGGCACCAGGACACCTGGATGCAGCGCGCCCTCCCCGTCGAGAGGAGGGTCGCAATAGCCACCTGGAAGCTGGCCACTCCAGACGGCTATCGCTCCATGGGACACCAGTTTGGAGTGGGAAAGGCCATGGTTGGGGCCGTCGTCATGGAGGTAAGGAGGCCCGGGCACGCACCCACTGGGGGGCGGGGGGGCTGGGTATGGGGCTGGGGAGGGAGGGGTGCCGGGGAGGGAGGGGCTGGGCAGGGGGGCACCCGGGGAGGTGCCCAGGAGGGGGGCCTGGGGGAAGGACCCTGGGGCACCCTGCACAGCCTCATGGGTGCCTGTGTTCCCTCCCTACAGGTGGTCTGTGCACTTAATGCCATGCTGCTCCAGAGGGTCATCCGACTTGGGGACCTGGACGCAGCTGTCGCTGGATTCACCTCCATGGGGTTCCTGAACTGCTTCGGGGCCCTGGATGGGACCCACATCCCCATCCATGCCATGGACCACAGTGGAGGAAGATACATAAACCTCAGGGGCTTCCACTCCATGGTCCTGCAGGCCATGGTGGACAGTCGGGGCCACTTCCAGGACGTGTACATGGGCTGGCCTGGCTGCACACACGATGCCCGTGATTTTAGGAACTAGGGCCTGTGCCACCGGCTGGAGGCAGGGAACTATATCTCCCAGAGGGAAATCCCTCTGGGGGACACCACCGTGCCCCTCTGCCTCGTGGTAGACGTGGCCTACCCCTCCAGCCCTGGCTTATGCACCCGTACACCAGCCACCTCAATGCCAGCCAGGAGCAGTTCAACGCCCCCCTGAGCCACGCCCGCCAGGTTGTGGAGAGGACATTCGGTCATCTGCAGGGCCACTGGCGGTGCCTCCTTGCCCGACTGGATGTCAGCCTCCAAAACATCCCCCAGGTTGTGGGCGCGTGCTGTGCGCTCCACAACATCATTGAGAGCAAGGGGGAGGCTTTCGTCCAGGGGTGGGCAGTTGATGCCAGCACGGGCTTCCAGCTGGCCGCCGCACCGAGCCACCAGGCCCACCGTGAGGGGGTACGGGTCCACGAGGCCCTGTGGGCCCACTTTGATCAGGGAGACCCCAGAGCACCTCCCTGGCCTTCCTCAGAAGACCACCCCCACACAGCCCGCACTGCCTGCACACTGCCCCCAACACCCACACGCCACCCCCCCAACAAGCTCACGCCTCCAGCTTGTTTGAAAATAAAACCTTTTTTTTCCTGAAAACTGCTAAATTGCTTTGTTCACAACAGAAACTGCAACCAATATACAAAAAGGGGGACAACGATATACATGGGGGACAACTATACACATGGGGGACAACTACATACATGGGGGCCCGGCGGACAGCTCGGCTGTTGGCCCATCAGTCTGGGGTGGGGGTAGAGGGGCACGACCCCCGGTGGGTACGGCTCGCGACCACTGTGCCCATGTCCAGGGTCCCTGGCATGGCCGGCTGGGGGCTGGGAGGACCAGCAAGTATGTCTGGGATTCCTCCACTGGCCAGTCTTCAGCCCCAGTGGGCTCTGTGGAGCTTGCAGGCAGCGAGGCAGGTGGGGCGGCAGGCAGGGCAGCAGGCGGCAAGGCGGTTGGGACAGCAGGCAGGGCAGAAGATGGCGAGGCGGGTGGGACGGCAGGTGGGGCAGCAGGTGGCGAGGTGGGTGGGGCGGCAGGCAGGGCAGCAGGCGGCGAGGTGGGTGGGGCGGCAGGCAGGGCAGCAGCGGGGGCCTCAGGTGGACCGGCAGGGAGGGTGGCCCGGGGGGTAGAGGGGGGCGGGAGCCAGGTGACAGCCTTCCGGATCGACCCAGCTATGTCCTGGAAGACCCCCATGAAGTCCTCCCATGCCGCCCACTGCCGGGCGGACCCCTCCTGGTTGAAGCAGAGTCTTTCCTCTGACAACTCCATCTGCCGTCGGAGAGCTGCCAGGAGCTGGGGGTCCACAGGGGCCATCCCCAGAGTCCGGCGGTGGTGGGACCATCCTGCTGCCCTTGGGGGTGTCTCCGGGCACTGGCGGTGGCTGATCTCCAGCAGGCTGTCGGGGATGACGGAGGGAGCCTGGCTGCCTGGGGTGTTGGGTGCTGCAGCTGAACAGAGGGAGAAAGGGAGGGGAAGGCTGTTAGTACAGTGCCCTGGCCCGTGGCCCTTTCCCCCTGCCCCCTCTTGGGTGCTGGGTCTCCGTCCCCATCGGTGGGTGTGATGTCCCTGTTGGCTGTGGCCATAGCATTGTCTCCTCACCCCAAGGGTTAAGGCTGAGTGCTGTCCATAGGTGCGGGAGCTGACGGACGCTGATGGCCGTGCCACCATCCAGGGACCCTACTGTGGCTGGGCGTTTGTGGGTTGGGGTCCACTGGGGGGTGTGTGAGGCTCCCGTTCGTGTCTGGTGCCCCCGCCCCCCGGCCCATGGGTGTGTGCTCTGTGGGGTACGTACCTGACTGTCCATTGCCGTGGTCAGGGGAAGCCCAGTGGGCAGATGCCCGGCTGGTGCTCCGGGAGGGGAGGTCAATGAGGAGTCCCCACTCCTCGCTGCCAGACCCCTCCTCTGCTGTCCCAAGGGGGAGCTCCTCAAGTGGGCCCCAGGTTGCAGGGCTGGCCTCCGGGCCGGACTCCGGCTCTGAGGCCTGCTGGGGCTCGTTGGCCATGGTGTCTAGGGTGGCTGGGGGTGAGGAGGTGTCCCGGGGGCCCAGGATGGCCCTGAGCTCCCTGTAATAGGGGAAAGCAGCGGGGGCGGCCCCAGACCGCTTGGATGAGTCCCGGGCCCGGGCGTACCCCTGCCGCAACTTCTTCACCTTGCTCCGCATGTGATCCAGAGTGCGGGCAGGGTGACTCCGGGTGGCCAGGCCCTCGGCCAGTCAGGCGAATGCTTCTGCGTTCTGCCGCTTGCTCCCCAATATGTGGAGCACCTCCTCCTCGCCCCAGAGCCCCAGCAAGTCTCGGTGCTCGGCTTCTGACCAGGAGGGGCCCCGCCTCATTTTGGCCCCCCACTTGGCTGCTGGGGGTGCCTGGGTCCCCTCAGGAGGGGAGCCCTGGGGGCACTCGGGGGGCTGGCTCGATGCCATGGTGCTGGTTAGAGGGGTCAGGGTCTGTAGAGGGCGTACAGGGCTAGCACATGCGTGTGCTGCTGCCTGCACACTCTCAGCTTCCTGCCACAGGAAATCTGGGTCAATGGTGCTTTAAAGGCTGCTGCACGTGGGGACCATAGAGCCCTGCAGGGGCTGGACAGAGCATCTCAACCCCTCAGCTGATGGCCACCATGTAGGACCCCGCTATTTCGAAGTAGCAGGGTGCGGATCGTCTACACACACCCTACTTCGACATTCAATGTCAAAGTAGGGCACTATTCCCATCTTCGGATGGGAATAGTGATTTCAACATCTTGCCGCCTAACGTCGATTTTAACATAAAAATAGCACACGGCACATGTAGAGGCGACGCATGCTATTTTGACGTTGTGCTGGCTACTTCGAAGTAGCTGGCTAGTGTAGACGTACCCTAAGAGAAGGAAAAGATCCTGCAGGTACACAAAAGCTTTTTTGGAACCATTATTGATTAAGCCATGATGGAAAAATATGCCAGACTGGCTTGTTAACCCATGAGATCACTTAAGAAGACATCCAGATATATTTTCCACCATAACATTTATCACACTCAACACAGCATATAACGATTAGTGGTTTTCTGTACCCACGATTCCAACTTTTCTCACTCAACAATGAATAGGGGAGACAAAACAGGAATTTTTCTAAACAGTAACCTGAAAATGTGCTTCTCTAAACTTTACTCCACATGTAACACAATGGGGCTGTCAAATGCCACTATTAAAGTCAAATAAAAAAACAATGCAAGGGCGATGGCTGGTTAAGACCATTCTGTTTGAACTGCCCGTCAGGAATAGGACCTTGGTTTGCACTGTCATGCTGGAAAACATCCTGTTGCATCAAGAAAACTGCATATCACAGCCACCAAGTCAAAAATTCAATCTCATTCCCTTCAAGCATTTGGTATAGCATTGTGTTAAAAGCAATTATACCATAAGTCTTTTCTGACAGGACACAGTTGTAGGCATGCAAAGGTAGATAAAATATTTTTCTCTTGTAGACAGAAGACTTAAAGGTCTCCAGGACATAAGAACTCTGCCAATAAAGACACAAAGTATGTAATGCCAACCAGTAGTGTCATGATACTGAAAAAAAATCAGCTTCAATTTGCATAATTTCTAATGAATATGAGGCCATGCCTACAGGAGGATGATTAAAATTGAATTTGCCTGAGTGTAAAATTATTTGGTTTTATGTACAGCTCTCTTGCAAGGGCAGCCTAATATTTCCTCAAGGAGGCAAACAACAACAGAATCAACACTTGGACAGATGTAATATTTCCACTTGAACAAAAAAGGCTTATGTCCAGTCCCTTCCCCTGCATGCAGACTAATAATTTCTTCTGAGATCTGATATGAAATTGAGGTAGATACTTTACTTCTCCATGGTGAGGAAGAACTTTAAGAAACAAACAGTTTGGGTCTCTATTCGTGCACTCTGTACCACAGCAAAATGGGTTTCACTGATCTCCAAAGGACTCAAGGACCTGAGGTACAATATTTGTCAACACAAGTACCAGTGTTTAATTTTTTAGACAGCTCCAAACTGTTTGTCTAAACATCTCTTTATTTAAATACCTTATTTTACCTTTTGGCACCATTTGGATAAGGTCCTTTAAAAAATAAAAATAAAAACACTCAGGCGCATTTTTTAAAAAAAATCAGAAATGAACACAGAAATCTTATGACTTTCAAAAGACATAGAACATGAGGATGGATCACCCCTAATGACTGCTTTTGAAATAAATTAATTTGGCTTAACTACAACTAAATAGACTGAGTCAATTGTCAGAAATTCCAATGGAATGCCACAACCAAAAGCCTTCTTTTGTTTCCAACTTATTTTTGGCCCTCATAGACACTAAATTTTAGGGTTTTCCCTCTTTCTTATGGGCTTCCCCATATAAGTTATACATAAAGGACACAAATTAAAGGAGTGACTTACCAGAGGGTATTACATCATGGCTTCCATCCAAGTCCTCAGTCTGTACATCACTGAAACTCTCACAGTTTTGAAGTTCCAGGACTGTTTGATATGGCTGAATTAGGAGGTGATGAGTGAACTGATAACATCTCATAAAGTGAGAAATTTACAGACAGCCAACATTGGTATAACCTGGCACAGTTACATTCCTTTGGAACCATTCAGTGCACAAGTCCATAGATCAGTTTTTCTCCAGAGCTAGAGCCCAGGGGAAAAATTAAACAAACCTAACTTCCCTAATCCACTTCTAGCAGTTTAGGAAGAAGAAAAAGCAGGAGTTTGCAATTCCGCATTAAACTTTTGCTCATCTTTCCTACAGTCCTGTCCAATCACGTGTTTCCTACATGTTTCAGGATGCTGGAAGCACAATTCATCAGTAGTCCATGAACATACACGGAACAAACTTTGAGCCAGCTTTGAAATCCAACCAAATTACATATCAAATAAACAAGCTCCTATGGGGCATATGGTGTTGGCATTAAACTTTTCCTATGATATTACACTACTTACATTCATTGCATTATAAGCACTCCATCTTATAAGCTACAATCATACTTTTCAATGAGAACAAGTGTGTTTAGCACTACCTACCAAAGTAACACAATAGGAAATAGTTCAAGTAGCCACTCAGGCTCTTTGTTTTTTAAACTAAAGCCTAACATTGAAGAATTTCACACCACAGGTCAAATAGTCTTGTTTGTGCTGTAAGCTGATCCAGTGAATTAAATAGCCAGCAACTTAAGACAGACATTGTGCCTCCCTACAGAGCATGTGGGCTTCTCCAGTTGTGTGCAGCAACATACTATGAAAAGGTGACAGTCAATCAGTGGCAATCCCACCAGGCTTCAGCTCTCTGTGCAACATGGTGTAGAAAGACAAGAATTTTACAATTCAACTCAAAGTGTGCCAGAAGCAGCTAAATAGTTTTGAAAACGATACCTGGTGGGGAGGGACCATGGGGGCACTGAGAGAAAGGAAACTACAAAAGGGCAACATCCACAAGCATTCAGCAGACTAGCTTTTCGGGCATAATCCAGAACTGACAGCCACAAAGGTCAAGGCAAAATGACATAAAATTATGACTGGTGTGTTGAAAGTGAATAAGAAAAAGTTATTTTCCTGTTCCCATAACATAAGAACTAGGGTTCACCAAATTAAATTAATAGGTAGCAGGTGTCAAACAAACAAAAGGAAGGTTTTCTTAACTCAGCACATAGTCAACCTGTGGAACTCCTTGCCAGAGTATGCAGTGAAGACCAAGACTTTAACAGGGTTCAAAAAAGAGCTAGGCACATTCATGGAGGTTAGGTCCATCCATGACTGTTAGCCAGGATGGGTAGGAATGGTAGCCTCTGTCTGTACACTGTTAGGTGCAGCAAAGTAAACATCAGCTTTACCATCTTGGCTAGTAGCCATTAATGGAACTAACTTCCATGAATTTATCTAGCTCTTTTTTAAAACCAAAAGGCCCGGTGTTCGAGTCCCAGCACCATGATGAGAAAGTGAAGTGCTCCTGGGGAGATGGTGGAAACTGAAGACAGATCATAGACTGTAAATTCATGGCAGCTCCGCAGATAGTAATGCTCTCAGGGAGAGATCAGTGGCCGTCCCTGGTGAAAATGAGGCACAGGGTGAAGAAAAGACTCACTCAAGTCCACAGCAGAGCCAGCAAGGTGTGTGAAGAATGTACTTTTATTTGTTTCAAACTTGCTGCCCATTAATTTCATGTGATATTCCCTTGTTCTTATATAATGGGAATAAGTAAATAATTTTTCCTTGTTCACTTTCTCCACACCACTCATAATTTTATATACCTCTATCATATTCCCCCTTAGTCTCCTCTTTTTTTAGCTGAAAAGTCCTAGTCTCTTTAATTTCTCTTCAGAGGGGACCTGTTCCAAATCCCTAATCATTTTAGTTGCTGTTTTCAGAACCTTTTCCAAAGCCAATGTGTCTTTTTTGAGATGAGGTGACCACATCTGTACACAGCATTCAAGATGTGGGTGTAATATGGTTTTATACAGAGGCAATAAGATATTATTCCGAATGCATAAGGACACTTTTTGGAACTTGGCAAATGGCTTCCCCTACCCTGAAGTGCAAGAATGTCAAAATAAGACCCATTCTGACTGTGGAGAAGCGTATGGCCATATTCCTGTGGAAACCTGAGAGGCCAAACTGCTGCAGGTAAAGTGGGAATCAAACTGGAGTAGGGAAATCAACAGTGAGGACTGATGTGATACAAGTAGCCAAGGAAATCCATACCATTCTGCTACCAAGGGCTGTGACTCTGGGAAACATGGACAACATGGTGGATGGCTTTGCTGCACAGGGGTTCCCTAACTGTGGTGGGGTGATAGCTGGAATGCACATCCCCATCTTGGCCCCCAACCACCTTACCAAAGAGTAACTAAACTCCAAGGGATACTTCTCAGTGATGCCGCAGGTGCTGGTGGCTCACAAAGCCCATTTCGCCAACATCAGATTGGGATTGTCAGGAACGGTGCATGACATGTGCATCTGTAGCAACTCCCGCTTGTTCCAAAAGATGCACTTGGGAATATTTTTCCTAGGTTGGAAAATCAAAATTAGAGAGGTGGAAGTAGTGATCCTTGGCAATCCGGCCTAGCCCTTGCTCCTGTGGCTCATGACACCATACATGGGCAGCCTGGACCGTAGTAAGGAATGGTTCGACTAAAGGCTGAGCAAGTGCAGAATGGCAGTTGAATGTTCTTTTGGGTGTTTAAAGGGGAGGTTGAGGAGTCTTGTGACTAGGTTGGATGTCAGCAAATGCAACATTCATTTTGTGGTGGCAACCTGTTGTATGTTCCATAATCTTTCTGAGTGCAAGGTGGAAAGTAATCTGACAAGGTGGGGTCTGAGGCAGAGAGCCTAACAAGAGATTTTGAGCAGCCGGACACCAGGGCTATGGGTGGGGAGTGGATGGTGATTGAATGTGGCCATAAACCTGGGCCTTATGCTGCAATGCTTTGCGATTCAGTGGCACCAGACCACTCAGTGATGGCTTGGTGTGGGAAGATGCGCTACCGTGGAGGACAGAATAAAGTTGCTTGCCAAGAAGCCTTGTGAGATGGATCAAAAAACTCCTATCTGCGAGCTTCATGGAGATGTGCAGGGAGGACTCCTGATCCATCTGCAAACACCTTAGCAAGCTCAGCTTAGCTGTGTGGACACAGAACACATCATACCCATGCCCCAAAGCCTTAACCCACTTGTAGTGAGAAAAAAATTGTGAACTCACCAGAAGTGCCTTCCCTGGGATCAGTACTCAGCTGGGAGATGTCTTTGGAGGAGAGGACTGACTCCAATGTTATAAAAAGTTCTTGGCTCTTATCAGCTGCTGTTTAGTCATTCTTCTCCTCACCCCCTCCTTCACCACGCTGTCCTCCATGCTTCAGCCAGGAATGTCTTGACTGAACTCCAGGGTCTGGCTTGGGAAACTGGTTGGGTTCCCTGCTAGGATATTAAGCAGCTGCTCATAGAAATGACATGTTTGCAGTGATGTAACAAGCTGCTTGTTTGCCTCCTTTTTTTGTGGTAAGACTGCCTAAGCTCCTTTATTTCACATCTGCATGGCTGGGAATTCCTGGAGTATCTTTTCTCCTCTATTGTCTTTGTGATCTTCACCTGGCTATCGGTGTCTCTTTTGCCATTATGGACATCCAAGAGAATGCCACCTTGGTGAGGCCCAAGATCTCCCGCACAATGGTGCACCTCTGCGCCCTGGGAACTGGCACTCGTGGGTCTTGAAGTATTGGAAGTCATGTCTGTGTGTGCTGCTCAGATATGCTGCCTGCTTTGAGATGCGCTCATAATGCTGGCCTCACAGGAAATGAAATTCAGACTTTGCTTGGACTTTTTGTTTTCAGCAGGGGCTTTTCTACACTTGCCCCCAACTTCGAAGGGGCATGTTAATCAGGGCAATGTGCACATGGCACGATGTCCCAGCCTCACCTTGCCTCACCAGGGACGCATTCCCGTGCTGGGCTAAGTTCTGGAGCATGTCGATGCAAGTGATTTTGAGAAAATAGTGTAGCCTGGTGGACGTGCTCTGGTCCCCGTTGAGCAGGTCCCAGGTGCCTGCCCACTGAGTGAGCCACCCAGCCGCCAGCCTCCACCTCAAAGTAGATGAGGGCCTCACTAGTGCCTGGATCAGCATAAAAGCCCCGGGAGGTGCCACTGGGTGCAGCTCACAGCTGATAGAGGCCTGGTTTCTAAAGGAGTTTGGGGCAGGGCAGGGCGTGCGGGAAGGCAGGGGTCAAAAACAGAAGAAAGAGAAGAAGCGCATTTGCAAGCTGAGTTATGAATACTTAGAAGTTCTGCGGGTGTTTTAATTAAATGTTCAAACAATGATTCCGCGAAAAATGCGTGGAATATTTTTTCAGCTCAAGCTGTGAAACAGGTTTAGTGGACAGCACAGAGAGAGGTTTATCTTCAACTGTGGGTGTGCTTTGTGACCTTACAGCAGTTGCTTGGTGCTCACGGTTTGCCAAGAGAAGTGCATACATACTGTAAAAATAACATGTGGGACTATTTGAAACAGTCACTTTCTTTGGCCATTATTTCCATTCCAAATTAAGGATTTAGCACATTCGCTATGATCTATGAACAGAATTTAGCTCCATCTATTTTCTTTTACTTGTTGGTGCAAAAAGAGACAAGTTATGCAGAACTCGGAATAGCTTCATCTCAGATTTTTCAGTTGGACAATCACAGATACCATAACAGAATCTGGCAGTATTTCTTCTGGTCCAAATTTACTTCCTTTATTAGTTTTAAATTTGCTGCGTGTTAAGTTCCTTCAATGACCTCTAGTGTTTGTGTTATGCTAAAACAGAACTTTTCCCTATTCACTTTTTCCACACCTGTCAAGATTTTATAGACCTCTATCCTACCCCGCATTAGCCTCTTTTCTGAGATGGAAAGCACCAGTCTTTTTAATCTCTGTCCATGTGGGACCCATTCCAAACGCCTCATCATTTTTGTTGCCCTTTTCTGAACATTTTCCAATGCCAAGATGAGGTGACCAGGATCTGCCTGCAGCATCCAAGCATATAACAGTGCAAACATAATGGGGTTGTAACTGTGATTTGAGTGTTCATCTCGTGATGCAATGTCAAACAAGGTGACCCCAGAGCAGCCCAGAGAGTGGGCTGATGGAGACACACTGATGCCCCTTGCATGGCAGGACAAGCCATGCAAACAATGCTCCAGGAGACAGACCAGCCCCCTCAGGCATCTTCTAGGCAGGGACCAGCCTCCTAGGGCAGGTCTGTGCATGCTGCTCTCTTATCCCCTGTCCCTGGGCCATGCCCAGGCTGCCACAATCCAGCAGCAGCTCTCTTTGCAGCTTGGCCTGGTCTTCCTCCAGCCACTCAGTGTCAGGCGCAAATCACCAAGTGAGCGGTAGTTCATATCACGGACCTATCAGAGTCTCCAGACAAGAGCTCCATGAGGCCACATGAGCCTCACAAGGGGTTTGGGATCCCGAAGAGGAACATGTAATGGAGAGAGAATTTAGTTGCAAAAACGATGGAGACGGATGTCTCCTCCACAACATCTTCTCGCAATGAGTTCCACAGGTTGACTTCGTGCTATGTGAAGAAATACTTCCTTCGGCTTGTTTTAAATCTGCTCCCTATTAATTTCATTTGGTCACTGCCTAGTTCTTGTGTCATGGGAAGAAATAAATAACTCTTCTTTAGTATGTTTCTCCATTGATTATTGCACAACCCCGTGAGTCAGGGCCAGCTTACAGACTGTAGCCATTGAGCTTCATTGTCCTGAGAAATAGGACAAGGTATGACTCTGGGCATTGGGTCACACTGCCCTGTGAAAAGGGGAGGGTGCTGACTATGGCCATTGGGACACATTGCCCTGAGAAAAGGGGTGGGTTATGGACTCTGCTCACTTGGCTGCCCTGCCCCATGGCAGGCTCTGACAGAGGGAAGTTCAGAGCCCGCAGGCTTTTTGGCGGGAGAAGCTGCCATCCCCTCAGAGCCAGGCATGGGCTGGACCCAGTGTCCCAACTGTGATAATTCCAGCCCAGGGATGGGGCTTCCCGCTGCGCAGACTGAAGGCTGAACAGGCAGACCAGGAGTTAGGGCCTGTGAGGTCACACATGGGACAAGGGCAGTGGATGAGGAAACCTGCCGGCCAAGGCAGAGAAGCCAGACAGGGGGCTGCACCCCGGGGACCTGCTGAAGCTTTCAGCAGACCAAGGGCCTCCACATTGCACTGCTCCCCCAGACACCGAGCTCGATCTGTCACACCCTTCAGTCACGGCCCAGGGTGGAGAAGTCACAGTAACACAGCATGTTGCAGCCCTGCCTTGGGTGCTCATGGCCTGGCCAGGCTGTTCCCTTGGAGACTCCCACCCAGTGCAGAACACCCTGGCAGGGGTGGAGAACCTCAGGCGAGGGAAGCAGATGCACCCCATGGCTTGTGGGGATCCAGCCTCTGAAGCTCAGGGCTCCCCACTGCATTGGGGAGCCCACACTGGGGAGAGATGGGGGGCTGGTTCTCAATTGTGTGCAGCCCCCAAATGATTTCTCTGTGGGTCAGTGGCCCTGAGCCAACAAAGGTTCCCCGCCACTGCTCTGTGGGGGATAAAGGTCCCTGAGAATCTGACTAGGGCGCTACCCATTTCATAGCCAGGAGATGTGTGATGGGGTGGAAACAACATGCGAGGCCAC
The DNA here is from genome assembly GCF_033958435.1 of Carettochelys insculpta. Lineage (NCBI taxonomy): Eukaryota > Metazoa > Chordata > Testudines > Carettochelyidae > Carettochelys > Carettochelys insculpta. The sequence goes on along the minus strand of NC_134137.1, from coordinate 58,964,337 downwards.
CCTGCCTTCTGCACAGTTACTGGAGGCGTTGGCTTCAGAGCTGGGTGGCCTGCCAGTGACCACCACTCTCTAGCTTCCCTGAAGGGCTCCCATCTGTCATAGGCACCTCACCAGTGGCGTCTGCTATGCTGCCACGCAGGTCCAAATGCAGTACCTGCGGCTGCAGCAGCCCAGAGGTTCTTGTGCATTTCAAAGCAGAAATGCCTGCATGGAGCCTGGGGTCAGCAGGGGACTCAGAATCGTCACTGACCCCAGGCTCCACACAGTGCTGCCACTTTGAAATGCCTTGTGGAGATTGGGGCCAGGTGGGGAGTCCCCAGCTGACCCCGTCTCGAAGCCGCACTGCCGCTTTGAAGTACCCCCTGCCCCCCCTTTGCTGCCTCTATCTGATAGAGGTATAAAGGGGGGGAACTCGATTAGTCAACTTGACTTGCGTATTGCATAGTCAACCCCTTGATCAGTCTTTAACAGCCTTACTGCTGGCAGCACTGAGTTCCATTCTGGGAAGCTGCAGGGCAGCAGCCCCGCTAGGCACTTGGCTCACAAGGCAGCATGCCCACCACCAGCAGCGCAGAACAGAGGCTGGCATTCGACGGCGTTGCTGCCCTGCCTGCAGCACCCATGCTGGTGGCAGCTCTGTCTTCTTATTTCCAATCTCCGCCGGGATGGAGACCTGGAGACTGAAGACAAGGCTATGGCCAGGAAAGCCCAAACATCTGCCCCACGAGCGACCCTCCTGCCTTCACCTTGCAGCCCCCTTCTAGGCTGGGACCCCCAGGGGGAGAAATGCTGCACTAGGGGATTCCAAGGGCCAACGTGGTCAGGAGTTCCTGGCAGCCCCTTTCCCACCACTTCCATGGCGGAGGCAGTAGGTTCTCAGGGAAGGTTTCCCCAACTCAGAGATCTGCCTGCATGGAGAATGGAGGAGCAAAGGGAGGGCCTGGCCAGGAATGCCCAGAGGCACAGCAGGGCTCACACATCAGCCCCCTGGCAGTGAGCGGCCAGAGACTCATGGGTACAGACTGGTGTATAAAGAACCTGCTACTCACCAGGCACAATACACGGTGTCTTCCAGCCACTGGTAACAGCCCCCCCCCGCCCCCCGGCTCTGGAGTCCCTCCTGCCTCCTCCTGCATTTCCTGGAAGAGCAAAAGTGAAATGTGGCCTCCAAGAGATGCTCCCTCAAGGCCTAAATCTCCACCCGTCTCAGGTGCAGCAACATCAGGAGCCGAATTAAAAAAACTGTGAGATTGGCAGAAATAAACCAATAATTTAATTTGGGTCTTGTTATAAGCTTTGTTTTCTGGGCCTTAAGCAGACCCTTGGGTCAGGTTTGAGACTTTTCTCTGCAAACCGGAGGACTTGAAACACTTTTCACATGACAGCTGAGGTGCAGCTACATTCCAGGGCTTGTGGGGACAGAGTGGTGCCAGAAGAACCCCCTCACTGTGATGCAGCCCACATGCATAGAAGGAGTTTTTCTTCATCATGATAGCCCCTCTCCAGACAAAGCCCTCTCAGAGGCCTCACTGGAGCAGACATGCCTAGCAGTCAGACCAGTGGCTGTCAGAGCCACGAGTCTGAGCTGGGGTCAGGATTCCCTCAGCAGCCAAAATGCAGATCTCATGGGCTCAGACTTGAAGGGCAGAAGGGACCATCATGAGCATCTGGTCTGACCTCCTGAAACTTGCAGGCCACAGAACCTCATCCAGCCCCTCCTGTCCCAGCCCCACTCACACTGTCTGGGTTACTGATGGCCTCACACCACGGGTGAGCGAAGTGAAAGGATGGAGAATCCACCATTGACACGACTTGAACCCAGGCTGGGACCCTGCCCCCCACTGCAGAGGGAGACAGCCACATCCACCCAACCCCCACAGTCTCTGCACATCTGACCCTCGAAAATTCCTTCCCACCCCCAGACGTGGGATCAGTCAGAGCAGGAGTGTTTTGGCCAGATCCCCCAGCCGAACACTGCGGAAAGATGTCTGGAGCAGCTCAGCACTAGGGAGCCCACGTTTCCCTCTGCTGAGTGCGGAGCAGCTGGTAAAATTCCTCACACTCTAGTGAGTTCAGTGGCTTTTCTAAGGCCTGCGTGAGCTGGGAGAAGCTCACTCAGGAGCAGAGAATTGGCTGCTCTTCCTCACTCTGCAGCACTTTGCAGCAGGTAACCATGATGTTAACCCTCCGCCAGAGGTCATGGAAAATGCTATTTCCAGAAAGGAGAACTTGGAAGAGGAAATACCCTTTCCTGTGTTACTGGACAATCTTTCTGTCAAGCGGACACCGTTCTTGTGGATTGCTCTGTCATGGGCTTTTCAACTTGACATGTCTGCACACAAGCCAACGCGGCCTGGCTCAGTGCATTGCAGCGGCTCCGCTCGTGGGGATGTGCTGCCGCATGGCCGATGCTGCAGGCATGCTCTTCTGCTGTCTCTTGTGGTGAAAGAATCTAGTCAGTAGGTCCAAGAGAAGTGGCAACTGCTAAACCCAAAACCCAGCAGCATATGAATATATTTAGTTGCCCATGAACTAATTTGATTTTCCCCATTAACTGGAACAGACCCTCACAGAGTTAATTATAGGGCTGCAAGTATTTGTTGTCTTGTTTCAAGTTAAAAAACCAAAATGCCAAACATTTGAACTACAAAAGCCCAAAGTCCTCTATTCAATGACAACATTAAGGGTTTCATCAATAGTGCAAAAAAGTGGCAGAGCATGTAATCCAACCAGGGTTGAGACACATTTTATTACTAGAATTGTTACAGACTAGCTGGAAAAGCTTTTCTGTCACATACATGCACTGGTCGAACAAACGCTGTTGACCACCATAATGTTCCAGCCTTGTTTACTGTCCAACTTTGGGAAGAATCTGGCCATATTTTCCGACATGTCTGACAAGATCACAATTCCAGAAAACAATATAGACAGGCAGCAGATTAACAAATATGGATCCATGTGTGACCTTTGCAGCTGGAAAGCTTTGGGGATATAATGGGCTTTGAAAAATGACTCCAAGGACTAGAGGAGGGTCTTGGCACATTCGGAGCTGGAGGCAGGCGGAGAACAGGAGAGGCACAGGAAACGAGACACGTAACTAAAAGTGACATTTCCTGGCAGAAGGCTTGTTGGATTAGCCCCCGCAGAGCAGGGAAAGGAAGAGGAGCTGTGTGAAGAATCAGAAGAGATGTGGGCAGAAGTAAAAAGAGCAGGCAAGCGGGAGTGGAGCAATCTTGAAGGGATGAATGCACAGGCACTGATTCGGCAGGGTGTTGGAGCCTCTTGAATGGAAGAAAAGGAGAAGGTCAGCAACTGGGTTGATGGAATATTGTACCATAGGAGAATATCTTAGCCATGACACTTTCCTAGTCTGGAGGTGAGATAGAGGGATGTGACAGAGAGGGAAATTCCAAGGCCCAGGCTTCTGGGAACAGGAATGAAGCATGGATGGATGAAGTCCTTTACTCCTCAAAATTTACTCCTCAGAATTGCCCTGCCACTTGGTAGTACCGGCGGGTGAGCCGCAGCTACATGCCAGCCAGCACTTTGAAGTTTAACACTTCGAAGTTGCCGTGGGGGCGAATTAGCTTAATGCAGTGCTTCATATGCAGAGCAGCACTTCATTAATCATCTCCCGACACCCTACTTACCATGCCCCATTCAAAGTAGGGAGGTAGTGTAGACAAGTCATGGGAGACTGAAGCTGGTGCAGATCATAATAGCTCACTTCTGTGGAGCATCAGATGGGGAGCACATGACACCAATGCTGGGATCTGCTCGGACAGCCCACTGAGTGGGCTTTAAGGTGTTAGCTGTGACCTCTAAAGCCCTAAATGACCTGCTAGTGGTGTACCTCCCTCTGCCATACTGCCACAGCTACAGTTAGGACAGGGACTCCAACTAAATCTCCTTTGTCTTGGAAGAAGTGGGGGCAACTGACAAGGGCTCTAGGGTTCTGGAACTTGCTAGCCACCTTGGTCCAAAATAGCCTGAGTTTGATGACTTTCTGTAAAAGATACCTTTTGAAAGGCTTTGTGGGTTTTTTTATTTTTTTCATTTTTTTGTGGACGATGCACAGCGGTGCTAATTAGATGAAGAGGGCAGTGGACCTGATTATTTTAATGCTGCTGAGATTTTATTCATTGTATAATTAATTAGGCCAGAGCTTCCTGGAGCATCTTGGTTGTTTGGTATATGAATAAATAGTAGATCATTCATTAGTTAACGCTAGATTTCAGCTGAAAAACTTTGGGCACATATTTCTAACAGAGGCTTGCTGTGCCAGAATCAGCTGTAATTTTACAAAAATACCAGCAATATAATTATTTTGGGCCACAAAGATCCTATGATGTGACAACATGCTCCTTCATGGATTTGCAGGCTGGCACTGAACATTAATCTCTTTACACATGAAAAATATCAAAATTATACATATGGAATTTCATGAGGTACTGAAGCAAGTTGGATGCCAGTGGTAAAATTATCATCTGCATTCAGTAGCCTCCTTCGTGTGCTGGGTGTTTTAAATGAAAAGACCAAGTCCTGGGCCTGAAGAATTGTTGGCACATTCTGTTACTTTTATTCACAGCTGTCTGTTCATCCGGCCAGCCAGCTCCTCATTTGATTAAGGGTGGCAGAATCTAGCCCTAAATAAGACAGATAAATGACAATAACCATTTGGGGTGCTGGGGGAAGGAAGATGATTGGAGGGAAAGGGGCAAGAGAAAATTGCTATAAGGGAAAACATTATTGGGAGAGAATTTAGATCAGCTGCTTGTTTATTTTGTGTAGTCTGCTTTCTTGTGAATAACCTTGCTTTTTTCAATTACATGTTTTAAGTGAAAAATAATATCTTTATTAAGCCTGAAAGGCGAGGGAGATTAATGAGGGAAGGTTGAGAAATAAATGTCCTTGCTGTTACCTGTCAGCTAACATCACAGATCACTGTCATGTGAAATGAGGCCTCTCCGGAATCTCCTGCTTTTCTTGCTGGACAATTTCCCTGCTGTTCTGCTGAAGAGCAGAGGAAGCAGCAGCCTTCTTCCAACAGAAAGGTGTTTTTCGAGGGGGTCGTTGATTAATCACATTTAACTCATGTGATTAACTCAAAACAATTAATCATGATTAATTGCACTGTTAAGCAATAGAATAACAATTGAAACATTAAATATTTGTGACTTTTTCTATATATTCAAATACATTTATTTCCATTACAAAACAGAATATACAGTCTACACCGCTCACTTTACAATATTTTTGGTACTAATATTTGTACTGTAAGAAGATAAACAAAAGAAAGAGTATATTTCAGTTCAATTCTCTACACATACCACAGCATGATCTCTTTATCGTGAAAGCATTACCTACCAATACTGATAATGTTACATAAATGCACTCAAAATCAAAATAATAGAAATGTTTAGAGCCGAAAGTCCACTCAATCTTGCTTTGTGTTCACCCGCTGTTCAGACAAACACATTCGGTTACATTTGCAGGAGATAACATTGCCTGCTTCTTGTTTGCAATGTCAGCTGAAAGTGAGAACATGCATTTACATGGCATTGCTGTAGCCACTGTTGCAAGGTATTTTTGTGCCCCCAATATGCTGAACATTTATATGCCCCTTCATGCTTCAGCCACCATTCCAGAGGACATGTTTCTGTGTTGATGATGCTCATTAAAAAGATATTAATTAAATTTATGAGTGAACTCCTTGGGGGAGAATTGTTTTGAAGAATTTGAGAATTGCTTCTGATTGTTTTCTCCTTGGGGAGAATTCCCTTGCTCTGTTTTACTCGCATTCCGGCATATATTTCGTATTATAGCAGTCTCAGAAGATGACTGAGCTCATTTTAACAATACTTTCACAGCAGATGTGACAAAATGTAAAGAAGGTACCAATGGGAGATTTCCAAAAATAGTCACACAGGCGCCATGGAATTTGGGGCATTGAATTGCTTCAAATTTGATGTTACCCATGCAGCTGGGTGCTTCCTGTGGACTCTGGGGCCTCCATCTCCATCCTGAGCCAGCCACCAGGCTCCATGCCAGCTCTGGTGGCCAGCCCCATCCGTCAGCTAGACCCCTCTCCACCCGGCTGCATCCAGTCCCTGCTCACCCAGCAGTGGGGAGCAGTGTGAGCACAGGCCAGAGGACTCCAGAGGAGATTCCCCTTCAAAACACTGTTTTCTTCCAGCTGGCTGCACAACTGACCTCCCACCTGCTCCCCCAAGGACATCAAGCGAGCCTCCCACCCTGCCTTGCTCCGCTAGGGTTGCCAGCTCTCCTGACCAGACAGACCAGATGCCATTTGCACCAATGACATCCACTCTGCCTGGTCCGTGAGAGTTGGCAACCCTACTCCTTCCCCACGGCGTCTGCCCCTGCAGCTCCCCGTACACATACACGGAGCAGCCACTCCACTGTGTGGTGGGAGGGGGGTGCCAGTGCTGTGCTGCGTTAGGCAGTGTTTCTCAACCAGGAGTACAAGTACCCTTGGGGGTACACCGAGGTCTTCCAGAGGATACATCAGCTCATCTAGATATGTGCGTAGTTTTACAACAGGCGACATAAAAACACTTTTCTAGTGTAACGTCGGTACCATCTGCAAGTTCATTCAGACAGTGACTTGTTTCTACTCTTGTATTGTTGCCAACTCTTGTTTCTACTGCTTCATACATTTCTTATGCTGAAAAGGGGGGAGGTACACTATTTCTGTTCCAATTCACATGTTCTAAAAGAAGACGGCAGAGAGTTAGCAAGTGTTCAGCAGTAGTCTTCTGTGATATTTTTGCACATTGTTGTTAGTAAGTAGGCTAAATAAGGTGTATCTTGGGGGTACTTCAGAACAAATCTGGCTCCTGGAAAGGGTACAGTGATCTGGAAAGGTTGAATGGCACTTGTTTCAAGACCTCAGATTAACTTAGGACCATGTTGCTCAACCAAGGGTATGCATAACCTTCAGGGTATGCGAGAGAAGTCTGGGGGTACTTGTAATTTTTTTTAAAAGGGGTACTTTATCATAAAGGTTGAGAAACACTGGTATAGGGCACCAACATAGGCAGGAGTGGCCTTGCTGCAGGGGCTTCAGTGAACCCGACCATAGAGGTGGCTCAGCACAGGAGAGTGCCTGGGGGGCAGAGCAGCCCCACACTCCCTGGGGCAGAGCCTCAGGGTGGAGAGGCTTCCCCAGGCCCATGCTGTGTGGCTCTTTAGGACAGGCAGGGCTTGGATCCTCCTGGCCAGTGCAACAGACCAGAGAGTCTTGAGCTTTCCCTGGGTTCCAGCCCAGCCAGAAGCAGCGAGGGAAGAAAGGAGCCTTCCAGCCAGGCTGCTGGTGAGCTGAATGATCTGACCAGGGGCTGGTTCCTCCCACAGTGCTGCCAGTGGGATGCACCCCACTGGGTGTGATTTGGAGAAGCAGTGGGATCTGGGGTGTGTGAATGGGCACTGTAAGGAGAGGCCAGTGAGAGGGGAAGCATGTAAAGGGCTGATGGGTAGGCAACGGAGGTGACATGTAACTGACAACTGCTTGCCTGCCCTTACCAGCCACTGCACTAAGCACCAGTGCTGGGTGGAAACAGAGCAGGGTAGGGGCTGGGGGAAAGCCTGCTGGACAAGGGCCAGCATGGACTGGGGACTGAACTCACAGACTCGCAGTGAGAGAAGCTGGCCCTGTATGGTGCAGCTCTGCCTGACCACCAGCCTTGCACTCTTGTTCCCATTGTCAGGCACTGGACTCTCCCACTCACTGCTGGTTGGTGGGTGGTTGGTAGGCAAGGATCCAGCCAGCAGAAGGACCCACCAGGAGGAGAGACAGAAAATATGGAACAATTTGCCCAGATTTTCTTTTAAAGTAGGGACACCTGCCGGAGGGCTTAAACACAGGACCATCCCTTTAATAACGGGACATCTGGCCACCCTAATACAGGGCAACACCAGCTCATTCCTAGTCCAACTCTTGTTCCTCACAAATGGATGTGTTTTATTTCTCAGTACCCTTCTGAACTGCACAAGCTCATGCAAAGCCCATCATTTCATCAGAGGAAAATGATCGTATGCCAGCCTCATGATCCCAAATAGAGCTTCCTACACACTTTAATTCAAACACACACGGGTACAGGTTATACACTAAGATAAGTTTATTGACTACAGAGAGCTTTTTAAATGATCACAAGTATTGATGCATAAAAGGCAGGATGGGCTAGAAAAGAAAAGAAGAAAGTGCAAGCCAATGACTAACTTAACAAACTAACAGAATTCAAAGCAAAGGGCTTTCCTCACCATCCGCTATGGCAAATATCTCAGGTGGGGGGTCTTCTTTCAGATAGGAAGCCCTCCGCCTTAGGTCAGTGTCTTCCAGGTATTGTCCTCATGAGAGATGATGGCGAAACAGAGGTAAATTGAAGGCCACAGTCTCTCATTCTTATACCACTCTCACTTCAATGTGGTTTACTCCCAACTGGGATGCAGGCACACAATTTCTTTTGGATATGAGGTCTGAACCACCTCTGTGTTGAAAAGTAAAGTTCTTGTTTCTGCTGCTGGAGAATGGCCACTTTAGCAGCTGATAGCCCTTTAATACCTGGCTGGGGCCAATGTGTCTTTGTCTCTGAAAAACTGGTATGTGGGTGTTATCCAAAAAAACCATATATTTCAGTAACACCCATAGGCTATGTCTAAACTAGAAGCATCTGTCGACAGAAGTTACTGTCAATAGGGGTGCGTCTACACTAGCTGGCTACTTCGAAGTAGCTGGAACAACGTCAAAATGGTATGCGTCACGTAAACACATGCCGTGAGCTATTTCGATGTTGAAATTGATGTTAGGTGGTGAGACGTCGAAATCGCTATTCCTATCTGAAGATGGGAATAGCGCCCTACTTCAACATTCAACATCGAAGTAGGGCGTGTTTAGACGATCCACGTCCCCCTACATCAAAATAGCGAGGTCCTCCATGGCGGCCATCAGCTGAGGGGTTGAGAGACACTCTTTCCAGCCCCTGAGGAGCTCTATGGTCGCCGCATGCAGCAGCCCTTAGCCCAGGGCTTCTGGCTGCTGCTGCTGCTGCAGCTGGGGGTCCATGCTGCGTGCACAGGATCTGCAACCGGTTGTCGGCTCTGTGGATCTCGTGCTGTGCAGGGCGCATGTGTCTCGGAGGGGACCTTTAAGGAAGCGGCTTGGGGCTTTGCTGGCCCCTTATTTCAACAGGGAGCGCTTGTGTGTGTGGACGCTTCGCATTTCCTTCCAGGACGGCTCCTTTCAATGTTCCCCGTCGCTACTTCAATGTTGAATGTCGACGGCATCAGCCCTGGAGGACGTGTAGACAATATGCGTCAAAGTAGCCTATTTCGATGTCCTTACTTCGAAATAGGCTACTTCGACGTAGGCCGCGTCTACACGTGCACGCTACTTCAAAGTAGCGGTGCCAACTTCGAAATAGCGCCCGTCACGGCTACATGTGTTGGGCGCTATTTCGAAGTTGAAATCGACGTTAGGCGGCGAGACGTCGAAGTCGCTAACCCCATGAGAGGATGGGAATAGCGCCCTACTTTGAAGTTGAACGTCGAAGTAGGGCACGTGTAGACAATCTGCGTCCCGCAACATCGAAATAGCAGGGTCCGCCATGGCAGCCATCAGCTGAGGGGTTGACAGACGCTCTCTCTCCAGCCCCTGCGGGGCTCTATGGTCACCGTGTGCAGCAGCCCTTAGCCCAGGGCTTCTGGCTGCTGCTGCGGTAGCTGGGGATCCATGCTGCATGCACAGGGTCTGCAACCAGTTGTTGGCTCTGTGGATCTTGTGTTGTGTAGTGCAACTGTGTCTGGGAGGGGCCCTTTAAGGGAGTGGCTTGCTGTTGAGTCCGCCCTGTGACTCTGTCTGGAGCTGTTCCTGGCACCCTTATTTCGATGTGGGCCGCTTTGGTGTGTAGATGCTCCCCTGCAGCGCCTACTTCGATGTAGTACTGCCCAACATCGATGTTGAACGTCGACGTTGCCAGCCCTGGAGGACGTGTAGATGTTATTCTTTGAAATAGCTTATTTCAATGTCGCTACATCGAAATAAGCTATTTCGATGTAGCATTCACGTGTAGACGTAGCTGTAGTGTGCTAGTGTAGATGTAGCCTTGATTGCCTTTACACACAACTTGCTCTGTCAACAGAGAACTACCAGACTACACTGCCCTCTGGTGCCATAAATCAGATGGCAGCTCTGCAAAGAGGGCTGCCCGGCAACTGGAAGCCTTTCTCTGTCGACAGAAGTGGCTACCCTGCACTTCTGTCGACAGTACTTGATTGGCGATAATGCTGTCAAGGCAACGGCAGAGTTCTGTTGAGACTCTGTTGACAGAATGCATTAAGCATGTGGATGCTCCCTGAGTTCTTTCGACAGAAGGCCCCTCCTGTAGGCAGAACTCTCTAGCATAGAGCCAGCCACACAGACTTCAATTATAACATTGCTACGCATATTTCAGTGGGACAATATTGTTCAGCAGATCATGGCTTTTCAAATGACACCTCACAAGGCACACTTTTGTGAAGTTTTTTCACAGTATTGTAAAAGCAGTGACTGCTGCATTCTGCTTCATGGACATGCAGCTTAAATCACAAGTTAATCTGAATCTTTGACACATCTGGCTACCCTATCACACATGCCTGCAGTCTGGCTAGATTCTTGTGCTTCCTGCTGAGCTGTGTGAAGGCACCAGGCATTTGGATATAGTTGTGGCTTGCAGCTGTGTGAAATAGAGGGAAAGTTTGCACCTCCTGCTCCCTTTTTTAGTTTAATTAATTGGAGGTACACAGCTCTTAGAGCTGGAAGGGACCTCAGGAAGTCATCTAGTCTAGTCCCCTGCCCTGTAGGTAGGCCTGAGCATGATCCCTGTTATCTATTTGCCCCAAATGGCCACCTCAAGGATCAAGCTCCTAACCTTGGGTTTAAGCAGGCCAATGCTTAAACCATTGAGCTATCCTTCCCCCCATCGTACTGTTTACCCTGCTGGATCCCAGCCAATGGACAAAATGGCATTGGCAGCATAAGGTGAGGAGCATAGTGGTGTCCTCAGGGTTCTTTTCACCACAACTACCAAGTGGGCTGCACGGTGCCATCACATACCGCTATGCTTCTCTGGAGCCTCAGAAACTTCAATATCCATTCACATCCCAGCATGCCTAACAAACATGTCCTGTAGCACCGAGCAGCCAACCCTCATGCCCTCATTGGTGCCCAGCACACACCTAACTAGCCCAACAGCCATCTACACCCAAAAAATCACCTTACAGTGTCAGCCCTCAAGTAAACACTCCAGGATGCTTCAACAGTTACCGTCACCTCACCTGTATTAATTGCTGCAGCACAACTCATTCAGCACCTCAAGCTATCTGGCTACCCCAGGTGCCCTATCCCTCAGGTGTGACCATTCTCAGCTTCCCTTCCTGCCTACCTGCACCCTCCCAGCTACCTCCCAGCCTTAGACACCCTCTCACCTACCCAGACATCACCAGGTCCTATCCCACTGTTTGAGGAAGAACATACAGAGGGTATGCTTATGTGTGAATTATTAACAAATTAGCCTATTGAAACATTAGTGATAAATAAAGCCAGGAAGCTGCACAACACTCAGCAGCTCTTTGTACTCCATACGCATCCTGTCTGCATCTTTCTCTCTCTGTAGCCCTACAGCATCAATCGATCTGGGTACTTTGATGAGACATGTTGGCACCAGCAGGCTAGTGCTAACTTACTAGCATCAGCCCACCAACTATCTTTCTTTTAATGCCTCATTTTTGACAATTGAATGAAGTCTGCAAATGAAACAGCTCTGAGTTTAGCCATGAAATTTGCATATTAGGAGATGTCAGCTCCCTGAGATGCTTTTAAGACATCACACTGGGCTCGACTATTCACTTTGCTTGATTCTGACCTTGGGAGTATTTTCCCCCAGCCATTACATTCTTTGAGGCAGGAGGAGGGAGTGAGGCCACTATTTTCGCGTGGCAGAATAAAAGCAAAAGGACAGTTTTCATTCGGCTTCTTCCACGGTCACACTAGCTAGATTTGGGGTGCACGGCTTTGTGTGCTCCAGATCTCAGAGCAGTAAATGCAAGCAGCTCTTTGGCATACAACTCAGGTAGTTAGATGTCCAACTGCCTAATTTTCTTGAGAACACAGTCATTTGCAGCTGTACTACTTGTTTTTTGTGACAGCACATGTGCGTCACAAGCTATAATCTCAAAAACTAGTGTGCACAAATTTGTATGTCCAAACTTTGGGCCAGTGTAAAACTTTAAAAACAATAAGGCAATAAATTACTAGTATCAGCTGCTAACAGGGTCAGGCAGCTTCATACTGCCCCAGAGATTGTGCTTTTCAACTTAGCTTCTAATGGTGAGATTTTCTAGGTTTCCAACAAGGGAAAGGAGAACAATGCATCCAAGTTGGAAGTCTGAGTTGAAGAAATATCTTAGATAATTGTTTCTATCTGTAACTGGAAACCTATTAATTTTTACATGAATTATAATATAGAATCCACAAGCAGATAGAATGATAACTAATTACAGCCGCAGTCTTGTTGAAACCAATAGTACAGGTCGAACCTCTCTAGTCTGGCACCCTCCAGACCTGACTGATGCCGGATGAGAGAATTGCCTTACAAGGGGAAGTAAATATTTTCTAGCCCATTCCTGACACTTCTGCTGCTTACTGGGGGTCTCAGAAGATATTGAGCAGTAAATTGCAGCTAAATAACAGCATGGAGGACTGGGTGGGGGGAGGGATAGCTCAGTGATTTGAGCATTGGCCTGCTAAATCCCAGGTTGAGTTCAATACTTGAAGAAGCCACTTGGGGACTGGGACACATAGATGTCAGGGATGGTGCTGTGGCCCTGACAAGAGGGCAGGGGACTGGATTACATGACCTCCTAAGGTCCCTTCCGAGCTCTAGGAGATATGTATCTCAAATTACATCACACTTGGCCAAACTTTTGAAAGGGACATGCTAATGGCCAAATCAGAGAATACTAATTAGGCCCTTAAATGAATATTCAGCGCCTCATTAGCACGCTACCAGCCACAGCACTTCAAAAGTGCCATGTTTCAATCACACGCAGCTTGTCTACACAGGGCCCTGCCAGCTGATAGGAATGAGAGGATTCTGAAGTCTGTGAGGTTCCTTTGAAAAAGGGCCCCGTGTAGGTGAGCCACATGCAATCAAAACACAGCACTTTCAAAGTGCTGCAACCAGCAGCATGTTAAGGAGGCACTGAATATTCATTTCAGGGCCTAATTAGTATTCTCTGATTTAGCCATTAGCATGGGCCTTTCGAAAGTCGGCCAAGTGTGCCACAGCCTAGGAGCCAGGACTGATGGCTGTAAACAAACTTTTTGGACCCATGGGAAACTTGGCCACCCCAGTGATAAGTGATGGTCTGGCTAACTAACATCATGCCGAATTTTTCAGAGTTTGCTGGAAAAGAAACTTCCAGATTAGAAAGGCTCAACCAGTAGTTTCAGTATGAAAATTCACGGTAGGAATTACAGTGTAAAGAGGATCAGACTTCATCTTTGCAGCACCAAAGCCAGTTACCTAAGTTAACTTCCCAGGAACACATTCTTGAGAATTAATTTGCCTTCTTTATGCTGCCAACAGCCTTGCTGCTTTTAAAGATTAAACAATGTTTCTGTAAACGAAAGGAGTCATGCCACCCATTATTGTCTGTTTATTGCAAAACTGAACCAGGGACATTTCTGTATTTACTGAATTAAAGAGGAATACTGGGAGCATCCTGAAATAGCTGCCCATATTTAAGATACATGCCCGTTATCTCGAAAGAGTTTTTGAGATGGCAGGTGCACTATTCTGGCAGGCCTGCACACCTCATCACAGGAGAGCCTCAAAATAGTGCTTTCTTTTGGCATGCGGTGCAATTTAGACAGCACCATATGCAATTGTGTAGCTTATTTCAAGGTTAGGGTGCTGCGTAGACATTGCCTAAGGGACCTCTTTACTTATTACCTTAATATTATCTAGGTGTTTGCAAATAGATTGCTTAATTATTTGCTCCACTATCTTTACTGGTACAGAAGTTAAGTTGACTGGCCTGTAATTCCCTGGGTTGTCCTTATTTCCCGTTTTTATAGATTGGCACTGTATATTTGCCCTTTTCCAGTCCCCTGGAAGCTCTGTGTAATGATAATATGGAAATATGCAAGCCTCTACATTGGCAAGTCCTTCCTGTTGACAAATAAAGAGAATTAGGAGAATGGCTCCCCTTCTGTTTGGAAAATCTGCTTTAATGTCAGAAGGAAACTTGAATGGTGGCCCTACCTTTATACCCAGAAGAATCTATTCACTTACAGGTCGGTGCAGCATCTTGTAAACTGCACACATTCTGCAGCGGCAGAAAGAATTCTCTTCAAGTATTAATAAGTTTTTGGTGCAGGAATTACAACATCTAGCACAGCAGGGCCCTGATTGTATCAGGTGCTTGGGCAATGAAGTCATATTAATAACATTAATCAAATGAAATTAATTGGCATAGCATGAAATAGTTTCATTGTACTCAGTGGGAATTTTGCCATTGACTTTGGTGGAGCTGGAATTTTACTTTTAATAATTTAGTCTGCTGAAAATAGTCTTCCTGTCACTAGAGTGAGCTAGGACTCATAGTATATCTTAGAGTCTCATTTCCAGTCTCTCTGAGTCTCATTTCCAATCTGTCTGAGGCCATATAAGTGTAAAAAATGTGTGAATCTTAACTAAGGTGGTGCAAAAGGTTCCACTTAGACCCCAAATACATCTGAAACTAGAGTTCTCCAACCAGTCCATCTGATACCTCTCCTCCTACAAGGCAGGTTCCTGCTTGTTAACACTGTGGTGATCAGTGATCCAGTGGGCTCCACCACCGTCCTCTGCCTCCGGCAGTTTGATAGACTCTTCCCCCAGGCATCCTGGTTGTATTAAATGGCCACTGTCCTAGGGGGTCAGAGGCGTGGGGATCAGAAACGGCCATCCAACCTCCCCCACCTCAGGTTTCTTCAGAAGAGCAGGAAATTGAAATCCACTGAGTTCAGGAACAAGGAGAAACTACTGAGATCCAATGAAGAAATTGCCCAAGATTCCTCTGGATGACTAAGGTGCAGTTCTGAACAAATGAATTATTTCCCTTCCAGTCTCCTCTTGGTATCTGTTCCTCCAAACAAATTGGATAACTCTATTCCTGCCCCGCCCCAGTCAAATCATCCCACAACCAATTTTCCTTTTCTCAAATAAATCAGCAAGTTCTTCATCTTTGCACTGTTCTTCAGTTGCTACTTCAGCTTCCCAGCTTCTCCTCTGCCTGCTCCTGAGCCCCGCTGCCCGTCTCCTCTGTTGAAGGTATGGTGGTTCAGTGAACACCCTGCTCCTCACTTCAACAATTTAGGGTAAAAAATAACTAGTGGTGCCAAAGGCCGTCCTGTCCTTGCTCTCCCCTTTCCCTCCATAAAGAACCCAGAGCAGCTAGGCTGTGCTACTCCCTGCTAAAAAATTTCCTCTGAGTTTATGGCTTGTTGGACTGGAGCAGTTAATCAACCTCAGTTTTATCACTAGAGCATGGCTTCCCAAATTGGGGGTGGGGTGCATGAAGAAATTCCAGAGGGGTGTGAGGTGAGCCAGCCCCCCCGCCCCGTGATCCCCGCCATCTGAAGAAAGAGCTGGCCTTTGCTTCCAGCTCTCAGCCCCTGTCATTTTACGTGGGTGACCTGGCGCAGCCGCTATAAAAAGCAGGCAGCTGGCGAACACCCACATAGAGCTAGCTGCCTCCTGCAAAGCTGAGTGAGTGTGGGTTGTGGGGAAGAGGAGGAGAGTGGGGTTAGATGTGGGGCTGAGGGTGCCTGGTTCCCGGGGGGAGAAGGGGATGGGGATGGGGTAAGACCGGGGAGCTGATGATGCCTGGCTTTGTGGGATGGGAGGGGCTCATGTGGGTGGTTTGCAGGGCTTGCAGGGCTCTGGCAGCTGGCCAGCTGGTGGGACTTGTGGTGCTTGGGGAGCTGGCCTCAACATTGCAGGTTTCCAGTGGCTCCAGCTGGCAGCTGGCCCTGGCAGCACGGAGCTCAGGTGGCTTGAGCTGGCAGGCAGGTGGCTGGCTGGCTGGCTGGCTCCAGCTGTGGGAGGCTAGGGTGGCTTGGGATGGCAAACGGGCAGCTGGCCCTGGCAGCATGGGGTTTGGGTTGGCGGCTCAGGCAGCTGGCTCACGGCTGGGGCAGGCAGCTGGTAGGGGGGCAACTGGTCCCCGTGGTGCAGGGCTCAGGCAGCTAGCAGGTGGCTGGCCTGGGCTGCTGGCAGGTGAGTGGGTGACTGGCCCCAGGAGTGCAGGGCTCAGGCGGGTGGCTCTGGCAGTGCAGGTTTCAGGAGGGCGTGTGGTTTTTGCGGTCAGTTCAGGCAGCTAGCATGGGGCTCAGGTAGCTGGCCATCTGGGGCTGCACCAGGCACCCAGAAGGAGCCAAAAAAACTATTGGGGCTTATTTTTAATTTTAAATAACATTTTTATATCAAGTTTTGTGTTTATTTTAAATTACAAATTGATTTTTTGTAAAGGGTGGGTTGGATGATGGTAAAGAAGAGGTGGTGGGATGTGAGAGTTTCTCAAAAATCAAAGGGGGACGTGATGCTGAAAAGTTTAGGACCCACTGATCTAGTGGTTCACAAGGGACCAATGCAGCCACAATCATGCCCAGTGTGTTTGGCTGCCCAAGTCTGATGGGCTTATTTGACCAAAGCCACAACTTCATCGTTTCCATTCAAAAACTTCATAATCACATGCTTTAATGAGTTTCACTACAGTCGACTCAGAAGGATCTAGGATATGAACAGCAGAGGTGTTGCAGGTGGCTTTAATTTGAATAGATGCTGTGTGGTAATGCTTCTACAATGCATAATTGCACTATGCCTGGCTCTGACAGATGCCATCTGTTTTTCATTTTCTTTAGCAATATAATCATCACCTCCGCCTTCCCCTCCTCTCAAATTCAAAATGTGATTGCCTTCACCCCTTCAGTGCAATCTGAGTTGAGTTGGGTGACTATTCTACCAGAACCGACCACTCCATCATTCGCTTCTAAATTAGAAGGAATTTGATTTGCAACATTTAACAAAGAAACACCAACCATAAAACCGAGTGTCCAGGGAAAAGTAAAATGCTAAGAAGACATTGATACAAACCAGAAACCAATTCTATTCGCCTCCACCCACAGAACAGCTCTGAAAAACTGTTTTTAAATATGCAAACATTCATGAAGATGAAAGCAACTTGTTACCTTAATACAAACTAATGATAAAACAGAAGCGGTAAAACAAAAGCAGCATTGAAATGGGGAAAATGCTTACCATAACTGGAGGAACGGAATTATTTGCTTAATGTTTTCTGTTTCAACTAACATTCCTGCCAGTAAACTCCTTTGCAAAATATGTGTGGAAAGTGAACAGAAAGTGGATGTGGCCAGTGTCACACTGATGTTCTTTTAAAATCAGAATATTTCAGAAAGTTTTTCCCAGCCCAGGGTATTCACTTCTTATTGTTCACATCTTACTAGTCACTTCTTACAGTACTTATTAGCATTTTTCATGTATAGGTTACCAGAAAAAGGCAAATATACTCCAATAAGCTCTGCACGTGTGGGGGCAGAAGGAGCTGGGAAAACAACAACAAGAGGTTATGATTTTGTGTAAAATCAGCTCATTTCAAACCAACATGTGTAGTGGGCCAAAAGATTCTGCAGACTGCAAGTGCAATTAATGTAAGTAATTGAGGGTACTTTAAATCCCATTAATATATTTGCTGAAATAAGTTATAATGTGACCATAGATTCCCAAGTCCTTGAAAAAAGACACTTTGGCTGTGTCTGCACTGGAGAGTTCTGTCGACAGAACTCAGGGAGCGTCTGCACTCGTAAAGCCTTCTGTCAACAGCATTTCAATAGAACTCTGCTTTTGCCTTGCTAGAATTATCCCTCCAGGCTCGGTCTACACTAGATAGTTTTGTCGACAGAAGGTACCTTCTCCACTGCATTCTGCATTTGCCTCGACAGTATTATCCCTCAAAAATTTGAGGCATAACAATCTCTGGACATAGTAGCCGTGTCTACATGTGCACGCTACTTCGAAGCAGCGGCACTAACTTCGAAATAGCGCCTGTCACGGCTACACGTGTTGGGCGCTATTTTGATGTTAACATCAATGTTAGGCGGCGAGACCTTGAAGCCGCTAACCCCATGAGGGGATGGGAATAGCGCCCTACTTCGAAGTTGAACGTCGAAGTAGGGCACGTGTAGACGATCTGCATCCCGCAACATCGAAATAGCGGGGTCTGCCATGGTGGCCATCAGCTGAGGGGTTGACAGACGCTCTCTCTCCAGCCCCTGCGGGGCTCTATGGTCACCGTGTGCAGCAGCCCTTAGCCCAGGGCTTCTGGCTGCTGCTGCAGCAGCTGGGGATCCATGCTGCATGCACAGGGTCTGCAGCCAATTGTCGGCTCTGTGGATCTTGTGTTGTTTAGTGCAACTGTGTCTGGGAGGGGCCCTTTAAGGGAGCAGCTTGCTTTTGAGTCCGCTCTGTGACTCTGTCTGGAGCTGTTCCTGGCACCCTTATTTCGATGTGGGCTGCTTTGGTGTGTAGACACTCCCCTGCAGCGCCTACTTCGATGTAGTACTGCCCAACGTCGATGTTGAACGTCGACGTTGCCAGCCCTGGGGGACGTGTAGATGTTATTCATCGAAATAGCCTATTTCGATGTCGCTACATCGAAATAAGCTACTTCGATGTAGGCTTCATGTGTAGACGTAGCTTATTTGTATATCCGCGATAATTTATAACGGGGTAGGGAACATTTTTTGAATTGGGGGCTACTGACCCATAAACTGAAAAAAAAAAAACCCAGACCTTACTGATGTGGTCCAGGACTCGGTCTATGGGGACTGGGCTGGAGTGGGCTGTGGATGGGGGTCGGGGTGGGAGGGGCTCAAGAGCAAGCTAGGGGTGTGGTTCTGGGTGAGAGGAAGGGTGCAAGGGAGTTTGAGGTGTTGGGTCTGGAAAGGAGGGGTTGGGGTGGGGGTGAGGGGCCTGGAAGAAAAGGGGAAGAGCAGGGTGCAGGTGGGGTGTCTCGACAGGAGTGGGTGTGGGAGGGGGGTGTGGGGTCTGGCCTGGAGGATTTGGAGTGAAGGGTCTGGGTAGGGTCACGGTGAAGGTAGGAGAGATGCTGCAGGAAGGTGTGGGATGGGGGTCTGGATTGGAGGGGATGCAGGAGCGGTCTGGTGTTGGGGTCTGGGGAACAAGGATGAACTTACCTTTGCAGCACCCCCAGACACACATGGCTCTGCGCTCCCCCGCACTGCTCCCAGGCACCGCCCTCTGCTGCTCTGATTGGCTGGAATTCCAGTCAGTACAGTGGTAGGAAACCTCCAAGGCAGCTGCCTAGGCCCCTGCTGCTCTCACCAGCTGGGAGACCAGCCCCAACTAGCAGAGGAGTGTGGAGCAGATTCCTGCTCCCTGCTTTATGAGTTTCAGCTCCAAAGACAGGTATTGCAGCCTGCAGCTTCAGTGTGGCTACTGCAGAATGGGGATTCCCATTACACTGCAGCTGCAAAACCTAACCCGAATGTGGAGCCCAGACTGAGGTCCCCTCCTGTGTGAGTGTAAGGCCAGCTTTTAATTTTTCCTTAACTGCCTACAAAGAGGGAATAGAACACTTACCCTCGGCAACAAGAAGCCTTCCACTTACTTAAAACACACATCATGGAAATCCACCAAATCTAGCAGCCAAACTATACTAATCCTCCCATAACAACTACGAACCAAGCCAATGTAACTCACCCTGTGATTTTTAAGTTGAATATGTCCCCTTAATTTCATCCTTCATTGGCTCCCCAGAGTGTTTGATTATCTATGTCAAAGGCTAATAAATTCTTAGCTAGGCATGAAGCTGCAGCAGCAGCATTTTTCAACATCCAACCCTTCAGAATTGAGTCAGTTTTAATTATTATGCTTCATGAAAAGTGTCTTATTTTGCCTTTTCTTGTCTTTCTTACAGAGGAAACAAGATCTAGAAACTGAAAACTGATCAAATGTCCAGTCAGTCTGTGTATTTGTGCTTAGTTACATCTCACCAATTGCCATATTGATTTGTGCTTCCGATTTGAAACTGCTAACATAGGAAGAGCATCCATCTAATGCTCAGAATGCATGCATTGTTGATCACGTTTAATTTGACTCAGCTCATATGAAGCATGACCTAGTGAAATGTCTGTCATACCCCCACTAAATAGCACTGTAGGTTATATTTTGAATGCCTTTTACCCAAGTGAATACATAAACACACAAGGAAGAAAAGAAAAACCCATTCCACATAGCCCAAAAGTGAATTAAAAAAAAAAACCAAACCATTTTAAATGTTGTTCAGCATTCCCCAGATCTTGGATTTTTCCCCGATCTTTCCCTTCTTCTCTGCACCTATATTGTAAATGGCAAACTCTTAGGCTATGTCTACATGAGAGGATTTCGTCAAGAAAACCGAGCTTTTGTCAACAAAACCCACAGAGCATCTACACACAAATATCACAGGGGTAGCTGTGTTAGTCTGTATGCACAAAAACAACGAGAAGTCCTATGGCAATTTATAGATTAACAGATTTTTTGCAGCATAAGCTTTCGTGGGCAAAGACTTGCTTCATCAGATGCATGCATTTTGCATTTTATTGACAGTCTGTTGACAAAACTCTGTACTTCTGCCAACAGCATTCTGCCTCACTGCAATGAGGAATAACACCTTTGTTGACAGTTTCCAGTTGACAAAAAAAGCCATATATGTGCTCCGGGGTCCCTCTGTTGACAGACAGGGCTTCCAGTTCACCAGGCAGCCCTGTTTGCTGAACTGCTGGCTGGCCATTCTGTCAAGAGAGCGCCTGGGCAGTCTGTCCGCTCTCTGTCAGCAGAGTGGATTGCACTTTTGATCCGCTTTTGTGTGTGGCTGTGATCCGTTGACAGAAGTTTTGGTGGAAGAGCTCGTTCAATAGTAACTTTTGTTGACAGATCGCTGTAGTGCAGACATAGCGTTAGGGTCGAGCATTGTTTTTGTGTGTTACACTGTGCCAAGCATATGTTTAAAGCCCGACAAATAACAACAAAATAATAATAACCTGGAGTCTCTTAGGCTTTTGGTCCAGCTGTGAGTTTTGTTCCTTTGATAAAGCTTTTCCACCATGCATGTACTGCCCCTTTCCTATCTCAAGCAACAAATCCGTAACCAGAAGAAGAGAAATGAAGACTCCATAAAGCCAGCTAAAATCTTAATATAGAAAGTATAAGTGGGTTTTGGATTGGTGTAATGGGAGTTCATGTGTGGCCACAATGTTCTGTGTTCAGAATATTACTTCTTCAGGGAAAGCACTGTTAACTTGCTATGACTGTACAGCACTCAGCACAGTAGGTAACCTCAATCTCCACCTAAGCCTTAGGATAATACCACAGTATAAACTAATTGGCTGCCATGCTATTCTAATGCAAAAGTACAATAATAAAAAAGACAGTGACTTGTTCCATAACGCGTGTTCTGTGAGATGTGTTGCTCATGTCAGCTCAATGTAGGTGGCCGTAAGCAGTATGCCAGAAGGTGGGAGGAGGTCACTGACATGCTGGTTGCAACACTGATCTTCCAAAGGCAGCATCCACTCAGGTGTGCTTCATCAGGGCATAGTGCATAGCAAATATGTGCACCAAGGACCACATTGCACCTTACAAATGTCCAGAATCAGAACACCTGTGTGGAAGACCACAGATGAGGCCAGTTGGTAGCATGCCCAAATGTATGAAGAGATCCAGTTGGAGATCCTTTCTGAATTGGGAATCTCTTCATCCTTTAGCGTACGTGACAAAACAGCTGGAAGGACTTATGGAGTGGCCTTTACTGTCAATGTGGAAAGTGAGGGACCAGCATACATCCAGAGCATGCAGTCATCACTCCTTATTGGTTGCATGAGGCTTCAGGGAGAAGACCGGGAGGAAGAAGTCCTGACCCATGTGGAAGGGCAAGATCACCATACGTAGGAAGGCAGGATGTGGTTGTAGCTGGTGGTTGGACCTTGTCTTTAAAGAAGGCACTGTATGAGGGCTCCGAAGTTAAGGCATCCAACTTGGAGACCTGCTCCCCCCAACCAGTGTAATCACCACCAGGAAGACCATATTGCAGCATAGGTGCAGGAGGAAGCATGTGGCCAAGGGTTTGAAGGGTGGACTGGTAAGTCTGGAAAGGACCAAGTTAAGACCCTTTTTGGGGCACAGGAGGCTGTGCATCAGAAAGTTGCCTCTCAAGGGCCCTCAGAAATTTGACCATCATGTCATGTGAAAAGCAGTTTTTGGTTTGCCCACATACAGAAAAAAAGTTATTTTATAACTTAACTCTGCAGGCTGGACAGTTGCCAGCAGGAGACAAGAAAGCCAAGTCACAGGATGGAGGACCAGCAGAGGAGCAGATCTCCTGTTGGCTAGGGATGCCAGATGGGAAGGAGCCATCATTCCCAGCCAAAGGAGGCACACTAGTAGTGAGCATAGTGCAAATTGCACATCTTATTTCAAGTTCAGGGTGCAGTGTAAATGTAGCCTGTAAAAATATGACTTACAATTAAGAGGCACAAAAACCCCAACAAAAATAACAGGATGATCTGGACTAAAACTGATTTTTTTGTTTTTCTTGATGAAATGGAAAACTTAAAAAAAAATGGGATGAACCATTTAGAGTCAGTGCAAACTGAACATGTAATTTTAAAAATGTATTTGAAATAAAGAGTCAAAAAGGTTTGTTTAGACACTTTCAAAAAACCTTTTAAAGTTTTTTGCACTTGAACCGTTCACCATATTTAACCTGAATGTGTGAATAGTTTTGGTGCCCTGAAAAATACATTGTAATCGATTTACTATTTTCATAGAATCATAGAACACTAGGACCGGAAGGGGCCTCGAGAGGCCATCGAGTCCAGTCCCCTGCCCCGACGGCAGGACCGACCACTATCTACACCATCCCTGATAGACATCTATCTAATCTGTTCTTAAATATCTCCAGCGAGGGAGATTCCACAACCTCCCTTGGCAACTTATTCCAGTACTTGACCACCCTGACAGCTAGGAACTTTTTCCTAATGTCCAACCTAAACTTCCCTTGCTGCAGTTTAAGTCCATTGCCTCTTGTTCTCTCCTCAGAGGCCAAGAAGAACAAGTTTTCTGCCTCCTCCTTATGACACCCTTTAAGATATCTGAAAACCGCTATCATGTCCCCCCTCAATCTTCTTTTTTCCAAGTTAAAGAAGCACAATTCTTTCAGCCTTTCTTCATAAGTCATGTTCTCCAGACCTTTTATCATTCTAGTTGCTCTTCTCTGGACCTTCTCTAATTTCTCCACATCTTTTTTGAATTGGGGTGCCCAGAACTGGACACAATATTCCAGCTGAGGTCTAACCAGCGCAGAGTAGAGCGGTAGAATGATTTCTCGTGTCTTGTTCACAACACACCTGCTAATACATCCCAGAATCATGTTTGCTTTTTTTGCAACAGCATCACACTGTTGACTCATATTTAACTTGTGATCTACTAGAACCCCTAGGTCCCTTTCTGCTGTACTCCTTCCTAGACAGTCTTGTCCCATTCTGTATGTGTGAAACAGATTATTCCTTCCTAAGTGCAGCACCTTACATTTATCTTTATTAAACTTCATCCTGTTTACTTCAGACCATTTCTCTAATTTATCTAGATCATTCTGAATTATGACCCTATCCTCCAAGGTAGTTGCAACCCCTCCCAGCTTGGTATCATCTGCAAACTTAATAAGCGTACTTTCTATGCCAATATCCAAATCATTAATGAAGATATTGAACAGAACTCGTCCCAAAACAGACCCCTGCGGAACCCCACTTGTTATGCTTTTCCAGCTGGATTGAGCACCATTAACAACTACTCTCTGGGTGCGATTAGCCAGCCAGTTATGCACCCACCTTATTGCAGCGCGATTTAAGTTGGACTTGCCTAGTTTGTCGATAAGAATATTATGCGAGACTGTACCAAATGCTTTACTAAAGTCTAGGTATACCACATCCACTGCTTCTCCCTTATCTACGAGTCTCGTTATCGTGTCAAAAAAAACTATCAGGTTGGTTTGACATGATTTGTTTTTTACAAAACCATGCTGGCTGTTCCCAATCACTTTACTACCTTCCAAGTGCTTGCAGATGACTTCCTTAACTACCTGCTCCATTATCTTTCCTGGCACAGAAGTTAAGCTTACTGGCCTGTAATTTCCTGGGTTGTTCTTATTCCCCTTTTTGTAGATGGGCACTATATTTGCCCTCTTCCAGTCTTCCGGAATCTCTCCTGTCTCCCATGACTTTCCAAAAATGAGAGCTAACGGCTCAGCTACCTCTTCTATCAGCTCCTTGAGGATTCTAGGATGCATTTCATCAGGCCCTGGTGACTTGCAGACATCTAATTTTTCCAAATGGTTTTTAACTTGTTCTACCTCTTTGATGACTATGTTTATTATTCATACATAGAGGCATGAATGTTACTTAGACTTCAGCATTGTGATAAACTACTTTATGTGTGAATTAATGTTATAATTATCACCATTTCACATTTCCTCTAAGCAGTAGCACATTAAAAGGTGTTTTATGCTGAGCACTGCAAGCCTGAGGTTCTTTCAACCAATTACCATGAACATCCAGTGTGTTACTGCAGGTAAGTAAGATGTTGAGGTAAGGCCAGATTCTGACAATCTTATTCTAGAAGCACCCCATTGATCACACTGGGGATTCTTATGGAGTCAGCTATTACTCAATAGTCAGAGGGGTAGCCGTGTTAGTCTGGATCTGTAGAGCAACGAAGGGTCCTGTGGCACCTTATAGACTAACAGAAAAGTTTAGAGCATGAGCTTTCGTGAGTTAACTCATCTGAAGAAGTGAGTTAACTCACGAAAGCTCATGCTCTAAACTTTTCTGTTAGTCTATAAGGTGCCACAGGACCCTTCGTTGCTCTATTACTCAATAGTAGATTATGGGACATAGGACGAGAATGGTGAATCAGAATTAACAAATTTAGTTCTGACTTAAGGTTGTCTTTAGGGGAAATTTGCTGACATTATTCTACTGCTACAGTTATACAGATTGAACCTCTCTAGTCCAGCACCATCAGGACATGACTGGTGCTAAACGAGAGAATTTGCCAAACCGAGGGAGGTTAATATTTTCTAGCAGCATTATCAACACTTCCATTGTTTGCTGGGTTCTTAGAAGACATTTAGGGGTAAATAACAGCTAAATAACAGCACAGAACACTGAAAGCCAGCACTGGTGGTTGTAAACAAATTTTATGGGATCACAGGAAACTTTGCCAAACCCATGATTAGTGGTCATCCGACTAACTAAAATCATGCCAGATTAGGGATTTTGCTGCATGAGAGAGTTCCAAAATTAAAGAGGTTCAATCTGTACTAGTAATTCCTCCTGCAAACAGTTATTTTGAAGTAACAGTGATTTTTTATTCATACATCATGTCCAAAGCAACAAACTACACTGAAATATTTTGTGTAAGGAAGAGAAGAACGAGTAAAGGTATCGGGACAGCCCCCTCTGGACATAAGATTTTGTTCAACCAGATAAATGTAATGGAAACAAGCAAAAATGGTATAAATCCTGTAATAGTGCACAATCAATTAAAATGCAATTTTCTGGTTTGAAAAGAGAAAATAAAAAACAATTGATTACTGTTGATTTTCAGAGCAATGTGTTGCTTGCTCTTGCCTGGAAGATGCCAAACATCAGTAACAGAGGTTTGGTGCCCTCTTGTGTTTCAGATAAGCAATTTCAGTAACTGACAAACCTTCCCCGTTTGCAGTTTTTCTATCGCCATGTGGGCCTCAGGATATTAGGTGCCAGAACCACACAACAGGGCAAGATCGATCTGCTCAAAGTCAATTTTCTGGGGTTTCATTTTGCACATGCGCTAAATGACATTACTAGGGGTTAATGCTGACCCCTGTATTCCCTGAAAGAGGGAAGGAATAAGGAAGGTTAACCTTTCGCCATGTGGACAGACATGGAAATCGACCATGGAAAAAACAATTTTAGGGACACAATTAGCATAGCTAAAATTGCTTATCAGTGGTCAACTTCTATGTCTAGTGTCAACATAGTATCAGAGAGAACAGTTGTTGAAATAATTACAGACATACTTCTCTGATGGATTGTATTTTCTAAGGGACAACCTATCCTAAATTCTCAATCCCTGAAGGACAATCTACATTCTTTCCTATATTTGCTTTCTACTACCAATTCTCTGTACAAATTTCCATGTGAGAGGTATGGGAATATTTGAATGCTAATATCTAAACTGTATTGTTAAATATTTTCACTTTAATTTGGGTTATTTCACATTATGTGCTTTATGTATTTTACTACTTGCAACCCAAACTTTGTTATTTGTGAGTAACCTAAGCATTATACCCAGATGTATAGACACTTTCCTTTACCTGTATATTACATAATTTTAATATTTGTTTTACTAAATTTTAAATATATTCTTTAAACTCTGTGTAAGCCAGAAAGCTTGACTTTCACCAACAGAAGTTGGTCCAATAAAAGATATTAATTCATCCACCATGTCTCTCTAACCCAAATGTGCATATTTAATTGTTTCAGATATAAACTTCTATGGGTTAACCTGTCTGCTCAAGTTATTTAATTGATTGATAATGTATCAAAGAGGACAACAATCACTTTTTAATATGTGTCACAGAACCTCATCCACTTTAATAAAGGGGATTTTCCACAGTATTAATCACTGATAATGCTTGATTTGGACATGATTTGAAAAAAAATGATGTACAGTTTAGTAGTTATTTTTCAGACTGAAAAATTCAACTGTTTTTATTTCTAAATCAGCTTTAACAAAACTTCAGGGGAGTCCCTGACTCAGGGATTCTTAACAGCATATACTGTTAAGAAACATCATTTGTTAAACTATGTTTCTAAGCAATGCCATGTTGCAGTATCATAACATATTTAAATGCTGTTAATTTGTTGCCTCAGAAACTGGAATTTTACAATGCTTTGTCATAGTCTAGACAGTAACATTTTTAAAGTGTCTAACAAAACTTTCTAGCAGAGGGGTCTAAAAGTAGTCAGCACAACAGGATTACTGATTTTGCACATAGAAGGTAGCTCTATTATAATACAAATAATAAGTAATAATGTTCACCACATTCATGTAGCCATCCAAGAGTTTGCACTCCCTGTGGGGGGCCTTCTATACTGTTACTACTGACTGAACAGCAGATTTCCCACAGGATAAAAATACATGTGCATGAATATGCCTGTACTTTCCATTAATGCTAAAAGAAGTGGTATGCATAAACTAAGGAAAATTGGTATCACCTGGCCAAAGCCTCTGGGTTCAATCAAAATATCATGAAAACTTTTCTGCACTTTTCTATTAGCAATTAAATTAACTTTATAGTACAACCTGAAAAATGAAAAACTTCACCAAGCAAATCCTTTGTCTTTGACAGAATGTAGTCAGGTTTTCTTAAGGTATGCAGGAAGAAAAGCAACAGTACCATACAAGATATAGTTCCCCATTCTTCCTAATGGAAAAAATAAACCTGACCAGACTTGCCTTCACCCAAAATGGCTTGACTGGCTGAAAAGATGTCAATAATGATATTGAAAGAATATTGGGGTGACAATTTGACAGGGCACAATTCAGAAAGCAAATTACACAAACCTTGTTTTGAGGCAGAGCAACTATCTCTGATATTACAGCGATTGTTTGTTTGAAAGATTGATACTATTGGTACACACAACAAAAGTAACATGGGTTACACTAACAGAACAAACATCCACCCACCTCTGCCTCCCTATAGTTCAGGAAGATGAAGGGATATCAAGTACTCAAGGGCTCTAATGTAGAAGAGAGGGACATAAAAATCTAATCTAGAAGAGAGGGGCACCTCTCTCAGAGGGAGGGATAGCTCAGTGGTTTGAGCATTAGCCTGCTAAACCCAGGATTGTGAGCACCATCCTTGAGCAGGCTATTTTGGGGTCTGGGGCAAATAGGTTTTCTCCCCAGTATAAAAAAGTTGTGGATGTGCTGGAGCAGGTTCAGCAGAGGGCAACAAAAATGATTAAGGGGCTGGAGCACATGACCAATGAGGAGAGGCTGAGGGATTTGGGCTTGTTTAGTTTACGGAACAGAAGACTGAGGGGTGATTTAACATCAGCCTTCAACTTCCTGAAGGGGAGCTCTAAAGAGGATGGAGAGAAACTGTTCTCATTTGTGTCAGATAGCAGAACAAGGAACAATGATCTGAAGTTACAGAAGGAGAGGAGTAGGCTGGATATTAGGAAAAAAACTATTTTACCAGGAAGGTGGTGAAACACTGGAATGCGTTGCCTACAGAGGTGGTGGATTCTCCATCCCTAGAGGTTTTTAAGTCCCAGCTTGACAAGGTCTTGGCTGGGATAACTTAGTTGAGGTTGATCCTGCTTGAAGCAGGGGGCTGGACTAGATGACTTTCTGAGGTCCCTTCCAGCCCTATGATTCTAAGACCAGCTTCACAGAACTGTTAAAATTTCCCTGCCCACTCACACTTACATTGAGAATAATCAATTCAAAATACCCTTCACAGATATTACTCACCCATCCAGAAACAAAAGTGTTGTCCACTTTGGCAGAGTTTTAAGGAAGGTTGTTGTAGTGACTGGATTTTGAGGCCAATAATGACCATTAAATTTAGTGTCCTGTATAAAGACAGGTCTTGGATTTCACCCAGTTAACCCTGTACTGAATCAAATAATTTGTGTTCGACTAAAGCAAGGGTCAACAACCGGTACATCCCTGCATCCTGTGCCATGACCTGCAGCTTCCATTGGCCAGGAATGGTGAACTGTGGCCACTGGGAGGTGTGGGAGGCCATGCCTGTGGATGGTCAATGTCAGCAAACTGTCTCGTGGATTGTTAGCGGACTACCTTGGCAGGCCAATAGCCAAAGGCTGCCAATCCCTAGACTAAAGTGTATTATCCAAAAATCATCCAGTATTGACTTGAAGACACCTACAGATGGTGCATACACAATTTTCCTTGACAGTTTGCTTCAATGACTCATCCCTTTACTATTAAAAATCTGTGCATGACTTCTAATTTCAATTTTTCTGGCTTTAACTTCCATCCATTAATTTTTGTTACGCCCCTCTCTTCTGGATTAGAGCCCTTTAGTACCTGGTACTTCCTCCCTGTGAAGGTATTTTATCATTGTACTCAAATTATCTCTTTATTTTCTTTTTGACAAGCTACAGACTTGGAGCTCTTTAAATCCCTCACTGATTTCAATCTTAATTTAGTATTTGGATTTTTAAGAAGAGTTAGTCTAATCCTTTATAAAAGACTCAATGTAGCTGGACGTGAACATATTGTTTTGATATCAAAGTGTATGTAAGTCAAACAGCACTTACTAGTAAACTACTCTCAGAGAAACATATGATGAACAGTAATAATTAAAATTTTTCCATCCATTTTCAATTTACTACTGATATCATACAGCAAGAGAGTCACAAAAGTAGTGAGACAGAAAGAGAAAAGGGACATGGAATTTTCATTCCCAAGTAATTTTACTAAGATGTGTTCAAACAGGCAAAATGCATTAAAAACGTGTTTTACACAAAATATTTAATTTAAAATGTACAGTTTAAATTTTTGCCATTTTTCCTCCGATCAAAAAAGTCCCATGCAGCCAAAGTCATCATACCAGGCTACAAGATGAGGAGCGCTTCCAAACCAAGCTCCCCGTTATGAAAGCCTACTTTACCTTTTGCCAGATTATGCTATAATGTAATTTTGTTCCATTATGTTTAATAAATCACTTGCAATTAATAATACAAAAACGGGGATTTAGATGGTACACAAAAAGTTAATGCACTTCTCAGTCACCTCACAAGCTAAGTCATAAGTATAGCACTGAAAAAGAGTTACTAATTACCGGGCAACATATGTCCATACCACAAGGTCCTATAAACTGAACAAACACACTCTGGCCCAGATTCTCAAAGGCATTTAGTTATCTAACTCCCACTGATTCCAAGGATGAGGGTGATAGCTATGGGATCACAGAGCTATTCAAATTACGCCTAGGCATATCTCAGAGGTTTAATGAAAAATATTATCGGTATGTTTAAAAGAAATCAGTGTCTCACTTTCAGTAGGTAACACAGATAAAGAACCACCTGAATTATTTGACTGAACCATACATCTTGCTGAAATCTGGCCATCAGCCACCATAGCAAAACCTCAATTCAATCCATGGCCATTCAGCCAAAAATGGTTTTACAAATGGACGTCTGAGGGACAAGCATCAAATATATGGATGCTGCAAAGGCATACCCTGAACTTCATTATTTGCATCACTTGGAAGGCTTCTTGAGCTACCAGTTGAAGTTATCTGTCAATATAGTGCCTTCTTCAGTATCACAAAAAGTGGAAAGTCACAGCTGATTATTGAGAGAATTGTCCTTGAAAATCTGAAGGCACAATGAAAGATCAGCCTAGATTCTAAAAACAAGAATCCAAAGACCAAATGTTGACGTAGATGATGAGTCTGTGTTTCTACATATTAAGACGACAAAGTCTCCAGGTCTAAGTCTGATTACAGAACACTTAGTAAATGTTGAGTGTGTGGTACATGCTAAACTTCAGCACATTTTACTTTGAGGCCATGCTTAGATACAAACCTTGTATCTACTTAACTAAATTAATTTAGAAACTCAGTTAAAAATCTGTGTCACTCCCATTATGAAGACCCTCTTAATTCTGTTTCAAGTGCTTTATACGAAGCTAATTTAAATCAGTGAGGAACTGATGTCTTAAATGTCAACAGTGGTATCAATGATTGCCAAAGATGCTAAACCCTGAGTACTGACCTTAGGCATCAGAGGTCTCCCTGAAACCAAGGAAACTGGAAACTCTTTTTGCTTTGAGTTGGACAAGGTTAGCATAAACAGCCAAGAAAACCTGAAGAGATGTTAAGCTAGAGTCCAGGGATTTAAGTGAACAAGACTTCTGAAAAATTAAATATGTAGACATATCTTTCTGCCAGCTAGAACCTTAGGAAGTGACAGAGTGCACTGACTAGGCAACGTGGTCACAAGACACACTCCCAACACTGGAGGCAGAGTAATTAAGAATGGAAATTATGTATAGACTAAGGGAATAATTGAAACCACAGTGTCTTCTTATTTATCAACAGACAAGAGGGAAAACTACCTTGAAGTTAAAAACAGGGTAAAACATTTTAAAATTGAACTAATTTGCATATCAAATGCATTCTCCCAATCCCAAGAACTAACAAAAACGAAACAAAACACACACAAAAGGCGAGTAAAGACAAATTAAGACAGAGAGAGAGAAAATAACTCCCTGAGTTTGAGACAGAAAATAAGAGTGAGGGCAGGTTACAAAACAGAGTTATTTTATGCATTCTAGTAGTGTAACATGCTGTACTTCTGAGTGGAAACACAATCTGCAGTGAATGTAAGGAAACCCAGCATCAGTCTCATAATCCAGAGGAAACAGCTTCCACTGAATGAACCAAAGAGGAACGTCAGGTTAAGGGTACATATTTTTGTACTTGTTGTGCACCAATTTCTGCAACATAAATTGCTCCAGTTTTCACATTTACATCCACTAGATGTGGCTTGATGTCATCGGCTAGCTGGATTGTGTTTACCACATTGCAATTTCCAATGGATCCTATTGGTGGTGCTGCCAAGATGGATATTCTGTTAATATTCAGCTGAGCTACAATTAGATATTCCTCATTGGCAGTTAATCTAAAAATAAACAAATAAAAATTAAAATTCACATATCCTTACAACACTTTATGGTACCACTGCTATGTGTTTTCAAAAATTATTATCCATATGTAAGGGAGCAAATAGCATTTGAGTGCAGTGTATTCTATCAGCTGTCTAACCTTCTGCTTTAGACTTTCAAATCTGAGTGTTAGGATAACCTCACGAGTAACCCCTGTGTCAGTCACTTACCATCCAGCTGCTGAACTTTTCATATTAAATGACAACCATTCTAACATTCTCTATTTTATAGTGCTGTAGAATATACAGAGAAAGTATGCAGGGACTTGCTCTACATGCTGTGGCTGCTCCTTGGAGCCACGGATTTTGGGATAATAGAAAATAACAGGAATTTACACAAAGGAAGTAAAGGCTTATGCCTGTAGCCTTTACACATCAACTAAGAGGTGCAACAACAAGCTCCTAATCATGTCTATGAAACCTACAGACTTTAATAAAAATGAAAGTCCAATTCATTGGTTGTCTTCACAAAGGCAGACCCTATGAAGTCATGTGACGCAAGGATTCATCTTTACAGACATGTGTGGTGGGTATAAGAGGCAGAGGAAAGCAACGCCTTCTCAAACTGCTTGGCTGGCACCATCCATGCTCTGCTTCAAGGCTCCCCACCCCAGTCAGTATGGCTCCCATAGTCTCCTGGAGCTGCCTGGGCTTCTGCCCCACACTGCCATCCATCCACATTCTCTGGGGCCAGAGAGGCTGGGGTGCGTGGTACCCACTTACTTGCGGGCTCACCCTCCTGTGCTCCAGAAGGGCTGGGGCTACATACTGCCTGGTGTCCCTGTGCTCCCAGGGTAGGGTGTGCTGAGTCACAGACTGCCCATACTTTAGGGAAGCGTGGGCCCCTGACTGCCTGTGCTTTTGGGAGGGACTGTCCCTACAGAGGAGGGAGCTTG
Source organism: Carettochelys insculpta (assembly GCF_033958435.1). NCBI lineage: Eukaryota > Metazoa > Chordata > Testudines > Carettochelyidae > Carettochelys > Carettochelys insculpta. The sequence continues at coordinate 58,931,511 of NC_134137.1, read as the reverse complement.
GCTCCATGGAGCCCATGGAGAGCAGGGGAAGGGTACTGGGTGGCAGGGGCAGGACTGGGGGCTTGCGTCTGCCAGCCCTCTGTTCACCCACCACCCATGTTACAGATCCTATTGAAAGATTAGCACCTAATTCCACACCATTTCCACCTGCTAATTCCTGACATTTGCTACCTACTTGAAGTAACCCAGAATCTTACAGGTGAAATCTTCGTATTCTGTTTCCTCTGAAATGATTTTGTGGAAATAAATAGTTACAATACCTGACAGAAAAGGGACCATCTTCTACAAAACAACTAGTCCAGGACCCCAGCCATTCTCCTGTGACTTTATCAAAAACCTGGATTCTTTTGTTTCCTCGGTCAGCAACCCACACCTATTGTACACAACAAATGTAGTTAGCTATAAGTAACTATGTCAAAAGAATCAGTTCCTCACACACAAAAGGCCAAATTTGCAGAAGAAGAGAGGGTTATTCCATGAATGAATTTGACTTTTTCATTTTACAAAATGGACTAACCATTCTCAAACCCCTTTAAAAAGTTCCTTATCACGAAGTTAAACTAAATATTGACAATCACAATTAAGATACACAAAGTACTTTACTCTGCCTCAGTAGAGATACCATTGTCTTATGCTCCCTTCTTTTGTGGGTACAAGACAGAAAAGTTTATCACAGAAGACAGGATTTTCAATGTTCATATATCTACACATACTCAGTTCTGATGACACCAAACTAACAATTGCCTGTGCTTCAGCTAAATGATCCAATTTCATGAGCAGGATGTAGGAAGTCTGTATATGTATAGAGCCCTGCAAACCCACAGATATATGCTTTATATCTCCAGGTATCTGCATCCACAGACATGGATGTGGATGTCTGCAGCTCGTTTTTGTGACTATAGATCCACATTCAAATTTTGTATCCATTCGGAGTGCTACACATGCAGACATATATGTGCAATGATACTTTGAAAACTGTCTGGCACAGGGAATTGTGGGGATTGATTATCTTCAGTATGCCCCTTACCTAATCAGCAATGTGTGGAGCAGGCTTTTTACTGTGGACTGTAAATGGGCTGTGATAGCACTGTACTATTACATGTAAGGCATCCCACTTACTGCAATCACTGACAGGATGAAACTGGTTTGTTATAGATCGGGGTCAGCAATCTTTCCGAGGTGAAGTTCCAACATTTGACCTTTTGACCTCTATGTATGGTCTGGTGATACGTTTTAGAGTCACTAACAGTCCTACTTACAACAGCTTCCTTAATAAATCAATTAAGATGCAGAGCTTTAGAGTTTAGGTGGTGGTTGCTAGCACTAGCTGGTCTGTTGTTAATCCATAGGCTGAATTGGGGAGTAGGGACAGGGAAGTGCTCCAGCCTTGCATGCTGATAAAAATCAGCTTGCAAGCCACTCTTGGCCCCCATGGCAGGGATTGCTGACCCCTGTTATAGACAGTCATATACATCAAACATTTTAGCTTTCTCAGAGTATAGCTGCAGAGCAGATGTAAGTAACAGTTTGGGTACCTTACTTGTGAATATCCATACTTTCAAGTGAAAGCATATTTTTTGAAAGTTATTTATGCATTTATTTGAGAAACTAAACCATTTCTGTAAGACTATGCGTATCCCAGGGACTCCCTGGTGCTAACTGGCAGAGGGAACGGGGCACACACGTTTTTACAGGGAATATCCTGAGTCAGATAACAGCATAAAAGTTGGCATGTGGTATCTCTAATGAGAGGCAGTTGGCTACTGGCTGTCAATATTAATGTGAAGTACATATACGTGGATAACATTGGTGACATATGTTGAAGATACACCTCTCATGCTGGAGATAACTGATAGCTATATCCCTGTCTGGCTCTCGGTATAGTGTATGCCTATTTTCACACTGACTTAGGTACAAGTTGATAGATCAAGAAATTACAAGGGAGGAAATGTATAAGAAGAAACAAACAGCAGGGTTGTGTCCTGTTTATGCATAAAGAGAAAGCATTGATTTGACCTTCCTCTCGGAGGCTAACTGACTGCATGAATGTCTCATGAAAGAAAGGTCACTGCCATCCTAGCTGTAAAGTGTTGTAAGCATTCTGAGTAAGCAGTATCCTACCCTACTCAACACATGTAGGATGTGCATGTAAAATAGAATCATAATACAGTGAAAGCTTTGTTATCTGGCATTTTGTTAACTGACATTGTGGCACTGCCGGCTGACATCATCAGCAAGCACCTCTTTCCCTCCCAGCCTGCCTCTAGCACTGCCAGATGACATCAGGCGCTGGAACCTCCTTGGCCCTCTGTATACATCACCCGTTGCTTGAGTATCTGGCACATTTAGTTAACTGGGAACCAGCATTCTCCTTGAGTGATGGATAACAAAGCTTTCACTATATGCATTCTAGAGACTAAACTTAATTAACAAGATGAGGTATCCTGTCAATTAAGTCTGGGCTATAGAACACATGAATTTATTTTACATATGATCATTTGTTTCTAATATTTCTACTTGCTAGTACTTGAATCTCTATGTTTTGTTAAATAAATTTGCACCGGATTTCACTATGCACGAATTTAAGTGCTGAGAGTTAAGAGGGTGGTGCTCAGAAGTGAAAATGGTTAATGTGGATTGTAGTTTCTTTGGAAGCAGCAGATTGGTGAATACTGTGAATGTCCCATGGACAAGAGTCTAGAGACTGCAGGTAGAAACTTGGAGAGCTTGAAGGTTCCAGTTTGTCTACTGTTCACTTGCAGAGCCTGTGAGGTGTAGTGGAGTACTTGTGTTGCCTGTAGCTGTTGAGGTTGGAGAGCTGAGCCACAGTAGTCCTAGACAAGGCTTCCTAGTGAGGTGCCATATAACCCTGTGCTTATCTGGGAAGTATCACAATGTGTACTCAACTTCCGAGACACTGTGATGAGTATTAGCTCAGGGAATTTCCTAACTTTTTAAAATCTGTCCAAAGATTCTGTGAAGGAGCTTTGGAGCCACAAAGCCAAAGGTCCTCAGAATCAATTCTCCCATCTTGCAGATCCCATAAGAAGTACAAGAACAAGGTGGCGGTGGCGGTGGCAGTGGCAGAAGTTCCCTCTTCCTGCTCCCTTGCAGTGTACACCCTTTAAGGTCTGTAGGAGTAGCAGGCAATGTAAGAAACTCCCAGCTTAAGGCAGCTAGTCCTTATTACCCTCTCAGCCACATCAAGAAAAAGTTTCCAATGTAAAAAAGTTAAGCACTACTGCTCCAATGATTAAAACTGTATGCAGTAGAACAGATCTTAATCAAATATAAAAGAATAGCAACGAAGGGTCCTGTGGCACCTTACAGACTAACAGAAAAGTTTTGAGCATGAGCTTTCGTGAGCAAAGTCCAGCATCTGATGAAGTGAGCGTTTGCTCATGAAAGCTCATGCTCAAAACTTTTCTGTTAGTCTATAAGGTGCCACAGGACCCTTCGTTGCTGTTACAGATCCAGACTAACACGGCTACCCCTTTGATATAAAAGAATGATGCTTTTTGGATTGTCTTTTTGGGGGTGGGGGAGGGCAAAAGACATTTATATATACATATATATATAGATAGATAGATATAGATATAGATATAGATATATATAGGAGAAGTCATAAAAACTGTCTCTAAAAAACAGAGTTTTAATTCTTTACCCGTCCAAAAGAATCCACTGTGACACTGTGAGGAATCTTGAACTGACCAACACCTGTACCATTTTCCCCACGCAGCCATATCTCCTTAAAATCTAAGAGTAGAAATAATAATAAAGAAAAAAGTAGTTTTTTTCTTTTATTATGCTGTACAAATGAGTGAAGTAAATATGGCTTAAATGCCGTTTTGAATTATTATTAGCAATGGACGTACAAGTCATTTTTGTAAGACAGGACTTTAAACAATGTTATTTAAAACACAACCTCTTTCTCTTCCTGACATCCAGGAGATAGTCCCCCTCATGTCACTCAGAGCAGCATTAAGCTCTTATTCTGAATTTCATAAGTAGACAATTCTATTTACGCTTGTGGCTCACTAATTTTTACAACAAGGATATGGTTGTTTTCCATTTTATTTATCCATTTGGTGTCTGTGTATGGTTGGGTCTACATTTGTTGAAGAAGATCGAACGCTTAGGTTCAATCTTCTAGGGGTACTGTTTCACGCATGTGTGAAATGGCGTGTTCCGGGGTCAGTGTCGACCCTGGAACTCCTTGTGAGCCGCAAGGATTAAGGAATACTGACAGAATGCTGCTCCCGTCAGCATTCTGCAGTGAGGACAGGGACAAATATTGACGGCTGCAAAATCAATTTTTGGTACACAGTTGGTGTACCTAAAATTGCATAGCAGCTGTTGATGTTCAAGGTTAAGTGTAAACTCAGCCTCAGTTAAAGAGAAAGCTGCTCAGATGATAAGAAACAGAAAAGGGGAAAAATAATTTCTCTCCAGGTGTGTCTACACTACAAAGAAATTTTGAAAGGGGAAACATGGAAAAAGAAAATGGAAATAAGGGATTTCGAAATAGCGCGGCTACACACACAAAACAGATCACTGTACCGCTCTGCTATTTCGAAAGAACACCCTCCATTTTTCGAAAGAGAGTGTCCACACAGGAAAACGGGCTATTTTGAAATAAGCAGCCGGGAAACATCACGCACGGGGTCACATGGATGACAAGCCTTTCCGGGTCACACAGACAGCAGCGCCCTTAAGGGGCCCCTCCCAAACACATCCACCCTGCACACACAGAGCCCAGCAGAGCAGGACACAGCACTGCGTGGACTGTGCACCCAGAACCAAGAGGAGAATGGAGCAGCAGCAGCTGCCAGAGTCCGATGCTGCCACCGTCACTGGGACCCAGGCGGTCATCGCCATCCTGGGCATGCTGGATGCCCTGGAGCCCATCTTCCCACCCACATGTGTCCTGCAGGCCTTGCCAAGGGGGCAACTGCCACTTTCCATCTCCCATCCCCCACAGTGCATCTGGAGCCACCCCAGCAGTGGGGACTGGTGGGACAGGCTGGTCCTGGACCAGTGGGACGACGAAAGGTGGCTCGCAAACTTTAGAATGATGAGGCAGACATTCATGGAGCTGTGTCAGTGGCTCCCACCTGCCCTGCAGCACATGGACACCCACATGCGGCCCGTGCTCCCAGTCGAGAAGCCTGTGGGGATCGTCCTGTGGAAGCTGGCCACCCGGACAGCCATCGGTCAGTGAGGCACCAATTTGGGGTGGGCAAGGCCACGGTGGGAGTCTTCCTCCTGGAGGTAAGTCAGACAAGGGCCCCACACCCTCCCCCGGAAGAGGCGGGGGCCCCCAGGTGGTGGGCCTGCAGGGGGCAGGGGGAAGGGGGCCGGCAGGGGGGCCCCCCGATGCGCAGGCCTACATATCGGTGCCTCCCTACAGGTGGTCCAGGCCATCAACCGCCTCCTCCTGCGGAGGGTCGTCTGCCTCGGCAACTTGGAAGATGCCATGGCGGGATTCGCAGCCCTCGGATTCCTGAACTGCTTCGGTGCTCGATGGCACGCACATAGCTATCCACGCCCCAGACCATAGTGCGGGACGCTATATTAACCGCAAGGAGTACCACTCGGTGGTGCTCTAAGTGCTCGTAGATGCCTGGGGCCGGTTTACTGACATATACATTGGCTGGTCCGGTCGAGCCCATGATGCCCGTGTATTCCGCAACTCCTGGCTGGGGCGGTGCATGGAGGAGGGCACCTACATCCCTGCCCGGGAGCTCCCCGTGGGGGACACAACGATGCCACCCTGTATAGTGGCCGATGGGGCGTACCCATGAAAGCCGTGGCTGATGCGCCTCTACACTGGGCAGACCACCGCCAGCCAGGATGTTTTTAACGCCTGCTTGAACCAGGCTCGCAACACTTTTGAGCGGCCTTCGGATTCCTCAAGGGGCGTTTCCAATGCCTCAACGCGTGGCTGGATGTCAACCTGCCCAACGTCCCCGGGGTGGTTGCGGCCTGTTGTGCGCTGCACAATGTGGTGGAGGGCAAGCAGGAGCGCTACATGCCCGGGTGGGCTGAGGACAACGGCCCTGGCTATGAGCAGCCACCCACAGCCCCGTGCCGCCAGGCACAGCATGAAGGGGTTAGGGTCTGGGAAGCCCTCCAGGACGAGGAGCCATGCTGACCTCCACCTGGCACATGGCTCACACCCACCCTGCAGCACGGCCCCCCCGACACACAGGGGACACTGAGGTGCACGAAAGGATTTATTAACTGGGGACTAACTATGTAAATAAACGGCTGTTAAACAATGGCGTGGGGTCTTCCTATTGGGGCTAAATATGGGGGGAACGGGGGAGAACTATACACAATGGGGCAGGGGCATGCTCCCATGGCCGGGGCCACAGGCATGGGCAGGTCTAGGCCCCCACAGGGGTGGAGGGGCGAGATCCCCGGCGAGTACAGGTGCCCCTGCCGCCCCTGGTGCGGGGGCCCTGTCAGGGCCGGGAGAGGGCTGGAAGGATGGGGAGGTAGGGTCGTTCAGGGGATGAAGAACAGGGTGGACTGGGTGAGGCAGGGTGGGGGCAGGGGCTAGGGGCAGCCGGGGAGGGGATCCCCCTCCTGGCTGGCACTGGCGACCAGCCAGTTGGCCAGGGCAAGACGGACGGATGGGCTGAGGGTGGGTGGGATGAGGGCAATGTGTTTGGGGGCAGCAGTGGAAGTGGGTTCAGGGGCGGCGGGGGGGCAGGTGGGGGACCGGCTGCGGGGGCCAGCTGTTGGAGGGCTGTGACCATCTCAGACCAGACCTCCCTCCGCCAGGCCATGACCTCCCGCTCCATGAGTAGCCACTCCCGGAGCACGGCTGTCTGCTCCCGGATGGCTGCGGTGTAGGCGTCCGCCGCCTCCTGGGGGTCGTAGCACCGCCGGCGTCGGGCTATCCGGGTCTGGGCAGGCAGCACCCAGGCAATGGGGAGGAGGGCTCTCCGGCTCCATCCAAGGGTGGCACGGGTGTGGTCCGGCACTCAAGAGGATGATGCTGTGGAGACACAAGGGGAGAGCGGCCACCCATCAGTGCTGTTGCCCCGGGACCAGTGTCTCCATGTGCGCCATCCACACCATCCCCGGGCCGTCCCCCGAGGTGGTGCCTCCCCTGCTGACCCCCCTTGGGGCTCCCGTGTGCCTGCCGGGACCTCGTCTGTGGGGCAATTGCTGGCTGCAGCCTGGCCCCTGCATCCCTTCCCAGTCGGGCAAGCTAGGGTGCTGTCCATGGGTGCAGGTGCTGGATGATGCCATGCTTGGGTCTGGGACAGGGCAGGGTACCATGGGATAGGCCCTCCCGCCCAGGCCACCCAATCTACCTGTCACCTACCTGGGCCTCTGGAGAACAGGTCCGGGGACACCGGCCTCGAGGGCACCTGGCTGGAGGTCCCTGAGCTCACTGTGATGAGTAATGGGCCCCCCTCCTCCGAGTCGCTCCCGGCCCCCGCAGGTGTGGTCTGGCTGGAGGGTCCCAGCTGCTCCAGCAGATCTATCTCCCGGTCCGGGTCCGGGCCGCATGTGTCCACCAGCACCGACGGCTCTGGGACATCCTTCGGGCCGAGGAGCTGTTGCAGTGCCCGGTAGTGTGGGCACCTCAGGCCGGCCCTGGTCCCTGATCGGCTGCGGGCATCCTTGGCCCGGCTGTAGGCCTGCCTGAGCTCCTTTACTTTGCAGTGGACCTGAGCAGCCATGCACTCGGGATGTCCCTGCTTCCGCAGCCCCAGGGACAGCTGCTCAAAGGCAGCTGCGTTGCGGGGCCTCCCTGTGCTGTGAAGCAGCACCTCCTCCTCCGCCCAGAGGCCAAGGAGGTCTTTTACCTCAGCCTCTGTCCAGGACAGGCCCCTCCTTCTCTGGCCCTGGCTCTCCTCCGGCGACCCCTCAGCTGGGGATGAGGGGGCCTCCTGGGGTGCCCCAGAGTGCAAGGGACTCACCATCTCGCTGATGGGCTGGGTGGCATGGCCATCTGGCTGCTGGCGCGTGTATAGGGCTGAGCTCATGCTTCTCTAGCCCTAGGCATGCTCTCAGCTTCTGGCACGGGGTTTCTGGGGTCTTGCAGCTTTAAGGGGCTGGCCCAGGGACCACAGAGCCCCGCCGGCACTTGCTAGCGTGTCTCCCATGCTCCCTGGAGCTGCCGCCATGGCGGACCCACAATTTCGAAATTGTGGGCCGTGGAGTGTCTACACATGCACTATTTCCAAATTTTATTTCAAAAGGGGCCGCTCTTCCCAATCCCAGATGGGAAGAGCAGTTTCGAAATTCGGGCCTGTTTTCACCGAAAGCAATTTCAAAAGAGACTGTTGAGTGTGTAGACGCTCCGCAGCCTCTTTCGCAATTGGGGCCACTTTCGAAATTAATTTTGAAATGGAGTGGTAGTGTAGATGCACCCTCCAAGTCATATTTCCTCACCCAAAATAAACTATAATACAATATATTGCTTAGATTCAGCAGTTTACAGCTCACAATTGTATAACATGGAAGAGTATAGCTGGTGATATACAAAGGTCTAATTTTTGAAGAACGTTCATGGTCATGAAAATGTATTGGTTTCTTTAAAGATTTGTTTCTTCAAATGGAAAAACATTTTCAGGATGCATGAGTACCAAAAGTAGGACCTACATGAGAAACCACACAGTGAAAGCTCGTTGTAGGCCACTGACACAGATCATAGCAAGCACTAACTCCTGACCACTGGCTGGTTTGCTCTGAGATGGTATTCAATGCTCTGCTACTCTGGAGATGCCTGGGGAGTGTTAACGCTTCTGAAACTCCAACAGGCTGCTGCAGTGTTTCCTTCCTTAGCTTCTTTGCTACATTTCCAGGGTGCTGACTCTCAATCTGCGTTCCTTGTCAGAAATGAGGTTTTTCAGCCCAGCCACTCAGTACCAGCACTGACATCTGAGATACATCAGTTGCTCAAACACATCCCTTTCCCAGAGCTCCACCACAAAGTGTGAAGCTTCTGGTGTACAATTTAACTCTTTCAGGAACACACACCAATTGTGCAGCAGTCAACACACACTCAGAAATTTTACAGAGTATAATGCATTAATACTCCTTCATACTTAATCATGTAAAGCAAGCATAGGATAGTACAGATTATTCACAACAGTAAATGTTATAATGCATGCCCTTTACTGTCTCATCCTCCCTTTGGCATCTTTATGGACCACCAGTATCTAGGTGGGCAGGTTGTCCACTGCTTCCTAGAGGCTGTTACCTGCAGGTCTCTCCTTCCTGGGCATCTTTCCCAGTTTTTGTGATAGTGCTGTCTCCTGTTCCATATTTCCTCTTTCTCTCTTCCCACATCCTTATGGGTTCTCTTATTTTTATCTTTCCTGGTCAAGTGGCTGTCTTTGTTTTGTTTGCATCCAGTGCTCCTACCTTGTCCCATTCTTTCAGAGGAATCAGCTAGACTGATTTTCTAAGGATGCAACTCACACAATGTTCCCAAATGTTTGCACATGAACAGACTCATTGTGTCATAAGCACTTCCTGCTTTATCTGCTACAAGTCTTGCCAGCAATGGTGAATCCAATAACTATAGGTACTCATGATGATAGCAGCTTTTCAAAATGCAACTTCACAGTATCAGTCAGAATTCCCAGGCTGAACTGGTATAGCCCTAATTCATCACAGCCTCATTTCTTCAAACACTTAGATATGTTTAACAACAAACAAGTGCATATTTATATTGAAGTCACTGGGAATACTCACATGTTGGCTACGTCTACACGTGCACCCAACTTCGAAATAGCTTATTTCGATGAATAACGTCTACACGTCCTCCAGGGCTGGCAACGTCGATGTTCAACTTCGACGTTGCTCAGCCCAACATCGAAATAGGCACAGCGAGGGAACGTCTACACGCCAAAGTAGCACACATCGAAATAAGGGAGCCAGGCACAGCTGCAGACAGGGTCACGGGGCGGACTCAACAGCAAGTCGCTCCCTTAAAGGGCCCCTCCCAGACACACCTTCATTAAACAGTGCAAGATACACAGAGCCAACAACTAGTTGCAGACCCTGTATATGCAGCACGGACCCCCAGCTGCAGCAGCAGCAGCAGCAGCCAGAAGCCCTGGGCTAAGGGCTGCTGCCCACGGTGACCACAGAGCCCCGCAAGGGCTGGAGAGAGAGTATCTCTCAACCCCCCAGCTGATGGCTGCCATGGAGGACCCCGCTATTTCGATGTTGCGGGACGCGGATCGTCTACACGTCCCTACTTCGATGTTGAACGTCGAAGTAGGGCGCTATTCCCATCCGCTCATGGGGTTAGCGACTTCGACGTCTCGCCGCCTAACGTCGATTTCAACTTCGAAATAGCGCCCAACACGTGTAGACGTGACGGGCGCTATTTCGAAGTTACTGCCGCTACTTCGAAGTAGCGTGCACGTGTAGACGCAGCTGTTGGGGCCTCAACCTTTATCAATACAATAGGAATATTGGCAAGGGTTAAAATAGCAGTGACGGATAACAAAAATATGACAATCAAGAGTTAGCTGATTAGCTGGTTGTTTTTGCTAAAATGATCAGCAGTGGCTCTGATCCAAAGGTCATAAATATCAATGGGGAGTCTGTCAACAAACTTTAATAGGTATAAGATCAGCTATACAGTTAGCAGTGCCGATGTTTACAACTAGTAATACTAGGCCTTTAAAGTTTCAGAGAGCAAATATGATACCCATTCCCTTTTGGCATACCTTGAGACAACTTGAATAATCTGTTGTTCATCCCTCCATCTCCGTCCACAATGTAGATCTCTCCAGTTTGCTCCACAAAGAGTTCTGCTGGCTGATCGAACTGCAGTGGATTCAAAGCTGAACCAGCCTTACCTGGGGTACCCAGGGTTTGAATAAGTTTACCAGAAGGACTGTACTGTTTAACTGTGTGTCCATACTTCCCTATTTTAAAAAAAGCACAGAAATTTATCAGCAAAATCATGGCTCTTTCACTTCAATACAGTGCTAACAAGATAAAAATCCACTGTCATTTAAGAATAATGGAAAGGAGTCAAGAAAACTGAGTAGTAAGAGAATGACTGCAGAGTACACAAGCATCAAATGCACATGTGCACAGGACTGGAGCTAGTAGGTTTGGGCGGAGGACAAAAATAATGCATTGAGATGCATGTTTTACTGGCCCTGTTCCTCGATTAAGTGCTGGAAAAGCTGACCAAGATTATCAGGTGTGGCAAATGGCCACCTGGCACAGCTCAGGAGCCTTCAAATTGTTCTGCTTCGTACTCGGGAACTAGATCAGTGAGTAATTAGGATTGTGAAGAGCATGAACCTAGGGATGTAAAATGCTGTTTAATTAGTTAACCAGTTAAATGTTAGGTTTAACTGGTTAACCAATTAAATGCGGGCGGGGGGGGGGAGCTGTGGTGGCCGCTCCATCCCAGATGCCATGGACAGGCAGGACCACCCTTAAGGTTTCTAGTGCTCTATGCAGCTGAGTCCCTGCATCCTCCAGCCCCTGTGGGAATGGGGTGGCAAGGGTCGGGGGGTAGGGGAAGGCAAGGAGGAAAGGGAGGTCACTCCATGGAGCAGGGCTGTGCTCTGGGCTGTGAGGGCAGGAGCTGTGAGGGGGTGAGCAGGAGGAGGAAAGGGATGCTGTTGGGGGAGCAGGCAGACTGAGGGGCACTAGCTGGCTGGAGCTGAGGGCTGGCAGGAAGGGGGTGTGGGTGGTTGAAGGACTGGGGATTAGGGCCCATGAGGTTGGAGACGGAGCAGGGAGCCAAGGAACTGGGTCTGACAGTGCTGGGAGGTGAAGCAGGCAGAGAGGGGAGGGGAGGAGAGGGCAGGGGATTGGGTCTGATGGGGCTGGGAGGCAGGGCAGGGGCAGGGCTGTGGGACTGGGGCTGCCAGAACCAGTGCTGCCCATGACCAGTGGTGGCCACAGGCACATGCAGCACAGGACACTACTAAATTGATTGCACCACTGGTATCTCAAATTTAGTGGTGTCCTATGCAGCTGCATATGCCTCAGAACGACGCTGTAGACAGGGGGTGCTCTGGCCAGGCTGGAGTGCCCACACACTCCTGGGGCTGCTGCGGATGGGGGCTGCTCTGGTTGGGCTGTAGCACTCCTGCCTACGGTGTTTCCAAGCCAGGCCCACTGTGGCTAAGGGCTGGAGCATCCCCAAACTGTGGTGGAACCCACAAAGCTGGAGCAACCCGCTGCGTGTGGTGGGCAGTAGGCTGCTCCAACTTCCATCTGGTAACCATAACCTGTGAGCCTCATCCATTTAGGATGAGGCTTACCAGTTAACTGGTTAACTGTTAACATCCTTACATAAATCTGGCTTAATGTTTTTTGGTACATTATTCAAAGAAACCATTAAAAATTATGCATTCAAAGGGACACCTGCAACAAAGAATATTTTCTCATAAAATTTTTAACATGTTCCTATTATACATACCAGTTCCAACATCTGTGATCCATACTGAGCTATCGGTAAGGGTGTTGACTGCAAAGATACCATGAGGCATTTCAAGTGTGGAATTCCATGCATGCAGAAAATATCCTTCATCTGAAAACACTAGTACCTTTGGTACATTATCCCCTCTCTGAAGGTGTACAAAAATAGTCAGTTGAAAAAAAGGGTCTCATCAAGCATATAATTTCACTTTTAATTTTTTGTTAAATATTAGTAATTTTCTTGTCAGAAGTCTTCATAAATATTAACTAATAATTCTCACAACAACCTCTGTGACCTGGGCAAGTACTGGTAACTCCATTTTACAGCTGGAGAAAGACATAAAAAGGTTTAGATTGTTTGCAACTATGTTCACTTATTTTGAGACACTCAAGGCCTCATTTCAGAGCTCCCAAACCACTGCAGTGCTCATTGTCTTCATTTCAAATTGTGATTGCACTCTGAAAGAAACCTATCATTAGAAGGACTGATGTCTACCAGAGCCCTTGTTGGCTTTGTCTACACTAGCCAAAAACTTTGAAATGGCCATGCAAATGGCCATTTCAAAGTTTACTAATGAAGCACTGAAATACATATTCAGTGCCTCATTAGCTTGTGGGCAGCTGCGGCCCTTCGAAATTGACGCGGCTCACCACTGCGTGGCTTGTCCAGATGGGGCTCCTTTTCAAAAGGCCCCCAGCTACTTCAAAGTCCCCTTATTCCCATCTGCTCACAGGAATAAGGGGACTTCGAAGTAGGCGGGGTCCTTTCGAAAAGGAGCCCCATCTGGACGAGCCGCGTGGAGGCGAGCCGCATCAATTTCGAAGTGCCGTGGCCACCCGCATGCTAATGAGGAGCGAATATGTATTTCAGCGCTTCATTAGTAAACGTCGAAATGGCCATTTGCATGGCCATTTCGAAGTTTTTGGCTAGTGTAGACACGGCCGTTGAGTTGGATGTGATCTTTATTAAGCTTTTTATTACAGGTGTAGGTTATTTGGTGGTTTTAATATGTTTTTCCCTGTAAAGGCTTCACCTTACGAATAAGTGTGCTTGATTAGAAAAAGATTTGTGGTAACTTATAAGGGCAAGTAATTACATCAGTTCATAGCCTGTGAAGAGAAAGCAAAGCAGATGCTGGCCTGTTTAGGTAGTCTGACTGGCTTGGAACATTGCTGTGCACCCCGGGAACTGTGCAGCCCAGAAAAAAAACCCAGCAGAAGAGAGAGAGATGCGGATCTCTGCTCAAGACAGATGTTGGCTGAGGTACCACAGACCAAGAATGGTGCCCAGGAGGGAGCATGAAGAGGTGCAATTGCTCTGGACAGTGACATATTCAGTGGCAGCATAGGTGGGATCTATGTCAGTGTGAATTGACAAAAGTACCACGAGACGTGAAAGCAAATACCATAGAAGTGAAACCCAACAAGTCTCAGAGTCTGTTGAGAAAAGGAGTTAAAAGTGAGCCAGGAGCAAATGGGTTATGAACAGCTAAAAAATGTAAGCTGACTGAGCTGTACAGAGAATGGCAACCCTGAGGTCCAGGATGAGAAGTATGAAGTACAGGCTGGTAGGGAACTTTCAATTCACTAGCACAGGATCTAGCAGGCATAGGAAATTATGGAGCCAATTCTTTGGAGGGAAGCATGGAAGAAGCTGACAGAGGCAACAACTATGTTCTGTCCAAGCCATATTCAGCACTGCAACTGGGATTGCGGACAGGTCTACAGGCTGACCAAGACAGGATACAGCCGGAAACCCATCCGCCTGTAAGCCAGAAGCAACAGCACCATTGTGAAAAGTGTCTGTGTTGGCACAAGCATGGAGGGAAGGAGAAGTATAGCCAGCATCAGCTCAGGATGGAGAGACTACAGCAACAGAACCATAGTCTGGTAACTGGAACCAGCGAGTAGCTACCTGCCCTGGTAAGTGGCATAGGGTCCAGATTACTTCCTCACTTTAGGGAAGGGATGACTCAGATGTACTTCTAAATGCTTCTCAAGTGGAGCCTGAAGGACTATACCTACTAGAACCTTTGGGGGAGTTGGAAGGTGGTAAGCTTATTAGCTTGTCCATAGGTTCTTTGGTTGTTTTAATGTTGTCTCTGAAGTGTTTTCATATTATGAATAAGTCTGCTGGCTCTTAGCGGGTAGTGTGGTTACTTCCAACTTCTACCAATTATATTGTGCATATCTGCATTGAAAGAAAGCAAAGTGCAGACCCTGGCCTGTGTAGGCAGTCTGGCTTACTGGGAATATCACTGAAGCCAGGGAACTATGCAACCTGGAAAACCCATTGGTCAGGAGGGAAAAAAAGAGATTCAGTCTTCCTCCAAGAGAAGTAACACCTAAGGAGTTGGGAACCTAGAGTGGATGCTCTTGAGGGATCATGGAAAGACATACAGGGTCAAATGCCCTGAACTGTGATAACTCCCAACACTGTAGCCCAGTGCTTCACATTCTTTGCTTCAGTAATGCTCACAACACTCCAGTGAATACTATTGTCTCCATTCTACAGGCGGTGAACAGAGAAAGAAAGAGAGAGACTAATGTGTCTTGCCAAAAATTCACACAAAATATTGATGGTACAAAAGGAACTGAAATTAGATCATCCACATCTCATGGACTACCCTTCTTCTGTAGTTTACTGAATTGGGAAGGTAGGGTTGGGAAGAACAGTAGCAGAAGTGACCTGTACAGTTGCCTCAGTTTTCTTAGCAGGCTTCCAATGTGTAGGCTGATTTGTATTTTTTTCTTGTGTCACTTGCCATACAATAAATATTTTTTTAACATGAAGCCTTTAAAAACATAAAAGCAACAAGTTCAATGTGCACAGGAAAATCCTTTATAGCCAGAACTACTTTAAATAAACCTATCCTATTAATAGCCTTAGTCAAATTTATGTCAAGAACTTAATACAATATACTGTTATAATTATCTTAACATAAATACAAATGTTGATGTCAAAGGGAAAAAAACCAATATATTGCTATTAAGTACAGAGCTATTACTTACTTGTGCAACGTAGACCAGATCATGGAGAGGGTCAACAGCAACACAAAATGTTTGTCCAGTGAATTGTTCTGGATGTTTAGGCCAGCCTACATCGAGCTTGTAAAGGCGTTGCTCTATCCTCCAAGGGGAATAAAGAGCAATTGCTCTTAATACCTTAAAAAAGGTAAGAATAATGACCATTAATAGTTACTTTTCATGAGACAGAGTCACTTGCTATAACCTTTCAACTTTCTCTTAATTAGTAAGGTAAGGTTTTTAAAGGCACAAACGGTGGTTAGGTGTCCAGCTTCCACGGAAGGCCAGTGGACGTTGGCCATCTAGTGCCCATGTGAGACTCTGAAGATCTTCCTTATTGGAGTCAAGTCAGTCAGCAGATTTGGAACATTAAATCAAGTGTACATCCCCTCAATGAAAATATTATTCTGACATGGGACAGTCTCTAAACAGTGCAGGGGAGCTGTAGAATTACAGAGGCAAAATCGCACAAGTGTTTCCCAGTTGTTTAGTTGTAGGCATTTAAAATGTGCTCAGACGTTTTTTTTTAAATTGGCTCTAATGGAGGGTGCTAAGCTCTTGTAACGGTTCTGGCCAGTGTGCTCACAGTAGCCTTCCAGTAGCTGTATCTGATGTGCTGCTAAACTATGTTGTTCAGAATCATGTTCAAGGTAATTCACCCCAAGCACCCTGAGTAATGTTATAGTTTTGAACAGGGCAATATGGAAACCAGTCACATCACCTGTGTTTAAAGAGATTGTGTCAAGTGGGTTGGGGGAGTCTAGATGCAATTTTACAAAGTGGTTTCCATTCCCAAAGGTACCTTCACTGCCTAACAGATAGTTGATAACTGCATCACAAAGCGCATCCAATGAACTTCCAAACTTTTGTGCCAACAACTACAGAGTTCAGCATGACTCCATCCTGCTAAAGCCAGGACAGGAATCCTCGTCTTTCAGCTCTTTACAACTCTTTATGACTTAAGCTAAAAAAAATTTAATGTAACTTATTCTGTTAGTAGGCTCCTTAAGCTTTCGGTGGTCTTCGCTGAAGCCGAACATCACACCCACTCATACTCAGACATAAAACCAGAATGTTACTATAGACTGAAGGGTCCGTAAACACTTACAGAGGTGGGACACTGGAGAAAGGGGTGACAGTAGGCAGAGTGAATGTATGTGCACTTCAAAGACCACATTCAACCAATTACAACTGCAGATGAAGTGATTAAAACAAGTAATCATGATTAATCACACTTAAATATAATAGAATTCCATTTAAATATTTGTACGTTTTCTACATTTTCAAATACAGGAAGGGGCTCGTGTAGACACAGAGTTTGTGTTTTGACACTGTTGCCATGGTAATGTTCTTAAAGTGAACATGTGCTGAGTCATCATCCGAGACTGTTATCATGTTAAATATATGGCAGAATGCGGGTAAAACAGAACAGGCAATACAATTTTCCCCCCAAGAAGTTCACTCACAAATTTAATTAATGCATTATTTTTATTGAACATCATCGGCACTTAAGTATCTCCTCTGGAATGGTTGCTAAAGCATGAAGGGGCATAAATTTTGAGGAGTAAAGGGACTTCAAAGTTGCCCAGGCACTTTGAAGTACCAGCGGGTGAGCCGTGGCTAGACGCAAGCCAGTGCTTCCAAGTTTAAAACTTTGGAGTTGCTGCAGGGGAGAATTAGGTTAATGAAGTTCTGCATACGCAGCACAGCACTTCATTAATAACCTCCCAACACCCTACTTACCATGCTCCCTTTGAAGTAGGGAGCTAGTATTGACAAGGCTTAAGGCAAGCAATTTCCTGAACAAAAAGTAGGACTAAGGATTCCACTTGATTCCTCAAGGAATCCACTCATCCTCAAGGAATCCATTTGAAGCACTTGGAAGAGAAGAAAATAGTCAGGAAGAGTCGGCATGGATTCACCAAGGGCAAGTCATGTCTGACCAATCTGATTACATTCTATGATGACGTAACTGGCTCTGTGGATATGAGGAAGGTGGTGGATGTAATTTACTTTTAATTTAACAAAGCTTTTGATATGGTCTCCCACAGTATCCTTGTCAGAAAGTTAAAGTACGGCTTAGATAAGTGGACTGTAAGGTGGATAGAAAGCTGACTAGATCATTGGGCTCAATGGACAGTGATCAACAGTTCAATGTCTGGTTGGTGGCAATATCAAGTGGAGTACCTCAACTATCAGTTTTGGAGCTGGTTTGGTTCAACATCTTTATTCTGACCTAGATGAGGAGATGGATTGCACCCTCAGCAAATTTGCAGATGACACTAAACTGGGGGAGAGGTTGATATGCTGGAGGGTAGGATTAGGGTCCAGGGAGACAAAGATAAATTGGGGGATAGGGCCAAGAGATATCTGATGAAGTTCAACAAGGACAAGTGCAGAGTCCTGCACTTAGGATGGAGGAATCTCAAGCACTACTACAGGCTGGGAACCAACTGACTTAGTGTCAGTTCAACAGAAAACTATCTAGGGACTACAGTGGATGAGAAGCTGGATATGAGCCAACAGTGCACTCTGGTAGCCAAGAAGGCTAACGGCACATTGGGGTGCGTAGGAGCAATGCCAGCTGATCTAGGGAAGTGATTATTCTCATTTAGTCAGCACTGGTGAGGCCGCATGTACAGTACAACATCCAGTTCTGGGGCACTCATTGCAGAAAGCATGTGGATGTACTGGAGAGAGTCCAGTGGAGAGTGACAAAAATGATTAGGGGGCTGAAGCACATGACTTATGAGGAGAGACTGAGGAATATGGACTTAACTTATTCTACAGATGACTGACGGAGGCATCTGAGAGCAGCCTTCAGTCACCTGAAGGGAAGTTACAAATGGGATGGAGAGAGGCTGTTCTCCATAGTGACAGATGATAGAATGAGGAACTATGGTCTCAAGTTTCAGTGGGGAAGTCTAGGCTGGATATTAGAAAAAACTATTTCACAAGAAGAGGGAACCTGGAATGGGTTCCCTAGGGAAGTGGTAGATTGTCCTGCCTTAGAGATCTTTAACTCCCAGCTTGACAAAGCCCTGGGTGGGATGATTTAGTAGGGACTGGTCCTGCTTTCAGTTGGGGACTGGACTCGATGATCTCCTGAGGTCTTTTCCAATTCTGTGATTCTGTCACTTGTAGGCACTAAAGCTTTACATTGTTTTGGTTTTGAGTACAGTTATTTAACAACCCCCCATACTATATGATGTTTACAATAAAGAAATTGCACTAGAGTACTTGAATGAGGTGAATGTAAAAATACTATTTAGTATATCACTTTTACAGTGCAGATATTTGTAATCAAAATAACATAGGGCAAGCACTGTACACTTTGTATTCTGTCTTGTAAATTGAAATCAATACATTTGAAAATGTAGATAAACATTCATATTTATTACATTTCAACTGATAATCTATCTTTAACAATGAAACTAATACTGCAATTATTTTTGAGTTAATTGTGATTTAGCTGATCTCAGAGGGGTAGCCATGTCAGTCTGTAAGTTCACAAGAAACAAGGAGTTCTGTAGCCCCTTAAAGTATAACAAATTTATTTATTAGATAATGAGCTTTTGTGGGTAAGATCTGATGAAGTGGGTGTTACCCTTGAAAGCTCACTACCTCATAAATAAATCTGTCAATCTTTAAAGTGCCACAGAACTGCTCGGGTTTTTTTTATTAGTTAACTGCAACAAACTGACAGACCTATTTCCAACACATGCTGCCACCCTGCCAGAAACCTTTCTTGGAGACCTTCAGTTTGTCCTTTCATGCAATGAGAGCCAAAACTCACCTGTAAGGAGATGTTTGATTAGTAGCCTTGCCTGCAACTCAGCCACCCTGCCACAATATGCATCTGGCTACTGATTCTCGTAAGGATGCAGAGGCAGCCATGCTTCACCTCACCTCTCTCCAGAGATAAAATACTGGATTGTGCAGGGCAAATTGGCAAAGGAAAAAAATACTCAAGTTCAAGGTGGGGGCAAAAGAAGGAAAATAAATTACAGAGAGAATGAGTGTGGCAAAGAGAAAGAAAGGAACAGAGGAGTAATGAGCAGGGAAGTGGAAAGAAAAAAGCCATAATATGTGAACATAGCGGCTACGTCTACACTAGCCAGCTACTTCAAAGTAGCCGGCACAACGTCAAAATAGCACACGTCGTGTCTACACGCACCATGTGCTATTTCGACGTTCAAATCGACGTTAAGCGTTGAGACGTCGAAATCGCTACTCCCATCAGAAGATGGGAATAGCAGCCTACTTCGACGTTGAACGTTGAAGTAGGGTGTGTGTAGACAATCCACGTCCCGCTACTTCGAAATAGCGGGGTCCTCCGTGGCGGCAATCAGCTGACGGGTTGAGACGCTCTGTCCAGCCCGTGGGGCTCTATGATCTCTGCACTCAGCAGCTCATAAAGCTGCAGGGACCCGGAAACCTCGTAGCAGGAAGCTGGCAGCATGCGTGCAGCAGCCCTGCCACAAAGGTGTCCCTGCACAGCCAGAGGGACACCATAGCAGCCAGCCAGCCTCGCAAGCGCCCCCAGAGCTCCCCCTCCGGGCCATCCCAGGGCTCCCAGGCCTCCAGCCAGCGCGGTAGGAAGTGGGGCCTCTCCTGGACTGACCCTGAACTCTGAGACCTGCTGGGGCTCTGGGGGGAGGAGGAGGTGCTGCACATCATGGGGATTAAGTGGCGGAACGCAGAGGCACTCGCCCCGCTGGCTGAGGGCCTGGCTGCCCGGGGTCACCCTGCCCGCACTCCTGACTCCATCAGGAGTAAAGTCAAGGAGTTGTGGCAGGGTTACGCTCGGGCCTGGGATTCGGCCAGCTGGTCTGGGGCTGCCCCTGCCACTTGCCCCTATTACTGGGAGCTCAGGGCTATCCTGGGTCCCCAGGGCACCTCCTCCCCCCCAGCCACCCTTGACACCACGGCCGATGAGCCCCAGCCGGCCTCGGAGACAGGGTCAGGTCCAGAGGCCAGCCCTGTCCACCCAGGGCTAGAGCTGGGACCCTCCACCCCGGCCACCGAGTGGTCCAGCGAGGAGGGGGAGCTCGTGCTGGACATCCCGTCCTGCAGCTCCAGCCAGGTGTCCACTGCATGGGCATCTCCTGAGCCTGGCAGTGCACCGTCAGGTACATACCCCACAGGGCACAGACCCCCTGAGCATGGGACGGGGGCACCATTTGACCGGGGGCCCCCCACATCCCCACAACACCCCAGCCTGACATGGCCTGGGCAATCCACAGCACAGGGATGGTGCCACAGCACCAGTGCCCAGCCACCAGGGATGGTGCCACAGCCACCAGTGCCCAGCAGCACCTCCACCCATGGACGGTGCCGTGCCCCATCCACAGGGAGGGGAGAGGGGCGGACCACTGCATGCACCAATGGCGGATGGATGCGGGGGGACACAGGCCCTTGGGGGCATGGGGGGTGGGCCACAGGTCAAGGTTGGGTACTCACGGCCTCCCTTCCCCCTTTCCCCTTCTTTCTGCAGCTGCGTCATCCGTGGTCCCAGACAGCCCTCCAAGACCACCGGAGCACCAACTCCCGGGGTCACCACCTGCCCCAGGACGGGCCCACCCCCGCCGAGGACACTGCTACACCACAAGTGACCCCGAGGTGGCTGCAGCCCTCCAGCGCCAGGCGGACCTTACGGAGTGGAGGCTCCAATTCGAGGAGCGGGAGGCCCCCTGGCGCCGGGAGGCCAGGCGGGAATTTATTGCCACCTTCAACTGGGGGCCCACACTTTTGAGGAGCTGGTGGCCCATTTGCCTCCCCCCGCGGTCCTGCCTACTGCCCTCCCCACCGCCCCGCCTGATGATGTCCTGCCTGCTGCCCCGCCTGCTGATGTCCTGACTGCTGACCCCCCTGCTGTCCTGCCTGCTGTCCCGCCTGCTGCCCCACCCACCAACTCCTCAGAGCAGGAGCCACCCGGGGCCGAGGACCCACCTCGGACATACCTCCCCGTGCTCCCGGCCCCCAGCCGGCCTTGCTGGGGACCCCAGCTGAGAGGGGGACCGGCCAACCGTAAGTGGCGCGGCTCACGCCCTTCCACCCCCGCTCCAGAATGATGGGCTGATGTGTGGCGTGCCCACGTCTCCCCCAGTACATAGTTGTCCCCACCCCCGTGTATATAGTTATTTATAGTTGACCCCCCCATAATAGTTTATTAGAAATGTCCCCAATTGTATATAGTTATTATTTTCATTGAATCTGTTTTATATATTTGCTAATGTTATTTGCCAAAAAGAGGCAACATTTTTGTTCTTGTAAATAATGATAGTTTTATTTTTCCAAAAACCTGTGTCCCATGTGCTTTTGGTGAGGGTGAAGTGTGGGTGCTGGGGCGGGATGCAGGGATGGCTGTGGGGTAGCTCACTGGGCCCCCTGGTCAAAATACTCCCTTATGGCCTCCCGGACCTGGAGCCCGTCCTGGTGGGCCTGGCAGCTTGGGGCGGCGGCTGGCTGGGGGTAGGCTGTTGCGGCATCCTGTGCCCAGCCCTGCACGAAGGCCTCCCCCTTGCTTTCCACCAGGTTGTAGAGTGTGCAGCAGGCCCCCACAACCTGGGGGATGTTTGGGAGGCCCAGGTCTAGGCATGCCAGCAGGCAACGCCAGCGGCCTTTCAGGTGCCCGAAGGCTCGCTCGACCACTTGTTGGGCATGGTTGAGTCGGGCGTTGTAGCGCTCCTGGCTATCAGTGAGGTGGCCTGTATAGGGCCGCATAAGCCAGGGCTGGAGTGGGTATGCCGCATCCCCCACAAGGCAGAGGGGTACGGTGGTGGTATCCCCCAGAGGGATATCCCTCTGGGGGATGTAGGTCCCCGCCTGCAGTCGGTGGCATAGTCCCGAATTCCTGAAAATGTGGGTGTCGTGAGTAGAGCCGGGCCAGCCCACGTAGATGTCCTGGAAGTGGCCACGGCTGTCGATCATGGCCTGCAGGACCACAGAGTGGTAGCCCTTCCTGTTGACGTAGCGGCCACCACTGTGGTCTGGGGCGCGGATGGGGATGTGGGTCCCATCAAGGACTCCAAAGCAGTTGGGGAAACCCATGGTGACGAATCCCTCGATGGCCGCGTCCAGGTCCCCAACTCGGACGACCCTCTTCAGCAGCAGGGCATTGAGTGCATGCACCACCTGTGGGGAGGGAACATGGGTGCCTGTGAGGGTTTGCAGAGTGTGACCCCCTCACCTAGGCCCCCCTCCCCAGCAGGGGGTTCAGCCCCAGGCCTCCTTACCTCCATGAGGACAGCCCCGACTGTGGCCTTTCCCATTCCAAACTGCTGTCCCACGGAGCGGTAGCTGTCTGGAGTGGCCAGCTTCCAGACAGCTATTGCGACCCTCTTCTCGACGGGGATGGCGTGCTGCATCTGGGTGTCGTGGTGCCTGCGTGCAGGGGTGAGCCACTGGCAGAGCTCCATGAGGGTCTGCTGGCTCATGTGGAAGTTCCGCAGCCACTGGTCATCATTCCATTCCCCCATAACCAGGTGCTCCCACCACTCGGTGCTGGAGGGGTAGCTCCAGAGTCGGCGGGGCACCCAGCGGGGGAGGGTGAGGAGGGCCTGATGGTCAGGGGCGTCTCTTGGTGCTCCTGGGGAAGGCTCCCATTCCAGAATCTGCTGGGTGGCTGCCCAGGCAGCATCTAGAAGGGCGCCTGCTCCGCGGGAGGCCGCTTGTAGGGCTTCCAGCTGCTGCTGGACGTCCATGTCCGCAGGCTCGAGGCCTGTGAGGCTTGTATCACCAACGCAGGGCTGCTCGTGCAGTGCAGGCCAAGTGTATCTGGGAGGGGCCCTTTAAGGGAGCGGCTTGCAGCTGCCCCGGAAGGGCTAGTGTGCTCTGTGACCCGGTCCGTGGGCTCTCCTGGCCCCTTATTTCGAAAGAGGAGGTTTGTGTGTGTGGACGCTCCACGTTTCCTTCCGGGGCGGCTCTTTTCGATGTTCCCTGGCGCCACTTCGACGTTGAATGTTGACATTGCCAGCCCTGGAGGACGTGTAGATGATAATCGTCGAAGTAGCCTATTTCGATGTTCTTACTTCGAAATAGGTTACTTTGACATTGTGTCCTAGTGTAGACGTAGCCAGACAGGGAAAGCAAAAAACATAAAGACTTTGCCAAAGTAAGCAGCCATTAGAATTGCATTCTCCTAATAAAAGTTAAACTTGCAGACACACAGTAGAAAATAAAGCAAAAGGAACAAAAAGAGAAAAATGGATTTCTCACCTTTTCTCCCTGTCCTGTCCTGTGACATAGCTGTTCCCCCCACACCACTTAATCAAGAACAAAAAAGTTAAGGAGAGAAAACAATGCTGAGATTGGTTCCTTATTCTCAGTTCCTTACCTGTGCTCCATGTTCTTGGTTTCCAATTCCTTATTCAAGTGGCAAAATTATTTTAAAAACATCAATGTAAGATTTTTTCAATGTCAACAAAATAATCTCACTGAATGTGATAAAACATTAGACTAATTTCTTAATTTTTAAGTAAATAATCAAAGATATGAGTTTTGATTCCCAGCATGAGACGAAATAAGACTTGGATCACCCTAAGTGACATGCCCCATGACATGTTCTGACCCAGAGGTGTGCAAAGTGGGGGACAGGCCGGGGGCACGATCGGCTGCTGAGTCTCAGTCTTATCCATCTCATTATAAATACTGAAATATGTTATTGTTTTTATGTATGGGTATTCATGTTTACATACCAATAATAAAGTTTTTACATTCTACACACTTATTTTCCTATACGTGATGAAAGAAGGTTTTTTGCATATCAACGTAACTAAAGTTTCCACTGGTTTGGATTACATTAGACAGGTTGGGGGGTGCCTGCTAATTCCCTTATTCACAAAACATTTTGGGAGTAAGGGCACTTCGAAGTTCCACATGTACTTTGAAATGCCCCAGGCTACACGGCTTGCCGGCATTTTGAAGTTGCCAAGTTCAAAATTCGCGTGGCAAGAATTATGTTAATGCGGTGCTGCATATGCGGCGCACCACATCACTGCTATTCACTGCTCGGGCTCATTTACATGTCCCCTTCGAAGAAGGGGCTAGTGTAGACAAGCCCATACAGTAGCATTTTAGACTGACACATTGTAATGGAATTTGAAAGCTATCTGTATCTAGAATACATATAATTCCTGGCATTTTTAATTCCAAAATTCCATCATAGAAATGCCAGCCCTCAATCTGACCAAACTTGTAGAAAAACACAAAAAGGTTCCTAGTGTTGTGTGCTATTACAACAACTTTGTACCTATGACTTCAACTTTGTTTTGATACACTTCCCTATTTATATGAATAACATTACTTCTGTTGAACTAATCAATATTTGAAACAGTATGGCTGCAGCTGCACTATATTCCCCTTTTGGAAGGGGAATGAAAATGCAGTGGATTGGAAATGCAAATAAGGCACTGATTTATATATCACACTTCATTTGTATACTGGTGGCCACTCACTGTTCTGGTAGTGCTGTTTTCGGAAAAAAAAACAAGCAGTGTAGAAAGGGTTCATTCGACAACAAACACTGTTTTTGAAAGAATCCTTCTTCCTGAAAAATGCAAGGAAGAAGGGTGCTTTTGAAAGCAGGGTTTCCTTTTGAATGAACCCAGTCTACACAGGTTGTTTTTTTTTCTGAAAACAGCACTACCAGAACAGTGAGTGGCCGACATTATGCAAATGAGGTGCACAATATGTAAATCAGCACTTCATTTGCACTTCTGATCGGTGCATTTGCATTTCCCTTCTGAAAGGGCAATGTAGTGTAGCCGCAGACTGTAAATATAAATACTGTATTCAAGTTACATTTTTTCTGTTCTAGTGGAACTTCATTTTATCCAAACAGTCAGTGAATGGTATTTGGAAAAAACAAACAAACACTACTTTGAAATGCATCCACAAAAAACACACCTTATTTTTCAATTCACTTGCTAGCATACACAGAAATCTCTAGTGGAAATAGCCAAGAATAAAATTGCTGAATCTTTCTGTGATCAGACTTAACAGTAATATATAAGATACACAGTTCACCATAAATGGAATAATGTCTACTCAACTGACATAATCCATTGCATTTGTTCACCTTTATTCTGAAACTATAAAATAAGTACAGTTGTTATGATGTTATTATTATATTATTACATAACAAGTACAGACTATCAGCAGCACCAGCAACAACTATGGGCTCAAAAACAACAGGAAGTCCTGTGGCACCTTATAAACTAACAGATGTTTTGGGATGCCTGTTGCTGTCCGATGCCTCCCTCGATATTTCATTCCATCTTTCCCTTTCCAGTGTGGAGTGGCTTAGTTTCTGTAGATTAGCTCTGAACTAATCTACTATATTAGCTACTCATTCTCTGTGGGGTCTGCCTCTCCTATTCGAACTGTCCATTATTCCAAATACCAGGGTCTTGATTTTTCATTTATCATTCATTCTGCAGATGAGCTCAAATAGCTGTAATTTCAATTGTATAACCTTCGGCAGTAGGTTCTTGTTTGGCTATGTCTTGCTATATAATTCCTTGTTGGTGACCTTCTGCATCTACCCTATTCTCAGGATTTTTCTGTAACAACTCTTCTTGAATGCCAATATCCTTCTCTTTGAATCTTTCTTCATCACCCATGCCTCACATCCGTACAACATGCTGCTGAATACACACATTTTCAAGATGCTCAGCTGCACTCCTAAGCTAATTGCTTTGCTTTTCCAGATCTTATCCAACGCCTTCAAACATGCTCTTGCTTTCACTATTCTAATTGCTATTTTCTTCTTCCAGTCTAGATCATATGTTATGGTGTTCTCCAGATATGTGAACTTCGCTATGTTCTCTAGTTTGATAACGTCTGCACTGATATTTCTTCCCATTTTCTTACCTCCAAACACCATTGTTTTTGTTTTATCAACGTTCATAATCAGTCTGTACCACTTCCCTCCTCATTTAGCATTTACACCATTCTTGCTAGTTTCTGTTAATCTTCTTCAATGATACCTACAACATCCAAGTTGTCAATTCTCATCCTATGCACAGATATCCCTTCTACCTCTTCGTTGACCTTGCCCATCATCCTCTCTAGGTGTGTGATGAAGACACTCAGTGATATCAGATCTCGTCTCATACCTCTACTCGTTCTAAACCAACTTCCCAACTCTCAGAACATTCTAATTGCTGCCTCCACATTGTCAATGATATCCTTTAACAACTGTATCAGTCTGCTATCCACTCCATACAGCTCCAACACTGCCCAAGCCACTTTCTGATCCATATTGTCAAATACCTTCTGAAAATCAATGAAGCAATCATAGATGGTGCGTTGGATGACATTGGGAGAGATTTGCGGGCGTGAAGTCATTTGGTCAGGAAACAAAATGAAGCATGAGGCAGGAATCAGATTCCTTCTTAGCAAAAGAGCTAGGGAGCTTTGTGAGGATACAAACTGGTGAGTGCAAGAATGATGGTAGTGAGATTCGAAGCAAAACCATTCAACATCTTGGTTATTCAGGTGCATGCACCCATGTCAGACAGCATGGAGGAAGAGATGGAGCTATTCTATAAAGACTTGACAAAGATCTTGGAGCAGATAGAGAAGAAAGATGTGTTGATCATCAGAGAATGGAACGTGAAGGTCAGAACAGATAAAGAAGGTTGGGAGAGAGCCATGGGAAGGTTTGGATATGGAGAATGAAATGAACAAGGTGAGAAACTACTAGAGTTTGCTATGGAGCAAGAGACGGTGATCTGCAACATAAGATTCCAACAAAAGGATTATAGGAAGTGGACATGTTGATCAAATGACGGAAAGTCCCAGAAGATGATAGATATGATCTTGATAAGAAGAAGATGGGTAACATCAGTACAGCAGTGTCAAACTTTCCAAGGAGTGGATATAGGATTGGACCACAGTCTAGTGATCACAAACATGAAGATGAAACTCAAGAGAAAGTATAAGACACAGTTTAAGAAAAGAAGAAACGTGGCAAGGCTAGACAAGGAAAAAATATGGAATGCATACAGAGCAACGCTTGAAGAGAAGATTAGGAATCGGGCACAGAGAAAGACCTATATAAGAGAGTCAAAGGGATAGCCATGGAGATAGAAGAGGCAATGGAGCACATTGTTCTGGTAGAAGAGAAGATCAATAAGAAGTGGATTACACAAGAGACACTGAATTTGGTCCAAGAGAAGAGAGCACTGAATATTAGAAGGGATGTTTCTAAGAGAGCAGAACAGAAATATAGAGTGAAATACAATAAGGTCAGCAAGGCAGCCAAAAAAGATTAAGGTCAAATCATTAGAGGAGCAGTGTGAACATAGAGAGAGGTATTACGGACAGTGTAAGATTCAGGATGTGTATAAGATGATCAGAAACATTAACAGGAAGTGGCAGCTGAAGCACGTGGTGATCAAAGACAAGAACAATGAGATGCTCGTGAACAAGGAGAAGGTTGTGCAGTGATGGGCGAGATAGTGCATCAATCTGTACAAAGCACAGTTCGACTCAAGTGTATCAGAGGGTCTGATCAAAGAACTGAAAGAGATATCTCCACCTAGCATCGATAGCAAGGATGATATTTCAAAGGAGGAAGTAGAAACAGCAGTGAAATGGCCAAAGAGCAACAGGAGCCCTGGAAATGATAAGATTATGGGAGAGATGATCAAATATGGTGGACAACGTATGATTCAGGAAATACACCAACTATGTAATACAGCATGGAAAGCAAGAAAGGCACCTAAGAAATGGACAAGATCCGTGCTAGTGACAATAGAAAAAAACAGAAGTGCATTGGAGTGCAAGAACTGCCAAATGGTTGTCCTAACAAGTCATCTAGGCAAGGTGCCGATGATAATACTGATGGAGAGAGTGAGATTGCAGCTACAAGAATACCTAGCAGATGAGCAAGCAGGATTGTGGAAAGACAGAAGTACCATACAGCTGATATTGGCACTAAGATTGATTGCGGTGAGGGCTCAATGAAAGAACATGAAATAAGTACAGATGTTATTTATTATATTTTAATTAATTGAGCAATAGTTGCTATTATTAGTGACACCTATATTTAAGCCTTTCAAAAACTGTATGGTCAGACCTTGTTTTACACAGAAGGGAAGTTTCTTCATAAATTTCTGAATAGAACTGCTGCATAATCTGAGCTTTCTGCCACTCCACAAGGAGGTTTTTATGGTCTGTAAATCTGACAGTCAACTACTGCACCAAACATCCACATGACAAAGATGAGTGTGCAAAAGGTCCGGTAACATGGTTACATAGATTCTCAAGTGTGCCTAGACGAGTGCACTTTATTTACACAGTGCAAACCCATCCCCTCTCACCACATATTTTTACAAGTTTCAGCCTTCAGGGCTTCTCTTTCTTGTAATCAAGCAAGACAAGCTACCCCCCTCGTTCCTTCCTCTGAGGTATATATAGTCCCAGCCAATTTAGGCTGACATCTTTTTTGCCTCTGCTAATCAGGTTAAGGTTTCTCTAGTAAACTCCAATTCCCCTCTCTTAATTGGAGCTAGAGTTAGAGAGGGTAGGCTCAACAGTTTCTGGTCAACACCCTTGCACCGACATATGTGGCAATTTCCAGCAATATTCTTGGCAAATGTTCCTAAGTTAAGTATACTTTGTGTCCGTTAAATGCAAAGGTTATGTGTGATTGTGGACCAGGATTCTCTGTACTTTTCTAGAGGAGAGACAGAAAGGGAACCCAGAGAAGTGTTATGAACTGCTGAGAATTATTCTGCACAGTGGAGCCGTGTCTACACGTGCACGCTATTTCGAAGTAGCGGCGCCAACTTCAAAATACCGCCCGTCACGGCTACACGTGTTGGGCGCTATTTTGAAGTTGAAATCGACGTTAGACGGTGAGACGTCGAAGTCGCTAACCCCATGAGGGGATGGGAATAGCGCCGTACTTCGACGTGCAACGTCGAAGTAGGGAACGTGTAGACAATCCGCGTCCCGCAACATCGAAATAGCCGGGTCCTCCATGGCGGCCATCAGCTGGGGGGTTGAGAGACGCTCTCTCTCCAGCCCTTGCAGGGCTCTATGGTCACCGTGTGCAGCAGCCCATAGGCCAGGGCTTCTGGCTGCTGCTGCGGCAGCTGGGGATCCATGCTGCATGCACAGGGTCTGCAACTAGTTGTCGGCTCTGTGTATCTTGCGCTGTTTAGTGAAAGTGTGTCTGGGAGGGGCCCTTTAAGGGAGCAACTTGCTGTTGAGTCCGCCCTGTGACCCTGTCTGCAGCTGTGCCTGGCACCCTTATTTTGATGTGTGCTACTTTGGCGTGTAGACGTTCCCTCGCAGGGCCTATTTCGATGTGGTGCTGCGCAACGTCGATGTTGAACATCGACGTTTCCAGCCCTGGAGGACGTGTAGACGTTATTCATCGAAATAGCCTATTTCGATGTCGCCACATCGAAACAGGCTACTTCGATGTAGGGTTCACGTGTAGACGTAGCCTGGGCCAGACAAAATTGGACAACTGGTGTGGTTTCAAATGATTTTCCTGAGGACCTATAGGAGGATGCAAATGCAAATTTCCTACCTTTGGTTAGGCAAAAAACAGACTTTTGAAGCTGTGCTCTCAGTTTGGGCTCACTGTCTAATAATTACCTGCCCTTGGAATTTGAAGATTAAGGGCAGAGCAAACCATGTTTTGGTTCTAACCTGATGGTTTTATGTACTTGTAGCCATAGAAAAAATCCATAGGGGGAAGGTTTGAAGAACTACTAGATCACTTGCTGAAGTTGAGGGTCATCAGTAGTCAGCTCATTAACAGGCATAAGGTTTTATTGTTATTCTAATATTACACATGGGGAATATTGTCACCACTGCATGCACATAATGGAGATATACATATTTTTAATTTTTTGCACAGAAAAAATCTTCAGCTGGAAAGTTTCCACAGCCCTACCATTTGCCCACCAGAGGGCAGTGTAGTGATAGAACAAAGCAGCAGCTGCTAGATAGCTAGGGAAGAAAAAGATGGGGGCCTTACTCACAGCACCTGTAGGGCCAGGTGAGGAGATAGGAGATACGGGCTGCTGACGGTCAGACAGGGGCTCATAAGGGAGGAAAGACCAGGGTTGAACTGGAATGCAGACAAGGGGCCACAGGGGGAAGCAGGTGTAGCTCCAGTGTCACACAGAGACAGAAGTATCAGAGAGGTAGCTGTGTTAGTCTGTATCTTCAAGAACAACAAGAAGTCCTGTGGCACCTTATAGATTAACAGATATTTTGGAGCATAAGCTTTCATGGGCAAAGACCTGCTTCATCAGATGCATGGGAAGAGGTGTTCAGAGGGGTATTTAAAGAGTGGAGTCCCGGTAAAAGGGAGGGCCAGAGCTGACAAGGTCTATTCAGTCAAGGTAGAATGGCCCATTATCAGTAGTATGTATCAAAAGAGGAAAAAACAAGTCAGATCAGATGGGAATATTGCCAAATGTCAGAGTCTAATGTGGAGATGTTAACACCCAGGGCAGAGAAGCTGCTTTTGTGTGGGGCCAGCCACTCCCAGTCTCTGTTTAACCCTTGGTTGACAGAGTCAAATTTGCAAATAAATTGCAGCTCAGAGATTTCTCTCTCCATTTGATTTTTGAAATTTCCTTGTTTTAGGACTGCTACTTTTAAATCTATCACTGAGTGTCCGGGGAGAATGAAGTGCTCTCCCACGGGTTTCTGTACATTACCGTTCCTGATGTCTGCTTTATGTCCAACTCTGCTTACATATCTACACCAGTGATAACACTACAGGACCTAACATCAACCATACCATCAGGGGCTCCTTTACCTGCACATCTACTCATATAATTATGTCATCATGTGTCAGCAATGCCTCACTACAATTTACATTGGCCAAACTGGACAGTCTCTGTGTAACAGAATAAATGGACATAAATCAGACATCAGGAACGGTAATGTACAGAAACCCGTGGGAGAGCACTTCAGTCTCCCCAGACACTAAGTGAGCTCATCGGAATAAGGGGACTTCGAAGTAGGCGGGGCCCTTTCGAAAAGGAGCCCCATCTGGACGCGCCGCGCGGCAGCAAGGCGCATCAATTTCGAAGCGCCGCTGCCGCCCTCATGCTAATGAAGCGCTGAATATGCATCTCAGTGCTTCATTAGTAAACTTCAAAATGGCCATTTGCATGGCCATTTCGAAGTTTGGGGCACGTGTAGACATAGCCACAGCCAGTCAAAATCCAGTTCCCTAGTCAACACCATTTACAACAGGTAAGTGAGGTAGCAACATCAGTAGCATTCTGCCACTGAAGAACAATGTTTCAGGTCAGTGAGTGGGCATGGCCCAGCTCCTTCCAAACATTCAGATGATTGTGAGAATATGCCCCTTTATGGGACCTGAGAAACAATTTGTCACGTGGAGCCAGTCAACCTTACTTCCTTGTTCCATCACCGTTTACACTACAGAAGTGGCACAGCGCTACAGTTCTTCATTTTCAGGGTTTCTAAAATTTATTTTCCCTGGGAATTTATCAGTGTTTATTTGCACAACAACAAAAACAGGTTAAAATCAATGTAAAGAAACTATTAATGATTTTTCTGAGTAAATATCTGGGTTTATTTTGGTAAAGAGAAAGACAGGAAAATATATTTAAGTAAGTTAATGCTTTGAATTCCAATCATCAACGTGGCTTGCTTCAGAACTAAAACAAAACTCAACACACAATGCTACTTCTGACTTTAATTCCCAAATAAAACTTTTCATTTGAATAAACAATTTACTTAGCATGAGTCATTGTAAACTTAGCATTATTAGCCTACACACGCATTTAATAATTAGGCCACACCATTTGCAGCGCACGTAAAAGATGTTTGAGAAAAGGATGAAGATGAGTGTTTAAAAAGGGAAGAAAACAAACATCTGTATTGGACCATGTTTCAGAACATAAAGGAAATATTCAAAAGTTTTTACTTTGTTAAATCATTATCTACTAGTAGCCTGAAATGTGTACAAGTTGGATGTGAGACTCAACAGAATGTTCAGATGTACACATTTCAGAGTTTGCAGGCATGCCTGTTTGTTTATTCAACAGACAGCTTTGTACATACAGGCAGACTAATTTATTTCCGTAAAGCATATACCGGTTGAACCTCTGTAATCCTGAACTCTCTTGCCGGGCAACATCCACCATGAGTTTATTTGGCTGGACGATCACTTATCATGGAAGTGGCCAAGTCTCTTGTGGTCCTCTAAAGTTTGTTTACAGCTGCCAATCCTGGCTGTCAATGTTCTGCACTGTTATATAGCTGTAGTCTACTCCTAAATGCCTTCTAAGGACCCAGTAAGCAGTGGAAATGTTGGAAATGTGCTAGGCAATATTGGCCTGCTGTGGTCCAGCATATTCTCCCGGTCAGAACCAATCACGTCCCAAGGGTGCCAGACAAGAGAGGTTCAACCTGTATTTCATTCAATGTAATACATTTTTCTAATATCATAAGTTATTTTTATTTATGTGATTGATACAAAAATAGAGTAAAATCAGAAAAAAAACATTAACTTTTTCTCTCTTTCTCGGTGGTCACACAATAAAACCCCAGGAAGTTTTGGGGTTAAAAAAATCAATTTAAGCTGTAAACAAAGGGGTGTCTATATGTGGCATTATACTTCACAGGAACAGCTCTGAAATCAGTGAGTAGGGTGCCACAGGTCTTGAAGAACAAACTGACTATTGCAGGGATATATGATTTGGGTGACCTGAGGCCTAGCTAGTCACAAGGAGCTAGTCACCACACAAATCTTAACACATTGTTTAGTAATTTATATTTTGAACATGTTTATTTGATGTTTCTAAAAGCTAACTTGTACATTAATACATTTATCAACAATGGAGGCCTCAGCAAGGGGTGACCGTTGCAGGGACTGCTGGCTAAGTGCCCCCCTGCCCTGACCCTTCCCTACTCTTACCCCACCCCTTACATGTCCCTCCCCTTCCCACAGGTGTGGGAGTAGTCGCCCTTTCCCTGGGAGCAGCATGGCCTAGGACTGTCCCCGTACTCATTGGAAGTGGCATGACACTCACAGTGAACATGGGAGGGGATGTGTGTCCATGTGCCCCCCCGGACACTCTCAACACATCACCTCTGACCTTGGCATAAGTTAGCTAGGTACCATGAATAATGAGCTAGAACTAGGAACCAAGTTCAGCTCTTTCGCAGGGCAAGATAGACAAGGTGGGAGATAGAGAGAGAGGGTCTGGCTTGGAGAGAGGAAGAAGCAAGCTCCCCTTTCCTCCAGCTATCATCTCCTGGCCCAGCTCCCCACATCATAGCTGTTTATGGGAGCAAGGTGCCTAGAATTGCCAACTTCCTACTAGCACAAAACTGAACCTTCCACACCCCATGCCCTGCCCCTTCTCCAAGGCCTTCCCACATTCACTCCTTTCCCTCTTCCCTCTGTTTCTCACTATCCATCAACTCATTTGCTCATTTGCAGGGCGGTAATGAGGAAAGGGAATGAGGGCACTGGCTGAAGATGAGGACTCTGAGTTGGGGCCAGGGCTTAGGCACTTGGGTGCAGGAGGGGGTTCCAAGCTGGGGCAGTGGTTGAAGTGTGAGGGGAGGGCTCTGCTTAGGGGCAGAAACTCTGGGCTAGAGATGTGGGATTAGGGGCCCAGGAGGATGCAGGCTGGGGCAGGGGTTTGGCGGGTGAGGGCTCTGAGGTGGGCCTGGAAATGAAGGACTGTGGTGCAGAAGAGTTCTCAGAGGCAGAGACTGAAAGGTGCAGTGGGCGGAATGGGGAGCAGGGCTGGGCCAGGGCTTTAGGGGTGGTGGAGTAAGGGCTCTGCCTGAGGAAGCAGAACCTGGGGTGCAGTAGGATGCTCCGGGCTAGGACAGAGGGGTTCACTGCATAAGCAATGTGTGTCGTGGGAAGGGGGTTCATAGGGAACACATGCACCCCCAGCACACACACCCCGCAGCCACCATCAGCACTGCACTGCTTCCTCCCCAGCGTGGTGCAGCCCGAGAGCAGCGCAATCTTCCGTTCAACCCTGGCTCCCTGAGCGGGGTACGTCAGGTCTGGGACGGGGTAGCAGTGAGGTAAACACACACTCCCACAACCGGACACCTCAGCCCCGCCAGCCAGATGGGGCTTGAAGGGCGGGGGGGCAGCCTATTTAGTGACGTCTCCCGACCGCCCTCTCCGCGTGGCCTGGCGGAGGTGGGGGCACCGCCCGGCTGCCCAGACCCACCTGGGATCCCGGGAGCGCGCCATAGAAAACCAGGAGCGCCAGTAGGGCGGTGCCCATGGCAACCGCGAAGCCGCGCCTACCGCGTGCCTTCATGCAACCCAGCAGCGTTACCGATCACCTAAGCTTCCCCCTCCCATCCCCCAGCCGCTGGTGGCTGACGTCGGCAAGAGGCCCCACCCCTGAGCGTGTGCGAGCAGAGCCCAGCGGAACAGAGCCGGCTGCTTCCTGCGTGGGAAGGGGGAGGGATTAACTTTGTCACGTGACAGGACAGGCACGTCTGGGTCTTTGGACGTGTAATTGTCATGTGATATCGGAGACAGAGCGATAAGGTGTCCCTTCTAATTTTTTGTACCCTGGTGCTCTCCTTTGGGGGTGTCCAGCTGAGTGCCTCCGCCCAAGGGAACATTGTACAGCGCCTAGGATTTTTAAACAATTTACATCACTCTTTCAAGAGGACGCTAAGAGCATAGAGACTCGGGATCATGAGCGCTGAGTAAGAGAAAATATTCCAGTCGCTTTCAGGCACTCAGTTTAGACAGCTTATTCCTGAGGGGCCGTGTCACATGAGGGGTCCATAGGCATACGAGCCGGCGGTTGATGATGTTAAGGTGCGACTGGGGGTACTGTGGACCCCAGTAGCGAGGAGGAAACTTGTAGCCCCGTGTTGTTATTGCTCGTGCTGGGCGCTCCGCGGCTTGTCTGCGGTCGCGGCCCTGGCCCTGGCCCTGGCCCTGGCCCTGGCAGGTCCGGTTCCGGGGCCACTTTCCCGGCGACTTTCGCCCATCGCGGCAGTGCCTCGAGTTTTGTTGCTGCTGGTAACAAAGAGCCGGGAGCTTCGCGGGCGATGGGTAGCGGCAGTGCCCAAAGGCAGCCGGGCCTGAGGGCCGCGCGGTGACGGGAGCGAAAGGAGGCTGCGGCAGGTGCACAGCTCCATCGCCCCTTTTCCCCGGCGGTACCTAAGCCGGGCGGTGTTCGTTTCTTATCCCCCTTCCCAGGGCCTCGCTCTCCCTCCTCCTGTCACCTGTTTCTTCTTCGTTTCCTTTCTCTCTCCCCGTCCCCCAACTCCGTGTAACTTTTTCCCGCCTTTAATTAGCCAGTTCCGTGCAGACAACATCAGTCCCCGCTTCGTGCCGAACAGTTCATTGGACCAAGCATTTATATCGCGGCTCAAATCCGCGTTGCTGTCTAAAATAGAGGCGCATCCCTTGCCCTGGCTCTTCTTCCTACTGATTTTTTAAGGGTTTTTTTCCCCCCCATCTATGTAAAGTGTCTCTTCTCGGTGTTTTTTTTTCTACAATAAAAAGACACTTCTGCAGTAAGTCTTGCCTGGATGTATCTTTTTTTAAAAATAAAACTCTGCATTGGATGAACAAGTAAAGATGGATAAGAAATCATTTGAGACCGTGCTTGATGAAATTAGAAAGGTAACTTATCCTTTTACACATTTGGTTTAATTATGTAAATTCAAATTCTTTGCTGGAATACAATTTGTTAAGCGCTGTTTGCTTTGATTTCTGTTGCCCTTGGAAGCCAGGAAAAGCCAAGTTATTGCTTGCTCTTCAAAGAACAAAATGATAAACAGATAAGACATACCAGTTTTTATTTAATGTCAACCGAATTTTAGTTGAGATCAATATTGCATAGCATACTTGTTTTCATCTGTATTTTTCATGGTATGATAAGAACTTGAATACTTTATAAGTTCATTCAGTAGTTATTCTTTAAAATATAAATATATAGTAGAAATTTTTAAAAGGTAAGTTTTCAACCTTTTTTATTTGCAGACCCTTAAAAATTTCCAATAGAGATGAAAATCTTAGTCTGCAGATCCCCAGGGTCTGTGGACCACAAGTTGAAAGTAACTCTTGTGTTATAGTGAGACCTTTTGTGGGCCCCTTAGGCATAGTAAGCAGACCCCTGAGGTTCATGGACCACAGGTTAAAATCCAGTGTTTTAAATTATTTTATTCTGGATTTGTGAATAGTGTATATTGCTTTTGTATAGTTAGAGCAAAAGACTACAAATCTGCATGATATTTCCTGCTGTTCTAGAGGATGCTGTTCTAGAGGCCCTGTGAAGTCCCTGTCTAATTACTTAGCTACTTGAAGCCTCAGCTTTTCTCTAAGTGAAAGGAGGCATGATATGGAATTTAGTTCATTCATGTCTATAAAATGTTGTGAAAATCTTAGATGAACAGTTTATGGAAGTTTAGTATTGTGTTGATATACTTTAATATTGATGCCATATTTTCATTTTGTGCTTTTTAAACTGTCTTTTTATGTATTATGTATAGCTTATGAAGTTTTTGAACACATTTCATTTGCTTAAGAAAATTAAGACAAGATGAGTCATTTTAATTTTAATATTAAACATGATCGTGTTCTGTCAAAACATTTGTTGGAGACTTTCTGACTTTAAACAGCACTAGTCTGATCTGTAGTTTGCATTCTCATTGAGGGTATGATGATACAAGGAATGCCAAAATGTATCTTAGATATATTTTAAATTTTCATTACTTTCTGCCTTGAACAGATTTAAGGGATCTCTTTACAAAGTAGCATTATGGAAAATTAAATGTAATCTCATGGAATTTGACTAACACTGATATGTATTTGTCTTTACATGTAAAAACCTTATTTTTATTTATTTCCCACACTTTTAAATGCACATTCAAACAACATATGTAGGGCCCTACCAAACTTACAGTTATGAAAAATGCTGCATGAACTTTGAAATGTGGACTACTGTGAAATCAGGTCTTTTGTGTGCTTTTAACTAATACTATATAGATTTCACAGGAGAGACCAGTGTTTCCCAAATGTGGGGGTGAGGGAGAAGGGCTGACCAAAAAGGGAATTGTAGGATGGTCACAGGGAAATGTTAGAGAGCTGTGTTATTTCCACCCTTGATTCTTCTCTCTCTCCAGAGCTGGGCTGTTAGAGAGTGATGGGCATTGGCTGAAGTTAGTGCATCTTCAGCAGCAGCACAGAAGTAAGCGTGGCAGCACCGTACCATGCCATCCTAACTTGTGTTCTGTTGCTGGCATCAGCCATACCTTCAGAGCTGGGATTCCAATCAGCAGCCATTTCTGTCCAGCTACTCAACTCTGAAGGCCAGCCATCAGCAGTGCCAAAGTATGGATAGCAAAACCACAACTCCCTCCCTCCCCCAACAACTCTTTTTTGGATCAGGAGGCCTGCAGTTATAACACCGACATTTCTGATTTAAATAACTGAAATCATAACATTCACAGTTGTTGACATTTGAATCTGAAATTCACCAAGATGATTTTGAATTTGGTAGGCCCCTAAACATAGGGGTTCAGTTTAGATTCCAAAATTGAAAGTGTTTAGAGTGGCGGCAGCATCCAGTCTCGTGCAAACAGAAGTTTTGACTGCAAGTAAAATTAGTGCAGTATTTTAAAAGAGCACTTGGCAAAGTTAATCATGCAGTCAATTAATTAGTTATCCCATTTTTCAAAAGTCTTGCTTAAACCTGCAGGATTTTTATTTTTTTTAAATAAATCTTGAAACTACAGTTCTTTTATAGGATACAGTGTGTTGAAAACTCAGATTTTACCAAGTGCTTATGAAATTAAATATTCATCATAGGCATGTGTGTAAATCTTCCCCAGCAAATATTTTTTATCAATTGTAGAAAAAGAAATCAATAAAAAGTTCAATTTAAAAACAATTATTAATTGGTTAAATTAAATGTGAGTCTCTAATCTTGAAAAGTTGCAGGGTAGCCATGTTAGTCTGTAGCTTCACAAATAACAAGCAGTCCTATGGCACTTTAAAGCCTAACACATTTATTATTGACAGTCTACAATCTATACTTAAACATGATCCCTTATTCTCACAGGCCTTGAGTGATAGTCTTGTCCTCTCCTACAGACAGCTACCCAAGCTCAAAAAAAACAAATACTCACCAGGAGCCATGCACCATACCACAGAAATAGGAACCCAGGAACCTATCCCTGCAACAAACCCTGTTTCCAGCTCTGTCCATGTATCTGTACCAGTGACGACATCACTGGACATAATCACATTGGCCCCAGCCCCAGGGGCTCATACACCTGCACATCCACTAATGTGATGTATACCATCAGGTGCTGTTAATGTCTCTCTGCTATGTACATTGGACAAGCCGTACAGTCTCTGCACCAAAGGACGAATGGACATAAATCTGACATCAGGAATTTTGGAATACACACATAGGGGAACGCTTTGACTTCCTTGGACGTTCAATAATGGATTTAAAAGTAGCCATTTTTCTACAAAAGAATTTTACCACAATATTACATAGGGAGAGATCTGATTTAGAATTCATTTGCAAGTCTGACATTTTTAAATTAGATCTTAACAGAGATCTCAACTATCTTATGCATCACAAAGGCAATTTCTCTACCTTTGTTATTCGCAGGAGTGGCAAACATCCTACTTAACATAATTTGCTTCATCTAGTGGTCCTGTAGTGACAGGGAACTTCCCCCTCCTTTTTCCATCCTTCCTTCCCGTCTTCCTTCCCCCACATCCCTGGATTCTAATTGCCTACTACAAGAATCCGAAGAAGTGGGTCTTACCCATGAAAGCTCATTACCTAATACATTTGTTAGTCTTTAAGGTGCTATGCGACTGCTTGTTATTTTAAAGTTAGTTAAACATTCTCTTATCTGACAAACCACTAGCCTGAAATGTTCTACTGGAATGTCCTGCTGAGCTAATGATGATGATGATGACCAGGTTGCTTAACTTGTTTGCCTCCATTTCCCAATATGTAAAATGGGATTAATACTTCTCAATATTAGATATGTTGCAAATCTTAATTCATTATTTTTAAGTGATTGAAGATGTTGTTGAAGTAGTTGAGTGTGTATGACAGAGAAGTACTAAGTATTCAGGACCAACTTGAAATCTCGTCAACTTTTTAAAAATGTTTTGAAAGTAATTTCAGATATCGTGTCTCTCCTTTAATTTATTTTTAGAATGTTTTCTCTGCTTTTCGTTACGGCTACGTCTACGCTACAGAGACCTTTTGAAAGAAGCTCTTCTGGAGGACCTCTTCCAAAAGAGCTTCTTTTGAAAGAGTGCATCCACACACAAAAAAGTAGGTCAAAACAGTGATCTGCTCTTTTGCAAGACAGTGTCCACACAGCACCTGCTTTTTCGAAAGGACAGGCCCGGGATCAAAAAATCAGGCCCTATGAGGACTGCCCTTTCCAAAAAAAAAAAAATTGGGCCTGCGGAACGTCTACATGCTTTTTGCTTTTGAAAGGGGGCACTCTTCCTGTAATGGGAAAGGAAGAGCCATTTTGAAAGAAGCACCACATTCTTTTGATGTGTGTAGATGTTCTGCGGGATCGTTTGAAAGAACTTGCTAGTGTAGATGCAGCCTATGTGAAAAAGCTTCATGCCATCTAAAGGAAACCTCAGCAGTGCTATTTTTAACAATATATTTTTCAGTTAGATATAAATTTTCACATAGCCTCCCATAAAGTAAAGCTCAGATTTCTATGAGTTATATCTTATAGATTCTAACTACTTTTAGATTAACTTCAGATGCCTTAAATGCAAGTTTTTTCATGCTATGATGTGAAAAAACAAACAAACAAAACCAGAAAACAGCAGAAATGTAGCACTTTAAAGTCTAACAGAATGATTTATTTGGTGACGAGCTTTCATGGGAGAGACACACTCCCTCAGGTCAATTTAATTTCCCATACACCCTGACATTTATAGGTACAGAGAACCTCCCCCCCCCGAAAATTGCAGTAAAAACTGACAAATCAAATAGGATTGAAGGAAGGGGGTGAGAGTTGAGGGGGGGGTGTTAATTGTCCTGTCTGAGATAATTACAAGCATCAAAGAAAGGGAAGCAGTCTTTGTAATGCGTGAGGTAGTTGATATCTCTCTTCATACCATATGTTCGTTTAGAATTTGAATATGTACTCTAACTCACAAATCTCTTTCTCTAATCTGTTGTTAACTTCTCTGTGTTCCAGGACACAGATTCTCAGGTGTTCAACAGAAAGGCCCACTCCAGTGAAGTGTCCACTGACCAGCTTATGTGTATTGAGTTTCTTGAAGTCTGCTCTGTCCGTTTATTCTTTCATGAAGGTTTTGCCCAGTATGTCCAATGTACGTAGTGTCAGGGCATTGTTGGCACATAATAGCATATGTCATGTTGCTGGAAGTGCACAAGAATGTGCCTTTGATCTTGTAACTAACATGGGTAGGTCCAGTGATGGTATCCCTAGAATAAATATGTGGACAAAGTTGGCAGTGGGTTTTGTTGCAAAGAAAAGTTCCAAGATTAAAATCACTGTGGTGTAGCCTGTGATTGCTGGTGAGAATCTTTCTCAGGTTAGGTGGTTGTTCATAGGAAAGGACCGGTCTGTCACCTAGAGCCTTCTGGAGAGTAGCATCCTGATCCAGAATAGCTTGTAGATTTTTAATGATGCATTGCAGGGGTTTGAGTTGGGGGGCTATAGATAAGTGGTGTTCTGTTGTTGATCTTCATGGGCCTATCTTGAAGTAGTCGGTTTCTGGGTATTCATCTGTCCCTGTCAATTTGTTCGGTTCTGTTCAGTTCTGTTCTGTTCTGGCTGTGGTCTGAAGAAGTGGGTCTGTCCCACGAAAGCTCACCTAATAAACTATTTTGCTAGTCTTTAAAGTGCTACTTGACTGCTTTTTGTTTTGATAGTGTATAGACTAGCACAGCTCCCTCTCTGTTACTAAGCAAAAAAAGAGACACTGGTATCATTCTAAGGCCTGCAATCCATTTCATGGCCTGCAAACATACCACATGTTATGCTGTCTTGATTTCAAGAAATACCTTTTTAAATGGAGTTAGAGGACTAGGAGTGCAGGAGTTGTTCAGTAAGGATGGGTTTATTTATTCCCAACTGTATTTGTAGGGATTGTTTGTTTATAACTGACACGATCATGTTAAGGAGGTATGGTGCAGAGACAGAGAGTACTTGTTCATTTACACGTACTGCTGTCGAACTTAGAAGGCTGCACTGGGGGTCAATGGGAGAGGAGCCTATGCATTGTTTACAAAGAGATGGTTCCATTCTACCTTTTCCTTAACTTGTACAGGTTGAACCTCTCTAGTCCTGCACCCTTGGGACTTGATCAGTGCTGAACTGGAGAATTTACTGAACCACAGAGATCAGTATTGTCTATTACTATTACTGGAACTTTCTCTGCTTACTGGGCTCTTAGAGATATTTAGGGGTAAATTAGAACTAAATAACAGCACAGAACACTGAGAGCCAGGACTGCTGGCTGTAAACAAACTTTGAGTCCATGAGTAACTTAGTCATGTTCTTGGTAAATGGACATCCAACTAACTAAAGTAATACTGAATCACAGATGTTGCTGGACCAGAGTGCTAGGCTAGAGAGGTTCAAACTGTAAAGCTAGGGTGACTACTTTTGTGTTTAATAGCTTGACGTTTGAGGTTCACAACAGTAGTAGGAATACACTAAAATATTTCCTCTAGTTTTGAAGATCTTGCCATGGCCCATAAACTTAAGCATGTAACAAATATCCTGGTACCAGAAACATTATTATAAAAATAATGGGTCAGTCTAGTGCAGTTCCTTTGTGCAGGGTCTGAAGTTGGCATAACTTGCCACAAGATTGTCTTCCTCAGGTTGTGAGATCCTCATGTAATGTTGATCACTGAATATGTTTTTAGTTTTGGACACCTGGAATAGATACAGACCCAAAACCTGGCCTAATTATTATAACTGTTCTTATGCAGAGATTTTCAGCTGCAGT
Source organism: Carettochelys insculpta (assembly GCF_033958435.1). Classification (NCBI taxonomy): domain Eukaryota; kingdom Metazoa; phylum Chordata; order Testudines; family Carettochelyidae; genus Carettochelys; species Carettochelys insculpta. Next base: position 58,889,048 of record NC_134137.1, on the reverse strand, counting down.
TATCAAATTGTTTTGTAAAGCAGATAAATATCATTCCCATTTTATAGATGTACAAAACATAGGGAAGCAGAATGGTACAATGGGTTAGGGAACTGTAATGGGACTTACGAGATTGGTTCTATTCCCCTTTCTGCCGCTGGCCTTGAACAAATCCTTGAACAAATCACCTCGTCCTTCTGTGCCTGTTTGCCCAAGTTTGTATTAAACATAGATGATGGGAGAATATTGACAAGATCACATCATTTTCAGAATCTGACTTTCATGACCACAGTTTTAGTTAATAGTCACCTTTATATCAGAGGCTCAGTCATGTTAATCTGTATCTGCAAAAACAATGAGGAGACATCTGGCACTAACTGATGTATTTTGCCATACATTTTGTGGACAAAACCCCCACTTTGTTAGACACATCTGTTGAAGTGGGGTTTGCCCGCGAAAGTTTACATCCAAATAAATCTGTAGGCCTCCTCATTTTTTTTATATTTATAGAAGCCTGGCCTGAAGAAGTGCTTGTGGTGAGTGGCTCTAGATTCTTCATAAAAGTAACTAAAGCGTGATATTTGAGTGCCTCAAATAAGAATGTATGGAAGCTGCAGCTTGAAATAACTAACTGGCACCTCTTGTTTTCAAGAGGTATTAGAGAGTTGATATTAAAGCTCCTATATCTAAAGCTTGAAACGGGAAGCATTGTGGCTCCTGATATGGTGTGGAGTATTTTTCCAGGCCGAACCTAAATGGAGATATAGTGAACTTCTTAATAAGGGAACTAATAAAGAATGAGTTGTTTTCTATCTTATGTATTTTTTTTAAAGTCTCCCTCTGCTTGCAAATATTCACATAATTCTTCAGGCAATATTCTGTAGAATAGAAATCTTTCAGTATAATTGATGCAAATTTTTGTGGGATTAGATATATATTTCTTTTGAATATATTTGTCTTGCAGATGGTTGTATTTTAATTGCTTCTTTGTCTTTTAGGCTGTGTTGACGGAATACAAATTAAAAGCTATAGAATATGTGCATGGATATTTCTCTAGTGAGCAGGTAAAATTCTACATTCTGCTCTGTATTTATGGAAAATGTAAAATTAAGGCTTTGGTCTATACACTCATGTACAAAGACAGTTCCTCCTATTGTGCATACCTAGATTAGATTTCACTACTCTCCTTTCTACTAAGTTAGGGGGGTTGTGACGAATTCTTGTTACACCAGTTTTTATTTGGAGTAATGTAATAATAGGGTCCAAATTTTTACCAATTAATAGAGATCAGATTTTGGCTCTGGGCATGTAGAAGGGAAATATCCATTGTTATCATGGAATTCAGAATCTTATTGATAATAGGATATTTTTGTCTTTATTTTCTAAGATCACAAGTAAAGACATTTCTTTTGGTGCCAAATAAGATAATGTTATGCTTTATTTCTTTATTTACAAATAATATGAAAGCTTGTATACAAATTAGGTTGCTACTACTTGGAGCTGAATTATTATAATATTCAAGGCTGCTTCTCTGAAAGTGGATTAATACTCTAGTTTGTGTGATAACTGATCAGGTGGGTGCGTATTTTTTAGAAAATTATAAATGCGTTTATTTTAAATAATTACTTGAAAATCTGTTTCGCTGCCCAATGGGATTTTAAGAAAAACAAAAACAACATGAGATACTGACGTGTAGTAGCACCTAATCAGATATTGTCCGTATATATACACAGTGCTTTGCAAAAACTAACTGCACTCAACGAGTAGAGTGGCAGCAAAGATATTTAACTTTGTTAGCAGAATATGCATGTGTTTATATAAGAACTGAACTATAGGTTTTTCTGTTTCAGATTGTTGAATTGTTGAGATACTTCTCCTGGGCTGAACCACAACTAAAGGCTATGAAGGCTTTACAGCATGTAAGTTTTCATGAAGCAATCCTTTCAAGTGTCTCTGCCTTTTTCCTCTGTTCTTAATTTTCATCTGTATTCTCATCACATGGGCATGTTGTCTAATCTGTGTGCTTTGCACTTCACCTCTTTCTATTCTGATGGCACCAGTGGCCAAGATAGGCAGGGATGATATCGATGGCCTCTGTTTGCCAGAAGCTGAGAATGAGTGAAAGGAGATGGATCACTTGGTGGTTAACTGTTCTGTTCATTCTCTCTGGGGCACTTGGCATTGGCCACTGTTGGAAGACAAGATATTTGGCCAGATGGACCTCTGGTATGACCCAGTAGGGTTATTCTTAAGCTGTGTGGTTTTTCTCCTGTACCTTCTATCCCAGGGAGTAATTTAATTCTTGGTAATTATTGCTGATTAAAATGTTTTGCAGTAGCATTCAGTTTGCCAGAATTGGGACTCTATTTGTAATCAGCATTTAACACGTACAAATACTATTCCCCAGAGAGCATACAATGAAGAATTGTTTATTGAAAGTCCTGAGATAAAGATTTTAAAGTTACATAATGTCGTACCAAAAATATACTGTCTTATTTTTTCCCCCGCTTGTGTTTTCAGAAAATGGTAGCTGTTCCAGCATCAAAAGTGGTTAATATCCTTAATTGCTTCACCTTTAGTAAAGACAAGCTTGTTGCTCTAGAACTCTTAGCTTCGTAAGTATCTCTTCTATGTATTGTATTTACTAATTGCGGTGTTATTTTTTTACTCACAACTGAATATTTCAGGCAAAGGAAAGTTTCAGAGGAACCACTCTGGACAATTAAGGCAGAACATCTACTAGCTTTAAAATGATTTGGTGCTCATGAATGGAAAAAGTAATAGCTCTAGCTGGCAATAATGGAGATAGGTGTTACAAACACTTCCTAGGTTCATTTGTCTTGAATCACAATACCCCTGCTACTCGATTGACACAACTGCCAGTTTTTAAAGTTTGATGTATTTAAAAGCCTTTTAGGCTATGTGTACGCTGCACATCACTGGCAGCAGCATGTAGGGCAGTGTGTCATTGAGACATCAGTGAAAGGCTTGGGAAGTGGAGAAGCAGCAGAGAAATGTCAACATACATATGCATTTACATTTAATATTGGCTATGCTATCCACTACATCACACCTTTTGGGATTGGCATGGTTCTTTTGTAGGACCCCATCCCTCTACATCATGCATAGTGGGTGTCAGAATAGTCTTTGCCTCATTTTATGTTCTAGGCTTATCTTATCCATTGTTATCTTGTACATTGTAAATGGTTCTCTGGATAGCGCCCCCATAGGCATTCTGTTTCCAGACAGTAGATTCTAATCCTGTCTGCCGACGTCTAGCAACTGGTGTCAAGCTGTCCCTGCACAGTGCATTAGCTCACTGTCATTTCGCCTATGCCTCAGACGTTCTGCGTTTTAAAAACTCCTGAAGTATTTAGGAGTTGCAAAATAATTCACATTTTAAAAACTATGCTATTTAGATAGGTAAGTGCAATTGTTAGGTAAGAAGAGTTTTAAAACGATAAACAAACATTTGGGCTAATTATTGGTAAAAAGCAACTGCTTCAGAGTCTGTTGATCATATGTCTACATTTGGGCACTCTTATACTGTGGTTCCTAGTGATAAAGCCTATCTGAGAATGTCTGAATATGTAAATTCTTGATATGAGCAGCTATTAAAACAGGATACTAATACCATGAAAAACATGCCGAGTTCATTTTATAGGTATGGTTCAAACTAACAAAACGGATCGAAGTTAAAGTGGATCCACGTTTATTTTGCACCATTCTGCCTGTGTGTGACTGACAGCTTTGATCAGTACCATTATGATCCCATTTGCACCCTGTTTTCCTCTGTTGAGAAATCTGTTTTAATAGAAGGTATAATTGTAGTTATCCCTTTGCTATTAGCTGTCCCTGCTGCTAGTTTGGGACATCTGTACCAGTAGTGTGGCTGCTGCTACCAGGGCCTTTAGACAGAACTACGATACCAGGTACTGGAGTGCCTATTGCACTTTCAAATGTTAGTTGTTTAGTATATCTCTTATGGGAATTTTGATGTGACATTTGAGCCATGTCTACACGTGCACGCTACTTCGAAGTAGCGGCACTAACTTTGAAATAGCGCCCGTCACGGCTACACGCGCCGGGCGCTATTTTGAAGTTAACTTCGACATTAGGCAGCGAGACGTCGAAGTCGCAAACCCCATGAGGGGATAGGAATAGCGCCCTACTTCGACGTTCAACGTCGAAGTAGGGACCGTGTAGTCGTTGCGCGTCCCGCAACTTCGAAATAGCAGGGTCCGCCATGGCGGCCATCAGCTGAGGGGTTGAGAGATGCTCTCTCTCCAGCCCCTGCAGGGCTCTATGGTCACCGTGGGCAGCAGCCCTTAGCCCAGGGCTTCTGGCTGCTGCTGCAGCAGCTGGGGATCCATGCTGCAGGCACAGGGTCTGCAACCAGTTGTAGGCTCTGTGTATCTTGTGTTGTTTAGTGCAGCTGTGTCTGGGAGGGGCCCTTTAAGGGAGCGGCTTGCTGTTGAGTCCGCCCTGTGACCCTGTCTGCAGCTGTGCCTGGCACCCTTATTTCGATGTGTGCTACTTTGGCGTGTAGACGTTCCCTCGCAGCGCCTATTTCGATGTGGTGCCGCGCAACGTCGAAGTTGAACATCGACGTTGCCAGCCCTGGAGGACGTGTAGACGTTACTCATCGAAATAATTTCGATGTTGCTACATCGAAATAAGCTATTTCGATGTTGGCTTCACGTGTAGACGTAGCCTTGGAGTGTTTCATCTCTGCTCCATAGCACAGAGCCAACTGCCAAGAGCTTCTTCTTTCTGATCCAGGTGGAATTTGGAGTTTAAAAATTTGCCACCAGGATATGGAAAGCAGGAGCCTGGGCCAAGCCTGGCAGCCACAGCCACGCTGCTGTGAAAATAAGTGTGTTAACATGAGAGCTGCCTATGTGAAATGTTTCAATAAACTCAGGTTTTACTTATTTTTTCATTGTGGCTGTTTTGACCACTCAGAAATCCTACTTTGTGTTTTCATGTGTATTGTATTAATTTACAAATAACTGAGAGACTGTTTTAAAACATAAGCACTGATGGCACATGTAAAGCTAAGTCCATTTCTTGACCTTTATGGTGGAGAAATCAAGCACTACATATGTTTAAAAATAGTCTGGGCATAGACTGATTATAGTTCTTGAATATATTACTGATATTTCCTTGAACAAATAATTCACTATTCAAATATCATTAGTATATAATATTTGAGAAGTGCAGCTATGTGTCACTCTCAGACCTAAAATGCCTTGTTAGTCAATGTAATGTTTTGGAAGCTGCTACAAGCATTGTCGAGAGTACTCTTTTCAGAATATCACCAGGTTAATCCATCACTGAGTTCTGTTATCATCCAAATTTAATTTGTCAGTCGTTTTTGCATTTTTACACATCCGCACCCCTTTACAAATCATGCCTGTGCAACTGCATGGGCTTTCAGCTGCTATTCCCTGATAATCTGTTTATGAAAGGTATGTGAAATAACAGTAACTATTCAACTTTTTCCTTTGTAGCAACATTGTTGATGCTCAAAATTACCGCCTTATTGAGGACCTGTTCAGAATTAACATGTCAGAGAAGAAAAGATGCAGGAGAATTCTTGAGCAGGTATTGGAAGATATTCATTGATATTATGTTTTACCATCCATATGGTTGCTGCAGGATAATTAATAACTAGTGCAAATTGTTGATTGACAAGCTGAAAAAAGCAAGTCTGTGAAGGAGAGCAAAAGATGATGATGTTTTTATGGGAAGAGGAAGATTTTTTTTCCACAAGTAAGTGTTGTGCAGGGAAAAAAAAAGTGGTGCTACTGTGAAAGGTAAATATAAGCACAGTCCTACTTTCCTTTAAATTATTCAGACTTCACTAGGAGCAGAACTGGGCCCAAAGGAGCCATCAGAACAAGCTGGGAGTGGATAGAGCATATAGCAAGCAGTGAAAAAGGGAGAAGGAGATGGAAAGAACTAATATATAGGGTAAGCTATGGAGAGCTTTGAATCTGGATTTCCGTATAGGCAAATTCATTAGTGATGAAGACTGATTATCACAAGGAAGCAGTTCTCATCCTTTTAAAAAGTGATGACGTTTCAGACTCCAAATAGTGCAATACTGTTTGAATTTGTAATTTTTTAATTCTGTTTCTTTGGTTGTGTTGCAGGCTTCCAAAGGAGGCTGTAAAGCCCCCCATGCTATGATATCTTCGTGTGGTATGATTCCTGGAAATCCTTATCCCAAGGGGAAACCGAGTCGCATAAATGGCATTTTCCCAGTATGTGAAGTCTACTTAAGTTGTTCTGCAAAGGGATTTTGATTTAGGACAGGGCTCAGCAGCCAAAATATCTAGAAAAGTCATTTTTTTCAAATTTGCAAAAAGCTCAGTAACTAAAGAGCTGCAATGCAAGTGAATATGAGACAGTCCTTAACAAATAACATCAAACCACACTTATTGTAACCCATATTTTAAGAGCAGCGCGCACACAATGATTTGTAATGTGATACATGTTTATCGCAGGATGTTCACAAACTTTTTACATATTCTATTTCCTCACACTTTATATGTGTGTGTTTGTGCCACTGTCTTCCTGACTGTCATTCTCAAACCTTCTCTCTCTCTCTCTGGAGGATGCTAGAATCTGAACAATTTAATTTTAGTGTTTGACATCACTGTACATCTGATCTGACACTTTGATAAAGCACCCTATTATATATTCACCACCTGTGAATGGCCTTCCTCGTTTCATGGTCTCAAGTTGCCACAAAGTAGCCACAGTTAAGCTGCTTGGTGATTTCACCCATTCAGTGAACATGTTCCTACTTTGCTCTGCTTTTGCATAGCATAAGTTCACTGTTTTGTTTTTTTTTTATTGGCATCTCCAGCTGGATATTATTCAGCATAAGTAGTGTGTTTTTTGAGAAAATACCTATTGAGGTTACATTTTTTGTTGTTGGTGAATTTTTCATTGCAAATGCAACATAAAGGGAGCCCAGCCAAACGTCATATAAATGTAAAGCATTGGGTCCATTCACTTTGGAATACTCTGTTTTCATTTTTGATTTTCCTCTTTTTTAAGCCATTCCCACCCCACTTTAATTATGCTGATTTTACTTCACATTTAATTTCAGGGTTTTTTTTCCTTAAAATATGTGTTGCCCTTCACAACGGGAATGCTGCAAGTTTCCTTTTGCAAAATCAAGACTTTATTAGCAACAAATCAAATACAACACGATCAAAACAGAGATACAGTATCATATCCCACAATGCACCTCACATATTAAAGGGGGAGTTATCCAATATTTTGAGATCACAAATCATTTGCTATTTAAATATGAGTTGTTAATTTTTTAGATTTTAGACCTAGCCTCTGTGCTCTTGTGTCAACGTACCTTATTCCATGCAATAGCTTGGAGTACAGAGGTCAGCTGCCGAATCCAGAGAGGTCAGTTTTGCCATGTCTTCACCACACGTGCAAAATCAAACCAGGTTGATCTTCCACTTAATATAGACAAGCCCAGAATGAGCACTTAAAAAGAGTTCAGATTTATTTCTTTCCAACTTTGGTGTGAGACTTCTTTTTATACAAGAAAGAGATAGGAAATGTTCTCTTATACCATGAAAGTGCTCCTCGAAAGCGTTGAAGCTAAAGGTCAGAAAGGCTTGTTAGTAGAGTGGTGAACTTTCTGACATAGTATGGGATTAGTCTCTACAATACATTCAAAACTGATGTAAGACTAGTAAATGTCCTGAGCTGCATGTTGTCTGTGAACTCCCTCTCCTTTTTTTTTTTTTTTTTCTGGTGGTGAAGACCCTGGAATTGAATGTGGAATTCCAGGTGTAGGAAAAACTGTGACTATTTAATATGCTATTGTGCTCAAAAGCCCAGTGTTATAATGCAACCTAATTAGAACTTTCTTAACTATGATGAAAGAAATCCAGAACACAGTTCTGTATTTTGGAATGTGTGATTAACTGAGATTATCAGAAGAGCTGTGAATTTGAATATTAGTCAGAATAAGACTAATGTGAAAACCTATGTATCTGTTTTCTGCTCTTTATTTGTAAGTACATGCTTAATATTTCATGGGTTTTGTGTCTTAGGGAGCACCTATCAAAAAGGAGACTGAAGAATGTACTAATGAAGGGAAGGGAATTGCAGCTCGTATACTTGGACCATCCAGACCAGTATGTCTAAAAACCTAAAATTCATTTAATAAGACTTCTTATGAAATGCTGTTACCAGTACTGTTGTGTATATGAGCGCTCTTCTTCTCTTTCTTGTCCTTAAGGATTGATGTCTTTACTTCAGCTTTTCAGTTGTAGTAAGAATGATATGCAGCGTCTCAATATTTTTATATTTATATTAATATTATATTTACGTTAACTATAATATGAGACCAATTCTGCCAGTACTCCCAGTGAATGTAATATGCATGCATTCTAGGGTGCAACTTCAGCCATGCTAGTGAGGAAAAGCCAAGCCTGTTCCTGTTCTTCATCATGACCTGGTCTAAAATTTTTGACAGCTGTTTGAGCTTTGTTTGTTCACATCAAAATGTAATACGGTATTCATGAAATCAAGTGCTTCAAAAGGAAATTTAATTTTTTTTTTAAACAAATGACAGTAGTACTGAATCTGACACTTTCACTGTAAGTTTAGATGTAGTGTAACTAGAGCTTCTGTTTCCAGGTGTTTCCCAGTCTAGTGTGTGTATTTATTTATTTATTTAAGGGCAGGACAATTTTATGGCCATAGATTATATCTGTTTTGCAAATTAAGAGAAGGGAAACAGAATCCAGTGCTTCAGGGCATGGAGGATGCATGGCTCAGGAACAATATTCCTTCCTTCTACCCCCCATTGGTATTGTACACGAGTGAATTATTACAACACAGTATTTCCCCTTCTTTCAAAACATTCAAGTATTGGCAACGTTACAAACAGGGTAGCAAACGTAATGAATCATCAGTGTGATCTGATATAGCAAATACTCTTTCCCAGGATAAGTAACAACGATCCATAATATATCTAAACATTTAACTGGTACAATTTTTGACAGAGAAATCTATTACTTAATGCCTTTTTCACTGTTTGTTTTTCTTTCACTTTTTTAACTCAGGCTCCAGCAACATACAACCCACACAAACCTGTTCCATACCCCATTCCACCTTGCCGTCCACATGCAACTATTGCACCAAGTAAGACTTATTTGTGCGTTAGCTTGAGCCTATTGTTTGATCTATTTTTTTTAAAGTTCTAATGTAGTGATACATCTCTGACCACGTTTACCTTTTAGTTGACTGTCCTAATGTGTATTCTGGGGTCCTAACTCTAAAATGTCATGTTATCACTGTAGAGCCAATGAGATGAATGTATTGGCTGCTTTTCCGGCTTGTGCATCGTGCAGAAAATTGGCAACGCCATTCTGATTGCAGAATCTCTTATTACTGGAGGTGACGTGTTTCAGACAAGATGAGGATGATGTCTGAAGAGTTCTTAGAGCTCAATTAAATATAAATGGAATATAAATATTTGACTTGTATATCATAAAAGCTAATACAGTGTTTGTTCTTGGGAAGCTGGATGTGTCCTTTGATTCTGGTCATGGAAAAGATGCTGTCCCACGTAGGGTACATCTGAAAAGTCAGTGGCAGCTCACTGCATGTCGACAGACTCAGCAAATCCAAGTCAACAGACTTGGGCTCATGCTATCTGACTATAAGAATATCTCTGTTAGGTCTCTTTTAAGTTGCAGCTTGGGCCAGAACCTCAGCTCTGAAGCGCAGTCCCCTCTGTAGACTTCAGAGCATGAGCTCCAGCCTGAGCCACATCACCCACAAGCTATTTGTAATGTGGGAGCACAAGCCCTGTGAACCTGATTTTGTCACCCTGGATTCAGAGGCTTGCTGCCCCAGGCAGTGTAGACATATCCTTAAAGGCAAATATCACATTGTCAAACAGCAGTGAGTTTATTTCAGCTGCATTAAGCTCCTGTCACCGAATGCTACACTTCTAAAACTACATTATGATTAATCAGTAAATAAACAGAACTGAACCTTGCTTCACTTGATCGTGTTTAAGCCGTGAGCAAAACATACATGTCAAGTGTTTTGGCATAGAATAGTAAGGGCAGGGGTATATTTATGCGACATACCTCCCTGTAATCCATTCTTTTAAACCATTTGTTTGTATTTATTGATGTTTCTTTGAGTCATATTTATGGTGGTGTTTTTTTTTGTTTTGGTTTGGTTTTTGTTTCTTTATTTTTGTTTCTTTTAAGGTGCTTACAACAATGCTGGTCTTGTTCCAATTGCCAGTGTCCTAGCAGCAAGTTTAGCGGCTCCACCGACATATACCCCTAATCAAGTTGTATCAGGTAAAGCGCGTGCATCTGCAAATGATGGCATAAACAAATGATTTTAAATGTGAGAATTGATGGCATATTTCTGAGCTTCTTCTGCTCTTAAATAACTTAACTTTTGTTCTCTACATAGAAAACGAAGACCTTTCCAGTCAGGCAAAACCTTCACAAAGTCAAGGTAAAGTGTAGCTCTTCAGGGAAAATCTGCTGTATTTTGGTATAATTTATTTCAGTCAGAAAGTTGTAAAATTTTAAACCTCAAGATTTTTAACTTAATCTGTATATGAACATTCATCTTTGTATTTTTAATTGTGTGTATTTTTGTCCAGATAATATAGCAAACAATTAAGCCAAAATACTTTTAGAAATATAATGCACTGAAGTTCTTTATTTAACAGTTATTTGCAGTTGCTGAAAAAAATTCCTTTTTGCATAATATGAGGCCTGAGCAAGTAGCATATTCATGTACATCAATCCCAAAGGGAGATTTGAATGCACATCTGCCAAATTTTGCTGATAGTACAATATTTTCGAAATAAACTTATTTTTAATTTGGAATGCGGAGATAGTTTCATTGCTGCTACTTGTGCCATTCCTGCTATGAGGCAGAAACTAAAAATTTATCTTCTGCTTTGCAAACAAGCAAGTTAATAAAACAAAGTAAAATTGACATGTTAAATGAGCTAACATTCAAAATTCTGGAAGAATGTTCTGTCTGTTTTGTCTCCATCTCATGTGCCCAGGTGTAGGTGCTCAGGAGTTTGCTACTTAAAAATATACTCTGATATAAACTTATGTGATAAGTGCACAAGTGAATCAGTGAAATTAAAAGGACAACATGCTCATCAAAAAGCAGAGCACCAGCACAGATCTTGGCTATCTTGAACCTAGATTTCATGGATACCAACTTTGATGGGTCAGAGCCAAGAATTGTTATTGTTAGTTAATTCTTCGATGTGGCGTTCACAATAAGGTTGTGGAAAGTAAGTCCAGGACATGAGGCACAGATCTTGGCTTTGTAGATATGGACAGTATTGATTTTTTTTCCCATCATTTTGTTGAAAATATCAAAAAATGTTTAAGTTTCACGATATTAAGAGTATTTGCCTATGACAATTTAAACAATATCCTGAGATCTTACCGTTTAGTTTTCAGAAGTGGAAAACTTTTCGTTACAAAGTAGTAGTAAATTTAGGGTATAACATGAAATTAAAGAAACTGTGATTTTTTTTTTTTTTTTTTTTTTTTTTTAACTCCTGGGTCGACGTTCTGTTCTTGGTTAAACAGAAAATGCTAATTTCTAAAATATATTGATTAAGAGGAATGACCAGAGATCAAAACATACCTTATTTCTAATCTAGTATGGAACAAGAATATTAAATAAAAAGTAATGAGCACAAAGAACACAATTATTTACACGGACAACAAGGTATTATAAAAATGCTATAGAAGTGACTAGAATTAATCCCTATGTAGTATTTATATAGTATTCCAACTTGATTAAAGTGTGCATTTTGGGTGGGATGAGGTCACACAAGCTTCTTACTCGTAGAAATGCCCGCATTAAAGCAGATGGGTGTACTCATATCAGTAAGAGTTTCAAGACCCATAATATGCACTGAAACACTAGCTTTCAGACCTGGACTTGGTGTCATCAGTCCTTTATAATCTGCTAGGGTGCCTTCCTGCTTTCTTCCAGTGAGCATAATTCTTTATTTACTTTGTAGGATTGATATAAGATGTACTCTGTGGTGTTGGTACCTGAAGAAGGGATATTTGATCCGCAGGTGGAACAAAATGTTTTTTAAAGATTTTGTTTTTATGGACAAGTTTCAGTATTAGTTTAGTAAACCTGTAGTATATATAAATATCATAGTACTCTTCAGCTACGTCTACACTAGCCCCAAACTTCGAAATGGCCACACAAATGGCCATTTTGAAGTTTACTAATGAAGCGCTGAAATGCATATTCAGCGCTTCATTAGCACACGGGCGGCTGCGGCACTTCGAAATTGACGCACCTCGCCGCCGCGCAGCTTGTCCCGATGGGGCTCCTTTTTGAAAGGATCCTGCCTAATTTGAAGTCCCCATATTCCCATGAGCTGATGGGAATAAGGGGACTTCGAAGTAGGCAGGATTCTTTCGAAAAGGAGCCCCGTAGGGACGAGCCGCGCGGCGGCGAGACGCATCAATTTCGAAGTGCCGCGGCCGCCCGTGTGCTAACGAAGCGCTGAATATGCATTTCAGCACTTCATTAGTAAACTTCGAAATGGCCATTTGCGTGGCCATTTCGAAGTTTGGGGCTAGTGTAGACACGGCCATCCTGTGTTATCCAGTCTTTGATATACAGAATCCAAAAACAATGAAAGAATTAAACTTACCTACCAATAAAATCAAACGCAAACTTCTGAAATGATCTGCTCTGCATCTGTGGACTGGATTCCAACAAATCTCTGTAAGATCCTGGTGATTTACCTGTTCTAAAATTAGCATAGATACTCATAGGCTGTGTCTACATACCACCTTCCTTTGAAGGAAGGATGGTAATGAGGCTGTTCGGAGTTTACTAATGAAGTGCTGTCGTGCATAGGCAGCACTTCATTAGGCAAATATCATCCCCCCGCCCCAGTGGCAACTCCGAAGTTTTAAACTTTGAAGTACTGGTGCGCATCCTGATGCGGCGCTCCTGCCGGTACTTCAAAGTGCTGGGGCATCTTCGAAGTCCCCTTAATCCTAAAAAGTTTGAGGAGTAAGGAGACTTCGAAGATGCCCCAGCACTTTGAAGTACCGGCGGGTGAGCCGTGGCTAGATGCGCGCCCATACTTAGAAGTTTAAAACCTCGGAGTTGCTGCGTGGGGGTGGGGGTGAGGGCGAATTTGCCTAATGAAGTGCTGCCTATGCATGGTAGCACTTCATTAGTAAACTCCGAACAGCCTCATTACCATCCTTCCTTCAAAGGAAGGTGGTAATGTAGACACAGCCATATAGCATTCATGTGGAGAGCAGAAATGGTATCATTGCTGAATGCTCAACCTATTGTGGATGCTACTAGATGTTACGGGAAAGGCTTAGCTGTTTATCTGCCTTACATAGAGGTATGTCTGGGAGCACGTTTGAAGATCTAAACTCTCTTGCACTAACTCATGAAGTAGTAGTAAATGCCCTAGAGTGGCTTAAACATAATTGCTATTGAGTAGTAGATAATCCTTGAAGGGAAACACATAGGTCCATGTAGTCTACTTACTGTATAGCATGTATCATTTTTATGTGGGTACTTCTCTATTATATCTTCATAGCTTTTCATGTTGATTGTGTATATACAAATGTATGCTAGTTACTGCTTGTGTAGCATGTTGTATAATTATGCAAGATACATTTGTGTTGAATTGAAACATTTCTGTCAGTTTCAAGTATTCTTACCAGTTTTGTTTCTTTGCAGCTTTTTCTGCACAAGCGAATCAGCTCTTTACTCCTCATGGTTCTAATCCTTCAACACCTGCTGCTACTCCAGTCCCTACCCCGTCCCCTGTCAAGGCGATAAGCCATCCATTAGCACCTGCCACTGCAGTCATCCCTGGGATAAGCATGTCTACCCCTGTGCTTCCTGTCTTCCCAGGGCAGGTCTCTTCCATCCATACATCTCAGCCATCAACCCCGACCCCATCTGTCATCAAATCACTTTCATTGCCTAGTGTTCCTGTCACATCTGTTCATAGTGCAACCTCCATCCCTATTCCTGCAATTTTCTCTGGACTGGCTTCTATCCCTGCTGCTACATCAGCTCCACAAGGCTCTTCCACACCATGCGTACCACCTGCCTCTAGTGAAGCTTTTGCATCTTCTTCTGCACCATTTGCTGGCCTCCCCTTTCCTGCAACCTCTTCAATTGCTTCAGTTAGTAATCCTACACCATTATCATCAATTTTTGCTGGCCTCCCTTTGTCCTTGACCCCCACTCCTCAAGGAATATCTAGTCCCATTCCCTCTGCAGTTGCTGGCTCTCCTGCCACTAGCATCTCTGGCCCGCTTAGCTTGCCTAATCCAATTCTATCCGTCTTAAAGGGATTTCTGACGTCAAATGATACCTCATTAATCAATGCTTTGCCTTCTGCTGTGACAAGCGAGCTTGCTTCTTTATCTGCACTTGCTAATCAAAGTTCTGAGCCTCCTGCCTCCTCTGTAAACAAATGTTATACTCCATCTGCCACACCTACACCACAGTGTTCTTCCACGCCAGGGCTGGCCATTTTCCCGGGTCTTCCGTCTCCCTCTGTAGCCAATCCTAGTTCCACTCCCCCGACATTGCCAACACAGTCACCATTAACCACTTCACCATCTATTATACCAGTCAGCTGTGGCTCCTCTGTTGCTCTTTTGCATGGTGCGAGCCCCACTAATCCCGAGCAGCAAATTTCATCAGCCCCAGCTGCCACAGGTGTTCCAGTTCTGGTCAAAACCGAACCCATGAGCCCTCCTCTCTCAGCCTTCAAAGGCCCTTCTCATGGCACACTAGGCTTGTCAGCACTCGGGCGTGCATATACCTCAGCAGCATCAGTGCCCGTCAGTGTACCAAGTTCACTTAACCCAACATTATCAGGTCTGTCCTCTTTGAGTACTCCTTTAAACAGCTCCACTTCTCTTGCCTCCATTTCCCTTGCCCCACATGCCTCCTCTGCACCAGTTGCCCCAGTATTTAATGGACTTCCTCCTTTCACGTCTCTGACCAGTAACTTTGCTTTTACTGGTAACCCAGCACTTACGCCCCCGGTCACTGTCCCAGGGTCTTTGTTAGGCACTCAACCTACCACTGCTTCATCTGTGTCTGCTTCTCATGTGAATTCTACAGCAGCTGTTCTCTCAGGGCTCACTGCTTCAGCAACAGTCTCCGCTCCACCCTTTCCGCTTAACTTGTCCAGTGCCGTCCCCTCCCTGTTTTCTGTCACCCAGGGGCCTCTGGGATCATCAAACCCATCCTTCCCTGGTTTCCCTGTCTCTAACACACCCACTGTCACTCCAGCTCTCCCTTCTTTCCCTGGCCTCCAGGCATCTTCTACAGTAGCAGCAGTTGCACCGCTGCCGGCAGCTGCCACAGCCCCATCTCCGGCTCCGGTCCTGCCAGGGTTTGCCTCGGCCTTTAGCTCAAACTTCAACTCTGCACTTGTTGCACAGGCTGGGTACGTTTCTGTTTCTGAAGGAGATCAAAACCATTTCTTTCTCAGCAAAACATTGATGTACTTTAGACATAAATGGTATTTCCAGGCATAGCGATAAAGTACTTTTAGTGTTTTAAATGGTTACTTCAACAGTAGATCTCCATCTGTCTTTAGATTTTAAATGAGGAGGCCAGTCTATATTTTGCAAGTAGTATACACGATCCCAGTTTCTATAAGGTCCAGTCCTGCAAGGTGATGAGTACCCTTGTTGAGGGTACTTAGCACCTCCAGCAACATGCCAGGAGTCTGCAAGGGATGGGTTCAAAATATGTATCAGGTGACACACTCAGGTAACAGACGATTATATCAGAGCCTTTTCTGTGTCAAGGAAAACATCCAGCATTACATTTTCACCTACAAAATATTTGTGCACAAGCAGGAAACTGTACACAAGAATTTGGCTTGCATGCTCAAGTTGCGTGTGTGTGTGTACCAGTGTCCTGGCTTGTACGTGCAAATGTTGTGTGGGTGCAGCTTAGGGGGGTTTAGAAAATCCAACGTTATTAAGCAGTCTAGGATCAAATATTGTTGAAAGTGCTCCTAATAACTACGATGTCTTGGATCTTTCAGCTTGACTTCTGGGCTTCAAACCCCAGGAAATACAGTTTTCCCTAGTCTCTTGTCTCTTCCTGGTATCCCTGGATTTACCCAAAGTGCCACACAGTCTTCCTTGCAGGAATTGCAGCATAGCGCAGCAGCACAGTCAGCACTATTACAGGTAAGTTGCATATTTCTTCATG
The DNA here is from genome assembly GCF_033958435.1 of Carettochelys insculpta. Taxonomy (NCBI): domain Eukaryota; kingdom Metazoa; phylum Chordata; order Testudines; family Carettochelyidae; genus Carettochelys; species Carettochelys insculpta. Next base: position 58,872,761 of record NC_134137.1, on the reverse strand, counting down.
CTGTGCTGGCTTAAGGAGTTTTAATTATTCAATATCAAATCTTTTGATTTTTAGAAAGCTTACCTTATTTTAAAGAATTGGCTACAAGGCCGATACAAAATACTGTGGTTATCCAACGTCCAGTTGTCTGAAGATAGTCCTGTCCTGCAAGAGCAACAACTACTATCAGTTGCATTTCAGCTGCCTTTCTCTAAAGGCAATGGCTGTGTCAAATCCTTTCTTATGGATACATTGTGAAAGCGTGGAAGAGGAAAGAAGGAAACTGATCAGACATGTAAAAGTAGTAGTATCTTGATTTAGTACTCTGACCATGTGGTTGGAAGACCTGGGTTCTGTTCCTAGCAGTAATTTTGTGATCTTAGGCAAATCACTTAATATGTGCTTCACTGGTTCTTATAGATGGAGAAGCTCTTTGCTTTATAAAGTATTTAAAGATTTACAGAGGGGAAATGATAGGGGAATAAAGAATTAACTATAGGATTTTAAAACTGTACCCTTATATTGTTGAAGACATAGTTCTTATTTGAACATTTAGATTACTGAAATTATAACTTGAATATAGATCTTAAAACTATAGTAGAGTTGTGAAGAAACACTCAGGGTTAGAAAATTAGTGAAACTCTTCATAAAACTTCTGTTTCTAGAAAACCACCCCCTTTGTGAACTGGACAGCTTTCATAGCATTCTGTAATAGCTGTAGTGTAGATATAACCTGAGCTAAACCTAGGAAAAGACATGAAATGCAATGAGAAGAGGGCCTGTGAAAACACAAGGAGCAAGAAAAAGGCAAAGGGAAGTGTAGGTCCTTCACTCTGAGGGCAAAGAGAGCTAATAATGACCAATATCAAGAAGGTTGAGATGTTTAATGTTAATACCTGTTGGGCTTCTGTCTTCACTGAAAAGTTATTGTGTATTTCAGCACAATATACAATTCATATTTGCAGCAAGGGGGAAGGAACGCAAGTGTAAATAGAGGAAGAACAGGTCAAAGAATATTTAGATAAGTTAGGTGTGTCTATATTGGCGGGACCTGATGACGTTTATCGTGACATACTTAAGGAACTAGCTGAAGCTTGGAAATAGTAATGATTATCTTTGAGAATATATGGAAAATAGTTACTGCCCCAAAGGATTGTAGAAGGGCAGCTAAATAGTACCTGTCTTTAAAATGGGGTACAAAGAGGTCCTCAGGAAATTATAGACCAGCTATCTTAACTTTATTACAGGGAAGGATACAGAAAGAACTTATTAAACAATCCATTTGTAAGCATCTAGAGGATAGTGGACTGTAAAGAATCGTCAGCATGCATTTGTTAAGGGCATGTTATACCAGACTATCCTAATTTCCTTCCTTGAGAGGGTTACTGGCTTAGTGGGTGGTGGGAAACTGTCCACATGGTATTTTGATTTTATCATGGCTTTTCACAGTCTTACATAACATTCTCATATCCAGAGCCTGGAAATACAGTTGAGATGAAATTACTATAAGGTTGGTGCAAAACTGGTTGAAAGACTGTACTCAAGTAATCATCAGTGGCTTGCTATGAAACTTGGAATATGTATCTAAGGGGACCCCATCGGGTTTGTCCATGGCTTAGATAATGGAGGAAAGTGTGTTTACCAGCTTGGAGTCATCTACAAATTTTATAGAGTTGGCAAGGACATTGGAAGACCGCATTAGAATTCAAAATAACTTTGATTGATTGGCTTGAAATCAACAAGTTGATAAAGACATGCAAATAACTACACTTGGGAGGGAAAATGAAATGTACAATTACAAAATGAGAAATAACTGGCTAAGGAATAATTCTGCAGAAGAGGATCTGGTGATTATAATGGATGCCTAATTGAATATGAACCAGCAATGTGATCCAGTTGCAAAAAATGCTCATATTTGAGGGTGCATTAACAAGAGTATCTTATGTCAGACCCAAGGGGTAGTTCTTCCTCTGTATGTGACACTGATGAGTCCCTAACTGGACTACTCTGTCCAGTTCTGGTTATCATGCTTCAGCAGAGTTTGGGGCAAACTGCTCAAGAGGATTTAGAAGAGGGAAACAATAATGGCAAAAGGACCTGGCCTCTGTGGAGAGACTAGAGGAAAAAAAAAGCATATACATACGTAGTTTTGAGAAAAGACAGAGGTTATGTTAATAGCATAGTTATAAAGAGAATGGAGATGAATTGTTCTTTGTCCACTGAAGGTAGGACAAGAAGTTATTGACTTAATCTGCAGCAAGGAAGATTTAGATTAGGAAATAATTTTTAATTATCACGATAGTTAAGACGTGGAATAGATGTCCAAGACAGGTTGTGGAATTCCCTTCATTGGAGAGTTTTAGGGACAGTTAATTTAAACACCTGTCAGGTTTTTTGATCTCAGCAGCGGGGGTTGAACTAGATGACCTCTTAAAGTCCCTTTCTGCCCTTCATTTTTATGATAGCAATTTTCCCCTAAAACATAGTGTGTAATTAAACAACTGCCTTCACTTAGGTACACTTTCTGCCCTTATGCTCTTTTTAAATGTTCTGTGGAATAAGCAAGAATTGTCCCCTGCTTGGGGGCTTTCTGTTTTTTTTCAAAGCTCCTTCCTAATCTGCTTGTTTTCTCTTCCTTGAAGGCACATTCAGCTTCAGCTCTAGATAACTATCCAGCTCAGCCTGATGGGTTTGCTAGCTATCCCTCTGCACCAGGAACACCGTTTTCATTGCAGTCAAGTCTTCCCCAGAGTGGATGGCAATAAGTAATCATCTTCATCTTGACAAGACATACTTGAAGACTGCAGTGGTGGCTTGACAGAGCCTCATCCTGTTGCCATTAAGTCAGTGGAAAAATACACATTGACTTCAGTGGCGACATGATCTGGCCCAGAAATTGGGACAGAGAAGGAAGAAAAGAGTGAAGAGATTCTGGAAAACTGTGTCAGATTACAAAGAAATTCAAGATGACTCTTAATTTTGAACAATTGAGGGTGTGAGCCTGTGATGTTCCGAACATCCTCAACTTCCTAGCTAATAGCTAAGGAATTGAGTGTTTGGTTTGTCACAGGAGCAGGTCTTTTAAACACAGACTTTCTCTATAAATAGAATTGGCAACCAAATGATATGGAGAAAATGGTATTCTAAACAGTGTGTGGTATTTTTCAGCCATCATTCTTTTCAAATTTGTACAATGTGTGGTAATGTAGGAAGAACTTCTAGATTGAAATTAGACTCTTAAAGCTGTAGACAATCCTTAGTTTAGATGCACATCTCTTGTTACCATCTGTAAGAGCTGTGTGCACTGATCAAAGTCCATGTATGGCTCTTGGGATTTATTCTCTCCTTCATATGCATGAGGACCTTTTTATTAGTATCGGTAGTATCTCAAGGGGAGACTAGATCAGTCTAGCCATATGAAATACTGTGAGCCTGCTGATGAACTGAATACTCATCTAAGTCAGAACTTAAGAAACCCAGGAAATGTGATACTGTGCTGTATTCTGGGGTAGGAATTAGTTACTTTTAGTTGAGTGAAATTTAGCTAGCAAGCGACATCTCTTTACAAAAATGCAAGCAAGCCTTTCATTGCACCTCCAGGATATGCTCTTTACCATCCCCCTATGCTAATGGAAGTAATTGTATGGCACATAGACTACCTATCCATCACTGTTTGCAGCAGGCTTTTGTGAATGTTTACAGTCATGGACCAAATTTTGCTCTCACGCTCAAGTGACCAAAACTTGGTTTTATTCAGGGGAGTGTCAAGTATGTCAGTGAGTGGAGAATTTGGGCCGTGGATTTTAGCATTTTTGCTCGGAAAACTTTCATGATTGTAACGGTAAATAATCAAATTAACTGTCTTGGCGAGGAATGGTATGAGATGGCATATGGAAAGGTCTTGCTTTGTAAGTAAAATGCAGCGTGTGCACACTCATAATAATTGTAGTACCTGTGACAGTGTATATCACATCATTGAATATCATCTGCTTAAGAGAAACTTATAGATCAAATTCTAAAAGACAATAGAGGTGGTGATGATATGCAATCATGTGATTTTAAAAATAAACTGTAGAAGATGTACTGTAGAACAGTTCTGCACCTAGAGATTTACTTTTATAAAAATGGATTCTGCTGGAAGAGGTTGCTAATGTATTTTCTTTCAATGCGTGAGCAAACTTTTTTAAAACATTAATGGGAATTCCTGTATGAGTTTTTAACACAAGTTTTTAAAATAAGTTTACACTTATGGCACAAAGGTTTTAGTGACTATTTGCCTAGTAGTTTATAAAACACTTGAATAAACACTTTTTTACAAATAAATTTCCTAAAGTTTTATCTTAGTTTAATTGACGTGAGAGATCCTATGTGTCATATAATGTAGAATTTTGGGGTGAACATAATATAGGTACTTAAACAAACAGTGTGATAATACAATAAATATTATGCTAAGTATGTCTGTATCAGACTAGTATTTAAATACATTGTTATTTGATTCTCTGATACTTTAAAGTTCATGAAAAAGAGGTAAGAGTGGCACATCTGTTTTCACATGTCTGAAAGATTAAGTTATCAGTGTACAAACATCTTTCAAAGCAAGACAGAACAGAAGCTGTATATGTGCTTTGATACTGAAGCTGGAAGAGAAGTCTCTTCACTTTTCTTCAACTTTGGCCCAATTTACAGTGTGCTGAGCAACCTCATTTTTCTTTGAGCTCACCTTCTGTGTTTGGCTCTTTTTTTTTTTTCAGTCCTATATTTCTTTGTACAACTATTACTTTGTAGGACTTCACAAAACCAAAAAACAAAACAGTCTTTTAGCACTTTAAAGATTAACAGTGATTTATTAGGTGATGAGCTTTTGTGGGGCAGACCCACTTTTCAGATTTGGAAGTTTTGTTAAAAGTAAACTGTCATGATGAGAATTAAACAAAGATAGGGGAAAAAATGAAATTAAAACTGACGGATCAGCTGCATAAGACAGAAGGGGTGAGGGGAAGAGGAGGAAGAAAATTACTTATGGCAAGTGTCTGTTAAGTTGAGTGCGTTGCTTGAGGTCACTACGAATATCAAAGATGCGGAAATGGTCCTTGTCATCCGTAAGGTAATTGTTATCTATATTGAGGCCAAACCAGAAAGTGTGGAAATTGAGAATAAATTCTAATTCAGAGGTCTCCCTCTGACATCTGGTGTTACTCTTTTTGTTTTAGGGTGCGGGTTTTGAGGTCTTGGATGCTATGGCCTGCTCCACTGAAATGCTCACTGACGGGTTTATGGGTATTCAGATTCCTAATATCTGTTTGTGTCCATTCATTCTTTGCTGAAGTGATTGCCCAGAGGGGCATTGCTGACACACAATAGCATATATAACTTTGATGGAGGTACAGGAATATGAACCCTGATTGTCTAACTGACAGGCTTAGGTTCATTGATGGTGTCTCCACAGTAAATATGTGGACGAAGTTGGCAACGGGGTTCTCGTTGTGCCAGTTTCTTTTGAACTGAATTTCCACATCTGAAGAAGTGAGTCTGTCCCACCAAAGCTCTTCACCTAAAAAATCATTTTGTTAGTCATTAAAGTGCTATAGAACTGCTTTTATATTTTGTGAAGATACAGATTAACATGGCTTCCTCTCTGTGTCTAGAGCTTTGTTAGTTTTCAGGAGGAGGAAGGTAAGTAACAGATAATGTTTCTTGTTTCAGTTTAAATGTCTTGTAAGTATTTGTGTGCTAGTGAGGATGGATATTGTCAGACATAGAGCCTGCACCATTTGTGGAAGTGGGGAAGGGAGGTGAGGCTATGTGGTTCATGTCCAGAAATACTAGTGCAATTGGCCAAAACTGAATCTAGGGTAAGGTAGGTGAAATTTCATGGAAGGCAGTGCCATTGCTGTACCTATTTCACTCAAATCCAAATTTGGGCCTGTTACATTTACCCTTAAAATCTCTGATATTCTTACATTGATTTACAACAAATATTAGTCATCAGATATGATATTGTATATAACAAATTGAACATTTGGGTGTGGTTTGTGATTTTTGGCTACCCCTTCCAGACCCCAGGTAGGGAGAATGTTTCTGTGCCAGCTGTATTGAAATGTGAACCAGGTCAGTTATCTCTTTTTTCCAAAGATTAAGATATTTCAGATATTTCAGCTCTCTGAAGATGAATTTTATAAAGCACTAGAGCACCTTGGGTCAGACATCCAAGTGCAAATTAAATGCTCCCTTTTAGCTGAGGTAGCAGTTCATCCAGGAAGTACAGGATTTCTTTTGTGAGTTAATACATAGAAAAGACTATTTAAAAATTATCAAGAAGAACCACTGTTAACTTGCTTCCTGTACTCTTTCCCACGTTGTTACTGCTTTGTGAATATTATGCTATAGAGTAACGTAATCAGTATTAGATAACTCCAATAATCTTGATTTTTTGTTATTGCGAGCAGTAGTGATCACCCATATAATCCATTTAGTTTCACATTGCAGTCTTTATTTCTTGAAAAAACAGTTGTGGGAATTTTTCTGTTTGTTTTCCAAACATTAAAACCAGGGTAAAATTGAGTTTTAAAAAAATTAAACACACTGGGGGAAAAACAGCCCTCCAAAAGCTTTTATAATATACATATTTTCTATAGTATAATTGAAACATTTGATTTTTGTCTTAGATGGTTAGTAGTAGCTAATAGTTTTTCTTGAATTTGTGGTTTGCATATTCTCACCTAATTTTCTTCAAAGTATCATCATTTACATTGAGTCTCTTGCTGTTTTGGAGGTAGTCAAGTTTTAAATATGCACTCTGCGTTGCTAGATCCAGAGGATACACTTAAAGCTCAGCATGTCACTTTGTTGAAGTGAAAAGTGTGTCTTGACGACTGTTCCAAAAAGTCAGTGCCTCCAGTTTCACATTGTCAGAGTTAAGCATGTTGAGGTAAGTAATCAATTCCCCTTCCAGATTTGAAATTTCATGGCAAATGGTTGAAACCCAATGGCATAACAGTCAGTGATGGTCTGCTGCAAAATTCATCCTGAGAATGAATTGCAACACCCGCATGGCGTTCCGAAAAGAATTTTTGTCACCAAACATTTTGGGGTTCAGATTATGGGCCATGGTTGCCTCCAATTTTGTGCTGAGCATTGTGCTAAAGATTTTGAATGTTCTTTTTAGTTTTCTTGTGTTCCAAGCTTGAAAGGATTTCCAGAAGCAGGTGGGCTTTTTCCATGTGTTTCTCCTGCAGCTTTTGTGCTCAATTCAGCTGAGATTTTGATTGTCAAGATCTGGTAAATATCAGTCTTGGTAAACATGCTGGCAGTAGTCAGAGAAAACCTTGGTGTTTTTCTGTGTGTGACACAGCAATTCCAAGTTTTCAACAGTGGTCATCACCTTGATGTTTAGTATTGGGCAGTCATTTTAGTTGTTTGCCAGTCTCTTTGGAGTTTCAGCCTTAGAATTGAAAAACTCTGGATGATCTAGGGTTCAGATTGCATTCCAAGTCTAGAGTGTGTTACCTGGACAAAATTCTGTCACTCCCACACTCTAGGGATACACACTTTACTGAGTTCTAGGGCTCAAAGTATAAGTCTTACACAGTAATATCCTGCTCTCTATTTACTGTCAATTACCAAGCAAGCAGAATGCATATGCTAATCATATTAACCAATCCTAACTTATTGTAACAGAATTACCTAACCTATCATACCCCACCACCTTTATTAATTTACAAAGTACAAACCAGACAGAGACCATACAAGCAAACAATAGGAAAGTGAGGACCCTAATCAGAATGAGGATTCCACAGTCCGGCTGCAGATGAAAGCCGTAGACTTTAGGCCTTCCCATATGGTTACAGAGAGAGGCCATCTCCTTACAGGTTTTTCCTTTATATTTCTTGGTTTTCAGGTGGTTATGAAACTAAACCTGGTTGTCTAGAAAGGTGCAGTGGCACTCTTATAGTTGCATTAACAAATATGTTTTGGGCAATTATTTTCCTCGTTCTTTTAAAGATAATTTCTCAGCACCTGCATGTTATACAGCCCTGGTGTCCCCGTGCACCTGCCTCATAAAGCGTTGGAGGTATGTTAGGTTCTTCAGTGTTCCTGTGTATCCCCTGTCTCAGTTCAGTCCAGCCTAGTCCTGCTTTACCAACTCAATTCCCTGTGGAGGGGCAGGAACTGGTAGCAGATTCATAGAGTGTCAGGGAGTCATGTTGGGATCAAGCTGAGTACAGTATCGCATCTGTAAACATCCTTCCTTCCCCTTATTCTCCTGTATTGCTCTTTTCTCACCTTTCCCCCATTGAGAGCAACATCAAGGGGCAGGTGTCCCTTCCTCACTGCAGGAGGCAACGTGGGGAGGGAGGAGAGTGCTGGTCCCTTCTCCCAATCAGGGAGCTGTGGGTAGGAGAAGAGCCCCTGAGACTGCCTCCTGTAGGCTGGTGGAGTAGCCGTAATGACGAACTACGGAAGAACTTGTTGAGAAGGGCACAGATGGCTCCACATCCTTTCCTCGAGAAATGTCACTGGAGGGGTAGGCACCCAACTTCTGTCCTCATAGGTCTCATCTCTGAGCACTTCCTAGCTCTCAAACTAATAAACACCTGCATCCTCACCTTACCCCTAATTTGACCACTAGCTGTACTCTATAGCCCCATGAGGCTCAGTAAATATTAAGACTGTGAGCCAATGTGTGGATTTTTAGGACAGTTAAAATTATCATCTTTTAAACAGCAAGTGACTCTCAACTGCTGTTCCTCTCTGATACAAGCAAAACTGACATTCAGAATTTATGTAGCCCTTGCAATAAGAGCTTTAAGAATATGTAATTATTTCAGATGCTTCCTTCCAAAGAAACAGACTCGGAAACTGTAAAACAAACTCAGTTGCAAACAGCACATAGGAAAATAGAGAGACATTTTCTCAGGGAGAAGAAAAACATCAGCTGCTTTGTCATCTTCCAAGGGACATATTCATGCTCACCCTTGGGATTTCTCAATAGCTAGCAGGGAGCAATTATTATTACTGGTATGTTTTAATAGGTTTAACATAACTATCAACCCTGTAAAAGCCTGCACAGATACTGTTTCTAATGGACAGCATTATTTCCAGTAAAATCAGAAAAAAAGAATGCTTTCTGGGCTGGTGTTATTTGTTCAGTACCTGCTTCAGGAATACACATTTAGCTCTTACCCCCTCCACACACCAACACACACACACAGATCTCTCTCTCTGTCTCTCTCTCTCTCTCTCTCTCTCTCTCTCTCTCTCTCTCTCTCTCTCTCTCACACACACACACACACACACACACACACACACACACACACACACACACACACACACACACACACACACACACACACAGAGAGAGAGAGAGAGAGAGAGAGAGAGAGAGAGAGAGAGAGAGAGAGAGGCTCTGTTCTCATAGTTAAGCATCCTGGGCCTTGTGCTTAGGGGGCGCAGTTCGGAGGGGGACAGTTTCAAATTAGTCCACAACTACTGTGGTACTGGAAATGTCTTTCCAATGAGGCATAAATGGGACCCTGTACTGATGCTTGGGCAGTGAAGGTTAGGCAGGGCCCAGTAAATACGTCTTGGCCAAACTTTAACTTGGCTAATTAGAAGCCATTGTTCATGCACATGTGGAACACATCCTGCGGCCAGTAGGAAGCCCCACTTTGTTGCACTGAGTGGGACTTTGTTCCCCAATAGAGCACACTCTGCACAGCTTTCTCTGGCTGGGGAGAGGCAGATGCGGTTCAACTGTGCATGCACCTGCATGAGTCCTCAATACAAAGGCCACCAAGTGGCAGCAAAGAGCTGGGACTAAGGAGCAGCAGGACAATAAGTCAAATTGCTTTTGCCCCAGGAAAGTAATTGGCAGCCCAAAAGTCACCTGTTGCCTTTCAAAACTTGGACAATAAGTCACAAAGTCTGGAGACTGGCAACACTAAAGGGGCTACAGAGTCTGACCGCTCAAGATGGTACCACTCCTTCATCTCCCCAGAAGGCGCTGAAGTGAGGCAGGGGCTGTGTGGGCTGAAGAGAAAGAGGAAGCTGGAGCAGTAGGATTACTTGCAGGACAGAGACCAAGCATGTGGGGCGGAGAGCTCCTACCTCAGGAGCCAAAATCACATTGCACAATACATTTGGGAGTGTGGGCAGCACTGGCAGGCCACCCCAGGATGTGCATTGTAGTTGTAACCATGTTTGTTCCAGGACATCAGCAAGGTCAGGTGAATGAGGTAATATCTTTTCTCAGTAGTTCAAATAAAGCTATCACCTCCCTGTCACGTGCAGGATGAGCAGGAGATATTTAACCTCACAAGCCAGACCAAACATCATAAATAACCTTTTATTTCAAATCTGATTTTTTTGAGCCACTCTTATGATTTGTGGGTGTTGGAGAATTTCTGAGTGTGAGGCTGGCAATAGTGTTATCATTCTAAAATGTGTCTCTTGCTTTCAGCTGGGAGCACTATTTTCTTCTGGAAAATAACAGTGCAGCTGATATAAATGGGCATTGTGATAGTCTGGAGAATTTTTTGTAAACTCAAGAAGTCCAGTTTGATTTTATGAACTGTCTCCACATGACTGTGTTTTTCAGTGTGGCTTAGAATGCCATGGCACAGTAGGAACAGACCGTGACTGTGAACCTGAAACAACCCCTTTTGTGGTGGGATCAGGCATTAACTTGTAATACATTTCACTTAAGGGAACAAGGGGTTTGTTTTTTTAAAAAAAGGCAAGTGTGGCTGGGTGGACAAGGGTAAGGTAATTTTCCCAGTTTGTTGTCAGGGCTGCAATGATCTTGGGAGGCTATCAGCGTGTGATTTATGAATTCTGGTCTGTAAGGTTAAGACCTGATGATTACCGTTACTGTGGTAATCCCTTACTCCCCTTGTATTAACGACCATGGGCAAGGTAAGGTACCTGAATGTTTGCCTCACAATAAACCATGTACAGCTGACCAGCTTTTGCCTGAACAGAACCATGGGCTCGCTGACTCGCAGGTGAAAGCAGCTTGTCTGCAGAGAGCTTGGGGCCTGAGTGCCACAGAAGGAGGGGTGGTCCAGGGGTGAGTCCCCCACACGCTTCAGTGGCCAGAATCATTCCAGGTGAGGACATGCATTGCTGATAGGGCACACAGTATGGACATGAACCACAGCACGGAATGGCTGTGTGCCAAGCTAAGTAAGGTCACCATAATTCTGAAGGCTCAGAAGTCGCTCTCTTAAGAACTCAGAGGTGCAGGTTTCCTTAGCGGAGAGAACCTTTTTGATTGCCTGACCAGCTGTAGCTGAAGAACGCTGACTGAAGGGGTTCAAGATTCAGAGTCCCTGCTTTAGAAGTGAAGTTTTGTGCTGTAGGAATGAAAGCCTAGAACCCTGAGATGACACTGAACTGAATCCCGAAGAATGTTCCAGTCGTGAGGACCCAGGCAGCAGAGTGAATGGTTTTATAAATCTTGCTGCAAAGTCTGTGTCTGTTTGCTTCATCTGTCATGTGTCCCTGAAGAAGTGACAGGCTCTTGCTCTCAAACATCTGCTCAGGAATTGCCAGCAAGCTCAAGGACTGCAGGAGGAAGAGGGCTGTACCTGCTTCTCACCCGGACAGGGCTGAGGCATCCACAGAAGGGATGACCGTAGACTCAGGTCGGAGGAGCAGGTATAGTTGTTGGTTTTGAAATCTCCTGTGTTGTTTGAGAGTCTTATTATTTGTGGTACACAGCACTGAGGAGTCCCAGTCATGGGCCACAGCCCTATTGTGCTAGGCACTGTACAAGCACAAAAGTAAAATACAGGCCTACCCACTGGAGAGCACAATCGAGGTGAGTGGATCTGTTTAAGAAGTTCTTTGGAAAGCTTTATCTGGCGCACACCCCCTATCTACACAGCAAAGTTATTCCGAAATAACTTTGTGAGCATCTACACTATTCACACTACACAGGTGGGTTATTTAGAATTTTGTAAATTTCATTTCAAGAGGGACAACTCCTGTTTCAAAATAGGCGCTGTTATGACACAGAACAGTGCTGTTTCGAAGTGAGCCATAATAGAGTCCAGTGGCACTATTTCAAAATAGGCACTCTGTGTCCAGACATGGTATTTCAAAATGCATTCTTGTGTGGAGCTGTGTTATTTAAATAAGTTATTACAGAATAGTTATTCCGGAACAGATTATTTTGAAATAACACTGCTGTGCCAATGTAACCCTAAGGGGTTTATGAGTTGAGTTCTGAGGGCTGTATGCATAAACTGCTGGGGAGATTGAGAGGGTTGGTATTGGTGGGGTGCTAGAGAAACTGGGCTGCAGGAGCCCATCCCTGAAGGAAGGCATGCCCCTCTGAAGTGTGCCAGAGACCAGGTCCAGAGATGGTGCTTCAATGCTGCTCAAACCCAGGGAGCTTTGAAGCCCATGGGATCCAAAGGTTGGGTTCAATAGAGCAGCCTGGTGCCCATCCAGGCAGAGGACTGTGACAGACATTATGCAAAACGTAATTAAATATATTGGCAGCAATAGGGAAGCAATGGCTATAGATAGGGAATTTAAAGGTGATGCAGAAAATAAATTGGAAACTATAATTAATGCAACAGAGAGCAAAAGTGTCTCATTGTTTCTGAATAAACCTGCAATGACATTTTGCCCTGTGCCTTTAGACCTGTCCCCAGCCCTGCTATTTGCAAATGGTTTTGTCTTTATTTTCACACTCTAATTACAGCCAATTTTGATATCAGTACTAAAGCAAAAAGTTTCAGGAAGGTATAACAAATGCTTATTGAACCGTATAGTTCATGGGCAATGAAAGGATTTAAACACTGAAAAGGTTTCCCTATGTTTGTATGGTGTCTAGCAACAAAGGACTTCAAATTCATTAGCTTCTAGTTCCTACTGCAGGATGAATGTTTAACAATACTACTAATAATAATAATTGTTAAGGTTTCTCTTATAAGGTTGCAAGAGCACGAGGAGTCACTATGCTCCTTGAAAGATCACTTGCATCATTACATTATTATTTGTATTAAGCTAGTTCCTAGAGACCCTAAGCAAAACTGGGGCCACCTTACACTGAATACAGTAAAAGTGCTGATTAAAAACCTTCCCTGGAGCTTTTACAATCCAACTTTGTCGTCTGTTCCTTTTCTGAGATGACTGTGGCTTCTGGCTTTCATTGCTAAGGCGTGTAGCAATCAATCCTGGAGATGGTTCTGCACCAGCTAGATGTGTTGGGCCAAATTCAGGCTGGAGAGCAGTCATTCAAACCAATAGAGTTACTCCAGAGAGGAACGGGCCCCATCAGACTTTGTTTCTGTAAACATTCTTCCCTCACCTAGGTAACTAATTCCTTGGGGACTCTTTTGCAGGCAAGAGCTTGTTCTTCTGCCACACTGCTCTTTTTCTCAGATGCTTCACCAAGCAGTGTGCCATTTGAGGGGGTGTCTTCATTATGGCCTGTGAGGTAACCAGGATTTCTTTATAATGAGATGGATTCGGAGAGAGGGTCCCCTGGGAAAGAGAGTAAGGAGATGCTAGTGGGTAAGTGTGCCTTCCATGCCCCCTCGGAAAATACCCCCAACAAACGTGTGTGTGTGTGTGTGTGTATGTGAGAGAGAGAGAGAGAGAGAGCGTGTGGTGTGGGCTTAAAGGACTCAGGTTGACAGCCTTGGATTCCTCTATCTCCATGGACAGCACTAGTCCTACTGTCCTGCTCATATGCCACCACCCTTGTCTAGATGCTGACACCTATAGGTGAAAGGCTTATTCAGTGTCCATACCCATACGAGCCTCAGCCTGTCTCTGCTAACACTAGCTGTGAGGGTACCAAATGGTGCCAGTTACAAAGTTTGTTTTATAATGGAGGATTCTAAGAGTTGGACTGAGACCACCAACTCATTTCATCTGAGCCATCAAACAACCTAACAGGTGCCAGCTTTCAGTCAGTGCCTAGTACAGACTGGAGCTATTTACTGGCTCCAGTCTCTCTAGGTTTTCCACTGCATTTGTCACCATGGTGTCTGAGCTCCGACAGGTAAAAAGACTACATATTTAATTCCATATGCTTGAACCATCCAACATCCACCTGTTTTTTAAATGGCTACTAATTCTGTGTGCTGATTGTAGGTCAGACAGACAATGCATGTTGGTATCACTTTGGTTTTAGCACTCTAGAGCAATGTAATCCATATGAAACAATCCTATGGCTGTTAATAAAGAATTAGAAACTTGCTATAAGGTTTTAGACTATCTGATAGAATTCTAGGACTCTCTGATATAGACCCGAGAGTGGCTCCTTACAAGTGTAGCAAAGCTAGTATTTTCATCTCCTAGGACTTTTCCATAAGGGCATCTCTGTCTTGCTCTCCAAAACAGTGGCCTTATGTTCACATAGGTCTGTCTCTCACAGAGTGATGGTCAAAGCACTACAATAATCAGCTCTGTACAAAGACCCAAACTGAAAGCAGCCCTGGTGTCAGGGGCCTGGCTCTTCAAAAGACAGACACACGAGAAATTACAGGCTATGGGAAACTCAGAGGTGGAAGTAGTTAGGAAGGGTTTTTTTAAAATTTTGTTTGTTGCTATTAACCAGTGCTTTTTTGTTTTTAAAAAAAATGGGAGAGAAAGAGGAGCCGGTACTTAGCTGGCTCCCTGTCTGCACCCCATCCCCTGGGCTCCCTCAGCCAATTCTGCCTCCGGGGCTGCTGAGATGCTGGTACTCAGTACCGGCAAGTACCAGCACAAAAAAAGCACTGGTATTAACTTAGTTTGGAAGCTAGCAGACAGGGCAGGCTGGACCCTCCTGAAAGGGGCCTATGCATGGCACCATGGGTGTTGTACTACCCAGTGCAATGCTCAGCTCCAAATTAGGCTCCCTGTTCAGCATGGGAAGAGTTTGGCCCCTGAGGAAGGGAGTCAGAAAAACCCAGCAAGCTGAATGCGGAGCCCGTAAGCAAGCCAGTAGGAGGAGCTGAGGAGGGGGGGATAGGACTAAACCCTGGAATTCAGCACCTAAGTCAGCCCGGGTCAATCCTTTATAACTGAGGTGAGGGGGAGAGAGAGAGAGAAAGAGTGCCTTCTCGCCTTCCCCTATGGAAGCAAGTAGGTCTGGAGTGAGAATCATCTTCTGGGATGTGGTAGCTCTGCTTTCGGACTCCTGATCAACTTTGGCGTGTGGAATCTGACTTTCCCATGTCTTGAGCGAGTGCCCTAATCACTGGGCTGTAGAGGGAGTCTCCTTCTAGTCCAGTGAATATTTAGCTGTTTACCCAAAGTGGAACAGCTTCAACAGGTGGGACTGAGGGAAATCCACTTGAGAGTAGCTAATACCCCCTGGTTAGAGCCCTCCCCTGAGCGGTGGTAGCTCTGTAATCGCAGCCTGCCTCTGGAGTAAACAGCCCTGGTAAGTGGTCTCACAGTCATCCACATCCCGACTTTTGTGCCAGTGCGACATGCTCCATGAACTGCTAGTGGATCAGGTGACTGGTGAGACAGGGCGAGGAACACCTCATTCAGGGTTGGGTGATAATGTATGCTGGGAGGAGGTACTTCACGAATTTTGGTAAGATGTCAGGAGCCACACATTTCTTATGAGTGAAATTACATAACCATCTATTGCAGGGCTATGTAAGGTACAGCCTGCAGGTGGATCTTGCCTGCAGGCTGCATTTAGCCTACATGCTATTTAGATCTCCTGGCTGGGGTAGGGGTAGGGGCTGGGAGCCAGAGGCCTTTTAAATAGCTGCAGGAATGGCAGGTGGTGGCTAAATAGCACGGTAGCCATGGGGGCTGGGAGCCTTTTAAATAGCAGCAATTTAAAGGGCTCCAGACTTGTAGCTCCCAGCCCACACTACTACCACACTGCCTGGCTGCCACATGGGGTTCCTGTAGCTATTTAAAAAAAACATGTCTCCCAGGCCCTACCGCTACCCCAGCCGAGAGATATAAATAGCATGTGGGCTAGATGCAGCTTGCAGGCAGGATTCAGATGTTAGGTGGATTGGATCCAGCCCATGGGCCGTATTTTGCCTTCCCTGACCTAGTTTGTGACTCATACTAGGGCACCGAATCACATGGAGTGTCAGAACAGAAGGGGCTTTGCATGGTCCCATCAGCAGAATTGTAGCCACCTAAGAGCCATCACCAGTTGGCACTTGGGAATTTAGGACTCTGCTGACAGGGGGCTTTGAGGATCTTGGCAACATGTAAATATTTGAGTGTCTTTGAGTTAAGCTTAGAGGTGGAAGTAACAGAGGTGATGTTGTAGTTGGTGTCTGTTATAGACCGCCAGATCAGGGAGAGGAGATAGATGAGGCTTTCTTCAGGCAGCTTAGTGAAGCTTCCAAATCACAGGCCCTGGTTCTCATGGGAGACTTTAATCATCCAGACATTTGTTGGGAGACCAATACATTAGCACACAGACAATCCAGGAAGTTTTTGGAGAATGCTGGGGATAACTTCTTGGTACAAGTGCTGAAGGAACCGACCAGGGGCTGTGCGCAACTTGACCTGCTGCTCACAAACAGGGAAGAAATAGTAGAAGAAATAGAAGAGGGAGGGAACCGGGGCTTCAGCAACCATGAGATTGTAGATTTCAGGATCCTGACAAAAGTAAGAAAGGTGAGCAGTAACATACAGACCCTTGATTTAAGAAGAGCAGACTTTGACTCCCTGAGAGACCAGATGAGCAGGAGCCCTTGGGAAACGAAGATGAAGGGGAAAAGAGTTGAAGAGAACTGGAAGTATTTTGAAGAAGTCTTACTGAAGGCACAGGAACAAACCATCCCGCTGCACAGTAAGAAATGCAAACATGGTAGGCAACCAGGTTGGCTTAACGGGGAAATCCTTAGTCAGCTTAAATTCAAAAAGGATGCATACAAGAAATGGAAACGTGGACAGTTGACTAAGGGGGAGTATAAACATATGGCTGGAGAATGCTGGACAGTAATCAGGAAAGTGAAAGCACAACTGGAACTGCAGCTGACAAGGGATGTGAAGAGTAACAAGAAGGGTTTCTACAGGTATGTGAACAATAAACAGGTTATCAGAGAAGGTGTGGGGCCATTACTGGATGAGGGACCTAACCTAGTGACAGGTGATGCAGGAAAAGCTGAAGTACTCAATGTTTTTTGCCTCAGTCTTCACGGACAAAATCAGCTTCCCCATGACGGTCCTAGACAATGCAGTATGGGAAGGTGGAGGGCAGCCATCTGTGGGGAAGGAAGAAGTTCTGAGCTATCTAGAAAAACTAGATGTGCACAAGTCCATGGGTCTGGATTTAATGCACCCAAGGGTACTGAGGGAATTGGCAGAGGTCATTGCTGAACCTTTGGCCATCATCCTTGAAGACTCTTGGAGATCAGGGGAGATACCAGATGACTGGAAGAAGGCAAACGTAGTGCCCATCTTTAAAAAGGGAAAGAAGGACAATCCAGAGAACTATCGACCTGTCAGCCTTACCTCAATCCCTGGGAAAATAATGGAGGGAATCCTCAAAGAATCTGTTTTGGAGCACTTGGAAGAGGGAAAAGTGATCAAAAGTAGCCAACATGGATTCACCAGGGGCAAGTCCTGCCTGACCAATCTGATTAGCTTCTATGACGAGGTAACAAGCTCTATGGACATGGGGAAGTCAGTGGATGTGATATACCTTGACTTCAGCAAAGCTTTTGATACCGTCTCTCACAACATTCTTGTCCATAAGATAAGGAAATATGGATTGGATCCTTGGACTATAAGGTGGATAGAAAGCTGGCTTGATGGTCGGGCCCAACGGGTAGTGGTTAATGGCTCAATATCTGGATGGCGGTCTGTTTCAAGCGGAGTGCCGCAAGGGTCAGTTCTGGGGCCAGTGTTATTCAACATCTTTAGGGGGGGAGGTAGATTCGTTGGAGGGTAGAGAGAATCCAGAGTGACCTGGATAAATTGGAGGACTGGGCCAAAAAAAATCTGATGCGGTTCAACAAGGAGAAGCGTAGGGTCCTGCACCTGGGGTGGAAGCATCCCAAACATTGTTACAGTCTGGGGACCAACTGGCTCAGCAGCAGTACGATGGAAAGGGACCTAGGGGTTATGGTGGATGAAAGGCTGGATATGAGTAAACAGTGTGCCCTCGTAGCCAAGAAGGCTAACGGCATACTGGGGTGCATTAGGGGGAGCATTTCGAGCAGATCTAGAGAAGGAGTTATTCCTCTTTATTCGGCACTGGTGAGGCCACATCTGGAGTATTGTGTCCAGTTTTGGGCCCCCCAGTATAAAAAGGATGTGGATTTGCTGGAGCAGGTTCAGCGAAGGGCAACAAAAATGATTAAGGGTCTGGAGCACAAGACCTATGAGGATAGGCTGAGGGATTTGGGCTTGTTTAGTTTACAGAAGAGAAGACTTAGAGGTGATTTAATAGCAGCCTTCAACTTCCTGAAGGGGAGCTCTAAAAAGGAGGGTGAGAAACTGTTCTCAGTGGTATCAGATGGCAGAACAAGGAGTAATGGTCTGAAGTTGAAGAGGGAAACGTGTAGGTTAGATATTAGGAAAAACTACTTCACCAGGTGGGTGGTGAAGCATTGGAATGTGTTGCCTAGAGAGGTGGTGGATTCTTCATCCCTTGAGGTTTTTAAGTCCCGGCTGGACAAGGTCCTGGATGGGATGACTTAGTGGGGATTGATCCTGCTTGAAATAGGGGGCTGGACTAGATGACCTCCTGAGGTCCCTTCCAGCCCTGTGATTCTGTGATTCTGTAACAGATATTTTGAAGAATAAGCATTCTTGTGTCTGATGAAGTGGGTCTTTGCCCACAAAAGCTTATGCTCCAAAATATCTGTTCATCTCTAAGGTACCACAGGACTTCTTGTTGCTTTTGAAGATACAGGCTAACTTGGCTACCTCTCTGATACTGTTAGAGTTGTTCATGTTATGTTTGACAATATAAGTGAGTTAATCAGCTCTGACATTAGCAATCTTTTTCTGCCAGAGCTCAAATGCTTGTGTAATTCCAGCAGACCCAATCAACTATGGGCAGAATTGAATCTGGGGCCTCTGGAGCTCCGTGCATGAGCCTGTAGATCAGCCTCGTTATTTGGTCTGTAGGTGGTCTCAGTGCCACTCGATGGGAGAATATACTGTGCCAGAAGGTGAGTGGGTTATACTCGCAGAATAGTGAGCTGGGCAATGTGAAGGAAAGGCTTCCTTGGGTCAGCTAGTCCATTTCTCTCCTTTCTTAGGACATGGACTCAACAGATTGCCACCTGTCAGGATTCAACTTAACTATTTCAACTTATGCTCATTCTGTGAGCTCTTGGTCTTTTGCGGCCAGCTGATGGGAGAAACTTTTGTCCGTTTGCTGATGATGCCATGTACCTGCTATAGCAGAAGCAGGCAAGTTATAGCTCAGGGCTGTGGGGGAGAGCTTTGGGTGCTGTTCTTGCCCCCAGCAAAATCTCAGCGATCATTGGCTAGTGTCACAAGCTGCCCCTGACCCCAGCAAAATCTCTCATCTACTATTGGCCAGAAACAAGTGGGCGGGGGCAGCACGGCAAACCCTCCCCGCCCCCAGAGCTGAGAGCCACATGGAACAGCTGCTGCACTGTGGCTGCTGGCAGGCAGGGAATCCTTCCTCAGAGTGTTGCTGACCAGGAGTTGCTCAGGTAAGCACCTCCTGGCCAGATCTTGCCTCTGGCATCCCCTCAACAACCTTGTAACTGCTCCTACATCCCTGCCCCAGTCAGAACTCCTTCCTGCACCCAGACCCCTTCCCAGATCCTGTGCCCCACTATCCTGCCCCAGGACACAATCCCATCCTTCACCCAACCTCCATCTAAGACTCTCACCCTCTTCTGCACCCCAGTCCCATACCCTGAGCTCCCTTCTGCACCCAAACTCTACAGAAAAGTGCAGCCCTTGACCACTTACCCAGATCTTGGTGTGCCCCCCCATCACATCAAAAATTATTGCCCACCCCTGAGCTCTAGGCTGACACTTCAGAGATGTGTAGTGAGTCTTAAATGACCAGTAATAGGGCAGGATGTGTGGTGGGGAAGCAGCAAAGACTGTTAAATGTTTTTAACACTAATCCCTGAGGGTCCTTGTCTGTCTTCTGCCATACCTACCTGAGGTTTGCATGGTCATTTACTCAAGGGAACTGCTCAGATCCAGCAGCAGATGATATTTCATGGGCAACTACTCTGAACCTGGCCTCCTAGATTTGTGTCTTTTCTGTTAGCGTGTCAGAACAAAAGATTGGATCCAAATGCTCCCAAATGTGGAGTATTAGCATAAGATGCCCACACAGTTCACATGTAAAAAGCTAGAGCACAAATGGTGGGAGGTGTCAAAGACCTTAAACTCCGCCCTCTTGGACTCAAGCCTTTCACCCTGGAAATGATCAAGTTTCTAGCAAGGGCCTCAGAAGTATGGTGCAGCAATGTCTTTCCTCACAGGTTGTGGTGGGGGCAGTGGGGATGGTGGAAGGTTTTTTTACAAGTTATACAAGGAGAAGGCTTTTGCACGAAGTTTGGAACCCAAGCAGACCAAGTGAGCAGAGAAGACTTTTGTTCTGCTACAGGGGTATATGTACATGGGGAAGCTCAGGCTTCAACCACAGGTTGCGTTCAGCCCTGTGTGGGAGTGGGGCTGATGCAGTTTGTTTGGAACAGCCTTGACGCTCAAAGCATCTGAGCAGGCCTCCTGTGTATCCTGCTGTAGGGTGCTAAGGCCTTTGCTCTCTTCCTCTCAGCTCAATGGCTCCGTCCACTTCTTCTGTCCTGGTTCCTATTACTTACATCCCAGCAGCTCCTCTTGCATGTGGCTGGGCTGGATTTGTTCCTTTTTCTGTGGGGGAAAAAAGAACTCTTGGCTTTTCTTTGCTTCTTTGCAGCTGTGCTCCTTAGGTCTCCTTCCCTTGCTACCCTTCTCCCCCCAACCTAAGTAATGGGCTTTCCAGGCTCTACCCTAACACAATTAATAATCAATTAGTGCTGAGGCCAGTCAGCAGGACCAGAGACAGCAAAGAACTGCACAGAGGCTAGTCACACAGCTGCACATTTTGACAATCACTCATTTAAAGCATTTTAGACATTAGGTGAGCAGGTTGGCTCGTGACACCAGAAGTTGCAAATCCAAAATATCCTGGGCAGAAACACTGACAGGCACAAGCAAAGGGCACAATTGTCCAAGGGCCTGAGCAATTGAAAAGGGTTTAGGGATCCTTGTCCACCATAACTGCTGCTGTGTCAGCTGTGAATTCTGGTCCCCTTTAAATTATGTGGGTAGGGCCAGGGTTCCTGGGTGCACGTGGAGTGGTACCAGTGGCAGTGAGGTAGCTGGGCAGGTATGTGGATGCCTTGGCCATGCTGGATGTGTGGTCTTAATGACCTAGCCTAGCTGCACATCAGCACCACCCAAATGTCAGGTGGAAGGCCTCCCTGTGGGGCCTGTTGACTGTTCCATCATGGGGTATGGGGCTATTTGCCACATGTAGAGCTTCTTTGTTGTACCAGATGTTTTATAATAAACTCAGCAGACTGACTAGGCAACTGACAATGGGTCCTGTCTTTTTATTCTACAGCAGATAAGAAGGAAGGAATTGGGGTCTGCGGCTGGATCCTCATTTCATTTTCATTCCTGTTGGTGCTTATAACCTTTCCTTTCTCTATCTGGATGTGCTTCAAGGCAAGTTGATGGGAAGTGGAGCACTGAGAGAACGGTCTATTGTTTATTATGTATTTCATCGGGGCAAAAGCCATTTGTATCACATATTATGAGGGAAAAGTTTTTGTATTTAAGGTGCAAAATTTGGATGCGAGTGTTCTGTGTTCTGGCCCATGTTCTTCCACAGGCTTTCTGTATAATCTCTGACAAGTCATCTTCATTCTCTGTGCCTTCAGGTCTCACACAGGGATACTACTTCCCTACTTCACAGGCATGCTGAGAAATAAATTAATAAATGTTTTTGAGGTGCTGTGAATGAGAAACTGAGAAAAACTGATCAGAAATACAAATTCAGATCCACAGTTGCATGGTTTTACAAGCTCAGGCCAAAGCCTGCAAACCCTTCTCCACGCAATGAACTTGAAGTATGAGAGATGAGTAGTCCCAATTAAATCAATGGAGCTACTCAAATAAATAAAGATAATCACATGGATAAGTATGCTGGGATCAGGGCTTGACATTCCAGAGAAAGAGACAGGCTGAGGGGCTTGCAGGAGAACAAGACTAGAAACGCATAGTTACGTACACATTTATTTTGATCTTTCAATGTGGTTAGAAGGCTATAAGGCCAGGGAGAGGTGGTGGTAGTGTTAAACTCTATTTTAAAAACATTTTTGTAGGTTATCAGAGAATATGAGCGTGCTGTCATATTTCGGCTGGGACGTATAGTATCTAAAAAAGCAAAGGGCCCAGGTGAGTAAATATGGTTTTATTTTGTTTTCACCGTAACCAAATATTCTGCACCTGATGTTCCATAAAATCCTAGTTCAGCGAATGGGTGATGCAAGGAACCTGTCCAAGGCACAGTAACAAGTAGAAAGTAAATCTTTGTCCGTTAGCTTTCTGCTTGCTTTCACTATATTGAGAGGAAGGCAAAGATCCTGAGAGCTAAATCTGGCATTATCATAGCATAAAGATCACATTCAGGAGAAGGATGGTTTTGTGTGGACAAAGACTTAATCTGAATTCTATTCCCCATTTTGCCAAACTTCCTGTATGACCATTGACAAGTTATTTAATCTCCCTGGACCTCAGTTTGCCACCTGTAAAACGGGGATAACACTTCCTTTCTCTCCTGTTTTATCTGTCTTGTCCATTAAAAGTTGTAAGTTCTTTGGGACAGGGACAGTCTCTTACTGTGTGTTCACAGCAACTTGTACGACACCTGGGCCGTGTCTACACGAGCCCCAAACTTCGAAATGGCCACGCAAATGGCCATTTCGAAGTTTACTAATGAAGCGCTGAAATGCATATTCAGCACTTCATTAGCATGCAGGCGGCTGCGGCACTTCGAAATTGATGCGCCTTGCCACCGCGCGTCTCGTCCCCACGGGGCTCCTTTTCGAAAGGACCCCGCCTACTTCGAAGTCCCCTTATTGCCATCAGCTGATTGGGAATAAGGGGACTTCGAAGTAGGCAGGGTCCTTTCGAAAAGGAGCCCCGTGGGGACGAGACGCATGGCAGCGAGTTGTGTCAATTTCGAAGTGCCGCGGCCGCCCGCGTGCTAATGAAGCGCTGAATATGCATTTCAGCGCTTCATTGGTAAACTTCGAAATGGCCATTTGCGTGGCCATTTCGAAGTTTGGGGCTAGTGTAGATGTAGCCCTGGTATCATAGTTGGGGCCTTTGAGTACTGCTGTCATAGGAAATAATAAGAATGGAATGCTTTCTACATTATTATAACAATTACTTTTGCAGAGTATAGATGAAAGACAATCCATTGGAAAAGGTACAGAGACAATGTAAGTGTGGAATAGGAATGGAGAGTGCCCCCTGCCCCTTATCACATAACCATCTCTTGTTCTGTTCTTAAAACCACCATGTGGCCCAAAAAGTGGGCAGGGCCAGGGGTTAGGGGAAGACCCACAATAAGTGATGTAGTGTCCCTGACCCGCCATCCTTAACTGTTAATGCTTTAAATAGACAAAAGTTTCGAGGGAAAAAGAGGCAAAGAAAAAGAAAGTAAATTGCCCAAGATTCCATGGCAGAGCTCAGAACAGAATGGAGTTCTCCTGACTCCCAGTTCAGTGCACCCAACTGTACTAAATTCACAATAACATTGGAATTGTGACATCTGGATTTGTTTCCAGTATATGTGTAAAAGTCTGAATCCTCACACGAAAGAAGAAATGCTGTGGTAATGAAACATCAGAATACCTCTGAGGACCATCCTAATTGTACAATAGAAATAGTTATTTTCAGAGTTTTGTTTCATACACAATCAGAATTTAGCCTACAATGTTTCAGCTTTGGCCTTTTCTTCTTTTTTTACAGGTTTGATCCTGGTTCTTCCATGTACGGATGTTTTTGCCAGGGTTGATCTTAGAACTGTTACTTGTCACATTCCTCCACAAGAGGTAACAACTGCTCAAAAGCCATTCACACTGAAAGTCAAACCTGAAACAGTTTCAATTTTTAACATGTCAAACTAAGAAATAAATCTTATTGCCTCAGGGTAGGTCTACATATCCCATAACAGCCATTATTTCTCAATAACTATTTTAGCGTCTACACAGTGTAACTGTTATTTCAATACAATTTTATAATAGCAGTTGATTATTTCGAAACTGATAAACCTCATTCTACGAGGAATAGGGACTGTTTTGAAATAGCTATTTCAACATAGGTGCTCTTAAGACAGGCTGCATTTACACTAAATTCCCCTTACGGAAGGGGAATGTAAATGCTGCAAATTGGAAATGCAAATGAAGTGCTGATTTACATATCGCTGTTTCAGAAGTGCTGTTTTCAGGGAAAAAAAACAAACCAAACAGAGTAGATGGGGTTCATTCAAAAGGAAATCCTTCTTTTGAAAGCACCCTTCTTCCTCATATTTTTCAGGAAGAAGGATTCTTTCAAAAACAGGGTTTGTTTTTGAATGAACCCCATCTGCAATGCTTGGGGTTTTTTTTTGTTTTTTTTTTTTTTTAAATTGCACTTCCAGAACAGTGAGTGGCCACTATTATGCAAATGAGACATGCCATATGTAAATTATTTGCATTTCTGACTGGCCGTATTTGCATTCCCCTTCTGAAAGGGGAATGGAGGATAGACGCAGCCACAGAGAATAAAGCCTGTTTGAAAATAAGCCATGGTGCATCCACCGGTTCTATTTCAAAACAGCATCTATGGGATGTGAACTTTCTGAGTCACTATAGGGGCTCGTCTGCATACTTAACTAAATCTAATTCTTGATCTTCCCCCCCACCCCTCCACTCTCTGATTTGCTCACCTTGATTATCTTTTTCTGATTTGTCCTCCTTGCTTACTGTTTTTGGTTCTCTGTGTCTTAAATATTGAGTCTGTTCTGGTCTGGATATGGTCTGAAGAAGTGGGTCTGTCCCACAAAAGCTCACCTAATAAACTATTTTGCTAGTCTTTAAAGTGCTACTTGACTGCTTTTTGTTTTGATAGTGTATAGACTATCACGGCTTACTCTCTGTTACAGGATCTACGGCTGTGGCTACGCTAGCCCCTGCCTTTCAGAAGGGGTATGTAATGAGCCACATGGGCAGATGCTAATGAGGTGCTGCCATGAGTATGCTGTGCCTCATTAGCATAATGGTGACTGCACATTTCAAAAGGGCCGCTTTCGAAATGCATGCTGCTTGTGTAGACGGGGCCTTTCAAAAGGACCCCTGGACTTTGAAAGCCCCTTCTTCCCATCCACATTCTCCACTACTTTTATGTGCTTGAACCAGCACATCCCTTGCCCTTTAGAGAAGCAAGAACGTACCTCCAGTTGAGTTAGTACCTGGACAAGTATCAAGGTCCTAGTCCACAAAACAGAAATAGGGCAATCACCTGTATATATTCAACGACTAGTGAGCTCAGAATAAATATAACTGGTCCACATATTACTGGGAGGATCATGTCAATATTTTTAACCAAATGTTGCTTTGGTTTAGAAGTTATAAAATCTAGGGTGATGCCGCTGAAGTTAAGTTCTCTAGATTACTTGGATTTATAGTGGCTTCTTATCACATTACAGGAGACAAAAGCCTCCATAGCATTGGATTATGTGTATCCTGGACAAAATTAGCTAATTTCAGTATGTTTGTTTGTTTTTTCATAGATTCTTACGAAAGATTCTGTAACTACCCAAGTTGATGGAGTTGTCTATTACAAAATCTACAGCGCTGTCTGTGCAGTGGCTAATGTCACAAATGTACATTTAGCCACCTACTTGCTGGCACAAACCACTTTGAGAAATGTTCTAGGCACTCAAACCCTGTCACAGATCCTGTCTGGTCGAGAAGAGATTGCTCACAATATCCAGGTAAACCTGCGTCTCATGTCCCACTGATGGGCAAAGAGTCCCATTTTATGGCATATAATCTTAGGAATATTTGGCCTTTTTTAAATAGAAATCTAATTGTAAATCTTTTCTTATATCCTCTCAGTTACAGATATCTCCTATGGCAAGTTATGGAAGAAATACTGTAAAAATACATCCTTGGAATATCTGATAAATCTAGTAATCTCTTGTTTACAAAAACAACCAAGCATCTCTGAATTTAACATTTAGAGAAGTGAATGAGACAGTTAAGAGTCTTAGTATGGGGCTCCCTGCCACTTCTTTAGAAATGATCAACAACATGCAGTGATGGAGAAATCCACAGTTACCAGGATGCTCTGTCTTAGTCATGTTGACTTTAAGGTGGGAAGGGCACACCTCGAACATCTAGTCTGATCTTCTACCCATTATAAGCCACAGAATCTTACCCACCCACTCCTGTAATAGATCCATAACCTCTGGTTAAGTTACTAAAGTCCTTAAATGATGAGTTAAATACTTTAAGTTACAAAGAATCCATCACTGACACTAGTTTAAACCTGCAAATGACCCAGGCCGTATCTTGCAGAGAAAGGTGACCCCCACCCAGGGTCTCTAGCAGTCTGATTTGGAGGATAAATTCTTTCCCAGATCCAAATATGATGACTAGTTAGAGCATGAGCAAGTGGGCAAGACACATTCAGCAGACATCTGGGTAGCAATTCTCTGTAATAACTCAGAGTCCTCCCCATTGAGTGTTCCATCACCAGCCATTGAAGATATTTTGCTGCTGGCAGTTGCAGGTCAGCCAAATGCCATTGCAGGCTACTCTGTCATTCCATAAACTTAACTGGCTTCAAGACTGAGCTTGCTTGGGCTTTTTGGGTTGGATTTTTTGTTGCCCCTCTCCTTTCCTCCCCACCCTTCCCACTTCCCTTGGACTTTGCTCCTCAGGTGTTTAGAAACCTTTATCTAATTTCAAGTCCTAAACTTGTTGATGGCCATTTGTTCTTGTTTCCACTTTGACACTTAAATAACTGATCACCTCCTGGTATTTCTCTCACTGATGTATTTATAGAAACTAATCATATCTCCCCTCAGTCTTCTTTCACTTAGGCTACACAGGCCAAGCTCTTTAAGTCTCCTCTCCTAAGGTAGGTTTTCCATTCCTCAGATTGTCCTAGTGGCCCTTGTCTGTACCTGCTCCGGTTTGAACTCTTCTTTCTTAAACATGGGGGATTAGAACTGCACACAGTTTTACAGATGAGGTCTCATGATTGCCTTGTGTAACAGTACCAACACTTCCCTGTCTGCTAAAACTGCTTCACCTGATATGTCCCATAACAGTTTTCATAGCAGCACCACGTTGATGGCTCACAATCATTGTGTGATCAGCCATTTCACCCAGGTCTTTTCCCTCTGCTGTCATTCCTACTGCTGTGTCCCCAGCTTACAGCAAAAACTTTTGTTAGCCCCTAATTACATGTACTTGCATTTGCATTTATTAAATTTCATCCTATTTCTATTACTCCAGTTTCAGGAGAGCCAACAGCCTCCATGTACCTCTGAGCAATGTAAAGGGGGCTCTGGCTCTGTGCTTTGGGTAGGTGGGGGCAAATGAGGATGAGGCAGGGCTTGGGCAGCCAGCCTTCAGCACTGCCCAGAGCGCACTGCACCCCAACTCTCCAGCCCAGAATGTATGGTGAGAATGCACTGCGCTCCAGCAGCAATAGTAGTGGCCAGAGCTTCAGGGCCACTTTGAAGCACCAGGTCCTAGAGCAACTGCTGCCTTTTCCTGCCTCCCTCATTGGGGGGCCTGTCCAGCTCACAAGGTTGTCCTGATCACCTTGGTTGGTATTCCAATCTCTGTGTGATATAATTGGAGATACACATCTCCTAGAACTGGAAAGGACCTTGGGAGGTCATCTAGTCCAGTCCCCTGCCCTCTTGGCAGGACCAGACACCATCCCTGACATCTATTTGCCCCAGTTGGCCTCCTCAAGGATTGAGCTCACAACCCTGGGTTTAGCATGCTAATGCTCAAACCACTGAGGTATCCCTCCCTTTCTGTACAAGCAATCCCTCCAACTTTGTGTCAGCTGCTAATTTTATTAGCACACATTTTTTTGTGCCCAGGTCAGTAATAAAAATGGTTATTAAGATTGATCCCTGAGGCACTCAAGCAGTAACCTCCCTCCAGCTTGAGAGGTTACCTTTCAGTATGACCCCTTTTACTCTCCCCTTGAACCAGTTCCTAATCCATCTTTCAATTCTCATATTAATTCCCCGCTTCTCCATTTTACTGAAACATTCCATTGTGGAACTGTATCAAATGCCTGATTGAAATCCAGGTAGATTTTGTGTCTTAAAAATTTGTTATCTTCTCAAAGAAGGAGATCGGATTGGTCTTGCATGACCTACCTTTTGTAAAACAATGTATTATCGTGACCTGGTGCTTGATTAAACTTTGTCATTAGCCATCTCTTATGCCATGTCAGTAAAATGTATTGACTTGAATTGAACTGAACTGGACTGAATTGTTACCAGGGTTTATATCCTTCACTGCCCCAAAGGCTTTCTAGGGATTTTCACTCTGGCAGTTGAGAGGGGATATCGGAGAGACAAAAAATCTAATTTCCTCTTAGATATCTGGAAGAGTATGCAGTAGACCCTGCAACTTATGCAGAGGTTGTGTTCTTGCAGAACCCTCATGTAAGTCGAATTTTGCATAACTTGGAGAGGCCAGGAAACTGACCAGTATGGTAGAGCTGGTCAGTTTCCTGTCTCCTGTGAGTGGCGGGGAGCTGCAATGGTCAGTTTCCCGGCTCCCCTGAGGGGCAGGCAGACCAGAGCCAGGCACCAGCTCCCCTCCATTCAGTCACGTTAACCTGAGATACGCGCAACTTGAGTGTGCATATCTCAGGGTTCTACTGTAAGACCAAAAATAAAATTAAAAAAAAAAAACAAAAAGAAAAACTCACGCCCTCCCCTCTTCTAGCAGCCAGGAGGCAATGGCGCATGGTGAGACAGGCAATATATCATAACATTTTGCCAAAGTCTGATGAGGAAGAATCCCTGTTCTTGACTGCAGTAGCACTTAGGAGTCCTACTTGTGACCAGGATCCCATTGTGCAAGGCATAGTGATACATCATACTGATTTTATGGCTGGCAAATAAAGCAGTGCAATTTCACAGTGTCACTTGCACGCTTCTGAGGTTCTCTGTGGCTCCAAGTGATGATAGAGTAGCTTGTCTGTGACGAAGGACTGAGTACTGTTCTTTTACATAGGGTACTTACCCTTTTATATTATGTTATGTTCTCTTGACCCTTTATGAACCACTGCTACTCTTGAATCTGCTCAAGCAAGCACTTTCGCACACGAGGAATTTAGCTCAAGACAATCTGTAGGTCTGGGCCTGCAGGGCTTTAATGCTGACCAGCAAATAGCTTCTTTCAAAGCTGTTCTCACAGTTAGAACCAATACTAGAAGAATAGCATATCTTGTCCATAAGCATCATCGCCTCTCCATCACATCACAGATCTGAGACTAATTTGCAACTAATACTTATTTAGCCATTTGACCCATCCCTGAATGCAGATCATAATTTCCACTGATTTATTTATTTTTTTTAGTTATTCTTTTCCACTTGTTTTGGAATTCTGAGCGTGCTCAAGATCTGAGACGTTATGGTTAGTGTGATTTGTCATTTGTCACAGGGTACTGATTTTCATATATTTTTCTTTTTTTTAAAAAAAGTCCATCCTTGATAATGCTACCGATAGATGGGGAATCAAAGTAGCACGAGTGGAAATCAAAGATGTTAGGATCCCTATGGAGATGCAAAGAGCTATGGCTGCTGAAGCTGAAGCAACCCGAGAAGCTCGAGCTAAGGTAAGACCCACACGGTAATATTTCGTGCATTCTTATAATGGAGTGCTTCAATGACCCTGTATGTCTTTTGAAGGTCAAACCTTTGGCTGTGGCGTTTTTTGCTTCAGTTGGAGGATGGCTATTCTTCACTGCCACCAATGCATCTGCTTCTATCACATTTTAGGTCATAGCAGCAGAAGGAGAAGTGAATGCTTCCAAGGCACTGAAGCAGGCCTCCACGGTGCTGGTTGAGGCTCCAGCAGCTCTCCAGCTGCGCTACTTGCAGACCTTAACCACACTGGCTACGGAGAAGAATTCCACCATTCTCTTTCCTCTGCCCATAAACGTGCTGCAGGGTTTTAATAACAATAATAGGACAAAACCAAATTTTTACTAAGGCCCTTTTACGCTGGCTTCTTTAGTTCAGGGCATTTTACAGGGATTTATGAGAGGCTAGCCTTTGCCAATGACCAGAATTAATGTAGAAAGCACATTTCGATACCCTGCCTCGGGGTTAGCTATGTAGAGATGCTCACAAGCCAGGCCACTGAATCTGAATGCCCCCACATTTGTCAGGGATTCAAATTTCAGATATCCAACTGTTGTGGCTCAAGCTCACCTCTGGGTAAAAAGAGAAGAAATTTGATTAAAACGTAGATTCATCTTAAATGGAGATGTTCCCTTTTGATGTGACTTGATTTTACAGTCCCTCGCTTAGCAGGCACTTGGTGATTTGTTTGCTCCCCATCTGCCTGCCTCCACTGCAATTTTTTTGAAAGCCCCAGTGTCATGACAAGAACAATGAGGGATTCTTTGATCATCACTAGAACCACCAAATAATGTAAGAGCTATAGTCTGGGGGCTATCTCTGAAGAACACTTAGGTGACATCTAAATATTGGTTATAGGCACTTATGCAGTCCAAAGCTGAGTCTTTGTTTAGCCACATACCATGAAATACCTACACACAGCTAGTCCTTTATTTAAACCAGACCTACATATCTGGAAGACACTGTTGTAGATAGTCATAGTGAGAGACTTCCTCTCCTTTCACACATGCTCTGATGGGTCGCGAAAGAGTCGACATTGTCAAGTGTCATCTGTGGCATTTGAGTTAACACCGTTTGGCAGCAATAGGGTAGATCACGCCGCGGGGCTATCGGACCAGAGCTCTGCTTAAGCTACCTGCCACTTGATCACATTTTGAAGGTTTCCTTCTCAGCCAGAGCAGCTGTCTTAAAAAAATAGAGCAAAAGGAGTGACCCTGGAGAATAGCTGAGAGATCTGTCCATCTGCCCCCAGTTGACCTCTGCTGCTAGAGAACATTAGAAAGGAACATGGGAGCTGCCAGGATCCATCCAGTCCAGGATCCTGTTTCTGACATTAGCCAACACCCAATGTGCCAGAAGAAAGTATGAGAACTCTGTAGCAGGCAGCTGTGCAGTGAGGTGTTCCCTCCCCGTGTAAGTGTAACACTGATCTCGAATAGTTGGAGATTGGCTCAAACCCTCAAGCAGGAGAGTTAGCTTCACTTCTGAAACTTTGTGTTAGCATTAAAAATTAAACCTCTGGCTACTCTAGTTAACGATAGAAATGGCCAAGCCTTTATTTTTGTGTTACTTTTTCTGTGCTTTGATCTTAAAGATATCTTGTAGCAGTACGTTTTTACAGTCTAATTACATATTATATGAAAAAAGTATTTCCTTTCATCCATTTTGAATTGTCTGCCTTTTTATTTCCGTTGCATGTCTCCTGGTTGTGTTTTGAGTCTGAGAGAACAGAAGCTCCCAATTTACCTCTTCCAGCCCAGGTATTACATTTTGTATGTTTTCATCAGGTGTCCCCCTTTCTTGCTTTACGAGTGATATTCCATGTCCAGTGTCATTCTCATTGCCCTAAGCTGACTGCCGCCCCTACACCTCTAATTCTGCCATATCCTTTTTGTCATGGCCTGAGAGGAAAAGAGTATCAGAGAGGTAGTCGTGTTAGTCTGTATCTTCAAAAACAAAAAAGTCCTGTGACACCTTTTGGACTGACAGATATTTTGGAGCATAAGCTTTTGTGGGCAAAGACCCGCTTCATCAGATGCATCTGCTGAAGCGGGTCTTTACCCATGAAAGCTTATGCTGTAAAAATATCTGTCAGTTCATAAGGTGCCCCAGGGCTACTTCTGTTTTTGAGAGGGAAAAGTCCTGTTGTGTGCTTATGATGCTCCATAAAGTCACAAGTGCGGTACAGACCTAAATAACCAGGTGTTTAATTGACTGAAGATGTGTTTATTATCTGTATGTAAGTCATCCATCTATTCTCTTAGCTGGCTGCTGCAGATATCTGCATCTCTGGGCATCCTGGTGCAATCATACATTTTATATATTTCTAAGGGCTCCATTTCATCAGTATCTAAGGTCTGGTTTCCTCACTCCTGAGAGATGAAGCTATTCCAGCCTCCTGCTCCACCCACTGTAGGTCATGTCTACTCTACAACAGTGCAGCTGAAGCACATCTAACTATTGTTGTACAAGCTAGAGTCAGCCAACAAATACAAAAATTAATGGCCACTGCAACTATTGTCCAGGAACAGTTTGATCTCTCCCCTTTGGTTACAGGCCATTTTTAGGGATATGTTCCCACAGGGATTTGGGACTAATTAACTATGCAGCTCAGGGTGTATGAATTTTTCACATCCGGTACAATATAGTTATGCTGACCTAATTTTCTCCAGTTGCCCAGGTTATAGTCTTCCTTTCAAAGAAATGTTTGTGCATTTAAATTTGCAGTGCAGCTGAAATTTTTGCCACAACTATCCCTGCCCAGTAATAAATCACAACCAGGGACCAGGCAATTTATTCACAGAAGCACATACTGTAACAGAACTGTCTCTTTTACATGTTCCTAGAACTTCACTACTTTATGGGCCATACCAGCAACGGGAATGAAGAGCACTAACAAGTATGGGGTATGTTAGGTGACACCAAGTTTCAAACGTTGCATTTCTTTATCTCAAACTCGTTCATAAAATCACGGAGGTGAGCACAAGGTTTTCGGCGAGTGGTGGCTTTGCAAGTGTCACCATCTGGAATCTCCTCTATCCAAGTTTGTGAATCAAGCAAGTACTGCATCCTATGTAACAATTATAATAACAAAGCAGAGGTTAGTTTGTGTTGAAATACAGCTTTCCGTAAAGTATGTGAAGCGTGTAAACCCTCTGGGGTCTGATTTATCCTTGGGCTAACAACTCTGAGGTCAGTGGTGTTGCACCAGCCATGTGTCTGGACCTAGGCCAGTTGAACCTTACCTGGTTTCTGGTTTTACAGCAAGCATGAAACTTGGCCTGGTTTCAGCAAAAGGTCCTCTCAAGTTTGAACAAGCTTTGGATTAGGGCAGTCTTAGGCTGGTGTAGGGTTTAGAGTTAAACCAAGGTAAACATACTAGGCTGAGCTAGCTAAATTTCATGCTGAGCTTTGGCAGTTAAAAATTTTGTAAAGGGAAATGAATAAACCTCACACAAGCCAGAATTGTGGAACTTCCCCAGCTCAGCAAGAGGACTTGCTAAGGTGGTAGAAGGGTGTACATGGACGAGCAGTGGGATAAAAATGGAGTAAATAGACAGACTCACAGGAGACATATAGTGAAAGCTATTAGGCAGCGGACAACCAGAAAGATGGTGAACACCATAATGCCTCAGCCATTTAAATCTGGACTGGAGAAAACCCAGTAGCCTCTAACCTGATGACAAATTCTGTGGAGCCCTCTCCAAGGCTTACTGAAGACAATGGAAGCATATCTATTGACCTCAATCAGATTTGGATAAGGCCGCAAGTAGCCCCAGAACTTGGCCCACAGTCCTTCCTGAGGCAAACCACTACTTCATGCAGTGGAAGCATCCTTGCTTTGGAGACTTGCTCTGTCCCCATATACACACACAGGCTTCCCACTGGAAAGGGCATTCTTCTTTGTTTTTTTAACCACATTTTACCAAAAGGATAATGTATTCAGATTGGTTCTTTAAACACAAACATAGTTCAAGGGGTTCTCAAGATACTGAGCTCTATAAAGTTTCCCATTCCTCATTCCATCCAGTTATGATGCCCTAGACTTAGGGACAAAAATAATAGCCTACCTTGAGCTTCCAGAGTATGCTAAGGCCTGGTTCTATGCTCTGAGCAGGCAATTGTGCATGCAAACCTATAGCTAGTCATGCTAGGGTTCAGCAGCTGCATGTTTCAGTGCAACAACCATTTTGCCTGTGCCGTTTCCTGATGGAGCAGGGCATGCTAACACCAATAGTACTCCTCAGTTGATGACTTCCCTGGAGGATCGTGGCATGCCTGACTCACAGGTCATTTCACAGTTCAGTATCTGTCAACAGGCCCTGCAACATTATTGTTTATATTGCATGCACTGCACTTACTTGTTGTTGCAGTCAATGGTTTGCCCATCTTTCCCCATCAGAAGATATTGTTTGCCAACCTCCACCTTTAAGTCACAAGATGAACGCTTTAAGAACTGCCGGAGCTCACCTATCTGGATGGTTTGGTCACCAGCTAGTGTGGAAACAAAGAAAGCACCATAAGCTGCTGCTGTCTGGCACTAGTAACAAGAAAAGGGCTCTTGTGTATGCAGGAAGAACTATGGTTTTCTCCAACAGTAAAATGAACATTTAGGGACAGCTTGCCAGTGACCTACACACAGTGAAGTCATGTACAGCAGTGCCAAGCAAGGGTACAACATTTCCCATTCTTTTGCAGTAGCTTTTTAAAGCCACTTGACAGTGGTGTACCGGACATACAGAGCACTGGAGGGGCTAGCTCAGCAGTTCCCATATTGGGGGTCACGACCTCCCCGAACTGCAGTTGCACCATTAGCAGATGGGAGTGCTGCTAGCCCTGTGGTGCAGAGGACGCCATTTTGTGTCACACAGCGTGACCTCCCACGTACAGCATCCTCTGTGAAGCATGAGGCGGGGTGTGTGTGTGTGGAGGAAGCCATTTTGCTCTTCGAAAAGGAGCCCTGCAGACTCTCTGGTGTCCTGTTCAAAAAGACTTCAAAGATTCTGAGCCAGCAAAAAGTTTGGGAACCCTTGGTCTAGCACTTATCACAAACTCCTTAAATCTGAAGCAGATTTTTTTTTTATCTTAGCATTTTATTAATGACCTTTTAAAGCACTGAACACTACCGAGGTTGATTTATTAATACGTATTTTCCAGTGCTCTTAATCCTCGGGCATGGAGGATTTTTGTCACTGTTGAATTCCCTGCACCACCACTGCACATGTACAGTGATGGATGTTATGTGGAAATATACTAATGAAAACCAATTAGCTGTGTTAATGGCTCTTCAGCCCCGAGCACTTATTCCTCTCTGTTCCTCCAATGAAAAATAGTTAGGAAACAAAGCTTAAGTTTTCAGTGGTAACATTGGCTTTGGCAGCTTAGAATCATAGAACTAGAAGGGACCTCAAGAGGTCATCGAGTCCAGTTCCCTGCCCTCTTGG
Source organism: Carettochelys insculpta (assembly GCF_033958435.1). Classification (NCBI taxonomy): domain Eukaryota; kingdom Metazoa; phylum Chordata; order Testudines; family Carettochelyidae; genus Carettochelys; species Carettochelys insculpta. Next base: position 58,837,454 of record NC_134137.1, on the reverse strand, counting down.
CAGGACCAAACACCATCTAGATCATCTCCGATAGGTGTCTATCTAACCTGCTCTTAAATTTCTCCAGTGATGGAGATTCCACAAATTACTAAATTAGAGTAAACTTTTCATATCCAGCATTCTATCTTCCAGAATCTCAAATAATCAGCATTTTAATCATAAATAAACTTGTTACATTTTCTGTAAGTACAGTATCGTGAAAGTAAATACAAATAAATACAGCAAATACAGTATGTTTACAGTATACACTACTACTGCTGTTGGTAAATAAAGTACTCTGAAAACATTTTTTGTTTGTTTCTTAATATCTAATTTGTTTTTCTTTAGTGTTATGCATTGCTAGGTGTACCTCTCTATTACCCAGAATATTTAAATATCTGGCAACCTCCCAGTACCAGGGCTGCTGGATATGAAAGAACCCTACTTTGGCTAGGGGGTTGACTTTGGTGACCTCCCAAGAGCTCTTCCAACCCTAAGATTCTGTGATGAGTCAGTGATTATCCAGGCAAAGACCAGTGCCTTCATTCCATCCCATCAGGGGAATGAACCAACAAGGTTGGAGTAACCATGGACAATTTGGAATTTTTTTGTTTGTGTTTTTAGACTGCTTTGGAAAGGTTAACCTTTCAGATATAAGACCAAGACGTTCACAAGCTATTACAACCACCTTTTGTCCACAGTGGCTGACCTTCCCCTGGGTTCTTATTCTCCTTTGTCTCCATCTCAGCTACTGTGAAGACTGGCCTGGCCTGCTGATGAACTAGGTTAATGGGGTTTAGAATAGTGGTGGCACAAACCCTGCTTTGAGCCCACCCACCATGAACACAAAGGCTGTGGCTACACTAAGACAACGGCCATTTCAAAGATTACTAATGAGGCGCTGAAATGCAAATTCAGTGCCTCATTAGCATGCCGTCAGCCACGGCTCTTCGAAATTGCCACATTTCACTCCCACGCAGCTTGTCTAGCCGGGGGTCCTTTTCTAAAGGACCCTGCCATCTTTGAAATCCCCTTATTCCTATGCGCTCAGAAAATGGAAGTATTGAATGTGTATTATTATCCTTAGAGTGCAATATAGTTTGATAGAAAAAAATTACTTTTCTTTAGGTTTTCTAAGAGTTTTCATGTCAGTGATTGCAAATATGCAACATTATTGCACTTACCGACTTTTATGATTCTTTGGATTTTGGCCTCGTAGTAATCAAAGGCAGTCTTTTGGGTCATCCTAAGGATCTCTACTTGATATGCTGCAACAGGATAGTAATTGTGTGAGGATGGATGCAAATGGTAAATAGCCCACAGAAAGGAAAACCAAACACACTCTAAGGCTGTGGCCACACTAGCCCCCCCACCCCTTCAAGGGGGCATGGTAATGAGGTGCTTCGGCAGATGCTAATAAGGCCCTGCCATGAATATGCAGTGCCTCATTAGCATAATGGCAGCCACATGCGCTTTGAAAGTGCCGCTATCGAAATACACGCCGCCCATGTAGCTGGGGGCCTTCTGAAACAAACCGCTGATTTTAAAAGCCCCTTCCTCCCACGACCAAATAGGAGAAAGGGGCTTTTGAAATCGGGGGTTGTTTCAAACGGCCCCCAGCTACACCGGCGGTGTGCATATCGAAAGCAGCATTTTCAAAGAGCGCATGGACGCCACTATGGTAATGAGGCGCTGCATATTCGTGGAAGGGCCTCATTAGCATCTGCTGAAATGCCTCATTACCATGCCCCCCCTCCAAAAGGAAGGAGCTAGTGTGGCCACAGCCTAAGTAATTTTCAGCACCAAGGCATGGTAGCACCATGTGCTCCCAAGTAGTGCGTGAGAAGTCTGGAAAACTGAAAGACAAGAGGAGTGGAATTTTGTGCAATTAGTATGTATCTGGCAAAGCAGATGTGGATCAAGAGTTTGTAGGATTGAATCCACTCTGCCAAATGTCACGTTTTCCTCCCGGGGGGAAAGAGACCAGTCTACACCAAGGGGTTTCTTGAACTGCAGCATTGGTAAATGCCTGTTTTTATGACCACTGCATTTATGTGCAGGCCACTAAAGCTGCTGAGCCAGCATCTCTCTCCATTCTCTCCCTAACCCATTATCCCCTAAAGAGGAGCCAGAGAGACACATGAACACATTGAGAGATTCAGCTGAATCAGCAGGTTTGGGAAGGAAGGAAGGATGGAAATGCTGGAAGGAGTCACCTTCCTCTTTACTATGGTTTCCTACTAGCATAAAAGTGTAGTTCAGTAGCTGAGGCAGTAACTTAGGCTATGGGAGACCCAGCTTCAATGAAGGCCTCAGGTAGGTCATTTTGCCTTCCTGTGATTCAGTCCTTACCTTGCTGGGATTTGTGAGGAAAAATGTGTTACAGGTTGTGAAACCATTTGAGACCTACTGAGGAAAACTGCTATATAAGTAGTAGGCCGTACTACTGCCTTGCATCAGTAAGCTGGAGGCTCCAATGCCACCAGTTGTCTCTGAGCCAGAGTAACATATAGGTATGCATCCTACTGCACAACCCCCCCATAGCCAGATTTCTCATCACCCACTCTCTGTCCTTCTCCCCAGCCTAGATGAATTCCTTAGAAACCTCTCCTCTCCCCTCCCTTGTTCAGAGCGTCTGCTCTAGTACCCACTCCTCTTCCCATCCCACACATACTCCAAGTCAACACAGAAAATCTGCTCAGTTTCTGATAGATTCAATGTAGAGAATTTACAATTATAGAGAAGACCAGGTTGAAAAGATCGTTGCAATCATCTTTCATGTCTTACCATACTCCACGATAGGTTCGTAGCAGGCAAAGCTTTTACGTGTGCCCACTGCCATGGCTTTATTGAAAGTCATTCTTCTTTTTGGACAGGGACCTAAATTGAGCAATTTAAATATATAATCAATTGTTCCACTCTATCTTAAGAGACACAAATGACTGCAAGCTGAAGCAACACAAATGAGGCACAGATTTTTAGCACAGCAGGTAATTAACCCCTGCAACAATGTGCCTGGCGATACGGTGGATTTTTTTGTTATCATATTAAAACTTTAAACTAAGACTGGCTAGCTTTCTCACAGAAATTATGGTCTTGGGGTGCAGACACTATTAGCTGAGTTTCTATGGCCTGTGTTTTGCAGGTCAGACTAGATGATCATAATTGTTCCTTCTGGCCTTGTACCTATGAACAGCTGGCTGCTATGAAGGAATGGATTCATCTGGAACTGAGTCAATCATTTTTGTCAATGCCTTACCTTCAGCACACTGGCAAACTTCTGCATGGCACAGTTTTGATAACATGGCACTCTGTCTGGGTGCATTGTAAAATACACTGCATTTTCTACCTAAAGAAATGAATCAAAATTGGAAAAGGTAGCACTAGGTCACACCACTTTGTTTTCACTACTGTTGTTACTGTGCTAACTAGATTAAAGCAAGTAATAGTATCCCACCTGCAGTCTTACAGTGTAGACATTACTTGAAAGTCCCTATCCTCACTATGGGTGGAGGATGTGTACACCGAGAACAGCATGCACAGACATTTTCTCTGAACAGTCTCTCCTTTATTTTTCACCCACCAAGAGCCATACGCTGACCGTTTACCTTTACTCTGGCGTAATCAGAACTTCAGTTCCGTTTTGGCTCAAATGTCTGATTGCTCAAATACTGATGGGTCAGCCTTCAGACACAGAGTCAACCAAGTGTAATTTAACCCAGTTTCTATCTGCCTATTGCACCAACTCCCCATTGTCCTCTTCCTCCTTTCCAGGCTACTTTACTTTAGCATCTAAAATGGAACCTTAGACATTGAGATAGAACTAAGAAATACATCCTATACTTGTATAGTTTACAGGAAGCTGCTGCAGACGACCCCAGCCAAAGCCCCAGAATCACAGTGCTAAATTCTGGGTGCTTCTAAACTCTGTATCTGGATTTTGCAACTGGCACCTATTTTTAGACTGGGCTATACCAAAAACCAAAGCATCCTATTTATCCTAAAACTTGGAAATCCATATCTAGATGTTAATTTTGAATCTCGGTTCCATTTCTAGACATCAAATGTGTAAATGAATTACTCTGTCTTACCATGTCTGTAGAATGCCTAGCATAACCAAGCCTCAATCCTGATTGGGAACTCTGGATTCTACTGGAAGGCATGTCATACTTTAGAGTTAGATGTCACCTTTCTATAAAGAACTTCTAAGAAGCCTAGCTGAGTTGGAGGGTTGGGTAGTGCAAAGGAAAATAGAAGGCCTAATAAACAGAGCACACTGGTTAACAGAACCACAGTGGAAAGCTTCAAGGGGAAAGCATCGTGTAAAACATTTACTGCAAATGCCATCATCATATAGGGCACTACTTGATCACTGTGCTAACACTCCCATCAGAGGCCAAGGTCTGAATCAACACTGACACTGAACTAGTCTCTTTGGCCCAGATCCTCAAAGGTATTTAGATGCTTAATTCCCATTTGATGTATTCCATTAGACACCTAAGTCCTTCTGAGAACCTGGGCCATTGTCCTAAGAGCTGATCCCGGGGGCAAATTTGGGGAAGATTGGTCTACTGCTGCTGGTGCTCTATGTCACCTGTGGAGGCCAAGCAAGAAAAGCTCACTTAAAAATAACCCATACAAGTGAAAATAAGCATTTTCAACCCCCTCCCACCCCGTAATAAAGGCAATTCCAAAGCTCACTTCTTGAAAAGATCTCTATTTCAATGCTGCTTGCTGTGACATTACTAATCATTATTCAGAGGGAAGTTGTTTTCTCAAGCAATGTAAGAAAAATACCGATTCGTACACTGTATTCCAATACACCAGGGTTTCCGCTCAATGGACAGCAGAGAAAAAAATTAGTCTTGGCATCATGCTCTTTCTAAATAGCTTTGCATTCTTTTTTTTTTTCCTCTACCACTAGCTCAGCTTACCAGGGTTGTAAAAATCATAGAGGATGGCATTTGCTGGCTGTACTAGGCCCATGGGATTGGTCTGCTTAGCCCCAAATGACACACAGTCTGGTTCAGCTCCATTACTGAGCTGCAGAAAAAAACCAAATAAGAACAACATGTATTATGAAGAGAAATTGGTGCTCCTCAACACTTTTTTTTTTCCTGACAGCGTGGGTGAATCAACAGGCTGCTGCAGCCACAGGTGCATATAAGACTGTTCTTTCCCCCATTTTGGGGAGCTTTAAATCCACAGGCTACAGACTTGCTATTAAAGAATAAACAGTTGGGAGCCCCTGACTCGGGAACATATCCCTATTCATAAGAGCACTCGCTTTATTTTAAGCATGTACTTAAGTTCCATTGAAGTCATCCTGACCAGGAAAGGAGGCATAAATGCTTTCCTGAATCAAGGCCTAACACTCCAAAGTCGTTCTGGGCCAGTATGCACCCATTCATTTACAGAACTAAGGGACAGCTGGTTGACTGAAATGTTCTCCCACAGGCTTCAATCTCCCTGGACACTCAGTGGCAGATTTAAGGGTGACACTTCTGAAACAAAAAAATTTCAGAAATCAAATAGAGAGAGAAATCTCTGAGCTGCAATTTATTTGCAAAATTGACTCCATTAACCATGGATTAAACGGAGACTGGGAGTGGCTAGCAGCTTACAAAGACAGTTTCTCTGCTCTGGGTGTTGATAGATCCCCATTAGACGCTAACAATGGCTCACATCCCCCTGTCTGATCTGACTTGTTTTTGATTCTTTTGATAAATACTGTTGATACTAGACAATTTCCACCTTGCTGAATAGACCTTGTCAGCTTTGGCCCTCCCCCTTTATTGGGACCCCACTCTTTAAATACCCCTCTGAAACCATCCCCCCCCCACTCATGCATCTGGTGAAGCGGGTCTTTGCCCACGAAAGCTTATGCTCCAAAATATCTGTTAGTCTATAAGGTGCCCCAAAACCTTTTGTTGTTCTTGAAGCTGCAGATGAACACGGCTACCTCTCTGATACTTGTCATTGATCTGAGTGGTAGTGTCAACAATATATAGTTTTAAAAGCTATGCCTGTGTACATACATAACCCACACACTTCCTGGGTATAGGTCACTGTCCCATGTAGTGACACCTAGACTACTTACATCTAGAAAGAACAAGTCTCCTCTACAGCCTGAGCTGAGAGGCAGATAGCTTCTGGATCAAACTGTAGAGGCTCATGCCCTGAGGTACCAGATTCAAGTCCACCAGTGAGCAGTTAAACACACTCTCTTCTTTATTATGTTAACTGACAGAAGTTGGAAAAAGTCGTACAAGATTCACTCACCTCTCCAAAGTAGAGCAAAACCTTTCCTTCTTTATACTCAAAGTGGTCGATGTACTGGTCTGCAGACTTCACCAACTACAAAAACAGAAAACATCATTTTTACCTGCATTTAAAATATATTATGGCTTATGTTGCCTCTTTTAAACTGCTCAGCTGTATATTGTGTTGGACTGGTAGATTCTTCCTTGGAAAGAAAAATTCCTTCGTTTGCTATTCCTTTAAGTGGTGAAGGGCCTAGGCATTTTTCTAGATAAGTATATGGGGGGACTGCATGCTCATTTTTATTGTAGTTTATTTAATCCATTTATGAAGGGTGTATTGTTAGCATATAATAGTCATAAGACAAAAGAGTTCAACATACTAAGATTCCAATTGACTCAAGCAGCCAAACAACATGCAGTCAGAGACTACTTTAAAAAAAGTCTAGGAGGACAAACTCAACAGTTGTCAAACAAGCCATCTATCAACAAAAGGAATCAAACCGTAACTAAGGGTATGTTTATGCGATATGAGCTGATGATACAATTTTCTCAGCTCACTTGCATAAGCCCTAATGTAGTCGTGCAGCCTCAGGAGAACGGACATGGGGAGTGACAGCATGCAGTGTCTATGCTACAAAGTTATACTGGCAAAAGTCCTGTGCGTACAGAGCTGCCACTGAGGCTATATTGGCAGAGCGTGTTCATACTCAACTACTTGTGCCTGTGCCTTTTGTCTGCACAGCAATTGTACTGGTAGTCATCCCAGTATTCTTCACGATATCTTCAGATGTACTTGTGGAACATTATTGTGGTGCATTATGGGATCCTGTCATGCCTCTCAGGGAACTGTGTGAGCCTTCGGTTAAATTCTCTGTTCTAGCCCATTGGTAACCATCTTCAATGTAAGGACAGATACTGTTTTATTTTCAAGACCAACTCAACTGAGTATGCCTCGATAGTGAATGCAGAAGCTGCTTTGTTACTCCTATTCATGGAACATCTGCACTTGGGGGAGGAGCAGTTTTTGGACCCATCAATTAAGCACCAATTGGTGGAAACAGACTGTCATGGAAACCTGTGATAATCAGTAGTAGCTCCGGTATGGATGTCCTCATTCCTAAAGCTATGTGCTCACCTCAGAAGTCAAAGTGGCCAACTGAAATAATTCCAATTTCAGATTTAGACCCTAGTACAGCAAAGTCCCTAAATAGGTGAAAAATACCTTTCAAACCACTGAGACTATTCACATGTTCAAAGTTAGGCATGTACTTAAGTACCTTGCCACATTAGGGACTTAGCTAACCATGTAAAGAGTCCACGAGGTGGGAAGCTATATTCCTGCTATGGACATGCCCTCAGATTTTCCTTGGCTGCGTATTTCCAGAGAAAAGTTTGGTTCTTTCCACAATGAAGATATGTCTATCTTGATTCTCCTTATTCCCTTTATTATTCTGTAAACTTTAAGGAGGTCTGGGGCTACTCTGTACTCTTGCGTTAAAGACAGACTCCCAAAGGGCTGTGCAAAAATAATGAATTACATTACAGATGTCAATGAAAGAAATGTTCCTCACCTGCTCAAGTTCGGTTGTGTCAGGTTCCAGGCCACTTAAAAGTGAGAGATCAACTAGAGACATTTTTGGTATATTGGGACCTGCGGACCTTTTAGAGAAAGTTGCTGTCAGTAGATGCTTACATTGCACAATGTATGCAGGATTATTGTAGCCTTGTCAGTCCCAGGACATTACAAACACGAGGTGGGTGAGGTAATACCTTTTATTCCATTGGTGACAGAAAGAGATTAGCTTTCTGTTCAACCTTATCTCTCACTCACTATTGGGAATTGGCCCAGTAAAAGGCATTACTTCCCTACACCTTGACTCTCTACATTGCACCTTCACATTTTGTCATCTAAAAAAAAAACTTGTCCATTCTTGTCTGGTGATGATGATGAAACAGATTGTGATTCCTATTGTTAATGAGCACAATCCAAAGTTTTCCTAGTGGGCCTCCCATATCCACCCTGGAAAATAAATTAATGCCTCGATATTGAATTCCTAAACATGCAACTGTCATGTTTTTCTAATGCACTTTCATTCCACTCATTTCCCAGATCCTTGAAAGGTGGATTATTTTTGTTGAGCCATCCCCAAGAAGCTGCAGCTGATGGTGGTATTTTACATTTACATAGTGCTTGGCAAACAATGAGCTCAGCTTAACAGAGAAATCTTTGATGAGCTAAAATACGAAAAGGAAGAACGAGAAGTGGAAACTTGGAGAGATAACTACGGAACAGTATAAAAACATTTCTTGAGCATGCAGGGGTATAAACAGGAAGGCCACAGTACAGCTGGGATTGCAGCTAGCAAGGGATGCGAAGGATAACAACAAGGGCTTCTACAGATACGTTAGCAACAAAAAGAAGGCCAGGGGAAGTGTGGGCCCCTTACTGAATGGGGGAGGCAACTTAGTGACAGATGATGTCGAAAAAAAGCTGAAGTACTCCTTTTTTTTTGGCCTCAGTCTTCACAAAGTCAGCTCTCAGACTGCTTCACGGGGCAGCACAGTATGGGGAGGAGGTGAGCAGCCCTCAGTAGTGACAGAACAAGTTGAGAACTATTTAGAAAAGCTGGACATGCACAAATCCATGGTGCCAGATCTAATGCATCCAAGAGTGCTGAAGGAGTCAGCTGAGGTGATTGCAGAGCCACTGACCATTATCTTTGAAAACAGTTGGTGATCGGGGGGAGGTCCCAGACTGTTAGAAAAGGCAAATGTAGTGCCCTTCTTCAAACAGGGGAAAGAGGAGGGTCTGGGCAACTGCAGACTGGTCAGCCTTACCTCAGTCCCTGGAAAATCATGGAGCAGGTCCTCGAGGAATCAGTTTTGAATCACATAGAGGACAGGAAGGTGATTAGGATTCACCAAGGGCAGGTTGTGGGTAACCAACCCTTACTGCCTTCTGTGATGATATAATGGCCCCTGTGGATATGGGGAAAGTGGTGGACATGGTATACCTTGGTGTAAACAAAGTATGGCTTGGATGAATAGACTATAAGGTGGATAGAAACCTGGCTAGATTGTTGGGCTCAGTGGGTACTGATCAACCGCTCTGTGTCTGGTTGGCAGTTGGTATCAAGTGAAGTACCCCAAGGATCAGTCCTGGGGCTGGTTTTGTTCAACATCTCTATTAGTGACATGGCTGATGGGTCAGTTTGCTCTTCAGTCAGTTTGCAGATGACTCTAAGCTGTGGGGACAGGTAGATATGCTGGAGGGTAGGGACAGAGTCCAGAGTGATCAAGATAAATTGGAGGACTGGGCCAAAAGAAATCTAATGATGTTCAGTAAGGACAAGTTCAGAGCCTGCACTGCGGTTGGAAGACCCCCAAGCACTGCTACAGGCTGGGGACTGACTGGCTAAGCAGCAGTTGCACAGAAAAGGACCTGGGGATTACAGTAGATGAGCAGCTGGACATGAGTCAGCAGTTGCCTTTTGTTGCCAAGAAGGCTAATAGCATATTGGGCTGCATAAGAAGGAGCATTGTCAAGAGATTGAGGAAAGTGATCATTCTTCTTTAGTTGACACTGGTGAGGCTACATCTGGAATACTGCATCCAGTTTTGGGCCCCCCACTGCAGAAAGGACCCTCCTTACGCACTAGGGCTAGGCCCAGGGCTACAGATGAAGCGACAACATCTCTCCAAGAACAAACCAGTTCAGCATTATGAATGGGACAGCTGGGGTAAATGGTACCTTTATCACCACTGAGCTGCTAATTTCCTGAATATGAGCAATCAATCAAGAGACAGCTGCCTCCCCTCTGCCCCTCAGGGCATTCAGCCAGACATTACCAAACAATGGTTTGGTAACAGTCACAGCAGCCAGTTTCCTCATGGCCATAGTTAATGAGCATATACACATATTACTGTAGGAGACCCCCACCCAACAGCTTCGGGATGACTTCATTGAACAGCCTCCTATCCATAATGCAACACCTATTGGCCCTTTCAAAGTGCCCTTTTTATACCTTGATCCCATGAGGCACTAAGTGTCCTCACCTCCGTCTGCTGTATGCAGGGTTGGTTGTAGCTGTGTGAGTCCGAGGCCCAACATATTAGAGAGAAAAGGTGGGTAAGGGAATATATTTTAATGGTTCAGCTTCTGTGGGGAATGACACAGGCTTTCCAGTAAAACAGAGCTCTTCTTCAGGTCAGACCCAAGTGGCTGAAAAGCCTGTTTCTCTCATCAACAGAAGCCAGTCCAATAAAAGATCTTACCTCACTCAGCTTGTCTTTCACCTCCCACTGATACACATACAGAACAAAAGCGAGTGACGGAGTCCTGCCTAAAACTGTGAGCTCATCATCATCATCAATAACCATGTGCTCAGCGCCCATTGGTGTCTGATGCCTCTCTCACTATTTCCTTCCAAAGCTGTGAGCTGCCCCAGCTTAAAAGCCACCATTGTGTATGTGTAGGGAGAGAGTGAAACTGCAGCCTGAATCTCTTCTTGCCCAATGGGATCCAGTTCCTCTACTACACAGCTACCAGTTTCTCTTCATTCCCATGGTTCCAGTAGGACCGAGGGCACTGTGAGCCATGCCTTTCCCTCTGGTGTCCACACAGCAGCAGGAGTTCAGGTCTATCTCTGGAGAAGCACTGCCACCAATAGTAAATGGAGTAGCTTTTTTCCAGGGAATTAATAAGTGCTGGGGAAGGAGAAGAATGTGTGACACCTGCAGGGAGAGGGATGTCATTCACAAAGGCCGCACATCAATATTCCATAGCCTGTAAACGATACTAATGCTGCTAAATTCCCCTCTTCATTGGTGTAATTTATTGAGTTGTGTTGTTTACATATGCTGAATTGCAACCAGCTCTGAGGTGGAGGGCAGCAGCCAAGTGAACAGGTGGCATACAACACAGGTATGGGTAAATAAAACAGGAGTTAATATTTGATCAAGAACACAGGGGCAAAATCTTACATCAGAACAGACAGACAGACAGACAAATGATTCCTTCATGTTAAGTAGATCAGAGAGGAACTTGGTGCTTAAGATCCCACGTGAATGGTCTATATGCCACACATTGGATGGAAATCAACTTTAGTGTCTCGGAGGAGGAGTAACTGAGCCAACACGCCAGAATTTGAACCTGTGCTTCTGGAATGACTAGGTAGGTGTTTCTCAATGACGGCTGAACTCACAAACATAACAAAGAGCAGAAAACAATGTGCAACCCCTAATAAAATTAATCTAGTCCAAAACCTACCTTACACAGACTTTGTATCGTAATGATTCTGTTTTATCAGCAACAGGCACATCTCTTTTCCTTCTATTGCGGATATCAAACCATTCTATGTTGCTTATGGGCTCGTCTCTTCTGGTCCCCATTGCACGGTCTTCTTCATAATCATAGTACTCTTCCTCATAGTCCTGAGCACCTGGAGATTAGACCAAATCAGACCCACGCAGACTTAGATGAAAGGCTTGCAGGTTCCACTCCTCTTTGCACTTTGTGCGAGATCAGAACTGACTCGTGCCACCTCCACTGGCTTTGCAAATTTCATTTTCCTTGGTCTAATTATAGAATCATAGAACTAGAAGGAACCTGAAGAGGGCCACAGATTCAGTCCCCTGCACACATGGCAGGACCAAGCACCATCTAGACCATCCCTGATAGATGTCTATCTCATCTGCTCTTAAATATCTCTCGTGATGGAGATTCCACAACCTCCCTAGGCAATTTACTCCAGTGTTTAAAGACCCTGACAGTTAGGAAGTTTTTCCTAATGTCCAAGCTAAACCTTCCTCACTACAATTTAAACCCACTGATTCTTGTCCTATCATCAGAGGCTAAGGAGAATAATTTTTCTCCTTCCTCCTTGCAACAACCTTTTAGATACTTGAAATCTGTTATTGTGTCCCTTCTCAGTCTTCTCTATTCCAGACCATAAAAATCCAATTCTCCCAATCTTACAGGTAGCTCTTGTTTTCTAGACTTTTAATGATTTTTGTTGCTCTTCTTTGGACTTTTTCCAATTTCTCAACATCTTTCCTGAGAAGTGGCTCCCAGAACTGGACACAATACTCTAGTTGAGGCCTAATCAGACTGAAGTAGAGTGGAAGAATTATTTCTCTTGTCTTGCTTACAACACGCCTGCTAATACATCCCAGAATGATGTTACAGTATTGATTCAGACTTAGCTTGCAATCCATTGTGACCCCTAGATACCTTTCAACAATACTCCATGCTCAGTAGCTATGTATGCAATTGATTGTTCCTTGCTAAGTGGAGTTCGTTCCATTTGCCCTAATTGAATTTCATCCTGTTTACCACAGACCTTTTTTCCAGTTTGACCAGACCATTTTGAATTATAAACCTACCCTGCAAAGTACTTGCAAGTTGCAAACCCTCCCAGAGTGGTATCACTCGAAAACTTTGTGAGTGTACTCTTTATACCATTATCTAAATCACTGATGAAAACATTGAGCAGAACTTGTCCCTGCAGAACCCCTTCCAGTATGACCATGAACAACTAGGTAACTAATCTCAGGAAAAAGTTATCCACCCATGTCATAGTATTTGTATCCATAGTTTGTTAATAAGAAGATCATATGAGACTATCAAATCCTTACTAAAGTCTGGATACACCACATCTACCGCTTCTCCCCATCCACAAGGCCTGTTACCTTGTCAAAGAAAGCTATCAGGTTGTTGTGACAGGATTTGTTCTTGACAACTACATGATGATTATTACTGATAATCTTATTATCTTTCAGATGTTTGCAAACCAATTCCTTAATTACAGTAATCCCTCAAAACGCACAATTTCAAGTTCCACTTAACTCACATTAATGTGAGTTAATGCAACTCAAAATCCTGTTCCCCCGGCCCTGACTCACCATGTCCCATCCCACGTAGCCCTTGTTCAACCCCCTGTACAGCCCTGGTTCCAACACCCTCCACCCTTGTTCAAATCCTCCTGGCCCCATTTCACTTCCATTCCACATGGCTTCTGCTCAGCCTCTGCCTGGCCCTGGCCCTGACTCCACACCCCATGTGGGGTCCTGGTTCACCCTCACCCCATCTGGCTCCAGCTACCCCCTTTCCCAGCTCCGACTCAACCTCCCAAAGGTCTGTGCAGCCCCAGCTCACCACCCTCTGCCCTCCCTGCAGCCCTAACCCACCCCAGGCTTATCCCCCTGCTCTGCTTCCATGGTCCAAGGACTTACCTTTCAAAAGGAGCTCCAGGTGCTCCTGCTGCTTCCCTGGCTGCAGAACGTGCATTCCACCATGGAAAAAACCCGCCCCCCGACTTGTGCAAAATGCGAGTTATGCAAGGGTGCATGGAAACCTAACTCTTGCATAATCTGAGGGTCTACTGTATTTGTTCCATTATCTTTCCTGGCACAGAAAGTAAGCTGACTGGTCTGCAATTCCCTGGGGTGCCCTTATTTCCCTTTTCATAGCTGGGCACTATCTTTGTCTGTTTCCAGTCTTCTCAGTCTATGTAGCTGGTCAACAAAACTTTTGTCATTCATGGGCGCTTAAGTCTACCCCCTTCCAAACAACAAAAGTTCTGTGACATTAAGTGAAATTGCCAAGGCTGCTTTGTCTGCAGCAGCATTCTACTGCCAACCATGCAAAAGCTGGTAATGAGGACAGAGGTATTTTGTCAGCAGAAGTAAAGACCAACAGAAGTCACATGGGCTGACTTTTAGCAACAGGGCTATGTCAACACAGCCTAGTCTCTAAAAGCTGCATAGTGCAGACATATCCTGGAATCTCTTCTGTATTCCATGACTTTTCAAAGACAATTGCTCTTGGCTCAGGTATCTTCACAGCCATCTCCTTCGCTACATCTACACTATAGAGTTTTGCAGACAAAACTGGGGTTTGTCAACAAAACTGGCAGAGCATCTACACACAAAATGTGTTTGTCGGCAGAAAATGTTGACAAAAAAGCTGTGTAGAAGCTCCAGGGGACCTTTTTGTTGACAGAGCTCCAGTTCATACAGGGAGAAGAGAGAGTTGTGTGTCTTTGGGTTAAGCTTAGAAGTGGAAGCAACAGAGAGGATGTTGTGTTAGGTGTCTGCTCTAACAGACAGATAGATGACGTATACGAGAATTTCTTCAGACGGCTAAGACAAGCTTCCGAATCACAGGCCCTGGTTCTCATGGGAGATTTTAATCATCCAGAAATTTGTTGGGAAACCAATACAGCAGCACACAGACAATACAGGAAGTTTTTGGAGAATGTTGGGGATAACTGCATGGTACAAGTGCTGAAGGAAACAACCAGGGCCATGTGCAGCTTGACCTGCTGCTCACAAACAGGGAAGAACTAGTACGAGAAATAGAAGTGAGTGGCAACCTGGGCTGCAGTGATCATGAGATGGTAGATTTCAGGATTCTGACAAAAGGAAGAAAGGTGAGCAGTAAAATACAGATCCTTGATTTCAGAAGATCAGAGTTCAGCTCCCTGAGAGAGCTCATGGGCAGGATCCCCCGGAAAGCTAATATGAAGGGGAAATAAGTTCAGGAGAACTAGCAGTGTTTTAAAGAGGTCTTATGGAAGGCACAGGACCAGACCATTCCGATGCACATTAAGAAAAGCAAATATGGTAGGCAACCAGCTTGGCTTACGAGGGAAATCCTTGGAAACCTTAAATTCAAAAAGTATGTATACAAGAAGTGGAACCTTGGATAGCTGACTAAGGAGGAGTATAAATATATGGCTGGAGAATGCCAAGGGGTAATCAGGAAAGTGAAAGCAGAACTGAAACTGCATCTAACAAGGAATGTGAAGGGCTTCTACTGGTATGTTAACAATAAGAGGGTTATCAGGGAGGGTGTGGGCCCATTACTGGATGAGGGAGGTAACTTGGTGACAGATGATGTGGGAAAGGCTGAAGTACTCAACAAATGTCTTTTTTTTGCCTCAGTCTTCATGGACAAGTTCAGATCCCTGACTACAGCACTAGGCAATTCAGTATGGGAAGGAGGTGGGCAGCCCTCGGTGGGGAAAGAATGGGTTAAGAGCTATTTAGAAAAGCTAGATGCACAGAAATCCATGGGTCTGGATTTAATGTATCCAAGGGTATTGAAGAAATTGGCAGAAGTCATTGCAGAGCCTTTGGCTATTCTCTTTGAAAGCTTGTGGCAATCGGGAGAGGTACCGTATGACTGGAAAAAGGAAAATGTAGTGCCCATCTTTAAAAAAGGAAAGAAGAACAATCCAGGGAATTATGGATGGGTCAGCCTCACTGCAGTCCCTGGAAAAATCATGAAGGGAATCCTCAAGGAATCCATTTTGGAGCACTTGGAAGAGGGGAAAGTGATCAAGAGTAGTCAACATGGATTCACCAAGGGCAAGTTGTGCCGAACCAATGATGATTAGTTTCCATGATGAGGTAACTGGATGTGTGGACATGGGGAAGTCAATGGATGTGATATACCTTGACTTTAGCAAAGCTTTTGATACAGACTTCCACAACATTCTTGCCCATAAGTTAAGGAAGTATGGATTGGATACATGGACTGTAAGGTGGATAGAAAGCTGGCTTGGTGGATGGGCCCAACGGGTAACGGTCAATGGTTCAGTATCTGGTTGGTCATCGGTTTCAAGCGGAGTGCCCCAAGGATCAATTCTAGGGCCAGTATTGTTCAACATCTTTATTAATGCTCTGGATGAGAGGATGGATTCCACCCTTAGCAAATTTGCAGATGACTCTAAGACGGGGGGCCAGGTAACATTGGAGGGTAGGAGTAAGGGTCCAGAGTGACCTTGACTAATTGGAGGACTGGGACAAAAGAAATTTGATGAGGTTCAACAAGGAGAAGTGCAGAGCCCTGCACTTGGGACAGAAGAATCCCAAGCACTGTTATAGGCTGGGGACTGACTGGCTAAGTAGCAGTGCAGCAAGAAAGGACCTGGAGATTACAATGGATGAGAGGCTGGATATGAGTCAACAGTGTGTCCTTGTAGCCAAGAAAGCTAACAGCATATTAGGATGCATTAGGAAAAGCATCTCCAGCAGACCTAGAGAAGTTATTTTTCTCCTCTACTTGGCACTGGTGAGGCCACATCTGGAGTGTTGAGTCCAGTTCTGGGTCCCCCAGTATAGAAAGGATGTAGATGCATTGGAGAGGGTTCAGTGGAAGGCAACAAAAATGATTAGGGGGCTAGAGCACATGACCTATGAGGACAGGCTGAGAGATTTGGGCTTATTTATGTAGTACTGCCTCTGGGTACTACATTTAGTTTGCAGAAGAGAAGACTGAAGGGCAATTTTATTGCAGTCTTCAACTTTCTGAAAGGTGCTGTAAAGAGAATGGAGACAGACTGTTCTCAATGGTGACAGATGACAGAACAAGGAGCAATGGTCCGAAGTTACAAAGGGAGAGGTGTAGGTTGGATATTAGGAAAAACTGTTTCACCAGGAAGGTGGTGAAGGGCTGGAATGTGTTAATAAGAGAGGTGGTGGAATTTCCATCCCTAGAGGTTTTTAAATCCCAGCTTGATGTAATCATGGCTGGGATGATTTAGCTGGGGTTAATCCTGCTTTAGGTAGGGGGCCTGGACTAGATGACCTCCTGAGATCCCTTCCAGCCCTAGAATTCTCTGATTCTTCCTATTTGGTTTTAGGAAAAAGGGACTTTTGAAGTAGGAGGGTCCTTTTGAAAGGCCCCATTCACATAGGCAGTGTTCATTCCAAAAGTGGTGCTTTCAAATTGCATGTGGCTGCTGTTAGAATGGAGATACATGTCTCCTAGAGGTGGAAGGGACCTCAGGAGGTCATCTAGTCCTGTCCCCTGCCCTCTTAGCAAGACCATGCACCATCCCTGACATCTATTTGCCCCAGCCCCTAAATGGCCTCCTCAGAATTAAGCTCACAGCCCAGGGTTTAGCAGGCCAATGCTCAAACCACTGAGCTATCCCTCCCCATGCATTTATGTCAGCACCTCATTAAGCATCTTCCGAAGTGCCTCATTAACATGCCCCCCTCTGAAAGGAGGGGGCATGTGTAGACACAGCGTCAGTGCTTAGCCAAATTTGCCACCTTTAAAAATGGATGCTCTGGTTTCTTTTCACTTACTTGAATATTGGACATTTCCTTCCATTTCCACTTTCAGAATCAAATCATTACATATGCTGTTCCCCGTCCCCGTGGAATAATATAGTTTTTGAATCTTAAATGAAAAATAGAACACCATAAAAGCTTCTTTAAATAACAAAGTGTGTAACCTACCAGGTTTGCAGTAATCCATTCCCACGTACTGGAAACTACATGTGATTAAGGAGAGTAACTAGTTTCAAGCAGGTTTGTACTTGGTGCAGTTCAGCTGTGCCACTGATGCAGCTACCAGTGCTATCACAGCTACTGTGCTATTTATGCTTATAATAGTTCAATAAAAGCTACCAGAAATGTGTGTACATGAGCAGGGGAATCGGATTAGTATCCTCTATAAGTGGTGTGCTTGGACAGCCACTCAAGAGAGATTCAAATACCTCCCAGCTGATTAGCATATCTGCACAACTGGTGGTGCACATTTGCTTGTGCCTCATTGCACATAAAATTATTCTGCACCATGGATGGAAAAATCTGCACACGGCTGGAAAAGATTGGAGGGAACACTGCATCCCCCATAGCTCATACTGTAGTCATAGCTACAGATTAGCTCCTGATGAATGCAGTGGATGCAATAATAGCAACAATGGGCAATATTCAAAGACCGAAATGGCCTCGACCCAGCCGCTTCTGAGGTTCCCTCCCTGTTCCCCACTAACAACACTCAGTGGAGGCGGTCAAACTGAAGTAATTTCTGTATAACAAATAGCTATCAAGCTACTCTCCATGAGGCTTCATAGACTTTGGAATTTTTCCCTGCAGCTGGGTCCAAAAGAGGCAAAATCTTCGACCTTCAGGACACCCTGCATCTATTTTCGAGGGTTTAGTGGGAAGGTAGAGGTGCATGAGGGCAGAGTCTCCCTCAATAACAGGGTATTGATTGTTTTGTATAGTTGCTGTTTGGTAGGATCTGGGAGGAAGTGAGGCTGCCTGTCCTGTATGTGATTGGAAATGATGGTGGGGCAGGTGCTTACTAGGGTGACTGAGTACTATTTTGTTTGTGAAAAAGAACATTAAAATAAAACATGTAAGCTTCCAAACTCCATCTTACACTCAGCGTCCCATTTCCTTTGCCCTTCACAGTCACTTCAACTTTGTTTCCAAGGTCAAACTGCAAACCAAAGCAAAGAGTGGACATTTAACAGGGTGGCCATTCTTCTGGTTGTCTTCTTCCTGTGATCCCTGAGAATCTTGGTTGTGGTTTGAGACCTGGTCAGCCTGCACCATGTTAGAAGGTACTCTTCTTTTCCCATGGGTTAGATGCCATTGAGATTCCTCCTCCCTAGAGCAGGATTGTAACAGTTCCCTGTCACTCAGGGAACTATGGGCATGTCTTCCCCAACCTCTCTAAAGTGACCCTTGCAGCAGGAGGTGGGGGGCATTTTTCCACATGTCACTGCAGGGTCAGGATAAAGGACCTATTGTCTCCATTCCCTCCCCTAAGATGACTCTGAATGAGCAGAGGGCTGCAGCAGTCCTTCCCATTGGAAGAAAAGCAGCAATATGAATATCTGAGAGAGATAGAAATGGGCCTATAAGTAGCAACACTGACAGGTGCCATCAGCCCCAGGGCAAGGTGGGAGGGGGTTCCCGGCTCTGTGTCCAGAAGGGGTGGGGCCAATAGCAGAAGGTGCAGGGCCAAGGGCTGTCAGCCCTCAGTGCCCCCTGTACCATGATGCTGACTTCCCCTGACTCCCTGACGGTTGCTGGCAGCCGGAACAGCACTGCTGCAGCATTTCAAAGGGGCCTGGAGCTCCTGGCCCCTTTGAAACAGCAGGCCGGGGCAATTGTCCCCCCTTGTCCCTCCCTTTGGCAGCCCTGCCTACAAGAGCCAAATATAGTTCTTACACAGAAAATTGGCTGCAGCCAAAATACATCCAGATTGCCCAGAAGGGAACACCTTCCCTCGGTTTGCAAATTAAGAAATAGCACAATAAAAGCGTGAATACCTGTAGTTGTTCCTGAATCTGGACTCTATTGCTGTTCAGGTTGATATAGTGCTTTCTGTGTGTTCCAGGCAGGCCCAACGCAAGATTCAGAATGGTGGGATCATTTTCTATAGTCTGTATGCTATACTGAGACAAAGCTTCCAAGGCCACCACCGTATCCTAGGTGAGATTGAAATACAAATGAACACCAGCCACACTGGAGTGTTTCAGCAGTAGCCAATTACTCTAGTCCCCTCATTCGGCTCTCTCCTTTCTAGATCTCTGTTCTTTTAAACTTCTGTCTTTGAGGACTCCACATATCCCCACTCCCTCAATCCATTCACCTTATTTTCCAGATTCTCCTGTTTGCATTTTGAGCCAGATTCCCAGTGACTATACATTGTCATAGCTCCATTAAAGTCACAGAGCCCTCACTAGCACTGTTTCTTTCCTAGCGACAAATTCTCAGATGATTACTTAGGGACTTCCAGATTTGCTTCAACATGGGCTTCAGATCAAAAAAAGCAACTTGCTACCAATGGGAAATTCACTTTCACCCCATAATATTATGATCCAGAACAGCTAATAAAGGCCTGCCTGGTTGGACTTGCAGAAATATTTATCTTTCCATTTTTATTGAACATGCAATTATGGGGGATTCTGACAGTATTTTTCTCCCCTTTCCACTGAAAAAAAAAGATACCTGTGTAGAACAGTATCCACCACCATATTGCCGCTTTTCTGTTAACCATGTAGCAATAGGCTCTGCGTAGGTAATATCCTTCTGGAGTAACGTCTGAAGCAATGCATAAGCGGTAGCTTCTATAGAAGCTGCATCTTCACCATTTCCCCAGTAGCGCTGTTGCATTGCTGAAACAACCACTCAGTCTTCATTCAATTCAGGGAAGACATTTTCCAAAAAAATTATTTCAATTTAGCTCAATTAAAAAAAAAATTGGAAAAAATAGCAATGATTCCACCCAAGGCACAGCCACCGCTGCTTTGATGGTATACATAGATAGGGGAACCAAAGGCTATTGCAAAGTCCGATTTCTAACAAAGTTGTTATTTAAATTCAGTCATTTTAACATTGGTCACTATGTATGGACCCTGATGTTAGAAAGCACTGATCACAAGGCATGCAACACCTACTTAGTGTAGTGCTAAGACTGTTTCTGGGGTAACTTAAAGGTAGAATTGCTATTCCAATAGTTTTAAAGTTAGTAATCTGCATACTAACTACATTAAACATGCTGGGCTTATCGTACTTGATCTTATTTTTAATGTCCTTGCTCCCAAGCGCTTATGTTGGGAAGAACACTTTATAAATTGAATCAGCAGTGTAAGAATAATTATTACCTGCATCAAGTGTAGAAATTTCTCTTAAAATCTGTTCTGCCCGTTTGGCTTCTAAGCTATTGCGTTTCACAAGAGACAATGCATAAGCAGAGATTGTGACTGAGTAGAAGTTCAGCTGAGGCGACAGTTGTCTATTCACATAAGCAAAAGCTTTTTCAATGCCTCGTTTCTGAGGAAATAAAAATGGATCACTTTGGAGAGTGGTACAAAACCTGTACACAAGTTACACTGATTTGAATGCCAATTAGGGCTGTCAATTAATCATGGTTAACTCACACGATTAACTAAAAAACTTAATTGCAATTAAAAATTCATAGTTAATCACAGTTTTAATTGCACTGTTAATGTAATAAGAATTAAAATTTATTAAATATTTTGGAAGTTTTTCTTCATTTCCAAATATATTGATTTAAATTACAACACAGAATATAAAGTGTACATGGCTCACGTTATATTACTATTTCTGATGATAAATATTTGCACTATAAAAATCAAAAACAGAGGAAATACTGTCCTTTATTTCACCTCCAACAAGTACTGTACCCTTTATTGTGAAAGGGCAAAAATTTTGTTTTTGCTACTTAATTGCACTCATAGAAAAACAGATGAAAACTTTAGAGCCTACAAGTCCAGTCAGGCCTAATTCTTGTTCAGCCAATTGCTAAAACAAACAAGTTTGTTTACTTTTACAAGAGCTAATGCAGCCCATTTCTTATTTACAATGTCGCCTGAAACTGGGAGCAGGTGTTCACATGGGACTTTTGTACCCAACATTGCAAAGTATTTATGTTCAAGATATGCTAAACATTTATATGCCCCTTTCTAACTTTAGCCACCATTCCAGAGGGCATGCTTGCTGGCTAATGGCAATTATTTAATTAATCTATTATTTAGCTTGTGATTGAGCTCCTCGGGGGTGCGGGGCAGAATTATATATTTCCTGCTCTGTTTTACCCATGTACTAAAACATTTATGTTCTACTAGTCTTGAGCGATGACTCAACACAGTATCAGAGGGTAGCCGAGTTAGCCTGTATCTTCAAAAACAACAACAACTTCTTGTTGACTCAGCTGAGGTAATTTGTTTTAAGAACACTCTTACTGCAGATTTCACAAAACACAAAGAAGGTAATAATGTAAGATTTCTAAAGATAGCTACAGCACTTGACCCAAGGTTTAAGAAACTGAAGTGACTTCCATAATCTGAGACGGATAAGATGCAGAGCATGTTTCAGAACTCTGAAAAGAGCAATACTCTGATATGGAAATTACAGAACCCAATCCTCAAGAAAGCAAATTAACCTTCTGCTGGTAGCATCTGACTCAGGTGATGGAAATGAGCATGTGTCATGCTACACTGCTATGGATTGTTATCAAGCAGAGCCTATCATCAGCATGGACACGTCCTTTGGAATGGTGATAGAAGCATGAAGGGACGCAGGCCTTTTTAGTGAAACTGGCATGGAAATATCTTGTGATGCTGTCTACAACAGTGCCATGCAAATGCCTAGTCTCACTTTCAGGTGACACTGTGAACAAGAAGACATAAATAAACTTATTTTTCAAAGCGATTGCCTGAACAAGAAATAGGACTGAGTGGACTTATAGGCTCTAAAGTTTTACACTGTTTTATTTTGAATACAGTTTTCTTTGTACATAATTCCACATTTGCAAGTTCAAGGTTCATGTTATAGATTTCACCACAGTACTTGTATTAGTTGAATTGAAGAATTCTATTTCTTTTGGGTTTTGTATTGCAAATACATGTAATAAAATAAATACAAAGTGAGTGGTGTACACTTTTGTTCTGTGTTGTAACTGAAATCAATATATTTGAAAATGTAGAAAACATTCAAAAATATTTAAATAGATGGCATTCTGTTATTAAGTGTATGATTTATCACCTGATTAACTGCAATAATTTTTAATTGCTTGACAGCCCCATTTCCAATTAATTGTAACAATATAATACAGCTATTTGTAAAGTAAATTAATGGGAGTGAGGGTGACCCTAATGACTTTATGGTTAAGAATAGTGCAAAATAATTCTTTTTGTTGCAGATTTTGGTAGGGAATAAATGATTTCTGAGATGAGCACTGGCTTGCCTATGCTAAAATAAATGGGCTACTTGAGCTGCAGTTGTTCTGTTTACAAGGTGTACAAAATTCTCAACAGAAACTCTCTGATAGATACGTTTTCGGGCAAGATGAGCAGGCAGCTCTAGCTCCTGATTGCAATAGTTCCTAGATCTTAAATGTCTGGGAGATGAAGGCTTGGAAGACAATGCAGGAAATAGTGTGTGCCACATCAAGATACTTTAAGACGAACGTTTGCCCAGTATGTTGAAAGCGTAAAGTGCTGGAAAAATGCTAAGCAGGCACTGTTTGGCCAAAGCTGGGTTTTTAATTCAGTTTTTACTTAGTCCATTCTCAGCCAAAACTGGTAATTTGCCTGAGTGCGGGCCTCAGGATCTGGGGGTATTATCACTACTTCCGGTTCAAATCAAGACAAATAAAAGGAAATACACTTTCACACCAATGCCTAATTAAACAGTGGAAATCATTGCCACAGGATGCCATTGAGGCCAAAAACATAATAAGAGCCATAAAAAGGACTGGGTGTCAACACAGATATCAAAACCATACAAACGTATAACAGTGGATTCTAACATGGGATTTGGAAGAGAGATTAAACATTATGGGTGTGCCTATATAGCAAAACTTATTTCGAAATAACAGCCATTATTTTGAAAAAAAACGTTGTAAGTGTCCCCATGATGCACCTGCTATGTCAAAGTAATTGTGAAATAGCGGACAGCTTTTTTGGAAAAAAGGTAAACCTCACTGTACAAGGAATAGTGCCTATTTCAAAATAGGAGCACTGTAGACAGTGAATAGAGCCTATTTTGAAAAAAGCCATAGTTCACCCAATGGCTCTTTTTCTAAATAGGCTCTGTAGAGTCTGGATACACTATTTCAAAATAGTGCTTAGCTATTTTGAAATGCATTTTGTGTTATTTCAAAATAACCTATTCCAGAAACTTTCTTCTGGAATATCTTATTTTGAAATAAGGATGTGGTGTAGACATAGCTTATGCTTCCAGAGTTAAGCCAGTTTCTAATGATTAGAGTTAACAGGTCTCTTGTACTGACCACAGAAGCATCTACTGCTGGCCACTGTTGAAACAATATACTGGACTAGACGGACCCTGGGTTTGATTAAGTCTGACAATGCCTATATTCCTCTGTTCCTGCTTCCACCTAGAACCATGATTGTATTATCTCACCATGGATTACAGAATCATTATTGCATTTGAAGCTCACAGGACATGACTTTTCTACCTGGCTTCATTTTCTAACCATATTTATAGTGTTGGTATCCAAGTTCATCCATCTGTTTGATGGGAATAACAGCTCCTCCAACCTCACAGGTGCATTGTGAGGACTGATTCATTTACAAGTGAGCTCTTCAAATGGAAGCAGCTATAGAAAGGCAAAACACTTCATAAGCATGCCACTGACAATGGGGCCTGGTCCATCCAAACTTGTGTAAAATCACATTTCTCTGGGCCAGCAGTTCGTGCACTATAGAAAGGATTCACCCATGATGCTGCTGCTACCTGGCTTCCCTCCACCTCCACCCTGGAGGAGAGTAGGGTTAAAATCTACCCAGGGCTCCAGGGAAGCTTGCTAGGGGGGGCAGCCCACCGGGTGCATTGCATCCATGTATCCTCCAGCCTGCTGGCCTGCAGGGTGCCTTTTTGGGGTTGTGCAGTTTTCCCATGGTGGAGGAAACCTTGTGCCTGTATTGCACTTCTCCAGCCAAGCAGGGTGCTCTGACTGTATGTTGCCCAACAGTAAGTCAGGTTGAATCTGGCTGAAGACGTGTAAGAGCTCTGCCCTGGTGGAAATGCATCCCCAGGAGTGAAGATGAGTCCAATGACCTATTCCGGAATCTCCATGACGCTAAACTGAGTGGGCCACAGATGCCAGCATAAAACAAATATGTGAAAAAATACAGAGAAAAATTTTAAAGTAAGAGAAAGACAGGGTTCTTACCACCCCAGAAGACTTGGAGTCGCTGTAAGTCACCAAGGCCTCCTGCATGGCGATGGTTATAAAGGCCGTCAAAGTCAAATGATCTTCATCTTTCCCAACTCCACCCTAAAAGGTTAACCATGGTAAATCTTCTAGAGAAGGCATGTTTGTTTAATTATCTAATTGAACAAGCCTACTTTTGCTTGTTTGTGTGAAAAATAACCACCACCTCCCAGTCACACATTTGTTGCTAATGTTCCCACCCTAACTTCCTTCTCCATTGTCCAAGCCACACTTTTGTTCCAACACACAAGGCTTTTTCATTCATAGATTCATGGCTTTTAAGGTCTAAAAGGGCCACTGGATTTTCTTCCTAACCCTCTATAACGCAGGCCTGTACATTTACCCCATTTATTCCTATACTGAGCCCATTCATTTGTCTATGGCATATCTTCCTGGAAGGCCCCCAGCCTTGAACTGAAGACATCAAAAGATGAGAATCTGCCTCTTCCCTTGGTAGTTTGTTCCAGTATTAAATGCTGTCCTGGTCAATGTGTGCCGTATGAATTTGAATTTGTCTGTCTTCAGTTTACAGCCATTGGCTCTTGTTATGTTTTTTTTTCTGTTACATTAAAGAGCCTTTTAGCACTTGGTATTTTCACCTCATGGAGGTTTTTATATGCTATAAATTGACTGAGTACTTGATTTTCTTAATAAACTGAACTGATTAAGTTCCCTCAGTCTCTCACTGAGCAGCATCTTTTTCTGGTTCGTGAATTGTTTTGTGGTTTCTCTCTGCACCCTCTGCCTTTGGAAAGAGTCCTTAATTCCTCCCAGTCTGCCCTAAATGCTCAGCCTTTTAGAGGTAAAAATATTTTCCTGCACAAGCTGTTGATTTTCCTCTCCCTGCACACAATTATATGGGAAGCAAAAGATAAAATTCAGAATCAGGGGCCAGGTGAGAAACAAAATAAAAAACTGGGCCACATCATCAGCTGGTCTAAATTATCATAGTTTCAGGGATTTCAAGAGCACTGCACAAATTTCCAACAGCTGAGGATTTGGCCCCCATGGGAACAGGTCCTTATAATGATCAATGACCAACCTGCATAAGTCTGTCCATCACCGGGTGAGGGTCACGGAATGACCCATCCGCCTGTTGTTGGCTAA
Organism: Carettochelys insculpta; assembly: GCF_033958435.1. Taxonomy (NCBI): domain Eukaryota; kingdom Metazoa; phylum Chordata; order Testudines; family Carettochelyidae; genus Carettochelys; species Carettochelys insculpta. Next base: position 58,811,585 of record NC_134137.1, on the reverse strand, counting down.
GCAAGTAGGAAACAGCTTTATGTATGTAACGGTCTTCAACATTGATGTATTTTCGGCACCTTGTGAGCACTTTAGCAATGAATGCAGTTAGCCTGTATAAAAGATGCTGGTTTCATTTTCGAAACACATTTATATTTATGGTTCACTAACATTAACTAGTTGGTCAGGAGATACTGATCACATTTGCACAAGCTTCTGCTGCCTATAATGTTGACTGCTACATGGTAGCTATGGGGCAATGACAAAAGATATATGGGGCATGAAGAACGACTGAAGAATCTGAGAGCAATTCATACCTCAGGGCATGCCACTGCTCACTTCTGCAGCACACCCTATTCTCTGCTGACAACAGTTTTACGTGAATCTAAGTCTATATTATAGAGAAAGAGACAGAGACAGTCTCATCTCTGATGGCAGCCTCATTACACAGCAGGTTGCACTAGCTTATCAAGCAATGTAAATTTCTATTGCTTTAGTTAAACCAGACAACACTTGTGTTGATACCTTTCTTGCATCAAAGGATTCAAATTAAACCAGTATATGCAGTTTTAATATATAAAGTGTCCACCCAGGTGTTTGCATTTTTTATTAAACAATGCTTGCATGTGCCTACCTCATTACATTAGCATTACCTGTGTAACGGAAGCTGTTAAGAAAAAAACAATCTCATTTTATTAGCAAAAGAAACAATATGGCTATAAAAAGCCAAAGAATCCAACTTGGTGGCATCCATATATTTACAAATACTGATTGTGCACGTGTGGAGTCTACTAAAGTAGCTGTGTATGTAGTTTATTAATCTGCACATATGAGATGCACTCAAACATATAGTAAAAACTCTCAGAGGAGTACCCAAGTTAGCCTGTGTAGCCAATTTGTCAAGTATAAGGGTTCAGTTTGACAATATGGCCCCAAAGGCCAGAAACTGAACTTCTGACAGTATGTTGGCTCTGTGGGTGAGAACACTAACATTTTAGAATTTAAAAAAAAACCTCGACTACTAAGGCTGATTATGATGTATACTCTACCATGTACTGCTGGGGGTGGTTTTGAATGCTCCATAAGAGCCATCCTCCTTCTGAAATTCAAGAAGTCTTGTGTAACCTGCACAAAGAAGCAAATACATCATTTCAGTATATTACTGTACATAGACTTGTATTGAAGTATTTTACGTTTTTTTCATTCAACACCTGGGTTAACAAGAAAGAGCACTCCGTTGCTTTTGTTTGCTCCTCATAAAAGGCGCATGCACACGCGCGCGTGTGTGTGTGTGTGAGATTAGACAGCAGGCCTTTGGAAATAAGTAGAGGAAAGCAAGAATGAGTTCCATCTAATTGACATAAAAGGAAATCAATATCACAAGCATTTGGATACACCAAGGAATTTCTGCCTGTGATGGCCATGGAAAGCCATTCCCAGGAACGCCACTTTCTACAAGGGTTCAAAATAGGACACAAAAGAGGCAGTGAGGTCTGGCAGAGTGGACACATAAACGGGACTCAGGAGATCTAGGCCTCATCCCCAGCTCTGCTATTGTCTTGAGCAGGTCACTTCATTTTTCTGGACCTCATTTTCCCACCATTAATGTGATATTAAAGTTCTTCGTGGTGTATTGATAAAAGGCTCAATAGAACTGTATTTTATTAATAATAATTAATCACTAGGAACGCAATAGCATTGCATTTCCTTGGGGGATTGTAGACTGCTAAAATATGAAATGATTCTTGACCAAACACCTCAGGTTCAGAGTGTTTCTGTTTTCCAGCCACATGTATGCAACACATGGTAACTATACTTCAAGTCTCTATTGCACTCTGATTTATTGTTCAGGTGCAGTGAATCTAATGATGCTGGGAACAAAGGTGAGGCTCTTGATAATGGATATACATCAGGGTCAAAGATCTCCATTTAGTTACCCGCCAAACAAGTCTTTTCGCTGTCATTATTCTTCGTGGATTAGATTCTTTGCTGCACAATGCAGCACTCATAGCCCATGGAGTTAGATGGAAGGGATGACTTTAAATCATTTGTACACCTTCCAAAATCTGGGATGTTCATCAGGCCCTGGTGTGGCATAGACTGCCCTTCAGGTGAGTGTAAGTTATGACAACCAGTCACCAGCAGCCTATAGGTCATAGCACTGCCCAGATCACAGGCTACAATCTAGGCTGCCCTGCCCTCCTCTCACCCCCAACATGTCCCAACACACAGTCAGCCTTGGCTGCATCCGGGATTTTGAGAGTCATTCTGGGGTTTTGACCCAGTGTAAAGGTGCTTGAGTGAAGGAAGGGTTTGTCTACACAAACACTTAGTTGGCCATACTCATTCCCACGCTAGCCTGCTGCTCACTATGGCTGTGTCTGCTTCAAAGTCCCTTTACTCCTCAAAAGTTTGCTACACACATGCCGGCACTTCGAAGTTTGAAGCTTTGAAGTTGCCGTGGGGAAAATTAGCCTAATGAAGTGCTGAGCATTCACCTCAGCACTTCAATAGTAATCACCTGTGGCCCTGCTTACCATGCTCCCTTTGAAGTTGGGGTCAAGTGTAGACAAGCCCTTTGTGTACTCTGCTGCCATGCACTAAAAGCTCCATAGTACACTTTGGCTATACTCCTTTGTAGCAAGAGCAGAAAAAAGTGCACGATGATCTACATGTATACTTATCCTGCAGTAAGTTAGTGAGGGTAGAGTTACACGCCAGTTTGTTTGTGAAGACCAAAACTGAGTTACCTATTAGCTCCTTGGCTGAGTAAGAGAATGAGTTCTTCTGGCAGAAGGTGGGGCAGAATAAGATGACAACTGGCTGGAGACATGAGTTGGCTTCTGGAACTGATGAAATGGACGTCTATGGAGAAGAGGGCTCAGATTTTAAAATGTGGTTGATTTCAGGCACCCATTTTTGGTGCCCGTGTTAGGGCACCTTTAAAAGGATCATGTTCAAGGGCCAGGTACTCAGTATTTTCTGAAAACCAGGTTCTTTAACGTGCCTCAGGCAGGATTCCTAAAATGCAAGGAATTCTAATTTGTCCACATCTTTCTTAATATTTTGCACCTGGAATTGGATGCAGTACTTCAGCTGTTGTCTGACCAGTGAGGAATCCAGTGGAACAATTGCTCTTTGTCTTACACATAACACTCCTGCTAACACACCCCAGAATGGTATTAACATATTTTGAAACTGCATCGTAGTGTTGTGTCATATTCAATTTGTGATCCACTATAACCCCCAGATCCTTTTCAGCAGCACCACTGCCTAGCCCTTTATTCCCCATTTTGCAGCTGTGCATTCTGATTTTGCCTTCCTAATGAAGTACTCTGTCCTGGCTTTTACTGAATTTCATCTTGATGATTTCAGACCACTTCTTCAAACTGAATTCTAATCCTCTCCTTCAAAGTGCTTGCAATGCCTCCCAGCTTGATGTCATCTCCAAATTTTATAAGCACACACTTCATTCCACTGCCAAAATCATTACTTAATAAACTGAATTATACCAGACTCAACTCTGACTCCATCAGGACCACATTAGATATCCCATCCCATTACAGCAAGTCACTGATAACTCCCCTTTGAGTGTGGTCTTTCAAACACTTGAGCACCCACCTTATATTGATTAAATCTAGACTGTCTTTTCCCTAGTTTGCTGATGAAACTATCACAGGGGACTGTTAAAAGCCTCACTAAAATCAAGACACATCATATCTACTGCTTCCTCCTGGCTCCCTACCAGACACAGCCAGTAACCCTGTCAAAGAAAGAAATTAGGTTGCTTGACATGATTTATTTTTGACTAGTCCATGCTGGCTATTCCTTATAACCCTGTATCCTTCACATGCTTATAAAATGCTTGTTTAATAGTTTGTTTCACTATCTTTCTAGGTATTGAAGTGAGCCTGGCCTACTATCTATAGGTGCTTGAATTTCATTAGTTTTTTCACCATCTTCTTGACGGGTGGAGGAACAGATTTGTTGTTAAATGTCCACAACAGTTTTGCATGTTAGTTGAAATGAAGCTCAGTCCAATGTCTAATACTAATGTTTATTCCACAGTGCAAACAGATGACAAGTAAAGCACAGTTTAGTTACTGGGGGAGGGGCAGTTGGCATACCTTGCGCAATCATGTTATGGGCTTCTTCTTTCCGTTCAGGGCTAAAGTTGATCCACTGTTCACTGGCATCCAGGTATTCAATGGCATATGTTGCTGGAGCCATTGTCACCATAGTTTGCTCAGCACAACCAGTTGGCACTTTGATAAGTTTATCAATTCCAGCTGGACTGAGACAGTTTTGAATGGACTCACCCATTATATCCCCTACATTGGAAAAAAAAATCAGAACAAAATTATTGTATTTAAATTAAAGGCTGTAAAGGGGAAAAAAGAACAAACTTAACCTTGAAATAAGTGATTATAGGTGAGGCTAGCAGCCTATAAGTCGCCCAACAATTCCCTCTATAAGACCTTGTGTAGTTATGGGCTGCGTCTACACGTGCACGCTACTTCGAAGTAGCGGCACCAACTTCGAAATAGTGCCCGTCACGTCTACACGCGTCGGGCGCTATTTCGAAGTTAACTTCGACGTTAGGCGGCGAGACGTCGAAGCCGCTAACCTCATGAGGAGATAGGAATAGCGCCCTACTTCGACGTTCAACGTCGAAGTAGGGACAGTGTAGACGATCCGCGTCCCGCAATGTCGAAATTGCTGGGTCCTCCATGGCGGCCATCAGCTGGGGGGTTGAGAGATGCTCTCTCTCCAGCCCCTGCGGGGCTCTATGGTCACTGTGGGCAGCAGCCCTTAGCCCAGGGCTTCTGGCTGCTTCTGCGGCAGCTGGGGATCTATGCTGCAGGCACAGGGTCTGCAACCAGTTGTCAGCTCTGTGTATCTTGTGTTGTTTAGTGCAACTGTGTCTGGGAGGGGCCCTTTAAGGGAGCGGCTTGCTGTTGAGTCCGCCCTGTGACCCTGTCTGCAGCTGTGCCTGGCATCCCTATTTCGATGTGTGCTACTTTGACGTGTAGACGTTCTCTCGCTGTGCCTATTTCGATGTTGGGCTGAGCAACGTCGAAGTTGAACATCGACGTTGCCGGCCCTGGAGGACATGTAGACGTTATTCATCGAAATAGCCTATTTCGATGTCGCAACATCGAAATAAGCTATTTCGATGTTGGCTGCACGTGTAGACGTAGCCATAGTGATGTAAGTTTGTAATATAGGCTTGGTCTGAGAGGATAACCTATGAAAAGTGGCACCCCAGTAAGTTTATGGGGTATGGAAGTCCAAACAGCATAAAAGAGGTGGACACCCTCATTTATAAAAGGGCATGAGTATGTATAAGCATAACTCAAAACAAAAGAATAAAAGGCTATCCTGTGGGCCGTGGGGGTGGGCAGGGGAGCAGAAACATCTGGGGAGATGCCAGGATGATATCATTTTCATCATCGTCACCATCAGTGGTTGAGGTGAATAATGATACTAGTCATAGACCTAAACACAAGCACTTTAAATTCTCCCTTTACCTGTTATTGCATTTTAATATTTGTGGGATTGTTTATCTGCTTAGACAACTTTTTAAAAAGGAGCTTGTAATAAATTGGAATTATTACTCTTGTGCTCCTGTGGTCCTCTAATCTCTAGATGTTGCTGCCTTCAGGAAATTGAATCTTTAACCAATGCAATCCTAGAGATTAATGAATGAACAATATCCTGATCAATCCAGTTGTGTCCAGACAGGTACACAATACTTGGTGACAGAGAAGACAAGATGATGACAATCTTGTTATAGTTTGCTTTGCTAAGCACCATGGGACAAGCAAGTTATCAAACTGGCAAATAAAAATCCTGGCTTGAATAGGAATAGACATTCTATAATAGGCCAATGAAAATAAAATAAAAGGATGAATAGCTGCTCACTAACTGTGTACTGCATATCCTATTCATTGGGTGAAGCAAGGCTTCCAAAGAAAAAATGGTATGTGATCATGTTTGTGGCGCATATTGTGACAGACCCAGTACAGTAACTGAAGGTAGATATATTGGCCACTGGAGAATCAGTTTTCTTTTCCTTGACTAATCCAAATCAAAGGCTACTCGAGGCTAATGTGGTCACCTGACTCTAACCTACAAAATCATTTGAGGCTGTTATGCTAATGTGGTCACCTGATCCCAATTAAACTTCAGAGAGTCATTTGGGGCTGTTAGGCTAATGTGGATGCCTGACTCCAGTTATGGCCCCACCCATACTGTTTAAAAGCATTCCTGCCAGTCAGTCTCTAGGACAGGAGAAGTATTGGGCAATAAAATGCCAACTAGTCACAAGGAAGGGAGACCTGAGGTAAGGGTGAAGGAGGCATTGGGGGTGCAGGCAGGACAAAGGGAAGTGTCTCAGGGAAGTGTAGTAGCTCCAGTAGTGAAGGGGAAGCTGTCAATAGCTGCTTCTACCAGCATCCCTGGGCTGGAACCTGGGTAGAAAGCAGGCCTGGGCTCCCCACAGCTCTTTCTCATCTACTACAGGGACATGCCATGTGAGGGAAGACAGGTGCCTGTTAGGACAGGAGACTAAACTGCTACAGCTAAGCCCAAGTGGCCACAGAGGCCATGGGCGTTCTTCCACCAACCCCTTTGCTGGGCTATGATGAAACTGGTTCAGAAGGCTGTGACCCTGACCTGAGAGAGACAAGGGATATGCTTAGGGTCACAGCAAGACTCTGCAGCAGATGTACTCCAGCTGGAAGTGTGGGACTCACTGAGACAAGGCCAAAGGCCAGAGTGTCATCAAAATCTGGCTGAGTGCTGGCACCCCTGCACTTTTTTTTTTTTTTTTTTTTTGACAAAAAAGGCACTGACAATACCCAAAATGCAGCTGGGAGTCTGGCACTTCCTAACTTCTGAATGCTTGACTTTGCAACCTTAATATTCTCTTAATATAATTTTGGATGTGTTTTACATACACAGTATGAGATTATATAGATTACAGATACACATATGTGATGTAGAGAGCAGATGAAGAGGAGCCAGGAGCTTGCTTTGGTTTGGTTCTCCTTCTCCTAGCAATTTGGGCCAAACCAATAACAGAATATCTCCTGCTGGATGACCAGGCAATCTAGGAAGGAATTGTGACTCATATTTGCAGAGACCAGTTTATGGACCTGATCTCCCCCACCCCCAATTTGCATTGAATTGGCCCTCATTGTAAGCTCTTAAGAGACTACTTTTACCTGTTGCACTCAGAAAGACATGGCTATCAGACTCTGGTATCATGTCAGAGGGTTTCTTCAGATCAAGAACTTGGTTTCTAACTGGAAATGAAGATATACACAAGAATGGTTTGAGTGATAGCCCATATAATTTAAAAACCAAACCCGCATAACAATATCTCACAATGCATAGCAATTACAATAGAAATATTATACTAGGAAGTTGTGGGAGTTGAGGGCCAGGGCAGACAGGCAGCAGCATTAAGCCCTGATAATAGTGGCCCTAATTTAGCAAGGTGTTAAAGGACATGCTTAACTTTAAATATCAGTTGCAATGGAACCTCAAAATCATTACTTAGGTCATGGATGGGGAACCTACAGCCTCTGGGTTGGATCTAGCCCATGAGGCTTGAGGATTCCCCTTCCCACAGTGGGACAAGCTTGCACTGGTGCTATGAGGAGGGAAAGCCCTGAGCCTTATGGGCCAGATCAAGGCAAGTTGTGAGCTGCGTCCAGCTTGTGGGCATTGCCTGGCATGGGGAAGGAAATGGCTCCACATGGCAGTACAGGGAAGTCCCATCTGGGCACAGCTGGCAGGCTTCAACCCACTGCTCCTATTGGCCTAGAATCAAGGCCAATGGGAAGAGTGGGGAGGCAACACCTGCAAATACAGTGGAATGGAGCCACTTGCACCTGCCCTCAGGAGCTGGGCCTGGTAGGCACGCCCATCTTCTGTGTCCTCCCAGCCAGATTCTGCTCCCCTACTGCCAGCTTGCTCCTGCACCCTATCTCCCATTGAGATCCCACCCCAGCCCATTCAGGCACCCCTCCCCCTGCCCAGACCCTGCTCACCCACCCCCAGGCCACTCCTGCACCCTGCCTCCTACCCAGACCCTGCACCCTCATCCCCAGCCTGCTCCCAAGAAGCATCCTCACACTCACTGAACTCCTCATTTTGTCCCCACCCCAGAGCCTGGGTGGGTACTCACAAAATCTGCAAGTCCTAGGCCTCTAAAAAAGTTAGTCCAGCCCTGGGGGAACGCCTGGAGCCATGGTGCTCTCCCATCCAGTGGGGCTGGAGCACAAAGGGACCAAAGTGAGTGTCTCTCTCTTTCTGGGACATTAAGCGTTAACATGAGAAACTCGTTGACTGCTCACTAGTTGTGTGGGATTTTAAAAAGGGCTCAGGGATGCAGAAAAATATGGATGAATTATTCTCAGTAGATCATCTGATGACAGCAAAAGGATAATAGTTCCCTGGTGATGCAAGTCTCACAGTGAACTTCTCCACCAGAGTAGATTACGTCATGCACCAGGCCACCCCAATGCCCTGAAAGAAAGCTACTTTCGTACGTACATAACCTGGCCTTCAACCAAACTCCCCTAGCTGTCACCTACCACCTCACACTCAAACCATATGGCATCTCATGAGACAGACACAACACATAGGTGATGGAATCCAAGCCCTAAAATAAATCTTTCCTGAATCCCCTCTTCTGGCCTTCAAATGACCCCCAGAATCTCCTAGGTAATCCTCAGATGCAAGCTCCCTGCAGACCAGGACATCCCAGCTCCAAGTGGCACCAGACACAAAACTTACAGACATATTTCCGTTGCTGCAATGACCAATGCCTGTGTGCTCTCCCAGCTCTGCGCAGACAACTATAACAGGAATCAATCAGGGCGATGCATGGGAGGATGCGTGAGGGGTTCATGTGCACCCCCTCTCTATTCTTCTGCGCACTCACTGTCAGTGCTGCACTGGTTCCGGTGCGTGCAGGGGGTGGTCCCTCCTCCCACTGGTGCCCCCATCACCAGTCAGCACTGACCAATATCCATCAGAAAATGCCCTTCAAGATGCTGAGGCCCTACACATGCCTATCATGACATATAGGCTATGTCATACAGTTCACTAAATGTCCCAACAACAGCTGTGAAGGAGAAACTTGATAATCACCAGGCTCTTGGATGAACTCACACAGGAAATGATGGCCATGTCTACACTAGCCCCAAACTTTGAAATGGCCACGCAAATGGGCATTTTGAAGTTTACTAATGAAGCACTGAAATGCATATTCAGCGCTTCATTAGCATGCGGGTGGCCACGGCACTTCGAAATTGACGTGCCTCGCGCTGCGAGGGTCGTCCTGACGGGGCTTCTTTTCAAAAGGACCCCGCCTACTTCGAAGTCCCCTTATTCCCATCAGCTCATGGGAATAAGGGGACTTCGAAGTAGGCAGGGTCCTTTCGAAAAGGATCCCTGTCACGACAAGCCGCGCGGCGGCGAGGCGCATCAATTTCGAAGTGCTGTGGCCACCCTCATGCTAATGAAGCACTGAATATGCATTTCAGCGCTTCATTAGTAAACTTCGAAATGGCCATTTGCGTGGCCATTTCGAAGTTTGGGGCTAGTGTAGACGTAGCCGATAAGAGACAAAAACACTATATCAACCATGAGTGAATACTTTTCATAAATCAATCACTCTAGATCACACCTCTCCTCATCCTGAAAGAAAATCCATGCAACATCTTCCAAAGATGAGCCCAGGAGCTGAAACTCGCACTTTTGCGAGATATTAAAAATCATGGACTGAACAGATCCACTGGATTTATGGCCTGTTACCATTATCTATAACTCAGGAACACTTCTGATGCCTTTACTGCCACCAGCATTGTTCTTCTTCGCCCTATGTCTTGTGGCATGTACCACAGCATGGTGACAGGAATAGCCCTTTAAATAAGGTTCTTATACATTCCTATGAAGTGTCTGGTGCTTGCCACTGTCAGAGACAGAATACAGAAATATATGAGCCTTGAATTTGATCCAGTCTGGGAGTTCCTCTCATCCTATTAGTCTAGATGGTTGCAAAGCATTTTGAAATCAGAACGCTAACTAAAAATGGGGAAATCTTACAAAAATAAAGACCTGCTTTTAACTTACTATTATTATTAAGGCAAATAGTCTCTTCTTCTGTCTGTAAAATGCCTTCACTCTGCACAATAAAGAAAAGAGAAGTCAACCCCACTGCAAATTATTACATCCTGAGGACTTGACTGCTAAAAATTCATAGTCTCTTACATAACAGTGGACAAGTAGAGAGCAGCAATAATTTCACGTGGATAGAGATTTCTGAATAAATACAACAAAAGCTACTTAGAGTCAGCATTCAAGTTCATACATATATTAGTTTAACTCATTACTGATTTCTACTAGGTTTTTTTTGATAGAAAAGGTACCCTTTTTTCAGATGAAATGTTTTACTAGACAAAACAAGAAGGCTGTGTCTATATTAGCATTCCTCTTTCAAAACAGGCACGCAAATATGGGAAATTGAAAATGCAAATGAGGAATAGATTTGCATATCTGTTGCCTCATTTGCATATTCTTCTTTCATAAGAGCTTCTTTTGAAAGAAGAAAAGCAGTGTAGGTGAGGCTCAGTAAACCCCATCTTCAAAAGAACCCATTTTCCCATAAAAAAAAGGGAAGATGGGTTCTTTCAAAGATGGGGTTTACTTTTGAAAGAGCTGCACCTACACTGCTTTTCTTCTTTTGAAAGAAGCTCTTTCTAAAGAAGAATATGCAAATGATGTATCAGAGATGTAAATCTGCACCTCATTTGCATTTTCAATTTACCTCATTTGCATGCCTCTTTCAAAAGAGGAATGCAAGTGTAGACACAGTAAAAATGCGAAGCTTTAATATTTATTTTTAGCAAGTGAAATCCACCTCAATAGTCCAAAGGAGGCCTCAGTTTTACACAGACACTATAGAGCAAAGTGTCATTGTAAAAGCTTGTCTGGGATTGGGGTCATTTCCTTTTAATCAATTATTTAAAAATAATAACTGAAGGATGCTGACTATAGAAAACTCATAGAAGTTACAGCTGAGACAACTAATGACCTGGATGTGAGTGATAAGATAGTAAAGTGTCAATATTCTTGATCCCACTAACTGAACTGCGGCCCTTGTTATCATGACACTGCGGAATTCTGGGTTGTTTGTTAAAACTATATTCTGGGCATTATCCCTACAAAGGGTGGCCCATTAAGAAGGGTGCTAACCTAGGTTTTGGGGGAGCCAGTTTCAGTTCCTTGCTCAGCCCCAGACTTCCTGTTTCGATGCTGAAGTAATGAAGAACACAGAGGCCCAGCACGTGCTTTTTCCACCAAGGAGGCAGAAAGTTGTCATAAATTAATGTTTTCCTTCCTGAGTTCCCAGTTTCTTCCATCTCCATGTCCGTCTTTGGGTGTTCCTCTTTCAAAAGAGGCATGCAAATGAGGTAAACCAAAATGCAAATGAGGTATAATTTGAATATTTGGTACCTCATTTGCATATTCTAATTTTGAAAGAGCTTCTTTTGAAAGAAGAAAGCCAGTGTAGATGCTGCTCTTTCGAAAGTAAACCCATCTTTGAAAGAATCCTTCTTCCCTTCATTTAATGGGAAGAAGGATTCTTTCAAAGATGGGTTTTACTTTTGAAACAGCAGCGTCTACACTGGCTTTCTTCTTTTGAAAGAAGCTCTTTTAAAATTAGAATATGCAAATGAGATGCCAAATATGCAAATTTGTACCTCATTTGCATTTTTGTTTACTTCCTTTGCATACCTCTTTTGAAAGAGGAATGCAAGTGTAGATGTAGATGTAGATGCACCCTTTTAGAAATTTCTTGAGACAGGCACTGGCTTTATCTTTGTTTTTTGCACAGCACCAAGCATGTTTTTAGCAGTGAACATATAAATAAGTTAATAAATAGTACAGGCTGCCTTCATTTCAATGGAGATGTGGCCAGTAGAGACTACAGGTTCCCAACACACAGTGCTTTATTTTGATCTGTGAAGTTGCACTCCCTTATTAATGGTGAGAGCAGCCAGAATCAGTATCATATATGTAAATTATATGTGGTCTCAGGCTCCTGGTAGGTTGCCCAAAGGATCTTCCTTTGGGAACCCTGAGATAGGCTGAGTTTTGAAGATTCTCCCCAACACACCTTTAGTAGAGGAAGCAGTGAGATTAAAGACTGGCCTTAGGCAGCTTTCTTTTCTGGTCTGCTCCTTCACCTTACAACTATTAATGCTGACTAGGAAGCATCAGGGCTAAATGCTATTTTTACTAGGTATTACCACTATCACAAATGTTCTATATAGGTGGGTGAATACCACAGAAATCATCAGCCAAAGGCTCATAGAGGGAAAAAGAACCTCCCACTTGAATATGCAGCCCTATATACAACCTCTGTAGAGGTCAGGGACTAATTAGGCCAACACTGCTTTCCAACCAACTGTGACTGAATGGTCTGGTAGGCCACTCTTCTGATGGCTGCCATAGCAGGTAGACTCATCCTTTAAAAGCAGACAAGTAATCAGAGGGGCATTGTTTGAGCTACATCAGAGGTAGTGACCTTGTCTCTTCCTCAGGATAATTCAGTAGTAAGCTCTTTATACCTCCTCTAATCGTAGACTCATAGATATGTAGGACTAGACGAGACATTGATAGGTGTTATAGCCCCGTGCCCCGCACTGAGGCAGGACTAAGTATTATCTAGACTATCCCAGACAGGTGTTTGTCTAGAGAGTTCTTAAAAGTCTCCAAGGATGGGGATTCCAAGTCTCTGTAAATAATTTGTTCCAGTGCATAACTATCTTCAATGCTATCCCTGTGGGAGGCAGGAGAGGTGCTGAGACAACCCTCCCCTCTACTCCAGGCACCTTCCTTCCCCCCAGCTCTTCCCATCCCTGCTTTTGTCCCCTCTCACCCCCATTGCACCTTCATTCCAAGCCTCCTCCCTTGAGCAATGTGACCCAGGGGATTACGGGGGCAGGGAGGTGCTAGGACCAGCAGCAGGGGTCAGGGTCTCCCCATCGTCACCACAGCAGCAGGAAGCAGAGCAACCTGTCCCCAGCCTATTGTGTTTCCCAGAGCCAGCACTCTGCCACATCACTGGGGCGAGTGTAGTGGGCTGGGTTGCTCTGCTTTCCACCAGTGCAGTGAAGTGGAACAACCCTGCTGGAAGATGGCAGAGTAGTCTGGGGCTGGGTCACTCCACTTCCTACAGCTCCCACCACTGTTGGTGAGTGCAGGGGTGAGCCCAGCCCCTATAGATAGCACCACCTCCCAATAATCTCCAGGCTGCCCAGGGCCCCAACAAAGTGTAGGGCTTGGGACAGCTGTCCTGAACCATCCCATGGGCAGGATGGTTCTGACTACCCTTACTTGTAGCAAGTTTTTCCTAATGGCTAAACTAAATCTCCCCTGCTGTAACTTAAGCCCAATACTTCTTGCTAGTCCTCAGTGCTTCAACTAAACAAACCCACTTTTTCCAATCTTTCCAGGTAGCTCATGTTTTCTAGAACTTGAATCATTTTTGTTGCTCTCCAGTAGACTTTTTCTAATTTAACTACATCTTTTCTAAGGCATGGTGCCCAGAACTAGACACAGATTCCATTTGAGGCCTCATCACTGTTGAATAGAACAGAAGAATTATTTCTCATGTCTTCCTTATACAGTCTTGCTAATACATTCCAGAATGATGTTTTCTTTCTTTTTGCAATAGTATTAGATTGTTGGCTCATACTCAGTTTGTGATACACTATAACTTTCAAACCCTTTTCTGCAGTACTCCTTCCTAGGCAATCATTTCCTGTTCTTTGCTTGTTCAATAGACTATTCTTTCCAAAGTGTAGTACACTCATCCCTCGCTCTACGAGCACAATTGATTCCCAAATTTGTGCTCGTTGGCGAAAACTCATAAGAGGGACACTAAATGACCATTAAAATATACATAAACGTCTCTGATTGGTTCCTAGAGCTCGGCGAAGGAGTGGCAGCAGGTGGTGCTGCTTTTGAAAGGTAAGTGAACCTTGAGCTGGGTGGCTGGAGAGGGCTAAAGGCTGAGGACAGTTTGGGGCCATGAGTGGGAGAAAGGGTTAAAACCTGGTGACCAGCTGGGTCCGACAGGGTGGTGTGGGAGGGGTCAGGGTTAGGTCTATCAGGCTGGCGGGGAGGGGAGGCAGGGGTCAGGCTGCCCCGGGGTCAGTCTGCGGGGCTGGCGGGGTGGGTGGGGACCAAGCTGCTGCGGGGCCAGTGGAGAGCAGAGGGTCTTGCTGCCAAGAGTGGTGGAGGGCAGGGGGATCATGCTGCCATGGGGCGTCAGAGGTACAAGGGCGATCAGGCTGCCGCGGGGCCAACAGAGGTACGGGGCATCAGGCTGTCACAGGGCCAGAGGAGGACAGGGGGATCAGGCTGCTGCGGGGCAGCAGAGAGCGGGGGGGGGGGCGGGGGCGGGCTGCCATGGGGCCAGCAGAGGTACAGGGGGATCAGGCTGCCACGAAGAGGTGTAGGTCAGGCTGCCACGGGTTGGAGCTGCATAGCTGGTGGGGAGTCAGACTATGGCAGGTTGGAGCTGGGGGAGGGGATTAGCCTCGTATTAGCAGGGGAGTTCACTTATAGTGTGAACAAAGGTAAGGAAACGTGTCTCTTGTTGAAGCGAGTACTCGTTAGTAAAGTACTCATTTAACGAGGGATGAGTGTACTTGGCATTTGTTCTTACTGAATTTCATCCTGCATACTTTATACCACTTCTTCAGTTTGTTAAGGTCATTTTAAACTCTAAACCTACAAAGTGCATGCAACCCCTCCCAGCTTGGCATCATCCGCAGACTTTATAATCATACTCTGTCTGCCATTATCCAAATCATTTACGAAGATCACAGAATCACAGAATAACAGGGCTGGAAGGGACCTCAGGGGGTCGTCTAGTCCAGCCCCCTGCTTCAAGCAGGATCAATCCCCACTAAGTCTTCCCAGCCAGGACCTTGTCCAGCCGCGACTTAAAAACCTCGAGGGATGGAAAATCCACCACCTCTGTAGGCAATGCATTCCAATGCTTCACCACCCGCCTGGTGAAGTAGTTTTTCCTAATATCTAACCTACACCCTTCCCTCTTCAACTTCAGACTATTACTCCATGTTCTGCCATCTGACACCACTGAGAACAGTTTCTCACCCTCCTTTTTAGAGCTCCCCTTCAGGAAGGTGAAGGCTGCTATTAAATCACCTCGAAGTCTTCTCTTCTGTAAACTAAACAAGCCCAAATCCCTCAGCCTGTCCTCATAGGTCTTGGGCTCCAGACCCTCAATCATTTTTGTTGCCCTTCGCTGAACCTGCTCCAGTAAATCCACATCCTTTTTATACTCGGGGGCCCAAAACTGGACACAATATTCCAGATGTTGCCTCACCAGTGCCAAATGAAGAGAATAATTACTTGTCTAGATCTGCTTGAAATGCTGAACCTTCAGATATTGAGCTGAACCAGACAAAGAACAGTTCCCTACAGGACCCCCACTTCATATGCCCTTCCAGCTTGATTACAAACCATCGACAACTTTGTATGTTTTTTTGACTCAGTTGTGCATGAACCTTATACCATGTAATTGTAATCGTAAATCAATACGAGAATGAAGTTTCTTCTCCGTCCTACATGCATTCTAGTCACCATTTTCCAGCGCTATTTTCTTCCTGAGAGTTCCATACACATAATTGTGTAGATATTTAATGAAACAAACAAACAGAAATGGAACTATAAACTCCTGCTCCACAGCTGAGCTGATTAAATGCCATTATACTTACCACGACTTTGAGGTTCTTCTTAACACTATCACTGTGCCCAGATTTTGGATCAAAAGCAGAAATAGTAATTGGAATTTCCCCAACAACCAGTGGAACTATTGAGAAATACACAGGCACTGCTGAGTTTCCCTTAGCAGTGAGTTTCTGTTCCACATCCTTTTTTGATGTCTCTGCACTGCACACACCCTCCACTGTGAGCATCTTCACTGTAACCTAACAAAACAGGAAAATGAGGAAATGTTTGTGGTAATGTTTATCACAACACTGCTCACTACTCTGATAGCCATAAACAGTAAAAACAGCTACGCTGTGTCTACACTCGCATTCCTCTTTTGAAAGAGGTATGCAAATGAGGGAAATTGAAAATACAAATGAGGTGCAGATTTGCATATCTGGCACCTCATTTGCATATTCTTTTTTCAAAGTAGCGTCTTTCAAAAGAAGAAAAACAGTGTACACACTGCTCTGTCAAAAGTAAATCCCATCTTTGAAAGAATTCTTCTTCCCATAAAAAAGGGAAGAAGGATTCTTTTGAAGATGGGGTTTACTTTCGAAAGAGCAGTGTCTACACAGGTTTGCTTCTTTTGAAAGAAGCTATTTCAAAATAAGAATATGCAAATGAGGTGCTAGATATGCAAATCTGCATCTCAGTTGCATTTTTATTCCCCACATTTGCATACCCCTTCTGCAAGAGGAATGCAAGTGTAGACATAGCCCTAATCTGTTGGACCACCTTGCCTCCCAGCTGGACCATATAGGTTAGATTTGTTTATTCTAAGATAGGACTAACTGCACTCACTTGCCTACAGGAGGGATGGAAGGATAAATTAGTGAATATTTGTTTATTGTTTTGAAAGCATGCAATATAAGCATTAATGTTATTATCCAGTAGTCCCCAGTGTTTTAGGGAACAGGGGAAATACAACACTCTTCCCTTTATCTTCACTCTGCTCCTTTCTACAAAGCGCAGAGGAGCAACTCAGACAATGTAGCTGAAGCTTGACAAGGAAAGTAAAGATTGGTGGTTGGGTGATTTATACTGCATAAAGTTCAGCAATGTAGTACAGTAATATTACCTGGAGATCTTCATAAAGATAGTTGTAGACAACTGCTTTTACTTCCAATTGCTCGTACCGTTTAACCGAGTAGGGTAACTTTACTGATACAAAAAAATCTTTGAAAACCTTAAAGGTGGTAGGGTCAGCTATGCAAAAACCTGAAGGAGGAGAAAAACTGGAATTCAGATGCAGCAAAACCACTGTTTGTTAGCTTTTTAGGCTACATCTACACTAGCACACTACATTGAAGTAGCCTATTTCGAAGTAAGAACATCGAAATAGGCTACTTCAACGCGTATTGTCTACATGTCCTCCAGGGCTGGGGCCATCAACGTTCAACATTGAAATAGCAATGGGGGACATCGAAAGGAGCTGCCCCAGAAGGAAATGTGGAGAGTCCACACACACAAGCACTCTCCATCGAAATAAGGGGCCAGCAAAGCCTGTGGACGGGGTCACAGGCTGGACTAGCCCTTCTGGAGCAAGAGCAAGCCTCTCCCTAAAAGCGCCCCTCCCAAACACACTTGGCCTGCACAGCACAAGGTCCACAGGGCCGACAACTGGTTGCAGACCCCATGCACCCAGCATGGACCCCCAGCTGCAGCAGCAGCCAGAAACCCTGGGCTAAGGGCTGCTGCACATGGTGACCATAGAGCCCTGCAGGGGCTGGACAGAGCATCTCTCTACCCCTCAGCTGATGGCCGCCATGGAGGACCCCGCTATTTCGATGTAGCAGGACGCGTATAGTCTACACACAACCTACTTAGACATTGGACGTCGAAGTAGGGAGCTATTCCCATCTTAGGAATAGCGATTTCAATGTCTCACCGCCTAACATTGATTTCAATGTCGAAACAGCACACGGTGCATGTAGACACGACACGTGCTATTTCGATGTTGTGCCAGCTACTTCGAAGTAGCCAGCTAGTGTAGATGCACCCTTAGAGTGTTGCTAGCTCAGGGATTCATGAAGACGTTACATTTTAAAATGAACAAATAGCTGTGCTTTTTTCTTGCCCTTCAGAAACGTATGTTCAAACTTATCCTGCATCAAGCTCAGCCAGGGTGCTGGGAAGTCATGGAAGTCTAGGAAACAGATTCTTTCCCCAAGGCTATAGCACAGCAATCTATGCAACCCTGGCTGCAGCCTCAAGCATGCTGCTCTGCATTATCTGTCATGTGTGCATTTACCTCAGGAATTGTGGACAGAGTTGCTGAGGGGACTGCCTCATTCTAATCTCAGGTTCTATTTCTCACTCTGACAGTAACTTGCCATGTACATTTGGGCAAGTCACTTAACTCCTCTCCATTTCAACTCTACTTCCAAACAGGAATAATGATACATCAAACATGATGTATTAGGTAGAGATTACATAGCCATGGCTGCACCAGACTGACCCTCCCCTACTCCTGGCATGGCTCCAGGCCCCATCCAGAGCTGAATAAAGGAAAGCAGCTGTTAATTAGTATTCTGTGTGGCACACAGAAGTTGCAGATCCACTAACTACTCTTCAGTTGTGTCTACACTTGGGCAAAACTTTGAAATGGCCATGCTAATTGGAGAGTACTAATGAGACCCTGAAATGAATATTCAGTGCATCATTAGCATGCTGCTGGCTGTGGCACTTTGAAAGTGCCGTGTTTTGCTCACACATGGCTTGTCTACACAGGGGTCCTTTTCGAAAGGACCCTGCAAACATTGAAATCCCCTTATTCCTATAAGCTCCAAGTTCCAAGGAAATGTCTTTTCCATTACTCTTCCTGGGGAGTATTTCATAGTAATGCTCCACTACTGTAATCATTACACCAACAGGGACTATTCAGGAGTTTAATATCTGGCACATGTTAAACCCCTTGCTGAATAAAGACTTAAATGACTACAGTCCTGATACTACAAAGAGACATTTCGTGTGGCAGAGCCCTGCTGGAATCAATGCAACCTTGCATGGACTCAAAGATCCATGCACACAATCCTCCAATAACACTTTAGTTAAAAGGTATGTTTAATTTGAAACCGTTGGGCTACCTAAACTCAAAAGAGGCAGCCATGGGGGACACCTGAATTTGCTAAACTTTTACAATATATGCACAAGAATGGCACTCAGTTTGGTGTTTTCAAACTAGGAATTAAAGTTTCTGTAGCTAAAGTTTATAGCAGCGTATGTCCATAGTTGTGCGAGCTAAATTAGTGATAATGGTAATCACACTGTTTGTTCAGGACCGTAAGCTAGTCAGGAGGAAGTTGTGCTCCTACATCTAACGCTGAACAATCAGTAGGGTGGGTTTTTCTGTCATTTTTGAAGCCATGAAGTATAGGCCATGAAGTTTGATCAGCAAATATGGAAACAGTCTGCCTGACTGGAGACATCAATGATCTGGCATTTGATCTGGTATGACAAACCCCACATTCTCAAAAAGAATACGGAGAATATGGACTCCGTACAGGGGTAACTGTGTTAAACCCTGATTTCTCGGCTATTGCTTGAGCTTAGGGCGTTGGTGCACAACAGTTCTTCCTATTCTTTCCCCGTGGCACATAACAATCAAATGGCACATAAACTTTGAGCTGAGTTAGTAGTAGTAGTAGGCATCCTTCAGTCTGCATAGACTATGGATCGTGCCCTTTAAAGTTTCAATTGAGGACTTCATTTACAGCATCTATTGTGACTATGAAGACCCACACAAGAGTGACAGTCCTTGCTGCATCTCTTGCAGATGTAGTGGGTGTCTGGCAAGTCCTTAGTGTGCTTTCTGTGCGCTCGCTTCTCCTCTGCTAGGTGTCTGATCCTCATCTCGCCCTTCTGAAGGCCCTTGTGTAACCCCTGCCTCCATCTGCTGCGATCGTCTGCTAGTTCTTTCCAGTTGTCCAGCTCGATGTCTACCTCTCTGAGGTCTCTCTTGCAGACATCTTTGTAGCACAACTGGGGGCGTCCGGGAGGTCTTTTGCCAGAGGCTAGCTCACCATACAGGATGTCTTTTGGAATCCTTCCATCATTCATCCTGTGGACGTGGCCAAGCCAGTGGAGTCGATGCTGCCTGAGGAGGGTGTGCATGGTTGGGATTCCTAGTACACAGCTTTAAGAAAGCATGTAAGCTGTCAACATTCAAGCATCAGTACAGAGTGAACCAATAGGGTTTTTACCTTTTTGAGGTGAAATACTTATTGCCTGAATTTCCCAGGTAGTTATAGAATCAGGAATAACATTCATCATCCTAAAGGGACAAGAGATAAGGCGTTAAGAATAATGTATGCAATGAAAACAAGTTCATTCCTAAAATCTTGAAGAGTGACAAGAAAAATATTATTTGTGGAGGAGAGACACAACAAGCAAGTCCAACTACCTCCGGGATAGATTAACTAGAACATGGACATTTATGGGGATATTTATATACATGTAAGTGTAGTCATCTGGACAAATAATACAGTACCTATGTTCTCCAGGGTTTTTAATTTCTACTGTCTCCCACCACCAGCTCTCAGGAAAGACACTGCGCAACTTGATCGAAGTTTCATCAAACACATCTTCTTCTTCAACATGATCAACTAGAAAACAGAAATTTTGAGTGATTTCTGATGCCTGTGGTTGCTCACCTGGCACTGATCTGAGGAATCAGTTGTCAGAGGGACAAGACAAAAGGATTAATATGCTGCATAGATGAATGAAAAGACTGCCTGCTTTTGATCTCATAAACTGAAAAAAAAGCAGAGAGACAGCAGACAATGACTAAAGATTGACACAGAATAAAAGGATAACACTTCCTTCCAAACTGGGGAATTAGATGCTGTCAAAGTAAAATAATTCCTCCTGTAGTTGCAAATGGAGAAGTTATTTCTCCATTACCACTGTGATAGATGGGGCATGAAAGAAGGAGGAGAGAAGACTAGTGGCAAAAGTCATGCTTTGAATAAAATCAATCATTTCACACAGAATTGTTTAATGAAATTGGCTTCTTCTGTGACAGCAGATACATTCTGGGGAGAAGGGGCAAAATGGAGATAAATGCGAAAAACTTCTCTGATTGTATTTCATACAGTGCCACCAAGCAGCAAGATTCTGAAGGTGCTTGAGCCAAAGCACATAGAAATTAATTAAGAAATGATGATAATGTTTATTTCCAGGGCAGGAGTGTTTAGAGACCCAGCTAGGCCTCTGCACAAATAGATAGGGGGCTTGTCTACACTACCACCTTCCTTTGAAGAAAGGATGATAATTAGGGTGTTGGGAGTTTACTAATGAAGTGCTGCTGTGCATAGGCAAATTCCCTCCTGCGGCAACTTCGAAGTTTTAAACTTTGAAGGACCTGCATGCGTCAAGCTGCGGCTCACCTGCCATTACTTTGAAGTGCCGGGGCAACTTCGAAGTCCCCTTACTCCTCAAAATTTTGAATGAGTGACAGAGGAGGGATCACTTGATGATTACCTCTTCTGTTCATTCCTGTGGGACATCTGGCATTGGGCACTGTCAGAAGGCAAGTTACTGGGCTAAATGGACCTTTGGTATGACCCAGTATTGCAGTTCTTATGTTAGGCTGTCTAAGGAATGTGTAGATGAATAACAGAGAGTTTATGGTAATCCTTTTGTGCACATAAAATATTCCAGGTGAAGAGAGGTCATCAGATCCCAAAAATGCTTTGAAGAATTAGATGGTGGTCAGAGAAAGGTAAGGTGAATAGTTACAGGCATGAAAAAATTCACAGGGAAAGACTGGAAAGATTGGGATGGTTTAATTTAGGAAAGACCACCTGGGCTACTGGCCACGAGTTGCTTAGGTAAATGTCCCTATGCCTGGCACCCAAGCTCCTCTCTCTCCCCACTCCTCAGCCCCCTTTACATAATCCTAATCCTCTGCCCCCTCCTCCACTCCGATGCCACATAACCCAAACTCCCTGCCCCTCCTCCTGCACCCATGCCCCTTCCCAGACCTTGCACTCCAATATATCCTGCCCCAGGTCACAACTTGAACCACTGCACCCCAGTCCCTTAGCCCAAGCTCCCTTCTGTACCCAACTTCCATCCCAGACCCTGCACCTCCTCCATTAATATCATGGAAGATTGAGGCCTTTGACCTTTTTCCAAATTCTTCTCCATCAAAAATTATTGCCCGCTCCTGCCCAAGCACCTGAGCTTGACTTTCAGACAAAGCAAGATCAGTTCTTTTCACAATCTAAGGTGAGCACCGATGTCCTACCTGGTAACCATGAGTAACAAACTGCCAGGGCAGTGGGTACTCAAAGCTTTGCAGTATTGGAACACTGGAATCAGCAGACATTCAGATGCTCAGATCATTGCAGGACAAGATCTTCAAAGTCAGTGCTCAGTAACTTGCAGGACTGGTCCTTGGCTGAATTATATTTGTAGTTTGGTGCCATTCCCTTTTTGGGTATTAAGTGCCAAACCCCTATAGATTTTATGAAAATACCAGGTCAGAAGCCTCAGGTATTGTAGTTCCATGTATTCCTGTGAATAATACTTATCTATGTGATTCTTCTCTGCCTTGCAGCTCTAAAACAACATTTTCCCCCAGACGGGACAGCGTATAATTATTTTTTTAAAGTGCATACTACTAAAAAAAAAATCCTTACCTCTTGCCAGTGCAGTGGTTAGTCTCCTCTTTGCCTGCTCCTGCCGGAGTTTCTGAGCCCTCTGACAACAGTATTTGAAAGTTTCTTTACATTTTATTGAGCCAGTAACTCTAGTTAGTCTTTTGGCACAAGAAAACCGCATTGGATTTAATTTCATTCCATCATGACAGCACTTTCGCAGAGCAGGATCTTGGTATTTGTTGGCTGTAACAAAATTACATTACTTTAGTGTTTGCAGAGACTTTGATAAATATTGTGATAGTCATATTTATGTACTTCACCTATGCCATTATTATTCATTATTATTAATTATTATTATTATTATTACTACTACAGAGGACATAAGAGCCCTTATCATGAACCAGAACCCCATCTTGCTAGGCATTGTACGGTATTAAATATAGCCAGAAAAAGATCCTTCCACCAAACAGTTTCCAATCTTTTCTTTCCTTCAAGTTCAGGCTGTGAACTCATTGGGGGCAGGATCAGCTGACTGAAGCTGAAGTGAATCAGAACAGGGATGAACTCTTATTTAGGACACATTTTTCAAACGCTTGTTTTCTT
The DNA here is from genome assembly GCF_033958435.1 of Carettochelys insculpta. Lineage (NCBI taxonomy): Eukaryota > Metazoa > Chordata > Testudines > Carettochelyidae > Carettochelys > Carettochelys insculpta. The sequence continues at coordinate 58,788,567 of NC_134137.1, read as the reverse complement.
ATACAGAATCACGTAATGTTTTGAGTTTCATTTACAGGATTATTCATCCTCTGCATGGATATGGCTCCTTTATTTCTGCTGTCACAGAACAAACAATAGAAGACTTAATAAAGTGAACATATGCTTTGACATCTTCACCTGTAATCTGACTACTAGCTCAGCGAGTGGAACAAGGGGATTTCAAAAGGTGCGGGGTCCTTTTGAAAAGGACCCCTGTGTAGCCATGCCGAACCACACGCTTTCAAAAGTGACACTTTCGAAGCGCTGTGTCTGGAAGTGTCCTAATGCTAATGAGGTGCTGAATATTCAATTCAGGGCCTCATTAGTAATCTTCAAAATGGCCATTAGCATAGCTATTTCGAAGATTTGTGCTCATGTAGACACAACCTATGGTATCAGTGATATGGCTAAGAAAGTATGAAAACAACGTCTTTCAAAAGACAGGAGCAGTGACTATTTAGCAATTCAATGTAATGACTCAGCTGGTATCTCTGATGTTGGAAGGCTTCTTGAGCCCACAAGCAGGGCCACTGCTGGGTGTGGGGAAGCAGGCAGGTATAACAGGGCCCAGCAATTTCAAAGGGCCCAGGGCTCCAGGCCCTTTAAATTGTCGTTGGATCCACGTGTGGTGTGCTCCAGGAGGTCCTGAGGGCTGGCTGGGGAGGCAAAGAGCAGTTTGGGCACCGCTCAGAGCTGCTACCTCTAGCCTAGCCCCTTCTGCCTGAGGCCACACCTCTTCTGGGGGAGCCCAGAGCCCTGCACATTGCCCAGGTCCCTGCAGCATCTGTTGCCAGCCCTGATCATTTCTTGTGTTGCTATAAGTAGTCCTGCTCCATAAGAATGCTTGCTTAAGACATTTCAGAAGCCAGTCAAATACACTCATCCCTTGCTATACGAGCACAATTGGTTCCCAATTTTCTGCTCGTAGGCCAAAACTCGTAAGAGGGACACTACATTCCTTTTAAATTACATGTAAAAGTCTCTGACTGCTTCCTAGTGCTCCTAACTGGGGGAAGGAGTGGCAGCAGGTGGCGCTGCTTTTGAAAGGTGAGTGAACCTTGGGTTAGGGAGTGTTAAAAGCATTTGGGGGCCCCTCAGTAAGATGGACTTTTCTCTGTAGTAGTGGAATATGAATGACCACTGCACAAGCAACAGAGCAGAGCTAGTCATAAGAACACTTAGAAATGAGCCTTCCCAAGCACAAGGAAACTTGTGAGAAGCTCTGTTTCATTTAAAACTTGGAGAGGGTTTGTTTCATGTAAAACTTTAGGGGAATGGGTGCCAAGTTGGCAGTCATCAGGAATTCAGCAGTCAGCATTTCAGAGAACTTTAGACCCAGTTCTGGGACTGTTTTTCTGATGACCACAAACAGGAAAAATCCCTTCAGTTAAGATGTTTACATGCTGGGCTGTCAAAAGGTACATTGACAGACGTCCCTTGTGTCAGCGTTCTGCAACTGGCTTTCTCTAACCACAAGTACAAATCTCTGACTTTGCTTAAAGAAGACTACTCAGCTTTAGAAGGATCAGTTTTGAGAGTTCCCATCCCATTTGCATTCCCCTATCTCTAAATCAAGTTTATTTTTAATGGTGGAGATATAAATGAAGTATCATGATTGCATAGACATAAAAAAAGAAATTCAGATTGTAATAGCCTATTCAGCATTACAGAGAACCCCATTAATCTGCCTGATTCTTCCAGCAGGTTGATCTATATGATTTTGGACATCTTTAAAATAACTTTTAAAACCTAATAGCTCTGTTGTCTCTGCTATGATTGTGGTTCAAAATTTCATCTGGTCATGGTGAGGGTTAAAGGTTTTAGTAGGAGTGGGTCATGACACTAGTCTTATTCCTGGAGTAGATAGCTCCAGAAAGTTAGGAAAACCTGGAATAAAGCATTTGTTTCTTAGTACTGACAGGTCATAAGATATCAGACCTTCACATGGGAAAATTATTTTTGAAAATGCTTTGTTCAGATGATGTATAATTAGAGCATTGACACCTCTGTCATTTGGAGCACACTGTGCCAAAGGCAACCTGGCTTTGAAGCAGAAGGGAAAGAGAAACTGTATTAATAAAACATTTCCTAACTATAAAACTATTTCACAAATGGCTTTGCTCTGAAATCTCGGCACACGCAGAACACAGGCGCAATGGGTGACATAGTAGAATAGCATACTATTATTGGCATGTCCTCTAAATGAGAATTGATTTAGCCTAAATACATTCTGTGATGCATCAGAGTTTAGGGTCTGTCCCTATAACTGACACATCTCCTATTTCCTCAGGCAACATCCAGCTTTCCTCTTCCCATCCTTTCCCTTCCTTCCACTCCTAGGACTCCAGTCCTTAGCTCTCTAGCCTCTCCACTCTGACCCAGCAGGCTCTGGTCCTTGCCACTCAAGATTAATGGCCATACCAATTCCTGAAATTTGCTTGTGAAAATCCAGTGATCTTTTCTGTCTTCTGGTAGCACGGGAACACTTATAGCCTAGGAAAACAGAGCCAAAGGTTAAAATGATACGTAAGGCTGCTCTGAGTTGCTCCTCAGCACAAGCCAGGCACCTGGAAACCAGAAGATGGATGATCTGCAAAGTGGGATTACCAATGCCTTTGCCCCCTTCCACGCTCCACTTTACAATAGGTGTCAAATGAGTGACCCCAAGGGTGTGGCCTGTTTCACCTTCATAAGAACTATGAACACACATTATATAATGGGAAAATGTATGATAAGACCACAGAGAATGGAAACTTTGGAATAGAACTACAATACAGTGCCATATGAAGTCTAAAAATCTAACCACAGAAATTTAGTGTGCACTTCTTCTACCACAATACTTGTCTCTGGGAAAGGAAGAAGGTCTTTTCTCACCTTGCCGAAAATGGGATTGAATAGTGTCTGAAATAAAGGCAAGACCCACATCGGTGAAAACTTGGGCACTGTTTGCACCTCCACCTACTGAGCATCCAAGATCATATGAATTCATTGCCTCAAAGACCTGCAAAACATAGCAGTGTTGAAGGAAGATGCACTATTGAAAAACTAGTGACTTTTATCTGAATAGTGAGGACATATCCTGTTATCAGGCCATATGCAAAAATGATGCAAATAGAAGTATTGGTTACATTCCAGCACTGAGGTTAAAGGAATCTGACATTTTAGTAGGGGCATAATTCAATTTATTGATGGTCTTCCTTTGTATCATTAATAAAAAAGAGTGGATTAGCTACTAACCTGTTCTGCTTTAGCAAATCCTATGCAAATTTATTATAAATGTATTATAAATAAATAAATGTGTTGTCCCAAATTAGTAATGTCTTATATGGTATTTTGCTTACTATTCATTTATTATATTCAGATCTCTCTCATCTCCCATGAAATACTACTTGATTCAATGACACAAGCTATTTTCTTTTTTAACACACTTACTTTTTTGGCTGTAAGCTTATTCCTTTTGTTCAGAATGAAAACCGCAGTATCAACCACTGCTAAGGCAACAGTTCCTGCATGATCTGTGTCAATGAGTAAATTTACCAAATCCGTTGGTTCATATGTGTCTTGGTCTGTTGCCAATTTAATCTGAAGGCAAAATGTTAAAATAACAAATTTATATTTCTCATTAGCATTAATATCAAACATTGATATTAACAGGGTATTAGCAATATAGATAACAGCTATCTGAGTTTTCTGCATTTCCCGCTACTAACATTTATATAGCGTCATGTTTATTAGTATGAAGATTAAGGGGCTGATCCTGAACAGAGGTGATTTTTCTTCACTACAACTGCTACAATGAAAGCTCAGGACACTCAGAACCTCAAAGAATTGAGATTCTGCCCTTAGATACATATGGACAAAATTCACTCAGAGCAGTGGTAGTTGGTGTATGTGAAGAGAGTTTTACCTTAGATATTTGGAGATACAGAAAAGCACATGCTTAGCATCAATGAGATTTGAGCACATGGTTATATGCTTTCTTGAGTCAGGGTCTTTAACAGTTCCAGCTGCCATTTTAATACCTTTCTAAAGCAAGCTAAAAATCAAAAGTACTTTGAAATAAAACTAATGAACTGTATCTTATTCATGTTACAGAGTTAATTAAACTAAAACAATTTGCTACATCACTTTCTCTTCTCCCCTATCCACCTTCTCCCTTTTTGGTTAATGGGCCAAATTCTGCACTTGGTGACACAGGTCTAAATCAAGTACATGAGAGCAGCATTTCTTCCTCAAATACTGAATTGGGTTAGACTTTCAGAAGATTACTACACAAGACCATTGAAACGTAGGTCCTTTGTGTACTCATATTTCAATTATGATAATGGTGGAATCACTAAAAGATTATTAACAAATGCACACCAGCCTGTATGAAAATGGCTTTTGTTTCTTTTCCAGCAAAATTATTTTCCTCCGCAACAGAAAAAGCATTTTTGGTCAAAAGCAAAAATCCTATGAAAATTATTTTAGTAGAAGCACTTTAGTTTTCAATTAAAAAACTGTTCACTCTTGTTGGGAGAATGCACATTCAGTCTTTTACTTTTCCCAGAGGAGAAAGAGTGAGATATGTTTACACTAGATTCAGAAAGTTGACCGCAGATACACAATTCTAGTTATGCCAATTATATAGCTAAAACTGACATATCTCATTGACTCGGCTAACTTGTCTATCTATAAAGGGGAAGGTCAATGGAAAAGTTTATCGAATTAACCTCCCTTACTCCTTGCATCTTGTGAGGAGTACAGGGGTCGACTGTGACCCCTGAAATGTGAATTTCATGTGTCCATACTAGATGTGAGAAATAGAACCCCAGAAAATCAACTTTCAATTTTCTGGGGGTAGAATAGATATAGAAAAATATTGTAGCAGGAAATACAGTTGACAAAAGTGAATAAGTGTGTGAATGGGTTTGTTCCACTGGAGCACAACTAAGTATTTTAAATCTTTTTGCCACGTTTATTTTGTCCCCATCTCACATTTTAATCTCTTTCAATGTTTTTCAAGTTGTAGCCTTTTTATTTTTAATTGGTTCATGTCAATTGGCATAGGTCCTTTGACTTCCAAGGAGCTATGCTGATTTACACCATCTGAGGATGTGACCCACAGACTCAGTTTTCAATGGAGCATAACTATGAATTACCCATTTGTCAGTTCCAACAGGTTCGCCTCTTTCAATAGAGAGCCATAAATTTGTTTGCAATTAACAAGTAATAACTGAAGTCATAATATCCTATCAGCCTTAATTCTGAATAATCTCCCAGAGCTACGCTACTTGTTACTGATATTTACTGTAATTGGCAGTAAGAATAATTTCTAACCATTTAATTTATAATGAAAATGAAAATGGTGATGCCCTTGATAACTTTCAACTGCTAGCTTCAACTGTGTGGCGCTCATGAACACCCCCTTTTCTAGAACATAAGAGCAGTGGTATGGCATCAGGCCAATGGTCCAACTAGTATCTCGTCTCCTGACAGTGGCCAGTGTCTGATGCTTCAGAGTGAATGAACAGAACATAGGACTTCATTCTCTGTTGTCCAGTCCTAGCTTCCGGCAGTTGGAGATGGCAATGATTTCCACGTTGACTGAGAGCTGTGTGAAGAAGTGCTTCTTTTTGTTTGTTTTAAACCTGCTGCCTAATTGTTCCACCATGCTTTCCTATTGGTTTTCTCTACATCAATCATGATTTTATAGCCCTCTGTTATATCGCACCTTATTCATCTCTTTTCTATTTTTGTTCTCCACAAATATTTCTTGATTTGTCATTACCTTTCCTTCACAGGCATCCACAGTGTCGATCCACACAGAATCAGCCACAATCTCCCTGTGGTCCTGATCTTTAATGAAGTAGTAAGCAATAAAGCGAAATGCTGGCACCATTTTTTCAGTAACATTGAGGGTGATTATTTTGTTTTCATATGGGACTCTTCCCATAACCTCAACTTTCCCCTTTGCCAAAGCCTGCAATTCAAAAGCAAATACAAAACAAATCTAAGACTGCACAATCAAAGCAGAATCTGCAGCACGTGAAGGGGATAAAAAACTTAATAATCATATCACTTAGGACCAGATTTTGATAGCCAGAATAAAAAGTTGAATAGCACCTCACTGCATAAGATTTCCCATTGATGTCAATGGTACCGCTCACAGGGTGATGATGGGTACTGCACCACAAAGAGAAACAACACACAACTCCTGGCCAATGGGTAGTACCACTGAGTTCCATGGGAGACCTCATGGAATCAAATCCTCCTGATCATGGGCAATGCCAGTCTAACTTAGCTCTGGTAGCCTGAGTTACAGTAACATCACTTAGGCTGCCCTTATGACTGCATCAGTGCTCAAAATAGCTGCATGTGTGTATGCCAGCATCCCCCGCCCCGTCCTATCTCTACCCCTGTAACCAATCTTGCGAAAGGAATTCAGTGGGATATGGGGACACTAGCTCTTTTACATCAGGCTGGGGCAGATGATCAGTCTTTTACTGACAGAAGAAGGTGTTACTCAAAGTGAGTCAGAATATCAGAGTGTTGCTCTTGGTCTTGATTCTGTCGCTGTTACATTGGCTAGTTCCTTTCCCTGCAAGCAAACCTATTTATTTCAATTGCACAACTTTTAGAGAAAGTTGTAAGCCAGAATCAGGTCCTTAGGTGGCAGAGTGGATAAAGATTCTTACCTGAACTGATTCCAGACACTTTTCAAAACAATAAACAAAATCATGAGATAGGTTACAGGAAAGGCACAGGGTCATTTGACCAGAAGTCTTAAAATAACTATTTTAATGGCAAAAACAGGACTAAGATCCTCTCAAATAAGCCAATGAAATTTTTCCTTTCACACAGTCTTTACAAATGTTAAACTTCAAAGGAACTATGGTCATTCTGGGGGGCAGGGATGGTAATGCTGGCATAAAATTGTCTCTTTTTCACATCTTATTTGTAAATCTTGGGACGGTGCTCTTTAGAATTGTCAAAGGATATGGATATTTGATTCCCGCTAAAATCAGGCAAATGGGTGTCTAAAATGCTTTGGACAGGTTTAAAATTTCAGTTGTAAAGGGCATTTAGAGGAAAAAATGAACATATTTGTTATCTGACTGTTTTGTTCCTTGGGTAAATTCATAGTCATCTTGCTTATTTGCTTGCTTACTTCAGTTAAAAATATTTTTATACTTGTTACCATTGCAGAGTCCTTTGTCAGAAACAGCTGGATTGTTTTCTGGCTTGTGCATCATGAGGAGAATTGTTCACTAAATTCAAGTCTTAGCCCTGTTCTACACTATTGGGTTAGGCTTATGCAAGCTAGCTGAGGTTGATTAAACTTTGTGTGTACACAAAATTCTTGCTCCCGACAAATGTAATTTGCCTGCTACACCAATTTAACAATCTGCCTTCCCAAGAGACACAGAGTTAATGTTGATGCAGTTAGGCTGGTACAGTGCCAGTCTAGACACTAAGGATGTCGACATACAGCTAGTGCAAGAACTGAATAACCCACACTGTGCTCCATCAAAACAAAAAAGCAGTCAGGTAGCACTTTAAAGACTAACAAAACAATGTATTAGGTGGTGAGCTTTCATGGGACAGACCCACTTCTTCAGACCATAGCCATACCCAAACAGACTCAATATTTAAGGCACAGAGAACCAAAAATAGTTATCAAAGTTGACAAATCAGAAAAAAATTATCAAGGTGAGCAAATCAGAGAGCAGAGGGGCCGGGGGGAGTCAAGAATTAGATTAAGCCAAGTATGCCAAAGAGCCCCTATAATGTCCCAGGGGCTCTTTGGCATACTTGGCTTAATCTAATTCTTGACTCCCCACTGCCTCTCTGCTCTCTGATTTGCTCACCTTGATAATTTTATTTTATTTTTTCTGATTTGTCAACTTTGATTACTGTTTTTCGTTCTCTGTGCCTTAAATATTGAGTCTGTTCGGGTATGGCTATGGTCTGAAGAAGTGTCTGTCCCACGAAAGTTCGCCACCTAATACATTATTTTGTTAGTCTTTAAAATGCTACTTGACAGCATTTTGTTTTGATATTATAGAGACTAATACAGCTCCTTCTCTGTTACTCTGCTTCTTGTGTCAGCAGTGTGCATCCTCACCATGAGTGCTTGTACTGATTTAGCTGCCAGTGTGGGGCATTGTGGGATGGTTTCTGAAAGACAGCAGCAGCTGATGCAAGCAACACTGTGTCTATACTGACACTGCATCAGACTAGCTACAGATTGTACCTCTCTAGTCTGGCACTCTTGAGATCTGACTGGTGCTGAATGAGAGAATTTGCCGTACTGTGGAAGGTCAGTATTGTCTAGAAGAAGAAGTCTTGTGGCACCTCATAGACTAACATATTTTGGAGAGTAAGCTTTGGTGGGCAAAGACCCACTTCATCATCTAGCACATTACCAACACTACCACTGCTTACTAGGCCCTTAGAAGACATTTGGGGTAAATTGCCGCTAAATAAGAGACAGAACACCGAGCCTAGACTGGAGGCTGTAAACAAACTTAATGGGGCTGCAGGGAACTTGGCTGTACCCATTATAAGTAGTCATCTGGCTAACTAAAATCAAGCCAGACCATGCATGTTGCCAGATGAGGGAGTCCCACACCAGAGAGTTTCAGCCTGTGCATCTATTTAAGTACCACATCTACTTGTGGAGGTTGCCTTATTAATTTGGTACAGTGAGCAAGTCACATTAGTGGGAGCTATGTTTTAGTGGAGCTAATTAGAGTTAGGTTGACATACACTGTCTTATGTTGACCTAATCCTGTAGTGTAAACCAAGCTTTTGCTGCTCACATTAACTGCTACTGGCTTTCTGAACCCACTCCACAATTCCCCACACTGACAGTTTCAGTCAGTCCAACTGCACCTGGCAAGGAAGTGCAGAGCTGACACAAGGAGCAAAGTGTAGCTTTAACTGCCCAGAAGCAGACTTGAACCAGGGACTTCTGGAGCTTAGTGCAGGTATCTCTACAGCTTGACCTAAAAACCAGCTGCTGCTCAACTTAAGTTGTAGAGGACACTTATTCTTTCTGTGAGGTGGTCTAGGTATGGCTACCTGGGACAGTTAACCACACTTAAGTGTATGGGTTACATAGACGTGCACAAGCAATGAAATTACTGTAGAAGCTGTGTGCCAGTGTAAATTAAACCAACTTAATTCTGCAGTGTAGACAAAACACTGACCAGGAAACTATCTTCCCATTCTAAGAAAATGTTTGCAATTTTGAAATTTTCCAATCTGAATCAGGACAAAAAGACAAAAATCTCAGATATGTTAGCAAACTCTTTGTCATTTCAGAGATATTTGAAACATAAAATTATGGAACACTGAAATGGTATTTAAAAAAATCTTAAATTTCTCATCTAAAAGGTCAGTTTGAACCAAAAAAAGGAAACGTCTCGTTCTGAAAATATTGAAATGAGACAGTGTGACAATTTCAAAACATTTTCCCAAAAATATTTCAAAACAGGAAATTCTTCAAAACTGATCCTTTCCTGCAAAAAGTGTTAGTTTTGACAGATCCTTTCCACTGAAAAAAAGTTTTGCCAAAACACTGCTGGCCACGTCTAGTTGTGGGTAATGATGCACTACCTAGAAAGGACTAGCTGGGCTCTCAGATCTTAGGTAAATTTTAAGAAGTGTAATTTTACTTGCAAAATGATTGTCTGGATGTGACTACACTTTTGTTTGCTGAATTGTACACTGAAACAGTGATGTAAGGGGTTCCAAGTATAAATGAGAATTAGGACTACAAAGACTAAATTTAAAAACGTAGCACCTATTTCAAGTTTTAAGGATCAGATTCTGAGTTGGTAGAACTGACATAAATTTGGCCCAAATTTAGGATAATCAGGAGATCACAATCAGATACCTTTCTCCTAAAAATATAGGGGTGTCACAAAAGCTCTAAAAGTACCACATGTTTGTATCTCTTTGCATCAGACCTCCTCCACAGCTGCACCTTATGTTAATATGCTTTTCTCCACAACCTGAAAAAGGCCAGTTGTGTAGATTTATAAACTGTAAAATAATCTGTTCTGACACAAAATAGTGTTGCCAAAAATCCTATTTCTAACCAAGAAATAGAAGTAATCAATGTTACTGCTGCTGGACTGGCGGATCGTCTTCAAGGTAACATGTAAAGGATCTCCTAGTGCTACGACATCATGTGGGATGCTTATAGTAAGGTAGTTCTGGGTGGCAGACTGGTATCTCTCAGCAGTCATTTTGGTTCCAGCTGATTCCATGCCAGGATCTCCCTCTTCTGCCTTCACCTATGAAGAACGAAACGGAGAGAGAAAACAGCATGCCAATTAAGAGACAATATCAGGCATCACTGTTAATTTATATATCACCATGTCACTGGAAAACACTAGACCATGAGTTGAGTGACCACAATGCGTTAAGTCTAGTAACTGGTCTGTAGAGTTGGTGATTTAAAGATTAGACCAATTCATTAGGCGCATTTGCTCTCAGTGCTCATTTCACTGCTGCTATATTTGTCTTTTCCAGCATAGCTTCTTCAGTGACACTCACAATAAGTATCTTAATAACGATTGACAATAAGTATTTCAAAAATAATATTAGCAATCATTCAAATGAACAAAGTACTGCACTAAGTAGCTGCATGGCCTGATGGATCTGTCTCTTGTTACTTCTCATCCCTGTTTGCTATGCATCACATCATGTCTACTATTGGAGCTCTATCCTACAAATGACTGTAGGAGGACCCCTGCACCTGCCTGCATTTCCACTGACATCAGAGATTGACTCTTGATCCACCTGTCCTGCAGCTCTAGGCACAATTTCCAGCTCAGGTAGATGCACACATGCTATTTTTTGTTGAGAGTGCTTGTTACAGAAAAGGTAGCTGCTGTAGCACAGACAGCAGGATGGGCTAGCTCTGGGCATACAATCCCATCTCAGACTCTAGTGGCTAAACTCTCCAGCCTCTCATACTACTGCAGTTACACAGCCACTTTTAACATATTAACTTGATCAAAGCTAGCAAATGTACGTCTACCCATGGTAGAAATTTCAGTTCCAGCCAAGTATAGATGTACCCTTTGTATTCAGGAGTTTGCCCAAGAATACAATATATAAGCCGTGTCTACATGTGCACGCTACTTCGAAGTAGTGGCACTAACTTCAAAATAGCGCCCGTCACGGCTACACGTGTTGGGCGCTATTTCGATGTTAACATCGACGTTAGGCGGCGAGATGTCGAAGCCGCTAAGCCCATGAGGGGATGGGAATAGCGCCCTACTTCGAAGTTGAACATCGAAGTAGGGCACGTGTAGCCGATCTGCGTCCCGCAACATCGAAATAGTGGGGTCCGCCATGGCGGCCATCAGCTGAGGGGTTGAGAGACGCTCTCTCTCCAGCCCCTGCGGGGCTCTATGGTCACCGTGGGCAGCAGCCCTTAGCCCAGGGCTTCTGGCTGCTGCAGCTGGGGATCCATGCTGCATGCACAGGGTCTGCAACCAGTTGTCGGCTCTGTGGATCTTGTGTTATTTAGTGCAACTGTGTCTGGGAGGGGCCCTTTAAGGGAGTGGCTTGCTGTTGAGTCCGCCTGTAATCCTGTCTGCAGCTGTGCCTGGCACCCTTATTTCGATGTGTGCTACTTTGGCGTGTAGACGTTCCCTCGCAGCGCCTATTTCGATGTGGTGCTGCGCAACGTCGATGTTGAACATCGACGTTGCCAGCCCTGGAGGATGTGTAGACGTTATTCATCGAAATAGCCTATTTCGATGTCGCTACATCGAAATAAGCTACTTCGATGTAGGCTTCACGTGTAGACGTAGCCATAGTGTCCTCAGGGTTTTGCTCATCATTTCTACCAGCCATGAAAGTGGAACCTATATTTTAACAAAATTTGCCTACCACAAATGCAGCACATATAAGCTGCGTCTACGCTAGCAAGTTCTTTAGGATGATTTTTCGAAAGAAGGGGGCTCGTTCGAAAGATTCTGCAGAGCATCTACACAGAAAAAGTGTTCTTTCAAAAGTAAATCGAAAGAACATGTCGCTCCTTTTGAAAGCCCTCTTCCGCTCCTCTTTCAGGAAGAGCGCCCCATTTCAAAAGCGTCTTTTGAAAGAAACGTGTGTAGATGCTCCTCAGGCCCCCCCCCCTTTTTTTTTTTCAAAAGAGTAGTCATTATAGGGCCTTATTTTTCTATCTCTGGCCCATTCTTTTGAAATAGTGGGGGCTATGTGGGCACTGTCTTTTGAAAGAGCAGATCAATCTTTTGATCTGCTTTTTTGTGTGTGGATGCTGACCATGGAAAATAAAGAACTGACCCTTTCCCTGAGAAGATTACACTCTAGCTAACAAATCCACTATACAGATTTAGGACCTGAATCAGTCCACATTTGCCCATGCAAAGAATCCTAAAGCATAGAAGTAGTTTTAATCCTATCAATGGAACTATTCAAGTGAACAAAGATTTGCAGCATCAGACTCCTACTTTATGTAAATATCTTCAACAGACTCTTCCTAAAGATGTTCATATTATATAAGGAATCATGCTGCAGTTGCCTTGAAACATCCATCAAAACATCCTGGGCATTCATTGTCTGTTAAAACAATTATTTTTACCATTATTTGTAGCTCCTGTACAGCAAGAGGAATGTCGAACACAAAAGATACAAGACCTTCTTTATTAGAAGGTGCCGTCTTTTTCTTTGTGTCTTTTCCGTCTCTGGTCAAAGTGGCTGTAACAGACATGGCAGCAGCAGGAGAACCATCAGCAGAAGTCACAGAGGCCTATGGGGGAAAATTTCCACAGGGAAATAACAGGGTGCCAATAAAATCTTAAAGCAAGGGAAGAGTTTTGAAGCCAAAAGGAAATATTGAAATCCTTAAAAATTATTATTTGGATCTTTAACCTTTGGAGGAAGAAGCAGGAGGTGATTTCATCTTTTTATCTACTAGTACCATGAGACTTCACCAGATCCCCCTCTTGTACGAGAGCTGTCCTAAGCACATTCCACCTGAGGGAATTCTATCCTGCTGCCCAAGTGCAGAATTCATGTATTCTTCAGATTTTTTTCTCCACAGAAAATATGTTCTTCTGGAGAAATCCTGCAGTTATGTCTTTCACCCACCAGGGGCTGCTGCGTTACCACAACAGAGGCAGCCAGCTCCCTGGTTATAGCAGTCAGCAGATGGTGCATTCCTGGTAGTGCCCTGCTCACGGGGCCAGGTGCTTTGGTACAGGATGTGGGAGATTGGACAAAGAAGAACACACAGGGCTGTTGGGGGATCTTATAGACCTTGGCTGAAAAGGGCTAGTGTTAGGGCAGTTTGAAGTTGTGGTTAAATGGAAGGAGGGCAAGGACACATAGGGACAGAGGGTGTGGAATTCAGAGACACTCAGGGCAGAGGATGATTGAATGGAGGCGCAGGGCCACATAGAGATGGGAATGCAAGAACACATAGGGCTGTGGGAGGGCTGGCTGCGTACAGAGGCAGAGGAACAGAGGCACAGAAGACCAGGGACAAATGGGTACGGGGAGGAGCGGGGGCGGGGGTAGCTTAGTGGAGGTGCAGGGCCACATGGAGTTGGGGAAGCAAGGGGTACATTGTGAGCCTATGCCTGCTAGGTACACCTCACAAAGCATGGAAGCAGCTGGGAATTATATGGGCAAAAAAGCTGCTAGATGAGTCCCTTATGATGGAAGAAAGCAGACACCGCAACCTGAACATTACGTACCATAATAGAGAAAGGAGCCCCAGGCACAAAATATTGCTTGGTTTTAGACAAGTCGACACAATAAGGAGATTTGACAAACTTCACACTACTGAGTTCTTCCTCCTGGATTTCACCACCTATCAATAGCAAACAACTTTTATCACCCAACACGTTTTCCTCCCAGACAAACGTTAAGATTCATCTACAGATGGAGAAAACTAAAGTGCAACAGAAGTGAATGAAGCTAAGCCCTTGTTTCCTAAGGCTCATGGCTAATTTATAATGGAATAGCACTGTTCTTGGCCTTTGATTGCCTTCTATGCTCAGGCTGCTCTTCAGTCATGCAGAGCAGTTACTCCATATAGGCATTTAAGCTGGTCTTAGAGACATTTTGCTTTGCCACTGTGTATCCCTCATTTTTCGGTTATTTCCTGCTCCCCACCTTCTCCCAAGCATACCCTTTCCATGTTGAATAGTAACAGAGAGATAGCTGTGCTAGTCTATATGCTATGAAAACAAAAAAGCAGTCTAGTAGCACTTGAAAGACTAACAAAATACTTTATTAGTATTTTTTGAGCTTTTGTGGGAGAGACCCACTTCTTCAGACCATAGTCAGACCAGAAAAGACTCAATATTTAAGGCACAGAGAACCAAAAATAAGAATTAATGGGCATAAAACAGGCATAAAAACACTCCTGAGTCACAAACCTGTCAGCCAGCACTTTAATGGAGTGGGCCATTCTGTTAATGACCTCAAAGTCTGTGTTTTACTGAAAAGGAATTTTCACAGCCATTTGGAAAGAGAGGCTGCTGAACTTTCTTTTATATTCAAATCCGACACATTAACATGTGGTTTGAACCAGGATGACAATTTTCTAGCTCATTAAAGGGGCTCTTTTACATACTTTGCTTTATCTAATTCTTGACTTCCCACCCCCTTCCACCCCTCTGCTCTCTTATTTGCTCACCTTGATAATAATTTTTCTGATTTGTCCACCTTGATTACTATGTTTGATTCTCTGTGCCTCAAGTATTGAGTCTGTTCTGGTCTGGCTATGGTCTGAAGAAGTGGGTCTGTCCCATGAAAGGTCATCACCTAATAAATTATTTTGTTAGTCTTTAAAGTGCTACTGGACTGCTTTTTTTTTGTTGTTTTTTGTTTTCATACCCATTACAGTTTTCCCTTTGCTTCTGAGCTCCCTACACCCCTTGCTTACATCCACCTTGCGGTCATTGCTAATGAAATGTGATACAGAGAATAGCTGAGGGGACTGAAAATATTTAAGTTAATGGTAATATTTTTAGCATTTCTGTGAATTGATGGCAGACAGGTAATATTTCTTTATTGTTGAAGGTATTATTCAATGTAAACATGATGGATTCTGGACCATTAAAATCTTTGGTATTTTTACTAGGGACTTGATTGCATCACTCTCACTGGAAATAATTTTTATTAGGTCTATTGGGAATCCTCAGAAAAACAGGCCTTGCTCAGCGTGAGAATTGGGTCTTTGGTTTCTAACTTTCTAGGGGGGAGATTTTTCTTTTCTGGTGAATACTATTAACAAGCTTGTCTGATATTTTATTTGGTAGGTTCCTTGGCAATCAGCTCCCACCCAGACCGCCTACCCAGGGTTATCAGTCATGGCTTCTGGCTGGGCCTCCTTGTTGCAAATATAAAATATTACATTCCAAGCCAAAACTCAATGTGGCTGAAGAGGTGAGAGGGAAAGAAACCCTTCTATGAGAATTTAATTCAGCTGTGTGTGTTGTTACAGTACATGCACAACAGTGTTCAAAATGTTAAGACTCAGACTAAAGTATAACAAATATGAGATATGTATAGTATCTGGCTCTCTTTCAGTTGTGCTAAGTAGACAGTAAAACATCCTGGATGAAGACTTGGCCCCACTGAAGTCAATATAAGTTTTGCCATTGGCTTTCATGGGTATGTCTTCACTGCAGAAGTATCTCCAGAGATCTACACTCCCATTATTTCTCTCCTGTTAGCCTAGCATGTGTCAGATCAGCCACTCCATGAAATAACACTCAAGAGCCGCGTCTACACGTGCACGCTACTTCGAAGTAGCGGCACCAACTTCGAAATAGTGCCCGTCACGGCTACACGTGTTGGGCGTTATTTCGAAGTTAACATCGACGTTAGGCGGCGAGACATCGAAGCCGCTAACCCCATGAGAGGATGGGAATAGTGCCCAACTTCGACGTTCAACCTCGAAGTAGGGAACGTGTAGTCGTTGCGTGTCCTGCAACATCGAAATTGAGGTGTCCTCCACGACGGCCATCAGCTGAGTGGTTGAGAAACGCTCTCTCCAGCCCCTGAGCTCAATGGTGGCCGCGTGGAGCAGCCCTTAAATCTCCCTGCCCCCTCCCTTCCTGTGCAGGAAGCTGAGAGAATGTGCAGGCGGCAGCCCAGACACGCGGCCAGCCTGCACGTCCCTCAGCCAGCTAGAGACACCCACCCAGCTGCGATGGCCGCCCGGCAGCGCCCCCAGGGGACCCCCCCCAAAGGGAGCCAGGGCTCCCAGCCCAGGAGCCAGGCGGCAAAGCGGCAGCTGGGCCCCTTCTGGATGGAGGCCAAGCTTCGGGACCTGCTGGGGCTCTGGAGCGAGGAGGAGGTGCTCCAGGTAATGGGGAGCAAGAGGTGGAACGCGGATGCGTTCACTCGGCTGGCCAAGGGCCTCGCTGCCCGGGGTCACCCTGCCTGCACTCCGGATCATGTCCGGAGTAAAGTGAAGGAGCTGCAGCAGGGTTACGCCCGGGCCCGGGATGTGGCCAGCCGATCTGGGGCCATCCCCGTCACTTGCCCCTTTTACAGGGAGCTCAGGGACATCCTGGGCCCCCGGCACACCTCCTCCCCTCCAGCCACTCTTGATACCTCGGCTGAGGAGCCCCAGCAGGCCCTGGAGGCGGAGTCTGCCCCGGAGGCAAGCCCCGCACCCCAGGGGCCCCCCCAGGAGCCCACCCCCGGGGCACCGGAGCAGGAGGAGGAGGAGGAGAGGGACTCCTCCTCCAGCGACATCGGGCTCCAAATAATGATGCCGTCCCGGAGCTCCAGCCGGGCGTCCGCCCCCCGGGTGTCCCCCAAGTGTGGGAGTGGACCGTCAGGTATGTACCCCCCCGGTGCACACCCCCGGGGTTGAGGGGCAGGGGTAATAGATATGACCTGGGCCCTCCACATGCCCAGATGACCATGGCCCCAAGGACAGCAGTGGCATGTCCCTCAGAAGAGTCCATCAACCCCTGCCCCCCACAGCACGACAGTGCCATGCCCCATCCCCAGGGCTGGGGGAAGCGGAACCTCTAGGGTCCCCCGGGGGGGAGGGGGTGGGACACCCAACAGCAGCAGCAGCAGCAGCAGCATGTGATGGAGTGGGGGAGTGCAAATGTGAGTCTCAGGCTAGATATGAGCAACAAGCTGAATAGCTCCCAGTGGCTAAGGATGATCCTGGGGCTACAACTGGCAGGTTACACCTCTGCCCTGAGCAAAGAGAAGGGAGGAGCCGAGCTGGGTTTGAATCAGGGGCGGCAGTTAGAGGCTAGGGGAAGGGAGAGCTTGAAGGCTGCCTGCCTGAGGAGGGGGAAAGCTACACCCCAGAGGGGCACCCCTCGGGGTCTTCTCCCCAGGACGGGTTGGAAGGACTGTCTCTGACTGCTGTACTGTCACTTCTGGGAGAAACTGAGCATCTGTTGCCTAATAAACCTCTTCTGTCAGACCTGCTGAGTGAGAGTCACTCCTGCCAGTGGACGGGGTGCAGTGCAGGGGGACCCCTGCACCCCATCACAGCAGCATCTCCCAGGGACGGGGATGGGGAACCTGCAGCAGATGGGTGAGGGGACAAGGGCCACGGCTCGGGGCCCACACTAACTCTTCTTGACCCCCTCCTGTGTTCCGCAGCTGCACCATCGGAAGGACCGGAGAGCGCCGGCGAGGTGTCAGTGGTCCCGGAAAGCCCTCCAGGGCCATCATCCAGGCCAGCCCCTTGGCGAAGGACCGACCGGCCCCACGGCGGGCAAGACGGCGGACCCAGCACCAGCAGCCGCCGGCGACAGACCCCCAGCTGCTGGCTCTCCACCGCCGGCAGGTGGAGGTCACCGAGCAGCAGCTGCGGGTGGAGCAACGCCGCCTCCACCTGCAGGAGCGGGCGCTGGCCTGGAGCAAGGAGGCATGGGGGGCCTACATGCAGACTTTCAACCGCATTGCGGACTACCTGGCCCCCCCATGCCGCGCCAGCCGCCACTGTGCTCGCCCTGCCTGCTTCACCCGCTGCGCCACCCACTGCTCCAGCCGCCGCGCCATCCGCCGTCGCATCGCCACCCGCCACCGAGGGCTATTCCGCCGAGGGGGACCTGGGGCCAGCTGACACTCGCCAGCCATATCTCCCGGTCCACCCGGCCCCCAGCCAGCCCCAGCCAGGGCTGCGGCCGAGGTGGGGATCCTGGCCGCCCACCCCCAGCGCTGGACAGTAGGGGCGTGGGGCCCAGGACGTGGGCCCCCCCCCTTTTGTATATATTCCCCCCACTTTTAAGTTATTTTTTGCTGTAAATAGTTTGTATTTGTGACCCCCATTTTCCAATGCTGATCCTTACCCCCCCATGTAAATAGTTCTCCCCTTCCTTGTCTTCCCCTTTCATGTTATCCCTGTTTTTATAATATATACATATATAAGTTAGAATTTCCGTTATAATAAGAGTTCAAAAGATGTTTGATTTGACAAACAACTGTCTGCTTTTATTTTTACAAGAAAAGTGGGGGGGTGTGTGCTCTGGGGTGCTCTGTGGTGTGGGCGTAGGGGCAGGGAATGTTGTGGAGGATGGGGGGGCAGTGGGGGGCCTGCCAGCGTTCACCCTGCGGCCTTGTCGAACTGGGCCCGCAGGGCCTCCTGGACCCGGGTCCCTTCGGGGTCCACCTGGCGACTGGGAGCGGCGGGTGGCTGCACATCGGCCCTGCCGGCCTCCACAGCCCAGCCATGAAAGAAGGCCTCCCCCTTGCTCTCCACCAGGTTGTGTAGGGCGCTGCACGCACCCACAATCTGGGGGATGTTGGTGGGGCCCGCATCCAGGTGGGTGAGGAGACACCTCCAGCGCCCTTTGAGGCGGCCAAATGAGCCCTCCACCACCTGGCGCGCATGGTTCAGGCGCTGGTTGAAGCGCTCCTCGCTGGCAGACAGATGGCCTGTGTACGGGTGCATGAGCCACGGCCGGAGGGGGTATGCCGCATCTGCGATGACGCAGAGGGGCATGGTGGTGTCCCCCACAGGGATCTCCCGCTGGGGGATGTAGGTCCCCGCCTCCAACCGGTGGCAGAGGCCCGAGTTCTGGAATACCCGGGCGTCGTGGGTGCTGCCAGGCCAGCCCACATAAATGTCCAGGAAACGGCCCCAGCTGTCCACCAAGCCCTGGAGGACCACTGAGTGGTAGACCTTCCTGTTTATGTAGCATCCTGCACTGTGCTCCGGGGTGCGGATGGGGATGTGAGTCCCATCCGGAGCCCCGAAGCAACTGGGGAAGCCCAGGGTGGCAAAGCCCGCGATGGCGGCATCCGGGTCCCCAAGCCTCACGAGCCTGTGGAGGAGCAGGGCATTGATGGCGCGGACGACCTGCAGGGGAAGCACATGGGAGAGCACCAATGAGGGGTGAGCAGGGTGTGTGTGGCCCTTCCCTGCCAGGGCACCCCTCCCCTCCCCTGCCCTCCCAGAGCTGCCTCCCCCTCCCCCCGTGGGTCCTCTTACCTCCATGAGGACAGTCCCGACGGTGGCCTTGCCGACGCCAAACTGCTGGCCCATGGATTGGTAGCTGTCTGGAGTGGCCAGCTTCCAGACAGCGATGCCGACTCATTTCTCCACACTGAGGGCACGCCGCATGGTGGTGTCCTGGTGCCTGAGTGCTGGGGTGAGCCACTGGCATAGCTCCAGAAATGTCTGCCGGCTCATGCGAAAGTTCCTGAGCCAGTGGTCGTTGTCCCACTCTCCGAGCACCAGCCGCTCCCACCAGTCGGTGCTCGTGGGGTAGCTCCACAGCCGGTGGCGTATGAGGCGGGGGGGGGGCGGGGTGCTGCAGGGTTGGGGGTTGCGTCCTCCTCCCCTGCGGGCAGCTCCTCCTCTGTGGCAAGGAGGTGCTCAGCTGCCTCCTGCATGGCATGGAGCAGGGCGAGCACTGCTCCTGCAGGGGCAGCTGGGTGGACCTCTGGCTGCTGCTGCTGCTGCTGCTGCTGGGGGTCCATCATGACTGCGTCGCTCGAGGTGTGAGTGCCTATGGCTCTGCAGACCGCGTGCTGTGCAGGCTGAGTGTGTCTGGGAGGGGCCCTTTAAGGGAGCAGCTAGCTGTTGCCCCGGAAGCGCTAGTCCGCCCTGTGACCTTGTCTGCAGCTGTGCCTGGCACCCTTATTTCGATGTGTGCTACTTTGGCATGCAGACGTTCCCTCGCAGCACCTATTTCGATGTGGTGCTGTGCAACGTCAACGTTGAACATCAACGTTGCCAGCCCTGGAGGACGTGTAGACGTTGCTACATCAAAATAAGCTAATTCGGTGTAGCGTGCACGTGTAGACGTAGCTAAGGTGTTGCATCCACATTGATGCTGAACTCACTTGTGTGTGGCAGTGAGACTTCTGACGCATATCCCACAGCTCTTACCCCTGCAATAGGCACAGATTCTTGGAATATAACCCTGGGATGCCCCTTAGCTCATCTTGTTGTGGCCTGACCCAAGGCTTGTTCCAGCATCACAGTCTCTTCTTGTGACTCCTCACCACATTCCCATGTGGCTACTCAACTGCCATTGCTGTTGGTCACAAAATCCCTGCTTAGCAGCTGGTCATTCAGGGCTTTCTGTTCTGTGCTTGGGGCTGTGGGAAGCCCCCAGCCAAACGCTTTCCTAAAGGGAGCATGTAGACAGTGATCTGCAGCCCTTTCTTTAGGTAGCAGGTCTTTAGGACCATGTCTACATTACATGATTTTTTGAAAAATGATCTTCTGGAAGATCTTCTTTTGAAAGGATGCATCCACACACACAAAATGTGGATCGAAAGATCGATCTGCTCTTTCGACAGACAGCGTCCACACAGCCACTTGCTCCTTCACAAGAATGGGGCAGGGATCAAAAAATCCAGCGCCATGAGGACTGCTCTTTCGAAAAAAGGGCTGTGGAGTATCTACACATGCTTTTTTTTAAAAAAATAAAGAAGCTTTTGTAAGAAGGAGCTCTTCCTGATCCAGGAGTGGAAGAGGGCTTCCAGAAGAAAACCCCAGGCTTTCGATTTCAGATAGAAAGAGCACATTTTGTGTGTGGATACTCCACGTATTCTTTTGAAAAAGGACCTGATCTTCCAAAAGAACTTGCTAGTGTAGCCATGGTCTGGATGTTTAAATCCCTACCTGCACTGAACAACAGTCCCAACTTCACTCGCCTCTTTCACATGTTCTCAGGCAAATGGAGATTTCTAGGGTTGGTCCCAAAATCATGGTCCCTACTGTGCTCACACTTCTAGTTAACCAGAACCATGGCATGCTGCTTTGGCAAGGTAGGAGCACACTGGGGTAGAGCATGGCATAGTGCTCTTCTGCAGAGTGAGGCTGAGCAGGAGCTTGAGCAAACTGAGTGGAATGAAGAGTTGAATGGTGATGGGCAAGTAGGTTCTGGTGCATGACAGGAAAGCTGGAAGTGACTAGGAAGAAGAGCTAGAATGTACGGGACCCAGGAACATGTGACAGCATTACAGGACTATCTGAACAGAAGCTTAGCTACACCTCACTGCAAAGTGGACAATTTGAGGCATGCCTTACAGAAAAACATTGGCTGTAACTCATCTCTCAGCTGTGCAAGCCAACATGGGTTCAAGCCCATAAGCTTAAGGATACTGTGCGCATAGTGGTGAATGGTTGTTGGGTAAACAAGTATAAAAACACATGACAAATCCCGCAGTATATATGTAATGAGCACAGATATCAGTCAGATAAGGACCTGTGTAATTTTGCAGTGAAAACAATTTACACCAAACAAGAATTTTTCTGGGAGTAGCTCAGTGAAAATGGCATGGAATACATCAGTAAATGCTTCATTTACTTACTTGCAGTTTCTATAACGGTAACAGCAATATATAAAAAATGCCCTTCCAGAGTAGTAATGCTCCTTGTTATTTTTTCTTCCAAAGATTTGGTACTAAAAGTGACTGTTCCTTTTCCATTTTGCATCTAAAATCAAGGTGGGAAAATATTATTGCCATTGGTGCTGTGAATAGTATTAGATTGAAAGATTATATTGCATTTCCAGTGAAGTGACTGTAATATGATAAGGGTCAGTGGTTTAATGCCATTTGATATTTCATTTCCATGAATCTCAGCAATATCAAACTCCGCTGACTTAAAAGGGCATTGCTCCACTGAACTAATATTTAATATGATTGCTATTCAATCACGTATGCCAACATTTCTCAAACTGGGGTCCATGGACCCCTGGGAGAACCTCAGGGGACTCCAGGGGGATCAAGGGCCCCACTGAAAAACTCCTTTCTTCTCCCTCAGCTCGTCTTCCTCCCAGTGTCTCTTTCACAATAACAACAAGAAGTCCTGAGCCACCTATAGACTAACAGATATTTTGGAGCATAAGCTTTCATGGGCAAAGACCCGCTTTGTCATGCAGCTGACAAAGCAGGTCTTTGTCCACGAAAGCTTATGCTCCAAAATATCTGTTAGTCTATAATGTGCCACAGGACTTGTTGTTTTTGAAGATACAGACTAACTCGGCTATCTGTCTGATAAATTTCACAATAGTGATTCCCTGGTGTGAAGGGGGCTCTGGGAGGGAGAGGGAAGAGAAGGGACATTTGCTCCAGGCCATTCTTGGAAGTGGCTGGCAACATTTTGTGGGCGGACCAAAAGGGGTTTCCTTATATTGTCCCCACTCCAAGCTGACTCTGCAGGTCCTATTGGGCAGGCACTGCAGCCAATGGGAGCTGTGGGAGCAATGCTTGCAGGCAGGGGCAGTGCTTGGAGACCCACCCCCTCGACTCCCCTCCCCCAGCTTAGGAGCTGCTGCCAGAGGGATGTGCCAATCAGTAGTCACGTGAGGTAACCACTGACTCCCAGTCTCCTCCTGACCCCAACCTCCTCTTCCAGCCCACTGCCCAAAACCCCAGCCACGCCCTACCCCACATCTAAACTCCCTCCCAGAGCCTACACCCCCTTGCGCATTCCAGCCTCCTGCGCCAGCCTGGAGATGGCCCCCACACTCCCGCCCACATCCAAACTCTCCATCAAAGAGCCCACATCCCCTCGTGCACCCCAAGCCCCTGCCTGGTGAAAGTGAATGGGGGTGGGGATGAGCAAGGGAGGGAGAGGGAATGGACTGAGGGAGGGCAGTGCCTCAGAGAAGGGGTGGGGCAGGGGTGTGGCCTCAGTGAAGAGTGTGGGTCAAGGACTGAGCAATGGGGCTGTTGGGGGTCTAGGAAAAGCTGTAAATCAAAATGTTGGTCCTCGGCTTGCTAAAGTCTGAGACCCACTGATATATGCTAGTCGGTTTTAATGCATGGCACTTACTGAAACTTGTTGTTCCAGGCCTGGGAGAAAACGTTTTTTATCATTTTCCTCCACTATGCCAAATCGCACATACGCGACGCCATCTACCCCTTTTCCATAAGAGTGCCTTGAATAAGAAAAAGAATGAAGCTGCAACAATTATAGTAATATCCACAGAGTAGACAGTCTAAAGTGCACTCGCCAAAGAACATGACAAAACCAACTCTCTGTACCTAGCTCTAATCCTGTACATACGATAATCTTTGACAGCTTCCTATACAAAGTATAGACATACAAAGCGGAGACCTTGGATGCATTACTTAAGCTGCTTCTACACTCTCACTCTCCCATTGGAGGTGGCATTGTAATGAGGCATTTTGAAGCAGGCTAATGAGATGCTAAAGAGCATATTCAGCGCCTCATTAGCATAGTGGCAGCCGCACCAATTTCAAAGTGTACACTTTGAATTGCAGATTGACAGCGTAGATGGGGACAGCTTCAAAATAAGTGCCCCACTTTGACTTTCCCTTACTCTGATCTAGTTTTGTGGGAGTAAGGGAATGTCAGGGTGGGGCACTTATTTCAAAGCTCTTTGCATCTACGCTGTCAATCTGCAATTCGAAGTTTGCACTTGGAAATTTGTGCGGCTGCCATTATGCTAATGAGGAGCTGAATATGCACGTAAGTGCCTCATTAGCCTGCTTCCAATTATCTCATTGCAATGCCACCTCCGATGGGAGAGTGAGAGTGTAGAAGTAGCCATAATCTATGAGCTGGTCTACACGACAAAAGCATTGCAATGAGATAATTGGAAGCACGGCATTGCAATGAGATAGTTGGAAGCATGCTAATGAGGCGCTTACATGCATATTCAGCTCCTCATTAGCATAATGGCAGCCGCACAAATTTCCAAGTGCAAACTTCGAATTGCAGATTGACAGCGTAGATGCAAAGAGCTTTGAAATAAGTGCCCCACCCTGACATTCCCTTACTCCCACAAAACTAGATCAGAGTAAGAGAATGTCAAAGTGGGGCGCTTAGTTTGAAGCTGTCCCCATCTACACTGTCAATCTGCAGTTCAAAGTGTACACTTTGATGGTACAGCTGTACCAGTATAGAGATACCAGCAGAGCCCACTGGCAAAAGTACTGCTTGGAGAGTGGGGATTTTGAGCATAACCATGTCAGTCAGTGATGAGCTTTTTCCACAGTCCAGGGCAACATAACTCTGTCAACATAGTGCTGCACTGTAGATTGGGTTTCTGAGTCTTGGTTCCTCATCTGTTACTCATCAATTCCTCACTTCTTCATTCCGTGCCAGGGTCTCACCATGCAGAAGGGTTGGAAAACTTTGGCCGACATGTGCTCCAGAAGACTGATAGATGATTTCTGGTGTGTTTTGAGCATGTTCATTGGCGCCTGGAGATTGTAATAGCAAGTAAAGAAATGGCATGTTTCTGAGTTTCCTTATTGTAGCAGAAATTGGACCAGAAGCTCCAATGCAAACTCTAAATGGCCTAAAATGGAACCATTTCCTTTAACATGATTGAATTTTTAGAATTTTGGTAAAATACAATCTAGTTCTGAACTGTCCGTCTTTCTGCCAGTCTCTGCTTGAAACCTGTGCATGAGAAATTCAGTCTGAGAAACTATTAATGCTACTTATTTTTAAAATAATAGTTCATGTTGCTCATCTGTTTTCTTCATCAACAATATTCGTTTAGTTGAAGGGACTTGATGTCATTATTCTAAAATTAGAAGTTGTCCCAAATCAAACTAAAAGATCTAAACATGATTAAGCCTAGGGAAAAGTTCAGATTTGGTTCTTAACACTCAAGTTCCACCTCTATCTAAATCATAATGTTCTGGGGATTTTGAATGTTGTTAACTCATACACTTGTTAATTTCCCATTTAACAAAAAAATATTTGTCTGTAGTTGTCTTAGGGATTTGTTGATCTAGTAGCCCAGAAAGACATCCCCTCTTATCTTTGTGTCTATCTGCCAGTCTGTGGCCATGTCTACACATGCCCCAAACTTCGAAATGGCCACGCAAATGGCCATTTTGAAGTTTACTAATGAAGCGCTGAAATGCATATTCAGCTCTTCATTAGCTCATGGGAATAAGTGGACTTCGAAGTAGGCGGGGTCCTTTTGAAAAGGAGCCCCGTCGGGATGAGCCGTGCGGCGGCGAGGTGCATCAATTTCGAAGTGCCGTGGCCACACGCGTGCTAATGAAGCGCTGAATATGCATTTCAGTGCTTCATTAGTAAACTTCGAAATGGCCATTTGCGTGGCCATTTCAAAGTTTGGGGCTAGTGTAGACGTAGCCTGTGAGTCCTGCTCAAGATCTCCTCCTAAACAGTAAAAGCTAGAACCACCAAATTTTGTCCCTTGCTTCCTCTTATTCCAACTTACAGTGAAGTCAGGGCTTGGTTGTGCCAGGAAAATGGGATGTGCCTGGAATTTGTTTTCCATACCATGGGAATGGTGAGGGCAAAGAGAAGGGTCACTACACCACAGAGTTACCACTACAGGTAGCAAGCACAGGGGACAGCAATAATGCAGAATCACCGCTGGTGGTAGCCACACCAGGAGGGGAATGGCCAGATAGGGACAGGGATTGCCATCTTGCTGGCCACTGGCTCAGACAAGTGGCTCCTTTGTCCCAAAACCTTACCACCGCAGCCCTTGGCTGCAGCACCAGATTAGGGGAGGGAAGAAGCCTCATCTGTCCCACAGCCATGGCTCCTCCAGAGCACGGACAATCCAGGAACTTAACCCTACTCACTTCTCCTCCATGCAGGAGCCACAACCCACCACCCAGCAACACCTGGCTACCAGGACTGGCCTGCACAGCCCCAGCCTGAGCCCAATGAACACTGCTAGGGCCAGCCTCCACAGCCTCTACCCGCCCAGCCCCCAGGCTGCAATCAGGTAATGCTGGGTAAGTCTTCTAGTAGCTCATAAAGAAAGGCAAGAGGGCCTCTTTCTTTTTACTTATCTCATAGAGCTGGAAGGAGCCTTGAGAAGTCATCAAGTCCAGTCCCCTGCATTCACAGCATCCCTAACTTTCACCATCACTAACAGATTTTTTTTTTGTAAATCTATTTGCCCCAGATCCCTAAATGGCCTCCCCAAGGATCCAACTCACAACTGTAGGTTCAGCAGGCCAATACTCAAACCACTGAGCTCTCACCTCACCTAGGTCATACTGTAGCTCATTAATACTGCAGCAGCATTGCACAGCCATGTTTCCAGAAAGAAGAGCCAAAGGACCAAAATGTGAGAGACCAAAGGAGAAATGTTTATGAGAGGAAAGAGCTTGTGTCCATTGAAGATAGTGGACAGTCTCACACTGATTTCTATTATATAGGGTCAGATGCTATGTGACCCACTCTATGTACACAGGAACAAGAATGATGAGAAATATATATTTATGTGACCCTCACCAACATGGTATCTAAACATCTAACCTAAAAAACAAATATTTAAAAAAAATGTGCTTATTTAAATGGTCAAAATAAGAAACATACAATTATGAATTCCATCAAGATACTCCAAGTAGTGTATTTTGACTTCTCTAAGGCTTGAAAACATCCATTCTTCAAGCTTGGGGTCACAAAAAATTGAATTTGCCAATAACTGAATTGTCTGTTCTGTCTTATGGATTAATTTAATTATTCCTCCACAAAATATTTAATTTTAATTCCTCCACAAGGCATGGAGGAAGTGACAAATTTCTTTGCTTTTTCTTATTCCCCCTCCCCCTGAGCCTCATTGAAAAAAAGACACCACTAAAATGTACTCACGTTGCATAAATATCAAAGGCAAAGGTCTTGTTCCAAACATGGTAATATGGTTCAAATGGGATAAGCCTGACTTCAAAAGCTGGAAGTTCTGCGCAAAAGAACACAAAAAATAAGATCATGTGTAAAAATGTTCACATTTCAAATATGCTCTCAACTCCCGAGTGTTTGGAATGCACAATCCATCGGAAAATTGGCCGGTTTTGTTCTACACTGAGAGGTGTGCAAAGAAAGTTGTAGTCTCCAATGAAGCTTTAGGAAAAATAAAAGAGGTTTTGATAGCTCTTCTACTACCCAATAGTTGGAGTTACTATTACAGTGGCACAGACATTGAAAGACTCTGGACAGCAGTCTATATACTGATTTGTATCCAGCCAAGTCAGTGATATTTCATACATGTAAAATATATGCGAGATCAGAACCAGGCCAGCTGGCTGAGCGGTGCCCTTAGAGTTGGCAGTTCCAGACCAGAGTGCCGTACATTCATTTTACAATTCTCCAGTTCCAACAAAGAACTTCAACTCAGAGTCAGATCATGATTGGCCCTTACAGGAATGCCTGGACTGGGGACTCGTCCTGACCCATCCACCTGGCACTTTAGTCAGAGAGCAGGGATGGGGGCTTTCCTGAGCATTCATGGCTCACCATACAGTTGCCATATCCAGATGTGGCCCTCAGGCCAAAAGCTGACCACCCCAAATCTCCCCCTTCATACACTGCACTGGCCCACATGAGAATTCAGACACACTGACATGAATAACTACCATCATCTTAATGGATGGTGGAGACTGCGCACTAAAATATGCACCTGGAAACACAGAAAAGGATTACATCTCCTTGCAGTATAATGCCACAAAGTGCTGCTCGAAGGATGGTTAACACCATCCACCCTACTTGGTTCTCTGCCTATCAAACCCATATGGCCCTCAGCTATCTAAAAGTTCTAATACCTAACACAACCAGATACTTCACTGAGATATAGTCAGAACTTTACGTACTCGTACTCCTGATTTAACGTTCACTTACCGTAGCTTTTAACTTCAAATCCAGCTGAACTATTGGACATCTCATACCCGTCAAACCAAGCCTGGATTCTCCAGTTGCCCGGCCTAGTGTTCAGATTAAACAGAGATAAGTTTCTATTACTGAATAGATTTTCAAGGTAATTTAAACATATTTAATGTAGTCCTAAATAGAGTGAGGGGGGGAAAACTAACATTTGAAACCAAAGGCCAGTCTCTGCTTCCCTCCTTTGTCCTCACCCCCTCACAGCGTATCTCCTTCATTCTACTTTCCCTTTGCCAATAGAGATTCCATAATGTCTCTTTCAAAGCACTGCAGAATGGATTGAAACGCACTTTGAAGAACATGAGGAACAAACCAATAAATGACCTTGTTGCAAACTACATAGAACACAGATTACCCCCTAACAAAGTATATGAAGACAGTACCCATATATACTCGAGCCAATTTTCATGCTATAATCTCTAATTCAGCATAGCTTTTAAGCACATTTAATTTTCAGCACATGCTTAAGTCTTATTGAAGTCAATGAGATTCCATCATGTACTAAACAAATGCTCAGACATCAATGCTATACTGAGTAGGAATGGATTTAAGCATGTGATTACAATTAAACAGTTTGCTGAATTGAGGCCTTACTAATTTGGAATAAGTATAGCAGCACCTATAACCATTAAGCAGTTGATCTCAATCTTGTAAGGATCAAGGCATCTTCCACAGGGATCTCAAGGCAACACATGACTGGGCCAACATTTCCTGCCAAATATCATTGACTCTTATCAAAGCAGAAACATCTTCCCCAGTTCAGAGACTGGAGAGCTTCCATATTGTCCACACTCTTAGGTACTGTGTCTCCAGGGTGAAGCACCTTTACCCTACTAGTTTTTAATGTTTATCTTTTTACTCTGTTTTTGCCCATGACGGGAGGAGCCTAGGTTGCATACATATAGACATGCTACCTACATGCATGTCATAGGGTGCATGAGTACTCTAGGATGCAAGTGAATGTGTTAAGAGCTTCTTTGTGTGGTGACTGATGAAGGAGTGACAGACACGAACCAGAGAAACAGGTTCCTCTGCCCAGAGCCAGAACACCTCACCACACTACCCAGAAGGGAGTGAGATTTTACTCACTTGCTGTAGATGTCACTTATGACCATATGTTTACATCCTATTGCAGTTTTCAATAGATGGTTAAAATCCACCTGGTCTCTCTCAAACTTAACTTAAATGAACTGAAGGGAGGGCAGTTTGTAACACACTGGTCTTGTCTACACTAGCTCCCTACTTCAAAGGGAGGATGGTAAGTAGGGTGTCGGGAGATTATTAATGAAGTGCTGTGCTGCATATGCAGCACTTCATTAAGCAAATTTTCCCGAGCAGCAACTTCAAAGCACCAGCTCGCATCTAGCCACAGCTCACCCGCCGGTACTTCGAAGTGCCCAGGGTACTTCGAAGTCCTTTTACTCCTCAAAATTTTGAGGAGTAAAGGGACTTCGAAGTTGCCCCGGCACTTTGAAGTACAGGCGGGTGAGCTGCAGCTAGACGCGAGCCGTCACGTCAAAGTTTAACACTTTGAAGTTGCCTCAGGGCAGAATTAACTTCATGAAGTGCTGCATATGCAGTGCAGCATTTCATTAATAATTTCCCGACATCTTACTTACCATGCTCCCTTCGAAATAGGGAGCTGGGGTAGACAAAGCCTTGGTGATAGAGGGAAAATTGTTTCCATATTGAGACAATGTATCTCTGTAACAACTTTTTGCCTGAAGAAAAGTTTGGTGCTTCCAGATAATAAAAGTAATACGATCCATCAAAGCTTGCGTCACAGTTACTTACTCTGCAATGTCAGGTATCATAAAATCTCCACTGGTCATTGGCTTTGTCTGCAACACTGACTTCTTAACCACCATTCCTTTGGAATTCTATGGAGGAAAAACCAAAACTACAGCTCAGACCTCAGAACGAAACACTTGCATCACAAACTGAAGTTTGCCTCTAGAGAGTGGGGAGGGGAAAGGGCAAGACTGCTCTAAGTTTCCTTTTCCTTATGATTCCACTTTCCTGTTCCACCTCTATACTCCACTTTAGACCAAGAAAGACTATCTCAGATTCTCTTCACAGGCAGTGTTCACCACCCCTCACCTGGATAGAAGAATTAACTCTAAGTGACACATTAAATTGCCCTGACCGTTCTCTCTGCCATCAGGCCTACAAAGTCCTGCTCATGAGACCTAGATGGGAAACTAAGAGTCTTTCTCATCCACTTAAATGGTTCAAATAAGAGCTGGACTGATCATGACTGAAAGTTGTCACTGTATTATTACTATCCAAAGACCATATGAAACAAATTGATTATCTCTGTTTGTAAGGGGACAAATACCCATACCACAGAAATTCATCAGCTTCAAGGTGGTTTCAGAAGCCACCACTATACTAGAATGTTTTTTAAAACCAGATTCTCACAACTGTGAACAAAAGTCCATCTGTATCATCAAAAGCCATCACTGGAACCAGCTTTTCTTGAACTTCCAGGAAAACCAACTACCACAGTTTAAATACTCACTACTATGTTGACTTGAATCCTCTCATTTGCAGGTTTCATTGCATTGTCCAAGGTGAAGATCCTGTACTTGACTAGTTGACAAAAACAGTAAAGCTAAGTGTTTTATGTTACCTTTCTAGAATACATACTTTAGTTCTACTTTCATGTTAACTGAATCAATTAATTCAGGAAATCAAATAATCAGAAAATAATCAAAACTGCCATTGTCTTTTCAGGTTATATCATATGAAACCATTTAAATATCATCAAATGTGTTTGCTGCTTTAAGTATATTCCTTGCAAAGATAGAATAAGCTTAGTCCCACTAGAGTAGGGGTTCTCAAACTTCATTGCATTGTGACTCCCTTCTGACAACAAAAATTACTACATAGCTCCAGGAGAGTGGGATGGAAGCTTGAGCTTGCCAAAGCTCCATTGCCATGGATGGTGGAGCCAAAAATCAAAGTTTGAGCCCCACTGCTCTGGTTAGGGAGAGAGGATCCAAGGCCTTCAGCTCTCGGCAGAGCACCTATATAACTTGAGCACTCTCACCAGCGGTGGTGGGTCTTGGGCTTTGGCCTAGGGCAGTGGAGCTCAGAGTGTGAATTTAACCCCAGCAAGTCTAAGCCAGGCCTTGTCACCCTAGGGTCAAACCCACTTTGGGGTCCCAACCCCAAGTTTGACATCTGCTGCACTACAGTATTGTTACAGGCACTTAACCATTTTGACTACAATGTTGAGCTCTCTGTGTTAACACTTAATCCAGTCTCATATATTGTCGCCTTACAATCACTAGAAGGGGACCTATTGCCTTTCAGAAAGCTCTGTGAGCAAGTTCTCCCCGTCCCCACTCTTTCCCTTCCCCCAACACATACACTTCTAATTTTTTTTCCCCCTAAGAAGAGTTATTGTGTGTGCTGGATGAGGAAGTCCAGACTTTGCTTTGGCCGTGAGTAGTTCTCTAAAGGCTAACAGAGCAAAAAAAAGTCTTTGCCCTTTTGTACCACTCACAGCTGCTGGCTGCTTCAATGGGTGGGAGAAGTAGTGAAGCTTTTGCCATAAAGGGAAGAATTTGCCCATTAATTTTTCTTCTAAGATCAACCACACGATGTACAGCATTCTCAGCCTCTGAAAAATGGTACTTTTTTAACCTTTTGTTTGTGGGGTGTATATAGGTTTATCTGTCTGAATAAAAATGTAGCCTTTCTTGGAGGACAGAAGGATGCGAGTGTTCTGCGCCTGTTCCTTGAAAAGCGCCTTGCTTTCAGCGACTAGCAGAATATACAGTTTTCGTTTCTTCTTGAACAAATCTTCAGGCATCAGATCAGGCTTGACCTGCATATAATGAAAGAACAGTGTTGGAACCTCACCTGGTGTAATTCAATGTAGCTCTGCTGAAGTGGAAGGAGCTATGTCAACTTACAGCAGCTGAGAATCTGGCCCAAGAAGGTTATAGGATCAAAGTACCTGTCAAATAGCTGAAGAGTTTATCTCATTTTTATGGTTTATCAAACCATTTTTACAGAGATGATACACACTTTTATTTCTGTTTTGGGACTAATATTTCTTTGGCATTAGAAATGCAGTTCATGCTCTAATATTCTGCCAGGCACCTAAGGAACTGTTAAACAACTTGCTATCAAATTAAAAAGAATTCAAACCTAATTACTTGATATCCTAAACATATTAGATTCTTGTTACTGTGCCATTTGGCAGCTGCGATATCACCCCATATTCCCTAATTTATTCAGAAGTTTTGGCCTGTGATTAGAGCCTTTTCTGGTGCAGATTTCTGAGTGATTACAGAAAGGATTTGGAACCAAAGCTCCGTATTTGAACTTTAGACACATTCAGATCAAGTCTGAATTTTGCAAAATGTCCCTACCTCTACGAGGAGCCATAACACTACCCCAGATCTTAACTGTCCTGAACTTTAAGGACTCCTTTAAAAATCCTCTAATAATAAGCCGGCTTTGGAATGCAACGGAGCAGCTCCATAGCAGCTAACCGCTTTTTTCTTTTGTGTTTTGAAGGTGCCTATCACACTGTGAGTCCTGGGACACTGCTTCAGCTCAGAAAACCAGACTGCCCCCATCTGTCCCAGCAATACCACTCCCAACAGAGCTCAAGCATTCCTATCCAAGCTCTGACTTCATCTAGTCAGTGATTTCAGAACGTGATGTTATGGCTGCTGGTAGATTCTTATACGACAGCCTTTGATTATTCTCACGATTGTTGACTCACCATAACTTTTTTCATTTCCTGATAGTCGTTCTCTTGGTTTAGGGTAAAGACAACCATGTCTGATAGTGGCTTGCTGTTTATCTCATCCTTGAAGTATGCTGTAACTTGGACAGAGCTCTGTGCTCCATATACTTGAACGGTTATAGTCTCATATTCTCCCACATGCACCACATTCGGTGCAGTAATAAGAAATCTAAAAGCATATAGAATAAACTACTTACCGACATATGTGGATTGTTTTAAACAGACAATAAAAAGCACCCACCCAATGCAAACTTTAAAAAAACCCCACAAAAAACAGACTTGTCAATTCTCCCAGAGCAAACCAAGCCAGAAATAGCATTAATACACCAGAAATCAATCAGCCTTTCCCACTTCATTCTCATTCACCCTGAATCATCATAGTCAGCTCTATTACAACTCATCTCACATGCAAATAAGGAAAGGGCAGACCTTGGGGGCTAATCATGACTCGCAATGACCGATTTCATAGACAGCAAGACAAGAAGGGCTTGCGCCTGCATATCAGGAAGTAATACCAGGAGGTAATACCAGGCAGTGCATTAATAACACTATATAAATATGAGTATTTACACTTGAAAACATGTATCTTTAACTGATGGTATCAATACATCAGTTACTGTCCTACACTA
Source organism: Carettochelys insculpta (assembly GCF_033958435.1). NCBI lineage: Eukaryota > Metazoa > Chordata > Testudines > Carettochelyidae > Carettochelys > Carettochelys insculpta. Next base: position 58,755,056 of record NC_134137.1, on the reverse strand, counting down.
TCCATTCATCCAATTGTTTCCATATGTCAACAGGTAACACTTCCATCTTATGTATGTTGAGTTATAGATATGTCATCTTCATCCAGAAGCCCGTCTCCCTAAAATGCTAGTAATACAAGACTATAACATCTGGATTTCATGAGAAGGAGACAGGGAGTTGAGTGTCATCCTGTTATGCTTTCTGTCCCATGGCATTTGTCATTAAGTAGAAATTAATAAGCAATATACTTACGAAGGCGCTTGTTCTGCATTACACAAGAATGAACAAATGCCTAGCACAAATACCAGCCTTTCCATCGAAAACCTCTGCAATATAAGTTTACTTGCTGCAAGACAAGATCTATCAGAAGAATGTTAACAACCTTTGAGATGCTGGTGGTTAGAATGGGGCTTACCACAGGCTACATCAGGTATCAGCCTCTGTCCTGGGTTACTCATTAATAACCCTCAGTATTATGCAATCAGTGACATAAGATTCCAGAGATGTAAAATGTAGGCCAGAGATGTGCATTATAGAGCTAATCAAGACTTTGCATGATGCTATTTAGCTTCTGTTGCCCAGATATTTCCACAGCTATATTTTCAAATGTTTAAAAGCATGTGGAGAGACGTTATCACAATATACCTACTTTAATAGTTTACGTTCTGAAAATGCAGCCCTAAGAACAGTTTCATGAAAAAAATGACATGAAGAAAACAACTGCAATAAGAGAATTCTTCACTTTGAATGAAAAACAAAACAGGGCAGATTAATGCTTTTCGTCCATCCGAGTGTAACTGTGTTTCAGTAAGAAAGTGTCTTTCCACTGCATTTAAACACTGATTGAATCCACTGGTTACAAACACATAGAAAATACTGACTACAGCCAGTCATAGCATGGGCACACATTCAGCAAATTTCACAGTGGAACTCCTCCAATACAACTCTGCCTAGGCCCACAGTGCTCAAACTATCGCACACTGATCTTTTCCCGAGCAAAGCCTGAGGGCTGCATTGAACCATACCAGATTATGTACTGGGTTTGTGGTGGACAAATGTTTACTGCGGGCACAAATTAAAGACATCTTTTCTGTTTAATTTCATCACACTTCATAGATGCGCTGGAGGCCCACCTCCTTTTTTCTCTCAAGTTGTTTTAGTCCTTTTTTCCCCCGAAAAACTCTGGTTAGTTCTTAGCAGGACTCAGTTCAATTTTCTTGAAAGGAGAGTCACTGTCAGTGAGATTAACAGACATATCGTTAAGGCAGTGGTTTTTAGCCAGTGGTTTTAGGTAAATCATATCTTCCAGATGGGTTTATCAACTATATTCTAATTGACATATTTTATAATTACATGGTAAAATAAGAAAGTAAGACATTCTGAGATAATGTGCCGTGACACATATTTTTATGTCTCATTGTGTAAGCAAGCAGTTTTTCATGAGGTAAAACTTGGGGTATATAAGACAATTGGACTCCTGAAGGTATCCAAAGGTTGAATTGCACTACAATATTCCCTCACTTTCTTCATGCTGTTTGGAGTTAGAGTGGACACTTTCTTTATGTGATGATAATCTCTTCTGTGGTTTTAATTTCTCCAATTTTAAAACCACCCTGCTTCTTTTCTCTCTTTATTTATTTATTCCCTCATACCCTTTTCTCAATGTATATTCAGTGATAAAATTTACCTAGGGGAAGTAAACTTTTTATTTGGGTTGTCAGAGATTAAAAAACTTAATCACGATTAATTATATTTTACAAACTTAATCATGATTAATCACACAATTAATAGTTCTGTTAGCCTATTATTATTTATTTGAATATTTTTGGATGATTTCTGCATTTTCAAAAGTATTGATTTCAATTACAACACAGAATTTAAAAAAAAAAGTATAGTGCTCACTTTTTATTTATGTTTCACTATAAATACTTAACCTGTAAAAAAACAAAAGAAATAGCATTTTTTCAGTTCCTCTAATACAAGTATCACAGTAAAACCTCTTTATTATGAAAGTTGAATTTAAAAATGTAGAATTACTTTAAAAACCCTGCATTCAAAAATAAAGCAATGAAAAACTTTACATCCTCTGTCTTACTTCTTGTTCAGCCAGTCACTCAGACAAATAAGTTAGGTTACAATTTGTAGGAGATAATGCTGCCTGCTTCTTGTTTACCATGTCGGAAAGTGATAACAGGCATTCACGGTGGGCATGTAATTCACGTTAATCTTACCAGACAACATGCTTTAATCTTTAACCCCCTCACGTCCCAGTCTGGCTGGTCATCCCCAGCAGCCCCTGGTCGGCTGATGAGCGGGAACAGCTACAACCCCAACCATGCAAAGCAGATTAGCTCTGGCCCCAGCTGTTCTGGCCCCAGTCACCCTGGCCAGACAAAGCAACCCCATCCACTCTGAACACATGTGACCCCAATCCCCTCATTTTAATTGGTTATCCTCTTAAACAAAATATTTTAAAAACACTTAAGTGGTTAATGTTAAAAAGTATATTTATGTCCCTAGTTCTCATGGCGCTGCTGTAGCTGTCATCACAAGCTATTTATGAGCCAGACGTTCCAAAGATACATGTGTCCCTTCATGCTTCAAACACCGTTCCAGAGGACATGCATCCATGCTGCTGATGGGTTCTGCTCAATATGAATCCATAGCAGCGTGGACCAACATGTGTTTGTTTTTATCCTCTGAGTCAGATCCTTCCAGCAGAAGGCTGACTTTCTGTTTTGGAGGTTCAGGTCCTGTCAATTCTGCATCAGAGTGTTGCTTTTGTACGACTTCTGACGGCAGGCACCATGCCACATCTCTCTCAGATTTTGGATGGCAGTCCACATTCTTAAAACTGGAGTTGAGTGCTGTAGTTATTTCTAGAAATCTCACACTGGGGCTTTCTCTGCATTTTGTCAATCTGCTGTGAAAGCGTTCTTAATAGGAATATGTGCTGGGTAGTCATCCAAGGCTGATACAACATGAAATACACGGCAGAATGAGGGTAAACCAGTGCAGAAGGCGTACAATTCTTCCCCAGGGAGTTTAGTCACAAATTTAATTAATGCAGTCTTCTTAATGTGTCATCAGCATGGGAACATGCCATCTGGAATGGTGGCTGAGGCCTGATGGGGCATACAAATGTTCAGCACATCTGGCACGTAAATACTTGGCGATGCCAGCTGCAAAAGCGCCATATGAACAACGGTTCTCACTTTCAGTTGACATCTACTATATATTTTAGAGAGTTTGTCTGTCTGTTCAAGAACTCTCCTAAATAGTAAGAGTTAGGATCGGCAAATTTGTTATACAGTTCACTCTTATCATAGCTGAAAACAATGTTGTGAGGGTTTGATTGTGCCAGGAAAATGGGATGTGCCTGAAATGTGATTGTTTCACATAAAACCGTACAGAAAAGAGGCAGAATCACCAGGCAGGTGAAAGGGGCTCCATCCCCTCCATCTGGAACTGCCCCAGACTCAATCATCCCCCTCCCCAGATGCTCTGTAGGGAGGGCGGGGTGGTGGCGGTAGTGGGTTGAAGGTCCTTTTCCAAATTCATATGGGGACCTTGTTGGCTGTTTCCCTTCATCATTGTCAGGGAGTGAGGGGAAAATACACAAACTTAAATGAGCTAATGAACTGAGAAACGCTGGATAAATGTGCTGGTTGTAAATAAGAAACAGGCAGCTTTATCTCCTGTACATGTAAACAAACTTGTTTGTCTTGCAAATTAGTTGAACAAGTAGGACTGAGTGGATTTACAGGTGCTAAAGTTTTGCATTGTTTTGTTTTTGAATGCAGTCATGCAACTTGCTTATTTGGGGGGGCACCACCAAACAGCTTGCTGACAGTGGCACCCACTATATTTTTCCATGGGCAATCCATCCCAGAGCACCCACCAAGTCAACACCTGTGGTCTGTAGGTAGTTAAACCCCAGACTTACACACCCAAATCTCAGTTTTAGACTGCACCACAGTGCACAAAAGTGACTGCTGTAGCCTACTGGAAGACTTGGCGTCTAAACATTTGCAGTAGAAGTTCTCTGGGCACCTCTGTTTCTGGCTGCAGGCCAGCGAACCACCACTTCCCAACAGGGGTTCAGATCCAAACCTCTGTCTAAACCACAGAGTAATTCATGAGCAAGAGGTCCAACTGTTCAGACACCTAAGTTGTGTGCAAGGTCTGATCCAGAAGACCTGCTCGTTAGCTACCTAACAGGTTGGACCCCTCAAGCAAGTTCACAGAAAATATTCTAGGAAAGGTAGGAAGATGTTTTTAGCCCAATGATTGGGTACCAGTATGGAACATAGGAAACTACCAGTTCGAATCCCCTCCTCTGCCTGGGAGGGAAGGAGAAGGGGATTGGAACAGGTCTGTGTCACCTCACTGCAGTGTGTGCTGCCCATAGAGTTATTGGACATTCCAATGTAGGACTCCTTTTGTCGCTCCCAAGGAAGCTGTTCCACTATAAATACAGGTTGCACATCCCTGGTCCAGCATGGTGGGGACATGACAGGTCCTGAATGGCAGAATTTGCCTGACCAGGGTTGCTTGACAGCTTCTGCCCCAGGCAAACCCAGCCTCCCACTCCCCCCAGAACTCTGGGCTCCCCAGGCTGCCACGGGGCTTTGCTCCCCAACCTCATGCTCCCATGGCTACCACAGTGGCCTAGAAGGCAAGGGCTCCAGCCTTAGTCTGATGCTCCAGCAGGAGGTCTATCTTTCCCTCTCACCCAATGACTCTTTAAGCCCTTCCACTGTGGGCAACCCTCACAACCCCTTTGTGGAAAAAAAAAAATAAAACACAATAAAATGCTGTATGTGATTAACATCAAAGAGGGTTCCTGGCTCTGTCTTGCTAGCAGAGATAGGTGCCTCCCTAGAGCCGGAACTTAAGCTCCTATCTCTGTGACAGCAGCTTGTCCCACACAAGCTACTGTGCTGGCTTTTGTGAATATCATTTGAAGGAGTCTCTCTCTCTCTCTTTCTCTCTCTCCTTTCATTGTACAGGGAGCCCAGGTGTGTAAGGCCAGCTTTGTGAATTCCTGTGATGTTCCAGACGACTAAAAGGTAAGCATTGTGACACTCAGTCTCACCACACCAGTACTTTTGTGACTCTAAACTGAAGTCCATTGCCTAGGAGCAGTAACATGACTATCTGCCTGAGGCTCTATCTCAGAATGGGAGGGACACCCTCATGGCCAGGACACGAAACTGGTTGCTGTAATTACAAGATCCCATCCTACAAAGTGGAGGGCACCTTTCCTGAGAGGCCAAGCCCCCTAATTTCCCGCTGTAATCCATTGGAGTTGGAAACAGTCAGCACCATATAGGGCTGAAGATACAGCTGCCATTGAAATGCAAGGGAAATAAGTAACACCTAACTGTTTGTGCTATTATCAGTTCATTACTTGAGGCAATATGCAGGAATTAGCTTAAACCACCAATCAGGTCTAATGTTAGCAGCCCTTTCCTGGAACATGGACTCATAAACATGGTTTTATTGACAGAAGAAAAGGGAAAATTGCCCATCTGATTCACTAACAATCAAAAGCATCAAGTGGGCCCATGAGAATAGGCCAGATTATCTAGTGATAAACTGTCCTTTGGCATATAATAATTAAACCTGATCCTTTAATTATTAACATCATATGCCTGGAACTGGTATTAAAAGACAGTTGTCTATGAATTTGCAGTCTGTATTTATATTCAAAGCAAGGCCACAATACATTAATAATTGAAATTAAAAGGGAGAAAGATTGGCATACAGCCAAGCCACCAAAACCAGGGAGTGTAGTACACATGGATATACAAGAATGAGTATAATTAAGTGGCATTATGCTGTATTTACCAGGCCTATAAAAAGAAAGCACCAGAGAAGAAATCCTTGCACAGAACATATATAGCAGAATCATTTTAACTGCACTGAAAAGGAGACTTGCCCTTTCTCATAATCAAGGAAGATGCTAACATCTTGTGACCCTCACTTTTACTCCAAGAGGATCCCTCTCACAATTGATGCAATAGTCAACTTGGTTACAGATACTCCAATACCCCGGCAGGAGGGGACAAATTTATTATATGCTTCCTAGAGCTGTAATACCCAGATAACAAAGTTGGCCATCTCCAACAGCCACTACATAATCATGCTGCCCACAGGTAAAGTCTTTGTCTTTGGTGACTCTTAACTGCCTAAATTTCTTTTGGAAAAAAAATACCACCATAATCTAGGTTCCTAAAAACAGTAAATTAATGCCATGCTGAATGCAGCAGTACCCAAATACTAAAAAACCTGGCCCCATGTCAAATGACTCAGCAGTATGATCTATCAGTTCTTATGACATACATACAGTGCTACACATACCTGCAGTTCAATCCCTCTTAGTAATGTTAAAGACAACTGTGAGTTAAGTATGAGACAGGTTGCATTTTAGCAGATCAACTTTCTGAAACAACAGCAACTAAATTGGAGGAACAGCATCTGGGTGGAGAACTGCAAACATTTTTTTACAAGTAGTATTTTGGATTCATCCACTGAATTTAGGGTGATTTGGAATCACTTTACACTTGTTGAAACTGGGCACTGCTGGTAGATGACTGCAGAAATACCAAGAAGTTCTGTGGTACCTTATAGACTAACAGATATTTTGGAGCATAAGTTTTCATGGGCAAAGACCCGATGAAATGGGTCTTTGCCCACGAAAGCTTATGCTCCAAAATACCTGTTAGTCTATAAAGTGCCACAGGACTTCTTATTGTTTTTGAAGATACAAACTAACTTGGCTACCTCTCTGATGCAGAAAAAATAATCCTCAGCATGAAAGGTGAGTTGTAGTTAGACTAGAAGGCTTCTGGGATAGACAAGGAGCCTCTGGGGCAACATTTTACAACCTGGCTACCTTAAGTTCCTAAATCCACTTTTAGGCATTTAAATAGCAGTGGCCTGGTCCACTGATTTCAGTAGGTTTAAAAGACCATCTATAGGCAGACAGGTTTGAAAGTCTCGGACCTAAAACTTTCATACGAAGGTCACCAAGTCAAATTCTGTTCACCTTAGTCATGACTAAAAGTTGTTAATATTGGAGAGCCCTATATGTCAAGGAAGCACAGACTGGCAAGCTAGGATTTGGGCAACTCATGTCCAATTCTCTCATCCACCACAGGTTTCCTGCGTGATTTTGGGCAAGCCCTTTAGTCTCTCTGAGGCTCAGTTCTCCATATGTAAAATGTGGTAGCCCTTCCCTGCCTTGTGGGTGAGATTGGGAGGGGAAAAACATTAATGATTGAGACACTCAGGTACCAGTGATGGGAGCTCGATAAGACAGATAGTCCTAGTCACCATTCTTCTATCTCCATGTGACAAATAACATAACTGGTTCTTGTTTGTGCCTTTGTGGGCAATAGAGCTCCAGTTTGCATGGGGGCAATTCTGAAGTGGCAGGTAACATTGAGGCGTGGTGTAAGAGTACTAACTGTGATTGTCGGCTCCTTGAAGGGTTTCTGCCCCTGCGGCATACATGCATGGCTCAGGCTGCAGGGGGGATGAGGTGGTCACCGAGTGGTGGTAAGAGAGTGCTCAGCAGCGTTCCCTCTTTTCCATCCATGTGCAGACTCCTTTCTTACATGCGTGGAATAATTTTTTTACGTACACTGAGACAAGAAAAAACAACAACAGCTACCCATGGGCACTCTGCAAATCAGCTGGGTGGCGCCAGGCCTGGCCTTAGGACAAGCCGAGCAGGGCAGTTGACTTGGGCCCTGCACCTTCATGGCTCTGCATGTAGAATTCACCACCCACCAGCCACGACCCACTGTCAATGTGCCGCCCTAAGCCTGATGCAGTGCCTGGGCCACATTGGATCAACACTGGGTGGCATTTAAATTTCTCCTGAGTGGCTGCACAAGCACACAGCTTGCAGGAAACACTGTTGGGTGGGTGGTACTGCTAATATCAGTGTTTAACAGGAGCTGCAGTAGCCCCTACTGCCCCATAGGCTATAGAAGGTCCCGATTTAGGCTCTCCCTACCCCACTTCTGAAATGGTGGCAGTGGCATTTTCATCGCACATGGGGGAGAGACAACCAAGTCCTTGGGACAGAATGCAGGGAGACAGATAGTAAAATGAATAGACAGGGTAGAGGACAAAAGGGGAAATTCTTCATTTACCAGAGCTCAGAGGTTAGAGCATTGGCTAAACCCAGGGTTGAGAGCTCAATCCTTGAGGGGGTCATTTAGGGGTCTGGGGCAAATGGATTTAAAAAAAAATTTGTCAGGGATGGTGATAGGTCCTGCTGTAAGTGTAGGGGAATGACTTACTCTTGAGGTCCCTTCCAGCTCTCTGAGGCGTGTATGTATGTATGTATGTATGTATACATACTCTCACCAGCATAAATTCCACACACCAGCTTTTACAAAACTGAAGTTTGTGGTTACACTGATTGAGATCCTGCACTTTAACTCTTTTTGGTGTTAAGGGATAATGGCAACTAAGGGAACCCACTGAAAGCTTCACATTCAACTTCAGCCCCCTTCTCTCCCTGCCAGTCACTCAGCCCTGCTCTGAAGTCACCTGTCATGGCAGCATATTTTGGAGGGTGGTAATAACAGAAGGTTCACTTACACTGCGAGAATGGAATATACATCTTGTGAAGGAAAGTAAATTAAAACCAGCCATTCAAGTTTGTTGTGGGGCAGAGAAAAATATTTAACTCTGCCCTAGAACTAAGGAATAGGTGTGCAGGTTTTGTAGCAGCTTCCAACTTTGGAATTTCTATACAGACTATAATGGAAATAAATAGAGATATTTAGCTTTCTTCAGCTCAGACATTTATTGTGATCCAGTGCTGTAACTAGTCAATTTTGTGCTTGAGGCAAGAATATAAAATTTTGCCCCCTCATGTTTATATATTCATAGTACTTATTTCACAGAGGGAAAATAGATAAATAATAAATAATGGTAATAATACCACAATGTTTATTTATTATAGTTATGAGTTTTGCTTAAACAATTAATACATATAAGAGATACACATAATCTATATATTAATACATATAATTATAAATATCACCATGTCAGGTACCATTATGTATTTGTTTATAATCATACTTTGCACACTTTTAACCAGGCAAACTCATCAATAACCGCATAGCTATTATTATTATTCGCTATCTTGTGTTCTATTGATAAAAAGGACATATTTGCTAATCTCTCCTGACCTGTGGATGTTTGAAGTTAGTTCTTAATTTTAGTTTACTAAACCTTCTTTTGCAAAAAGCCACAGTCACAGGCAAGCAGAGAAATATTCACAGGGCAATTTCCAACTTTGGATAAGATTCAGCTGGATAATATTCATGAATTAACGTTTCATATCCTCTCCTGATGAATTTTCGTCATTTAAGATTCTGTGCCCCAGAAGGTTGTTTCTGTTTCGAATTCATCACGTGGGGCCTTTCGTCCTTGGCGCTGGTAGGGATGCTGATGTGGCATGAGTGAAGTTAACTTAGCTGTCTTAAAATAATTAATTTTCTATATTATTTTTGCACCCACTCAACTATGCACCCCAGGCAAGTGCCTCATTTGCCATGCCCTTGTTAGGGCACAGCTGTGACCCCTCATATTGTCTGTCACTATGTCTCTGAAGTGCACAGACTCACAACTCAGACCTTTTCACAGATCACGCTTTTAAAGGTGAGCTGAAATGATTTTCCATAAAAACCTGGGTTTGCCCCATTTTTAGCTTCTTTGTGTATAAAACAGCTGGAGAATCTACCGAAAAGACATATTGTTAGTATTCCATATCATAAATTAAGAGAGACGTTGAATCCTTGACAAAGACACCCTTACTCTAAAATGAAAAAGAACTACTCAATTTAAATAGGTATTTATGAACCTGCACAGCCCAGAAGACTTGTATACAGTTAGACTAGACATTCCTTTTTCTTAAGATTGCTTAACTTTCCATCTCTAGATCTGCTTGATATTATCCTTTCAATAGCTCTCAAGTCACCATAGAATCTCCCAGTCTAGACAGCACAGGAATTTCTAATGTAATTCACAAAGTTGTTTTGGAAGTCACCTTTAAGAAAATAAACTGATGGTTTATGGAACCTATACCTGTAACTGCACATCTCTGTAATAAGGTAGCAGAAGAACTTCAACTCTTTAAACTGTTGTACATCTTCCAAAGTCAATGTTCTCTCTTATTTACCTATCTCCTAAGCCTTTGCTGACCGTGATACTGATTCATTTGTTGAGACAAAGTCCAATTCAAAATACAGACACAAAACAGTCTGGGATTTGGATGCAAGTAAAAATTAAGTGTTCCTCCACTGAATAAGACAAATAATTTTTTGAACATTTGCTATCTTTGCTTCCAGTAACTTCATCATCTCACGTTGTGTTGTACATAACAGTGGCTTTCTGTTCTTTAATTTGAAGATCTTCCAATACAACTTTTTTCTTATCCTACAAGAATTGAATCAGCTCACCAAACTTGGCTTCAATGTTCTCCTTTAATTGTTTTTTCTGCACCTGTTGGGAGGATACAACAAACAGTTTTTCAATGCACCTTTTAAAATTCAACACTAAAGTGAATCTTCTATGGGCTCCCCTTTACCAGTCTCTTCTGAAAATGAAGAACAGCAGAAGTTTAATGTTTCACGTTTGGCATTTCTGAACATTGGAACTGTAAAAACCTTCTAAACAGCGGAATGTGATTTGTGGTTGTACTCTGAAAACTGAATCTAGTGGGGGCATCCAAAATTTGCTCTCTCACCCAAATTTCCAGGTTCCACAGATATTTAAAATCTTGAAAATAAATATTTTCAACAGCAAGCACCTTCAATGCAATGAGTTAAAACTAGGAGCCTGTCCCCCATCATGAAAGAGCTGAAGCCCAAAGCCTGAGCCCCAACTGCCTTTGAGAAACTTTAGCAACAGCCTGATCCTCCAGCATTTGTGCCAGTGAAGTGAGCAGGGCCCAACCCTTGCTGGCTGCCCAGGAGGCTGCAGTTGCAGGAAAAGGCCCAGTGAGCTACATTTGCAAAATACTACCCTAAAGTTCCCCACCACTGTTACTGACACAGCCCCAGTGCTGCTCGTGATGGTGGGCAGGGTACTGGGATCTGTTTGTGCTTTTACCATGGTGACCCCAGACTTGCTCTCAGCAGAGTCAGTCAATGTATTGGTACCAGCATGACTGACTTCTGGCAAGCTAGGAGGCAGAAAGCCCTTCCCCCTCTACAGCTACCAACAGCCCCTCTGTACAAATAACATGTAGATCACAATACGTGGTGAGGCCAAACCAAAGATGGATGCTCTCGGCAGCCTATTCCCCTGCAAATTCATGTTACACCAAATGCCACAATCATTCATGACTCCACAGCAATAAATCCCCTTCCACAACCCAGCTCACGACACAAGTGAAGACCGTGGTAGTTCAGCACTGGTGTTGGTCATGGCTTCTGGCGTGAACGTTTCCAGAGTTTTCCATGGCTACCATGGTGACCTCTGAAAAGCCAGTGATTTGAATGAGACACACGACAGGGACTTCTAATGTTGCAGTCTGTCCCCTCCCTTGGCTTTTGTTATTTTCTCTTCTAAGCCGGGGATCTAATGGGTGTCAAACCATCCAGGCCGCAGCCCAGAGTCATCCACAGAGTAAGGCAAATCACTCTGGGGAGCCCTGTGCTCCAGGGCTGGAGTAGCTACCAGCAAGCCCCTCCCCACCCCAGCACCTCCTGCCTGCTGGTGGGACCAACCAATCAGTGCCTCTCCTCCCTTCCAGTACCTACCACAGATCATCTGTTTCCCAACATCCGGAGGTATTGGGGATGGAGGGGACGGGAGCAAGGGCATAGAGCTCACAGGGAGGGCAAAACTGGGCAGGGAGGAGGCAGAGACAGAGGGGACCTTGGGGAAAGGGTGGGGTGTGGGAGGGGCTTGGACAAAGCCAGAGGGGGAGCACCTGTCAGCAGAAGAAACTCAGTGTCTAAATCCCCGGCCCTGCAACCCTCTATGGATAGCCCTACCTCAGGCTATACCAGTGACACTCCGACTATGGCTCTCGAATTGCAGGTGGCTCTTTAACGTGCCTCTTGCAGCTCTTTGAAGCACATGATATTAAAACACTGTGTGATTTAGTCATTAACCAACCTCTGTTACTAAGAATCAGGCAGCTTTTACTATGTCATTACTCAATTAAGCAATCAACTGGCAGGAAGTTATTAACTTATTTCCTGTGGGAATATATATGTAACCCTTCTATTAATGCCAGATGCCTGCCAGAAGGGCCGGGTTCAATTTCTGTGGGGTTTTCCTGTCAAGGATACAACCAACCGGCTTGAGCCCCCACCCAGTGGCCCGGGACAATTTCACCCCTGTGCTGGGTGCCTGTAAGGCGGTTCTCTCCCCCTCGCAAGCACAGAGTTTGAGATAGAAATGGCTTGTTTGATGACCATAACCTACCCCAAGGTTACAGTGACAGATGCAGTATATCTAAGCAAAGAAGAGACAAACCCCTTTACCAAGATACCATCCCCATATGCAGTAGAACCAAGTCTCTTGCTGGGGCTCTTGGCCCTTTACCCCACACACAGTTACAGGGTGTACCTCCCGCAGTGCAGTCCCAAACCCAGAGCCCACAGATACATCACCAGGGCAGTACTAGCTGTCCACTTGTCTGCACCTCCCCTTGCTGCCACTGGCCGCCTGCCAGTCGCCATCATCCGCTGCTCCTCCTACCAGCCACCTGCCAGTCTGCCACCGCTCCTACTGGCTGCCTACCAGTCACCATCATCATGCCCAACCCCACTGCTTGGGATCACCCTGAGGCAGAACCCTATGATTTCAGCTCTGTGTGGCTTCAGCCGCCACTCTGTGATTTCAGCTCTTGATATCTCTAGAGTGGGGTTTCACAAACACCTTTGTATCCAGCTCTACCTTTTAACAGGCGGGGAACATTAGTCAAGCCAGTCTTATAGCTACATGGCCAAGCCATAGGCAGGGCAACAGCACTCAGCAAGCTGGCTCAACCAGTACCCCTCCCCCTTCTCCTTTACAATACTTCAAACCAGGGAGCCCTGTGTAATCAATGTCTTACACAGCTATGGCGACTGCCCTGTCCCCCACAACAACCCAGAGCATTAGTGAGATCTCACAACTCCCGCACTAAGTGTCAGCTTAAATTGTGATTTTACAACTACTTGTTTACAATAGACCAAATCTCATGGCTTACTTGCTACCCATTAGGCTTTGCCTGAAAAGGTATTACACATGCACACCTTTGCATTCTTATGCAAATGAGCTCTGGGAGACACATTCCTCCCAGCCTCAGTATCACACCTGCAGCCCTTTGCATTCTTATGCAGATGACCTCTGGGAGACACATTCCTCCCAGCCTTCAGCAGCATTGCCTTCCTTCTGCCACATTCCCTACATATATATATATATATATATACACACACACACTAAATATTTCCCATCATTCACACTACTCAGGCTCCTTTAGCTAATGTCAACTGCTGAACTGGCTCCTGAATGGCAGAAGTGTGAGTATCACTGGGCTGGGCTGTCTCAGGGAGGTTAACACATACCCATCTGTCCCTGCCTGCTTGTCTGAGGCTTCCTCAGCTGAGCCTCCTGCTGTGGAAAAGACATGGTCTGTCCAATAGACCTCACTTACAGCTCCCCAGGATTCCTCTTGGCTGAACAGCTGTGAACGTGGCTATCCATTTCTACTGGTTGGAGATAGGATGTCAACTTTGGCCTAAGATAGTAACCGGGCAGCCCCATGCCTCTACTCCTAGCCTCTTTGATGTTTCTTTGGTCTGCTCTTTATCTGTCTTTGGCCAGGGAGGGGAAGGATGGTGTAAAAGCACTGCAGCGTTGTGAGTGAGAGAAAACACTGTGGTTGCGACCCATTTGACGGTATTAATCATAGTAAGGTAATGACAGCAGTAGAATATGGTTAACCTCACCCTCACAACTTCGGAAAGGTGCAAGGGACAAAACTGATTTGGGAAGCCAAGTTTTCCCAGTGCTGTTCAGTTAAGAAAAACATTTACAAACAGAAGCCTGCCTGCAATCGTAGACAAGAAGCCTAGAGCACAGCTCTAGCCCCAGACTGCAAACTAATATCTAAAATAATCCTATAACCACAATATGAGAGTATCAGAGGGGTAGCCGTGCTAGTCCGTGTTTTCAAAAACAACAAGAAGCCCTGTGGCACCCTATAGACTAATGGATATTTTGCAGCATAAGCTTTCATGGGCAAAGACCTGCTTCATCACATGCAAGAGCTTAGGCTTCAAAATATCTGTTAGTCTATAAGGTGCCCCATGACTTCTTGTGTTCGAATATGACAGAATATAACGAAAGACAAACCTCTCATTCTCTGTTAGAACTCTGTGCCTTCAGTTACAGTTTTCACATCAACTTTTTTTTTTCAAAAGCCACCCCTAGTTATTCAGGATGCAAATTGGTGGATGTGCGAATCGTGCCCTGTTTGTCGGCCTTCAGGTTTCAGTGTAAAGGAAATAGCCATTGTGGGAAACGTGAAAGGTGTGCATTCGCCCAGGAACTGTATAAATGTGCAGTACTAGTGCCACCCAGTGGACAGTTATGCTAATCACCATCTTAGGAAAAAGGCCAGATTCTGCTTTCCTGTGCACATGTGGAATTCCCACTGCAGTTAGTGGGAGTCATAGGCGTACATCCGAAGGCAGAGTTGAGCTCTCTATGAAGAAGCGTTGCTCTTGGGTGCTAGTGTGTCTCTCACTGACTTGGTGGTTGGGATATGTGAAAAAGATTGGATTTCTAATGGCTTTATATATTAGTCCTAATTCAGCTCTGGCTTAAGCAGATTCTGCACCAGTGAAGCCGAGCCTAACTGCAACGCTGAAATTGCCTGACTTGTGCAAAGTAGGTGTAGCCTATACAAAATAGAAATGTGGACAAACTGCTGCACAAAGAATAGCACAAACATGAAAGGACAAACTCAGACAAGCTAAGGCAAACATTAATTACAGGTGGCAAGGAACATAAACAGCAATAAGAGGAGGGTCTATAAATACAGAAGGAGCAAGAGAAAGATGAAATGTAGGTCGTCTGCTTAGAAGGGGAGGAGTGCTAATAATTGGTGAACAAATACTTAATACAGGCAATAAGAGGGAAGGAATACAAGTCAGAAGAAGGAAAGAACCGATTAAAGAAGGAGCTAGTTGAACTAATCTCAGAACAATTATTGATTACCTTTGATAGAGCATGGAGGACAAGCTAGGTCCCAGAGGACAGGCTAGGTTCCAGAGGTCCAAAGAACAGAAAATATGGTACTTAAGAAGAGGAGGACCAGGAGTATGATAGACCCTCACCCTAGCTTCAGTACTTGGAAAATTACTGGAACAAGTTATTAAGTAGTCAGTTTGTAAGCATCTAGAGGACAAGTTTAGAAAAAATAGCCCATGTGGCTCTGTCAAGAATATATCACATCAAACCAGACTCGTTTTCTTCTTTGACAGTGTTACTGGCCTAGAGGACTGGGGACACTATATAGGTGATATATTTTGATGTTTGTAAGGCTTCTGACACAGTCCCATGCAGCAATCTCAAAACCACACCAGGGTTATGTGGCTTAGACGAAATTACTGTAGCCCATGCCCCCCCATCCCCTCTTGGGTGTGGTGTCCCTGTGGGTGGCCCCATTGCATGGTGTGCCCCCCTGGGGTTAGGGCATGGCGCTGTCCGTGGGTATAGGTGCTGACAGGCACTGATGGCCATGCTGTCATCATGGGACCATGCTGTGGCTGGGCAGTTGCAGGTTGGGGTTCACTAGGGGTGTGTGGGGCCCCCAGTTGTGTCTGGTGCCCCCATCCCGTGGCCTGGGGTGTGTGCCCTGTGGGGTACGTACCTGACCATCCACTGCTGCGGCCAGGGAAACCCTGGTAGGAGGACGCCTGGCTGATGCTCTGGGAGGGGAGATCAATGAGGAACCCCCCCCCGGCTGCTGGACCCTTCCTCTGCCATCCCGCCATCCCAAGGGCTGGCTCCTTGGGTGGGCCCCGGGGTGCAGGGCTGGCCTCTGGGCTGGACTGCAACTCCAAGGCCTGCTGGGACTCCTCGGCTGTGGTGTCCAGTGTGGCCGGTGGGGGAGGTGGCATCCCAGGGGCACAGGATGGCTCTGAGCTCCCTGTAATAGGGGCAAGTGGCAGGGGTGGCCCCAGACCGGCTGGCCGTGTCCCAGGCCTGTGAATAACCCTGCCGCAGCTCCTTCACCTTGCTCTGGACATGATCCAGAGTGCGGGCAGAGTGAACAGGGGTGGCCAGGCCCTTGGCCAGTTGAGTGAATGCTTCTGCATTCCACTGCTTTCTACCCAGCACTTCCTTTTCACCCCAGAGCCCCAGCAGGTCTTGGAGCTTGGCCTCTGTCCAGGAGAGGCCCTGCTGCTTTTTGGCCCCCTGCCTGGCAGCAGGGGGCCCTGGATCCCATCGGAGAGGGAGCCCTGGGGGCACTCTGGGGGCTGGATGGATGCCGTGGCGCAGGGTGGATGGGTCGGGGTCCATGGCGGGCGTGCAGGGCTAGCACGTGTGTGTGCTGCTGCCTGCACGCTCTCAGCTTCCTGCCACAGGAGATCCGGGTCCGTGGTCCTTTAAGGGCTGCTGTGCGCAGTGATCGTAGAGCCCCTCAGGGGATGGACAGCACGTCTCAACCTCTCAGCTGATTGCTGCCATGGAGGACTCCGCTATTTCGAAGTAGTGGGACGTGGATCATCTACACACGCCCGACTTTGACATTTAACTTCAAAGCAGGGCGCTATTCCCATCTTCTGATAGGAATAGTGATTTCAACGTTTCGCCACCTAACATCAATTTCAACGTTGAAGTAGCGCATGGTGCATGTAGACGTGATGTGCGCTATTTTGACGTTGTGCCGGCTATTTCAAAATAGCTGGCTAGTGTAGACGCGGCTTTAGGGAGGAAAAATCAAATGGGCTGCTATAAATACCTGACTAGGCAGTAGTGCAGCTGAAAAGAGGCAGGGAGTTGTAACAGACCAGACTGGATATAAGTCAACAGTAGATCATCTTTAGACTGGTCCTTTTCACAACTATTTCAGTCATCCTTTCAGGAGAGATGCCTACCTTACCAGTGTAATTGCTCATCCACTAAGAACCCAAACATGCTCTATTGACATTTTGAAGGAAAATTTCACAGTGTAAGGGCTAGCAACTTCATTATTATAAAAGAAAAGCTTTACCATGGATTATCTTATGTCCAGCTGAGCTGCTCTGAGTTGGCCCAGTTTGATCCCATTTTCGGGAGTCAGAGGTTTGGGTGGGCATAGAGGAGTTAAAATGCATATTCATGATTATACTCATTCAGTGAACGTGAGCATCTGCTGCTGCTGCTTTCACAATCTTGGAGTCTGTCCTACAGCAGATGTCTCTTTTTTTGTTTGCAAGCCAAATTCACTTGCTTCCCAGGCCCCTGATTGGGGTTTAATCTCAGACTTTAGCTGAATGAGGCTTTATTGAAATGCCTGGGGCCTTGCAAAAAGATTGGAATCGGGCAGCCAATCAGCTTCCATAGCCCTCAAAAGCAAACAAACAATCTGTCTGACATGAGCTCCAGTTTTAGTCTGCTACCTCTGCCTTCAATCTGAGGAGTTTCCATGCTGCTATATTAATTAGTGACATGGACAAAGTCTCACAGCAACTGCAAAACAGAAGCCAAAGTGGCAAAATAGAACTTGTCACAGCTGTTATTTTCCAACTGCACTGTTGACATCACAAGGCCCAGGTGGGGTTGGGGGTGGGGGTGGGAAGCTGTACTTGCTGCAAATTGAGATCAGGCTGGTGGATTAAACAATTCAAGCGTGGACTTTTGGAGGCCCTTACTTTTCAAAGTACTCTTCCTGATTTACAACCTTTCCCTGTGTACAGGGACCAGCTGGGAGAGTTTCATATCATTTTTGTGTCACCTCATCTGATAGGCAGTAGCGGCTGAAGTGACAAAATCTGGCGAGAGGTAGCGCACTCATCTGCATAGTCAGCCTCTTCCAGGAGGCACTAATGTTGACCTCCCGTCCTTCAAGTGATGGGGGAATTTCAGTGTCACTTCTACCTCAAGAGCATCCCGCAGGTGGGAAACTGAGTTAAGTGACTTATGGAGGTCACCCAGGAAGTCTGTGGATAGGTAGGACTAGCTTGCAGGTATGAGAAACTGGGATTAGGTGGGAGGTAATATACACCTATATAAGACAAAGCCCTAAGTATCCTTTAAAAATGGCACAGCTGGTCATCTGATCTGTGGGAGAGATGGGGACTGAACTTCGCAATTCAGTCTCACTAGTCATTCATGCACATCTGTATTGTCTAACCATTCTACTACCGAGGCAAAAACTCAGGAATACCTTTTGGAAAGAGCATTTTAACAATGGTTTTTATGTTTGAATTTCCCTCTCTTTTTGGTTGTTCACATGAAATTTATGGCCACAGATAAGTATTGTCACAGTTAATCATGGAATCATTGCAACAATTTAGAAAATGTTTGCTCAAAGTTGTTGTAGCAAGCGCAGTCTGAAGCAGGTTAAATAAGTCCATAATAAAGCAACAATGTGTAAAGCAGGTTAGTGTATGAAACATTCTTCTGTTGGGCACCTTGAAAACTACTGCAGATTTAGCTTTAGAACTGACAGTAAAGTAAAAAGACTTTACCACAAGACAGCTGAAATATGCAGGACAATGTCTGTTAACTGTCTTATGAACACTGGCTACAGAAGAGCACAAACAATGATCTGCTGCATTTGAAATACAGTGAGTACAGACAAGTGTCATAGCAGTGGCTCTCCACCTTCCCAGGCTCTTGTACTTCAAAGGGTCTGATTTCTCTTCCATAGTCCAACTTTCACCCCACTTAAAAATGATTTACGTAAAAAAAAAAATTAGACATAAGACTACCAAAGTGTGACAGCACATTACTTAAGAATGGCTTATTTTCTCATTTTTTACTATATTATAAACCGATTGGAATATAATTATTTCACTTACATTTCAGTGTGTCTATAGAGCAATATAAACACATCATTGTCTCTATGAAACGATAGTTTGTATCTACTTCGCTAGTGCTTTTTATGTACCCTGTCGTAAAACTAGGCAAATACCTAGATGAGTTGATGAACGCCCTGGAAGGCTTCGGTGTATCCCCACTGGTCAAGAACCACTGTCATAAAGGTAGAAGAGGGCAGGTAGACAGGCCACTAGAGTTGTGTCATGGATATACACATTGGGTGTGATTGTTTATACTGGTGAAACTCACTGGAGATTCCTCTGGTTTACACTTGGGAGAACCTTGCCCTGGATCATCCCCATTGGAAAGTGGTAATCTGTGAGAGGCTGGCGCTATTAGAGAGGTCCTACCACAGCACAGATGTGGAGAGAGGAAGAGAGGAAAAAAATTGCCCTATGACCCTACAACTGCTACCAACCCCTGCCCTTTCTGTGATAAGACCTAAAGGTTCAGCATCGGGCTAGTCACCCATCAATGGACTTACAAATAGAAGGGTGACATAAAGACATCCTACTCATTATCGAGTGACTTCCAAGAAAAAGACACTGGTGTAAGTCAGAGAAGAATTAAGATCCAGTACCTTAAAGTGAAAATAACACTTGTCAAACAGCCAGAAAAAACTTGACATATTTTTCTAAGGCTCATGGACATAATGGCTACGTCTACACATGAAGCCAACATCGAAATAGGCTATTTCGATGAATAACATCTACACGTCCTCCAGGGCTGGCAACGTCGATGTTCAACTTCGACATTGCGCGGCACCACATCGAAATAGGCGCTGCGAGGGTACGTCTACATGCCAAAGTAGCACACATCGAAATAAGGGTGCCAGGCACAGCTGCAGACAGGGTCACAGGGAGGACTCAACAGCAAGCCGCTCCCTTAAAGGGCCCCTCCCAGACACAGTTGCACTAAACAACACAAGATACACAGAGCCGACAACTGGTTGCAGACCCTGTGCCTGCAGCATGGATCCCCAGCTGCCACAGCAGCAGCCAGAAGCCCTGGGCTAAGGGCTGCTGCCCACGGTGACCATAGAGCCCCGCAGGGGCTGGAGAGAGAGCATCTCTCAACCCCCCAGCTGATGGCCGCCATGGAGGACCCGGCAATTTCGACGTTGCGGGACGCGGATCGTCTACACGGTCCCTACTTCGACGTTGAACGTCGAAGTAGGGCGCTATTCCGATCCCCTCATGAGGTTAGCGACTTCGACGTCTCGCCGCCTAACGTCGAAGTTAACTTCGAAATAGCGCCCGACGCGTGTAGCCGCGACGGGCGCTATTTCGAAGTTAGTGCCGCTACTTCGAAGTAGCGTGCACGTGTAGACACAGCTAATGGTCCAAAAAGTGTGGTTTGAAAATTGCTTAACTGATTCACACAGGTAATGAATGGATCACAGAATGGACATTTAAGTAGAAGCAGTGATTCAAGATGATTATTCGGATGGATCCATTCTCTTGAGTAATTAGTAAGAGGGCCAAACCCCAAAGGAGGAGTAGAAATTAAAAATGATTGCAAAACTGTTTTCCCAGATTAAATATCAGATGTAGAGGTTAAATTCAGAAAATTATTCTGACTTAAGATACAGATACTAAAAGGTAGGCGAGGTCATCTTTTATTGGGTGAACTTCTGTTGGTAGAAGTGATGTTTCTTCTCAAGGTCTGGAGAAGGTATTCCAAAATGTCACAGCTAAATAAAGGTAGAACAGATTGTTGAGCATAAAGCGTTAACTTATCTGCAAAAGACCTAGATTTGTGAGCCGTCAACAGTTCTGCAGTTGTAAGACAAAGGATTAGTGGGTTACACATGGTTGTAATGAATGCAGTCTCTTTACTGAGTTTGTAATTTTCAGTGTCTAGCAAAGTTATGAATTTCAGCTCCCAGGTTCATCTTTTGAAGGTGTTATGCAGATTCCCCTGGAGGACAAAGACTGAGAGGTCAGATAGAGAGTGAGAGTTTTGTGAAAACTAACCACTGCTACATGTTTGTAAGATACAGAAAACCCTGAAAGTACAAAGACAGATAACAAGTCAAGCATACAAAGGGCCTGTATCCAGCACTGTTTTTACAGCAATTCATAATGTGACCCTTTCCAAACACATTTTTCTTTATCTGACAGTTGAAAAGAGGGGGATTAAACCCATGCATCGTCCAGAGATCATGATGTCTGATATCCATTGTCTCATTGTGAACTGATGGCTTTTGCCATCTTGAAGTATGGGAACTCATTCGAGGATCGCTACTTTGAAAATCATATTTTTGGTGGATTGATCATTGCTGCACTGACCAGCAACAATGGTCTTACAGATACCTTTGCGGTCAGCATTTAGTGACTGTGGTAAAAATATATTGCTCCCCAGTGTGTGTGATATGTCTATTTATCCCTTTACCTAGGCCCTTATCTTCAACACTAGATATGAAATATCCATTCTTCATTGGCCATTCCACTTGTGATCCAGGGATAAAATCTCAGTTTTTAAATTAAAAAGCAAACAAACAAACAAACTTTGCATTACTCATTTCACACTGGGAAACTACCGCAAAAAGAATGAATAAAAAAACATTTATTGCAGACTATGGTAAATTTCTTTGACTGCCTGAACTACAGATTACAATACTTATCCCAGTAGTGCATTATTAGCCATCTCCAATAACCTGATACATATATATAAATATTTTGTTAGTAACCAAAAGGGGAAGTTGTTTTATTTTTTTCCTGATATAAATGTCAAAAGCAACTGCTATAAACAAACAAGTGGTTTCAAATAAATATGGGTGCAAATCATTTTGATAGTGTAACAAAAGCTACATGCATCTGAACAACCAATTACAATGTAGTAATTAGTATATAAAACCCCCAACAAATGCTGTTACTGCTGATAACACAGGCACTCCATGGGAAAGTAGGCTCAGTACAAAAATCTGCAATTAGGTTAAATATATACAATTAGTTTATTGAGTGTATAGATAAATATAAATGTATCTGTGCACAGTAACTGGGATTGAGGCACTTATTCAAATTACTATACACAAAGCCCCTTTTTAATCAGACGGGCAAATGTTAATAGACCTCAAATGATCTTGGTGAAACCCGAAATCCTGGAGCCATAACAAAAAGGCATTCTGCTACTGATGTATTTACATCCCACTGAATTCTAAGAAATCCAATTTATTAATTACGGCACAAATCTGGCAGACCTTACACTGAAACCAATGGGAGTTGTGCAAGAATGGATTTCAGAATTTGACCTCATTCACAATGGTCTATTTTTTCAGTGTTCACTTCCTCCCCAGCCTTTTTAAATTAGCAGCTTTGATTCTATAATGTCTTCTACAGTGTATTAGAAACACTAAGGGCTTGTCTACACCACCACCTTCCTTCGAAGGAAGGATGGTAATTAGGGTGTTGGGAGGTTACTAATGAAGTGCTGCTGTGCATAGGAAGCACTTCATTAAGCAAATTCTCCCCCATGGCAACTTTTGAGGAGTAACGGGACTTCGAAGTTGCCCTGGCACTTCCAAGTATCGGCGGGTGAGCTGCAGCTAGACGTGTGCCAGTACTTCGAAGTTTAAAAGTTTAAAGTTTAAAGCTTCAAAGTTGCCACGGGGGGAATTTACTTAATGAAGTGTTGCCTATGCACAGCAGCACTTCATTAGTAAACTGCCAACACCCTAATTACCATCCTTCCTTCGAAGGAAGGTGGTAGTGTAGACAAGCCCTTAGTGTTTTAATCCCCAACGAAGCAAAGGCTTTATGTAAACTGGAAATGGATACATGCTCAGATACCAGGCCAGCACTCTAAGGTTGCTGTGCTGCTTTTTATTTACAAAAGTAACTGTCACACTGTTACACAGTCCTCTGAGTAATTAGTAATTATGTTTGGTTGTTTAAAGTAATTACTACACTGTCTAATAGGCTCAGTAGTTGACTTTTAAATAGATGGATCCTGGGATGACTTCATAAAAAGAGTAACAAGAAGATCTTGTATCAGTCTTACCAAATGGAATTCCTATTTATTAACATTCAACAGCAGAAAAATAGCTTGAGTGCTGAATCCCTGATTTCTATATTATATATATATTTTTTAAAATTACTTCTCTGCTTGTAAAAAAGGCCCATGATAAAATACTGAAATATGCTATTCTTTACATATGTTCTATTTTACCATGGAGTAATTTATTGCTGGTTCTCTGTACATGGAGAAAATTTCTGCATTTGGTTGTGTGTTATGCCCATTGATTTCCGTGGGCTTGGTGTGGCAGACACAAAGGCACATTTGGCCCTAGACAGTTGGTGCTACTTACCTACTTCTGCAGGTGAGGTCAAAATAAAAAAACAGCTGCCAGTTAAATCTTTGATCTGCCGTGAGTTGTAACATGGGTCTCAGAAATGCAAACATCAGTAAACACATAGGGCAAGTCAATGGTGAACTTAGCGAGAGAGAGGTAACATGAGGTGGCTCATGTAAATAATTGTTTCAGGCCAAAACTGTTGGTAACATTTGAAGGTCATTATGCCTTCTGGCTGATTTAAACAGGAGAAAAGTATATTGGCTCTCAGCATATATCTACACTGCAATTAGATGTTTGTGGCTGGCCCGTGCCAGCTGATTCGGGTTGCCAAGGGCTCAGGCTAAGAGGCTGATTAATGGCAACGTAGATGTTCCAGCTGAAGCTGGAGCTAAGCTCTGAGACCCTCACATCTCATGGGGTCCTACGGGACAGGTTCTAGATGGGCCTGGGCCAGCACCTAACTGCAGTGTAGCCGTAACCTGGAGAGCACAGAAAGTGTCTTTAGATCATACAGCCCTATAGAAAATACCACAAGAAATTGTGGGTTAGATTCTAACCTCAGTCCCAGGTACAAATCTAGAGTAATGCCTCTGAAGCCAATGGACTCGCATCAGTGTAAGCCCAGAGTAAGAGAGATTCTGTGAGTCTACAACAGATGCAGAGAATGTTGTAGAAACAGCACAACGAGTCTGTTTCTGTTGTTGCACTGGTTTACCTCCATTGACTGCAGTGGAGTTACTCCTGCTTTCTGCGAGTGAGAGAGGACTCAGACTCTCTCATAGGAAGGCCAACTGCCCAGGACTGTGGAGATGACAGGGCTTGTGTGGGCCAGCAGCTGCAGAGACACCTTTTGGGTGGATCAGGCCCTAACTGGATAAACACTGTAATGAAGCACCATTGATCCAGTCTTCTGCAGAACATGCTGCTGTCATATTACCTTAACCAAAAAGAGAGTCCCACTAGAATTATTCTTCCAAAAGTAAAATCAGTCATAAAACATGTTTCTCGAGAGACACAATTATGTATCAACTTAATAAATAAAACTTGCTCCCATAAAATGTTTGTATTTTCTTCCCATTGTTGCCACTTGAAGGCTACACCTACACTAGCCCCAAACTTCGAAATGGCCTCGCAAATGGCCATTTCGAAGTTTACTAATGAAGCGCTGAAATGCATATTCAGCGCTTCATTAGCATGTGGGCGGCCGCGGCACTTCGAAATTGACGCGCCTCACCGCTGTGCGGCTCGTCCCGACGGGGCTCCTTTTTGAAAGGACCCCGCCCACTTCGAAGTCCCCTTATTCCCATGAGCAGATGGGAAGTTTGGGACTAGTGTAGACACAGCCGAAATGTGGTAACTGCCTAGCAAGCGCTGAATTCTAGATCACAGTTCATAGTCTCAGTTCAGACAGAACCTTGTCATCTGCATTTTAAATCCTAAAGTTAGCCCTCCTCCAGAGACTTAATTGCTACCAACCCATGCACATATCCCACCATTGAATGTGTTCTTACAAATACAATTTACTGTACAAATACTTTTGTAATCCAGTACATTTGTAAGAGGATGCAACTGTCCAGTGTTTGTAAAAATCAAGCTTCCTTTTCAGCATTATCATATTCTTTGGTTTTAGATAAACATAAATAACATAAGAAACAGAAGAAGAAAAAAAAAGTCAGATCAAGTAGCTGTGAGCTCCCAGCAGAGACAGTGTAATACACACTGGCATATGTGCCTGCTTATAACTCAGTTGTGACCAACCTAATTGTCTTTGGAAGAAATGTACATTAAACGCAAGCGATACAATTAATCACTGGTGTAACTTAACGAAGCCAAAGGACCTCTGACTGGGATGAACCAGGAGGGAGGATTTTCACACTCTACAGACTGAAAAAAAAACAACAGCAAGGACGTTCTTTGTGAGAAACCATTCAGAACTTGATTGGAGAGTGCCAGCATTGTGCCCCCACGTAGACAAGATTACGGTAATAAGCAACTTGCTTTTGTATTGCAGAGAGGGTCCCACGAGCTCCTTTGGATAATTTCTTCACTTTTTAATACACCAAAACCACAAACAAAACAAAACAAGAATCTCTTCCTTGTGATGTTGTTTCTTACAACGTAGCTTAAGTGCATGACGTACAGACATCAGGATTGCCTACTGTGCAACACAGGAAATTTGTGATGGATTCTTCCTTTATGTCTGACTATAATAGCAAGGGTGCAAATCATTTTCAAGTACTGAGAGAGCCATATGATATTTTAATTTCCATGTGTGAAGGTGACCTTCTGCTAACAAGGAGCAGTTCAAGTTTATCTGAGGCACTCTGGAGAGAGACTCAAATCCCATGGTCTTGGAATCAAACTTCAGAGCTGTCACTATTGTAATTAGGTGGTGGCATCATTGGCTCACTGCTCCCTGACCCCTTTGCAACATCTTTCTTCTTGGAGCTCTGCCTATGCTTTAACAGCAAAATAATAATTGCCATTAAACTGATAGCAAGTAAAATTGCAGCAGTTCCGCCAACAATCATGACTACGCTGACCTCTGGGTTTCTGTTATTCAACTCCCGAGGCAGAATTCCACTGACTGTAACTTTCTGTAGAGGGATTTGTTTTTTGTTGGTGCGGTCCAAAGCTATGTGCTGAATGTTAGTTCCTCTCTTGTTTTCAATGCCAATTTCTTCAGCAAGCTCAGGAGCTTCTTTGATGCCCCTCTTCTGACGTATCTCCACTGAAGTTCCTGGATTCCCACCGCTGATCAGAGTGTGATACTGGTACTCCACACTTCTTTTGCCAATACCTCGGTTGGCACTTTCTTTTGATCTCACAGTGTAGATTGTATGAATATACCATTCTCTGCCCAAAGACACCTGGAAAACAACATTTTGTTCAACATTACCCACCTCAATGAATTTGATTAAATACACACTAAGAAGTAAATTGCAAATTGTTTCATCACCTGATCCTGAAATGGCTGGACAACACTCCTGAGACCCACACTCAAAGTACATGGTACATGCCAATTTGCCCAGAACCCCAGCAAAAATTGGCGATTATGCCATTGACTAGACACCGGGTCTGGAGCCCAAATCCCTCCACAGCCAGCTTCCACTGCTTCCTGGTACAGGTGGAGGAGGACATATAATGATTAGGCCACTTCATGTTTGCGGTGTTGTTGTAGCCATGTTGGTCCCAAAATATTAGAGACACAAAATGGATGAAGCTTCTGTTGAACCAGCTTCTCTTGGTGAAAGTGGTGAGTCTTAAGACCTGAAGAAGAGGTCTGTAGCTGAAAAAATTGTCTCTTTCATCAGCAGAAGTTGGTCCAATAAAAGATGTCTCTTGCCTCTTGGGAATTTTGTGGCTAGGCCATATTTAGTCTGAACAGATTATTTAATGACTGACACCCCAAGTCACCAATACTTTCCCACAACTTACTTTTGTCCCCTACTGCCTTCTTTATACTGATCTACCATTGTCTCTTGCCATGTTCACTGCACTGTCAGTTTAAGAAGCCAGAACAAATTACTAGATTATTACTGGAAACCGAATCCTTAAATAGCAAATGGGAATTTACAATCTCTTTGCACCAAACTGTCAAACCCTTACTTGGGTGAGCAATTACTCATTCAAACAACTCCATTGGTTTTAACAGCATTCCTCACATGCTCAACATTTGCAGCAGTAAAAGTATGGGCTCCCCATTGTTTTTTCTACTAATTAGTTATTTTTACCGTTACATGTGTTTTGCAAATGTTAAAGGGTCAAAGTAATATTTGTAAATCAAGAGACTGAACATGAATGAAAAATGATATGGCATTGAGGAAGTAGTTGGATTCCTCATGTGCTCACTTTCAGACACTGCAGAATGGTTGCACAGAAAGTGATCCTTTTTTAGTAACTTTAAATAGCTGGACCTTGCTGAAATACACTTTCAGCCTTAACTCGGGAAATGTTTGATCTTGCCAGGTTTTTTGTTTTTCAAGTTTTTTAATTACTATGAAAAAGTTTATGTTGGGTTAGTGTACACAGTCCAGAGGAGAAGAGCCCTGCTTTGAAGGGTCTTATAAAGTGCACTTAAGACCTTATCCAGCTCCAGATGAAGCCAGTGGGATTCTTTCCATGAAGTTTCACTTGAGAGACGTTCTGCCCTGTGTGCCCCTTCCAAGTTCCCTCACCTCATCTCCATCTCAGATGTGAATCCCAAGAGCAGCTAGCACAGCTCCATGCTACTCCTAGTACTCTGTTCTCCAACGCCCACCCCGAACTCTTCCTCTCTAGATGTCCCCTACCCATATCTTGCCCTCCCAGTGCAGAACTGGAGTAAAGCACAGGTCACTTCATCACAATTTACAAGCAATTTTAAAAAAAATCTCTGCTGCGTACATATATACACAACAGCTTTGTACATGAGTGACCTGGGCTATAGCCTCATCAAAGAGCAAAATCAAGGGGAAATCCCACAAAAACAAGACATAGGGAGCTTCAGGTTCAATCTCCATGCATATTCTGGGCCCTTTTCTCATTTACACTGCTTTACATTCATGCAAATTAACTGTCTTCAGTGCAGTGATTCCAGATTCACACCAGCATTGGTGTCCTTATTCCAGTTTACACATCCTTAAATTCAGTATTCTTACAATCAGCTACTTCCTTATATGACGCTGGATTCTATTTTAGATTTTTAAGACAGTACACGGAGTCCTCAGACTTATGATGTCCAACTTGCACCAGACACCACTGGCAACACTTTTCAATTGACTGCCCATTTTGCCCCTAAAACACTTGTTTTGGCTTTAGGATGAAAGCTGGCATGCAGAACAGCAAACATTACATGACAAACCAAAGTCAATCACTGATTTTACTGTTCAAGCTTTCTGATTGGCTGAACCTTGGATCAGAAACCAATGAAAAACAATTGTTAACGCTACCATGCAACAAGCTACCCTGTACATGAAAGCCAATCACAGAGGCAACAGCCAGGGACGCCATTCCAACTCTTTTCTGGAAAGTCCAAGAAGATGTGATTTGATATTTTTATTTGAATGCAGTTTACCAAATAAATAAATTGATGTTGCTATATCAGTCATCGTAATTCATTTAATACAAAAATCTGGGTTATTGTGGTGATTGAGTCCTATGGGGAAAATCGGCTTCAACTCACAACAGAATTGTGGGGCATGAACAGTGTCATAAGTCTGACACGTCCTGTATTCTACAGGCTGACCCTATAGTGCTCACCTGGAACAGTGGTGCTGAGTCTACTCTAAATCCATCAGAGCCAGGTTGCTTGACTAACGGAATTGCCTCAGGATCATCTATTGCTAGTCTTGCATTAAAAAGCACATTCCCAAAGCTTGTGGCTTGTGTCTCTGGCTGAGCCTTGTCCTAAACAGGGAAAGAGGAAAAAATAATTCTGATTGTTAAGGCACACGAACCTCTGCAAAGAAAGAAGTAAGCTTTTCCAGGAACCTAATCCACACGCACTATTTTATGTAATCTACTGCATTCACCAGGAAAAGGGTGCTCTTCAGAAATATTGTGATTATGTCTTACTAGCACTAATTTCCTTTACATTTGAGGATTTTTGGCATAGGAATAAAAGGGAGAAAAATTCTATAGTTTTTTCTTCCAAGGGAAAAAACCTTCCAAACCCTCTTTAGAGATTACTATAAAAACAGGCAGAAACCCATTCTTTCCTCATTTCAGCACTGTAAGATTATTTGTAAGTAGATGAGGGCTCAAAGACACTTGAACATCTCTCTCCTATAAATAGGGCTCTCTCCTCAATGCCTAACTTTCCACCCATGAAGCTTGATGCCCTTGTCCATTATACATGAAGTGGCTTCTATGATGAGCTGCAGAATCTTCTGCCAGCTCAAACCACCTCGCTGACTCCCTGAAGGAAATGGAGCAGATATCTGGCAGGGGCAAAGTTTTCCTCCTATTTTGACTTGTGATATAATTTTCAAAAGCATCGAAGTAGCTTTAGGACCCTAAGTCTCAGTTAAAGTCAATGGGACTTAGGGTCCTTAAGAGTAAGTTGCTTCTGAAAATGGGACTTGGATGTTTTAGAAAATTTTACCCTAGTTCTGCAGGTGATCAAACAACTGCTCCACACTGGAAAACCACAGATGGTTCCTGGAAACAGCCCCTCTTGATCTGTCCAGTAAACTGTCCTCTGCTGTTCCAGCTCTGGGTCATGGCAGGAGGCGTATCTTAGAGAGAACCTGGGGACCTCAAATTTACATGTATTCCCTTCACTGCACCTTCCCTTCCAGGGAAGATTATTCCGCTTTGGTACAAGGGATACAATTCCCAAGGAAATGCAGAGAGCTAAAATGATTCAATATTTGAGCCAACCCTTCTTGTCTCATGCACTGATTGACCCACCACAGTGACTCGACTCCTGTTGACTATTGTAAGAGATATCACCGCAAGGCTTCTCACTGTACTCCTAAACTTGCAGACACTAGGGTCGATATTTATAAAGTGTTAGGGGCCCATTTTAAATGTGATCTCTTTCTTTCAGTGATGACTGGGTACCGTGTAACATGAACATGAGACAGCAAATTCTGCCTTCAAGAGAAAATAATTTAAGCAGTGTAAGATTAAGGTGAAGACAACTACTAGAGCTTCTCACTTATGCTGTTGGATGCTACAGAATCTCATCCAAAAAAATCAATGTAAATAGAAAAGAAACACTCAAAACTGGGGAGAAATGTTTCGGAAAAAAGCTGCTCCTGACGGATGCTGGAATGAAAAGAGCAGTCTTAACTGAGCAGCAGACTCCTCTTTTTCTCTAAATGTATCAAGATGTCTGTCTGGATGCCAGAGCCATTACTTGATTACTTCTGGCAGGGCAGACCAGGTAATGCAAATGGCAGGTGTTGACAAGTCCAAAAGCACTGAGGGAAAACGGTGTTTGAGAAATGAGCAGAGATGGCATCACAGCCTCCTTCAATTTGCCTCCACCAATGCAGAAATGAACAAATAATGCTAACTGATATAGGGAATTAAATCCCAAAACAGGCCATCTCTCTGTCCCAACAAACACCCAAGGTCTCTGATTTGTCTCTTACACCTTGTCAACATTTGTATAGCTCATTGTAGCAATAAAATTTCATTCAACTGAAAGCTCTCACTGTTTCCATTTAATAAGAAGTATCACCTGTTCCTAAAAATCAAAGTTATTCTGTTCTTGTTACTTCTGGTGCAGGTTTTCCTGTTTTGAAATGTACAATATACATAGGCTTGGCAGATTTCAAATATATATATTTAATAATTTTGATGTAAAATGCTGATGCTTTTTTATTTTTATTGACTGAAATTTTCACATTTGTGGGAAATTATGGGGCAAGTCAGACAATATGGGGGTCAAATAATCACGTAGTGACAACGGATCTTGCAATTCAAAAACTTAAAGGTTTAAAGACAAATTGTCAAGGTCACAGGTCAAAATACACAAAGTAAATATCCTTAAACCCAACTCTAAATCAGAGGTGGGCAATAATTTTTGCAGAGGGGCCACTCCGTGAATTTTGGTACTGGTTGCGGGCTAGCTCTGGAACCCCTGGGGGGCAGGGCCTTGGGCAGATGTGGGGAAGACTAAGGGCTACAGAGAGAGACAAAGAAGAGTGTGTGTGTTTGTGTGAGAAAGAGAAGCGCTGTGTTAGACACAGTCTTTGTGACACAAATTGAGTGCATGCTGCAGTGTACGTGACAGTGACTGTGTGTGGCACAGATTGGGTATGTAAGTCAGTGACACAGGGTATGTGTGTACTAGCTGCTGCTGGGTAAGTTGCTGAGAGAAGCCGTCCTTCTGTCTCTTTAAGGGAAATCTGTCCTGCTCTGTTGTCTCCCACATCCTCTGATCTGCACTCCTGAGTGAGCCACTTCCCATCCGTATTTCAGACTGGAGCAGCTCCACTGTGTGTCTCACCCTTCTCTGATCCCTGTTCTGCAGAGATGGGGCACAGGGGCAGGGGAAAACCCTGACTTCAGCACTACCCTCTCCCCTTTGCCACCTTCTGCTCTGCACAGCTAGCATAAGAGCAGCTCGGCTGGAGACGGAACAAGGTGTGGGGAAGGGCAGCTGAACACATGCTGCTGGCTGTAAGTATGCACGCTCTGTTGATCAGCTGGGTGGGCGGAATGAAATGCTTGGCCAGCCACATTCAGCCCCCGGCCTGATTTTGCACGCCTCTGCTCTAACAAGTTCTCAAAGCAGCACTTTTCTTAATTTGCTTACATATAAACTTATTATGAATGGAAATATTTTTGGAGGTTGTGTGTGTTCAGTGAAATCAATGTTCATGAAATTTTACTGATAAAAATCGAATCCTTCAAAGCCAAAATGTCTAAAACTATATAAGTAAGATACTATATTGTTATCTTACCGGCCCAAACTGTAAGATATGCCACAAGTGATGAGACATCCTGGAAGAGTTAATTTTGTTGTAACCTGGTCCTAGGATAACAATACTATGCCCTAATGGAGCTGTAGTGGACTAGAACTGAAGCTGAAATTAAGAGACACTGCAGCAGGCTGAAAACAACATACAAGCTGCGTCTACACGTGCACGCTACTTCGAAGTAGCGGCACCAACTTCGACGTTAGGCGGCGAGACGTTGAAGTCGCTAACCTCATGAGGAGATAGGAATAGCGCCCTACTTCGACGTTCAACGTCAAAGTAGGGACCGTGTAGACGATCCGCGTCCCGCAACGTCGAAATTGCTGGGTCCTCCATGGCGGCCATCAGCTGGGGGGTTGAGAGATGCTCTCTCTCCAGCCCCTGCGGGGCTCTATGGTCACCGTGGGCAGCAGCCCTTAGCCCAGGGCTTCTGGCTGCTTCTGCGGCAGCTGGGGATCTATGCTGCAGGCACAGGGTCTGCAACCAGTTGTCAGCTCTGTGTATCTTGTGTTGTTTAGTGCAACTGTGTCTGGGAGGGGCCCTTCAAGGGAGCGGCTTGCTGTTGAGTCCGCCCTGTGACCCTGTCTGCAGCTGTGCCTGGCATCCCTATTTCGATGTGTGCTACTTTGACGTGTAGACATTCCCTCGCTGCGCCTATTTCGATGTTGGGCTGAGCAACGTCGAAGTTGAACATCGACGTTGCTGGCCCTGGAGGACGTGTAGACGTTATTCATCGAAATAGTCTATTTCGATGTCGCAACATCGAAATAAGCTATTTCGATGTCGCAACATCGAAATAAGCTATTTCGATGTTGGCTGCACGTGTAGACGTAGCCACAGTGTTGAAAATCTGAAAAAACTACATACTTTTTTGATTAAAAGCAGAACACTTACCACAATCTTAAATCTATATAGGAGGGATGGAGAGTCGGCTAGACAGCCATATTCTGCATTCGGTGGACTGTATTTGGGTACATATCCATCTGCTCCAGTGCACAGGAAAACCTTCTCAATGCTACAGTAGAAGGAATCACCCAGGTTCTGTACTGGATCCACCATCACACGACCATATATAACATCACCTGAAAACAAGCACTGTTTCAAATACATCATTCTGTATCCAAGTCAGTCAGACAAGTTGATGGTGGTCAGATACTGTAGTATAGGAACAGCAGACTACAAGAAACAACCCTTTTAACAAATTGCTCTCAGTTCTGAGCTGTGCTCCAATCCCTTTATGCTGCTCTAGCAACATAAATGGACTGGAACCCAGGTGGATTTTCCCACCAGGAATCTTGCTGGCAGTAGAGAATGGGTTGCATTTCATGGCTGGTGTAGTCCTACAACACCTTCTTGCAGCATTTCCAACTTAGGATTTTTCTAAGGGTCAGGAAGAAGTGTGATCACAATGCATTGTGCTCTGTCTACTCTGGGCCAGAAGAATAGACCATAAACGGCCATTCGAGGCCTCTAACTTAATGCAGCCTTTTAGGTTACTCAGGAATTAAGTGGGTTGCAACTGAACACGTAAATCAAAAGTAGCAAAGGTATGTAGAGGCAGTTTGTCCTCTCTCCTGCCCCATTTTAGACTGCAGCCTGTTGCCCTCTAAAAATGAGTCTAGAATAGCAAGATATCCTCTTATATACCAGTAGGACCTTGGCCACAAGCCGTAACAACTTGCTGATACTTACACTGGTAGCACTTGGCACTCAGAAAATGACACCTACTCTGTGGGAAATCATTCCCCTGTTTCCACAGAGGTATTTTTTTCAACTCTGGCTTCTTGACACTTGATTAAATCTGTTCACACTTAACTTTGCCAAAATAGAGGAGAGAGATATGGAACTGTGAAGAGTTTGTGCTGCCTGCCAAAATTCAAGGCAGATTTTACTTGCTAAGCCCATAAAAGACTTTCCAGACTGTCAAAAATATGCACCAGAAGAGTACTGCGAGCAGCATACTGGGGTATTCTATGTCCAAAAATCAAAACATAAACATCTGAGTGATTAGGATGCTGTGAATTCGCCTGGAGGGAGATATTTGGCAATGTCATTTATTATATGTTTTATAGAAGAGCCTGAAGGTTTTGACAAAGACTACAGACCAACTGTGCCAGGCATTGTATAACCACATATTATGAGACAGAACCCAGAAGAACTTACATTCTAAATAGCCAAGACAAAGGTTGTCTGGGTGATTTACCAAGAGCACACACCAAATCAGGGGCCAAATTATACATAGAACCCTGGTCTACTGAGTCCCAGTCCAGTGCCCTATCTGCTGGATCTGGCTGCTCCTCCTTGCGATGTGAGCTTAGACTTTGAAAGCATGAATTCCTGGGCTCTAATTTCAGTTTTGATTTTGATTTCAATTAAGGGGACAAATCAGTTAATCTGCCCTGGCTTCCCATCTGTACAAAGAGAAATGTTAAAACTTACACTCACGTGTGTGTCAGATACTGATATCTCAAGCAAAAACTTTGGGTCAGAGTTCATAGGCCAAGGCATGGGGACCATCACTTCAACTCCTCCAGGAACCAAGAGGAGGGCTAATTAAGAGGAATCACTTAGTTTGTAAACACCTCTGGAGACGCCCACATGTACTGCTACACATAGGTTTCCCAGAGACCAACAGATTAAAGAAAGGGCTTCGGGCATATAAAATGGCTGAATTTAGATTGATTTGGGACATTCTCTTTCTGATCCAGACACTGGACAGGACTTTTTATGCATAGGAGATCCCAATTCATGAGGAAAGGTCGGAAAGGCTTTGGCCTTCTATGGCTCTATAAGACTGACGGGCAACTCCTGGTATGTTTAGTGGGAGCTTAAATCTGTTTCATTCTTTTTATATGGTTTCTCTGTAATACTTTTTACCTTAGGAATAAAACACATTTGCTTAGCTAGAACAGTATGGTAACTTTTAACTACTGGCAATACCTAGTTTGTACTCAAATCACAGATGAAGACCATTATGTACACTGGCTTACTGGGAAAACACTGTAAGGCAGGGTATGGAGCAGCCCTAAAACCCCCAGTCAGAAGGAAGCAGGACAATGGTGTGTGTCCAGAGATGGGTGGTAACTGGAAACAAGAGAGCTGTCTAGGCACTCCTGAAGTGAACTGTGGGGGTGGTGGAGAGGAGGTAACAGAGGTGCAGTTAACCTGATACTGTGACAGCTTACCTTTACGGATGTTGTTAAAGGATCAGCCATGTTTTTGATGTACTCAGAATAAGAAAACTGGTATAATGCATTATTACTGCTACCCTGAGAAGTCAGCAACCACTGAATAGGTTTAACCTGGAATGGTAACCAGCAACATTGCCAATTCTCATTAGGCACAGCAAAAGCAGAAAGACACTTGATAGTACGTGGCTCTAACTGATAGAGAATCTTGATGGTGTGGAACACAGTGGTAGGTAAGGGATGTTGCATAAAACTAGCCATCATCTATGGACAATGTTACCTTCTGTGAAAGTAACATCACTCCCCTGCCCAAATCCCATCGATCCATCAGATAACCAGAGAGTCTTCTTAGAGAGCAGGAACAGCTGGGTATTCAAGCTGAACTCAGCAGCCACAGGGTCGCTGACCTAAAATACAGCACAAAGCTTTTCAACATGCAGTCATTAATCTTATGTGTATTCACCCATATGAAAGTATTTACCATGAAAAGGCACTTTTTACACTATGCATTTCTGGTCACTGTTGATAAAAATCATTTGTAATTATGCCTAACACAGTAATACCCAGGTCAGGCCAATCCAAACTGGGGCTGTGCACTCTACAGGCAGAATACAGAAGACATACTCAGAGTCTGAACTCTAAAGCCGTGTCTACACGTGCACGCTACTTTGAAGTAGTGGCACTAACTTCGAAATAGCGCCCGTCACGGCTACACGTGTCGGGCACTATTTCGAAGTTAACATCGACGTTAGGCAGCGAGACGTCGAAGCCGCTAACCCCATGAGGGGATACAAATAGCGCCCTACTTCGACGTTCAACGTCGAAGTAGGGACCGTGTAGTTGTTGCGCGTCCCGCAACATCGAAATTGCGGGGTCCGCCATGGCAGCCATCAGCTGAGGGGTTGAGAGACGCTCTCTCTCCAGCCCCTGCAGGGCTCTATGGTCATCGTGTGCAGCAGCCCTTAGCCCAGGGCTTCTGGCTGCTGCTGCCGCAGCTGGGGATCCATGCTGCATGCACAGGGTCTGCAACCAGTTGTCGGCTCTGTGGATCTTGTGTTGTTTAGTGCAACTGTGTCTGGGAGGGGCCCTTCAAGGGAGCGGCTTGCTGTTGAGTCCGCCCTGTGACCCTGTCTGCAGCTGTGCCTGGCACCCTTATTTCGATGTGTGCTACTTTGGCGTGTAGACGTTCCCTCGCTGTGCCTATTTCGATGTGGTGCTGCGCAACGTCGAAGTTGAACATCGACGTTGCCAGCCCTGGAGGACGTGTAGACGTTATTCATCGAAATAGTCTATTTCGATGTCGCTACATCAAAATAAGCTACTTCGAAGTAGGCTTCACGTGTAGACGTAGCCTAAATATGCTTGAGGTAACAGGTGGCACAGAAAACAGTGGAGGGGCGAGAGTGGGGCGTGGCAGAAGAGCAGAGCAATAGGAATACAAAGTTATTAGCTACGGAATTTTTGATAGTGTGTAGATTAGCACGGCTTCCTCTTTGTTACTTATTAGCTAAGGGTATGCTTAGGAAGTTGCAGTCTTGGTTTTTTTAAAAAGATAAATGAACACAAGATAATGAAGAATCACTAACAAAAGAGTAAATACAAACCTCATCTCATGCTCTTGTGTGAGGCTGAGGAGGATTAGTCATAAAAATCCCATAGGAAACCATCACTAAAAGCTATGCAGCTGATGTATTCGGTCCTCTTCAATCACTTTCCCACAGAGCAGACTTCAAAATGCCAAAACAGCAGGATTTGCTAACCAGAAACTTACAACTGAGGCTCCCCTTATAGACCAACTGCTACTCTCCATGGAGATGAAACTTAACACCACTGTTTATAGAAGATATTCCGTTCCAATTTGCTTGAAAATTTTCAGTTTTCATGCAGGGATTCAGGCTTTAGGAGTGAAAGTCCTAGAGGTTCAAAATTCAAATGTCTCACCCACACAGCTGGGTTCCAGCTTATAGCCACAAGCAGGTGAAAGAAAATCAAGAGTGCCTAAATTAAACTTTTCTTTCAGACAGCATAAATGCCTAATAAATAAGAAACTGGAAGTTTAGTCTTGGCTGAATACATTTTCGGTAAGTAGCATTGAAATTTAGCCTCGTAACTTACTGTACTGTTAATGAGACCCACATAATAAGTTATGCAGTTCCCATTAACACTATATATATATGAACAGTGTAGAGCTGTGTCTATACCCCCAACATATCCTCTTAAGTCTATCTAGTTTTTTCAGTTTCACATGGCTGTCTCACAGTTGCACAGACTGACTTGTGCTTGTTACAGAAGTAGTTTATGCATAGAATTATTTTTATGATAGAAACACTTTAAATGAAGTTTTGCAATAATATAATAATATGTAAAAACTATTTTGGGTGAGAGAAGTATCCCCTTATTTGCTTTTACTCTGTCATTCACACCGATATCAAACTATTGTCACTGTGAAAGGACAGTTGGTTTTTTTTTAAATGGATGAAGAATATTGTAGGAATTCACTGAAGAGCACATCCTGCCCCAACCTCAGAGGCCCTCCTACAGCAAAGCCACTGTGATCACAATTGCACAAAGGAGGAGCAGAATTTGGGGAGGTTATGCTTGGGTTATACACCCCAGTGCAGCATTGATCCTAATTCTTCTCTGAAGGAGGTGTGGAGAAGGCATTTGAAGACGGGAGAGGGTGGAGTAGATGTTTGAAAAAAATGGAGGAATCTCCAGCTCTGTTGAAACAATTGTTTTCCTAGGAGGGTGTTGGAGTGCTTCTTATGAGGGTACTAGGATTCTTTCTTCCTGACTCTACAGGATAAAAATTTGAAGTAGGCCATGATATTTGCTAAGAACCACTGTTCCAAAATGGAGTCTGGTAAGCTCCCCTCAACCCCAGCCATCTGGGGAGGGCATCCCAGTTGATGTACAAGTCCCTAGGCAGCCACATTCCAGGAAGGGACCCTGTGGGGAGGGTAATTGGACTATAGTTAAAGGGCGACTGACATGATTCTTTCACTAACTTCTGCTTTGATCCTGTATTGCTCACCTGCTTTGATTCTGTAGAGATAACATGAATGATAATGTCCCTATGAAGATTACATCAGGATGTCAGATGAGACATCACTGCTCTACACATCAGTGTATTACGGATGAGATATCACTTTATACATCGATGTTGGGGACTGCATTCTTCAAAGGACTTGTTGTTTGTAGATAAAATGTTCTGTAAACTGTGCACAGAAACTCTTTGTAACTTCCAGATTGTTTGTTAATTCACATGGACTGCTCATTGATTGTTCATTGATTATGCTCATTTCCTTACAGTCTGCTCCTGTCCTTTCCTCTGCCTAGCAGCTCTCTATATAACCAATCACAACTTGATGCCTGTCGGTGCATTCTCAAACTCAACCAAGTTCAGAATCACTCCGCCAGCTGCTTGTAATAAACCTTGTTGCTTCACATACAGTATCCAGACTTTATTCCAACAACTCCAGGATAGTGAGGTTGGAGGGGAGACTTGCCTAGTCGTGAAGTTACCCTGTCACCTCAAAGAAATCCCATGAGGACCGGGAGAGAAAAGAAAAGGATTCAAAAAGTTTTTAACAAGGAAATGTCAAAACAAAGTATCAGAATGGGAAGCACCCTTCCCAGGTGACAGTTTCTTTTAAAAAGAGCTCCTCATTCATTTGTGGTGCAAACAATTCCTAAGGGAAACAGCACAAAAGTATCTGTGGTGTTATTCTACTTTTATTAAAAAAAAAAAACAATTGGAAAAGAAACAGGCAAGTCCATCAGAATAGGAGGCTAGGCAGGGGGAGTCAGGAAAGACTGGCTCTGTTCCCATTTCAACCTCGACAGACTTGGACTTCGGGGCAAGTGACTGAGGGGCTTGGCCTACACGTTGCTACAGACTGGTCGAGGTGTGTGATCTTTGGAGCATTCCTACATGTTGTGCGCTAGCTGCCCCAGGAAGTCCCTGCAGGTTGAACTCAGAAGTACCTCGTTTGTGTTGATGCAGTCCTGAGTCAAACGTGACTTCATTAACACACACTACGTATGGTCCATGTGGTGAACTTAGAGGACAACATGTGAGAGTGCTTTACTTTTACAACGCCCACAACCCAGACTGTGTTGCCGTGTAGACAAGCCCTGAGGCCCAGACTGCGATACCTGTATTCAATGACTTCAGTAGAACTATTCATGGAACAAGGCACTATCCCAATTTGCCTTCATCTTCACTTTTTGTTCCTCCTCCTGTAAAATGTGGACAGTAAGGCTCACCCACCTTAGCTGAGCACTTAACAATCTTAGGAATCAGTGCTAAATGTCATCTGTTTATATAGCTGTATTCCTATATTGGTGGCAATCATGATCTTGATGGTACAGGTTTGGAAGCTCATTCTAGTCTCCCCTCCATAGTTATATACCCCAAAATCCACAACCAAAACTGGAAACTGATATTCCTATTAGCTGTCACAACATAGTGGCCCAAGATCACCTCTCTTGAGGTTTTTAAGTCCTGGCTGGACAAGGTCCTGGCTGGGATGACTTAGTGGGGGTTGCTCCTGCTTGAAGTAGCTGGGCTGGACTAGATGACCTCCTGATGTCCCTTCCAGCCCTGTGATTCTGCCTCTAGGCTGAGAGACACTTTCACTCCCTCAGTTGTCCCTCCAGGCCAAGGCTGAGTCACCCAGGTTGGCCGGCGTGAGCACTCCACATTGTCACTGCACATTCTGGATCTATTCTGTGGATAAGGAAAGGACTCCAGCCTCCAGGAAATTCAATTTGCAAACTTCATGACTACTCAGGACATTTTTAGAACTGAAGTAAAAACCATACGAAAAACGTCTTTATGATACCTGTTGGAATCGGATATCGAGGTCAAATGTGATCGGCTCTCTAGGATTACAGATCACTGGTATACTGTACTCCTGGCGAGGTACAGTGGTACAAGCTATCAGCTTCACTGTGTATGTTCCAGAATAGTCTCGTACCTGTTAAAAGCAGAGGAGAAACATGACACTTCCACATCAACGGGGACAGAGAAAACCCAGGAAGGGAAGGCTGAGGTTTTACCGCAAAATCTGAAACAAAGCTCCACTGC
Organism: Carettochelys insculpta; assembly: GCF_033958435.1. Taxonomy (NCBI): domain Eukaryota; kingdom Metazoa; phylum Chordata; order Testudines; family Carettochelyidae; genus Carettochelys; species Carettochelys insculpta. The sequence goes on along the minus strand of NC_134137.1, from coordinate 58,715,020 downwards.
TGCACTGGCTGGTTGTAGGTTGGTTCACTGCGCAGGAGGCTGAGGCTAAATGTCAGGCCTGGGTGATCAGCTGACATAACCATGGAGCTCAGAGAGGAGGCTAGAAGGATGTCAGCAGACAAGCTTGTTAGTTTAAATGTTTAGCCACAGATTCTCAGAACCTGAAGAGCCTTCTCAACGATTCATAAGCCACAATATAATGGCTGATGCTAATACATTTACAGTGCATCAGTTTTTTTTAACCAAAACAAACAAAACCAATCATAGTCAACACAGCTGGGCCTTCTTGACTAGTGTTCAAAAACCTGATAAACAATGTCCTCTGGAGCCAGGCAACCAAAACTGTCCAAAGATTAAATCTAAGGTTACATCTACACTAGGCAAAGGAAGTAGACCACACACACAATTCTAGCTATGGCAATTGCATAAGTAAAAATTGATGTTATCTGCACTCAGCTAACTTGGCTATCTGTACTGGGGAACATTGATGGGAGAAGCTCTCCTGTTGACCTTCCTTACTCCTTGCTTCTCATGAGGAGTACTGGAGTCAACTGTGATCCCCTGAGAGGCTGATTTCACACGTCCATACCAGACATGCAAAATCAAACTCTGGACCCCTGAATGGGTTGATCTTCTGGGGTAGTGCATACATAGCCTAAGAGAAAGGCAGAACAGGGCGAGCATAATGGCTAAGATCTATGATCCTTCCCACTTTTTTAACTTAGAATGCCAACCCAGGGAACGGAAAACAATTTCTACTGGCACTGTAACTCTTTCAGCTTTGCCCTGGATGTGAAAGGCAGTATAGATTTTAAAAGGAAAAGGAGGAGCAAAACTGCTATAAAGCCCTTTTTTTGGTTAATGAAACTTAGTTAAACTAAAATAATTTCATTAGTGATGCAATTTTCTTCAAAACACTCTCGTATATGATCTTGTTTGGAGGTTTTGTATGTATTCAGGTGTGCTTATTCATCTCCAGCATTCACGTCCAGAAATAAGCTAGGATCCCAATCCTGCACACTATCTGTGACCTTACACCTGCGTGTAGTCTAAGCGAAGTGACTGGAGCACAAGGGTCAACCTGTGTGGAGTAGATTGCAGGTTCAAGGCCTCAGTTATGATTAAGGGCCAACAAGCACTTTATTGACAGAAAAAAAGATACCGGTCACCCACTCTTTTCTACTCTTGAAAAGGTAGTTATGATGGTCAGATCCTCATTTAGTACAAATCAACATAGCTCTGCTCAAGTAAATGGAGCTACCTCAATTTATGACAGCTGTGGATGCAGTATGATGTATTTGAAATTTATTACAAATTCTGAATTATGTGAGTAGAGCAATGTGATCAGCTTGGAGAGAGGTCCACAACTTCATTCAAAATCTTTTAGTGGTCTTCAAATGGAAAAAAACAATGTTGAAAACCTCTGGAATAGAGTGAAGTCCTGATGGGTGTGAATGCACATTAAAATGATCCAGACTTTAGTAGTAGGAATAAGAGAACACACAGTATGAGACTCAGAGTTATGAGATATTGTCAAACCTCTGAACTGACTTACCAGGATGAGACATCACAAACAAACCATGAAATCGGGCTTCAGTCTTGAAGTTGACAACCAAACGCCCTTCTTCACTGATGCGCATACTGGTTGGGTAGAGAGAACCTGCCAGCAGATGCCAAGCAACATTATTATTCAGATGGCTAATACAGGAGCCATGGTTTGCTAAAACACACACCTTTTTATTTCACATTGCCAAATCAGTCAACAATTTGGCAGGCAATCTGCTGACATCCTTTGGATTTACCCAGGGTGACTGTCAAGTACGAATTTATGTGTTGGGCCCATACTTTGTGTGGTACTACAGTCTTCCAAATTGTAAACCAGGCTGCCCTGGTACAGCAAGGATTTGGGTTAGGTACCCATTTCAATATAATTTTCATGTATTATCAGGCAGCACCTCAAATAATGATTAAGCAGAAGGAAGACCATAGCCAGCTTCACTGTTTCTGGTGCACCTCTTTATACTTGTGTGGACCACTGAGTTCAAGGAGAGATTAGGGCAGCTGGCCTCCCTTTGGAGTTCCCACTTAGATAAGCTAAAGTTAAGAGGAGTCTGAAAAGGAGAAGCTGCTCAGGGAACTGTGACAGAATATGCCCCCGTGTTCACACCCTACATCCTAATGTAACAATGGCCACACAAGGTATGCCTTGTGAGGTATCTTGTGAAAACTCAGAACTTGCTGATTAATAAAATCATGACACAATGCTCCTAGCAACATTATTTGCAAAGCCATGGGCCTCAGCTGAAATCATGACTGAAATATGTTTCCCAGATAGGTCTGGGGAGTCACTGATCCAGTTTCTCAGAGACAAAGAGTAAGCAGACACCTAAATCATATGTCAGCAAGGCTGATGGACCATTATTCACTAAGTGGCCATTTTTGACAAGAAAGAGGGCAGGGACAAATATCTGCATCTAGCAAAGAAACAGTGTGGAGTTTCTTTTTTTCACACTGATTCATTATGTTCAGTGTCTCTGCTGGAAGGGTTTTTCAAAGGGCGAAAGAAATTCTAGAAGGAAGGACAAATACCCAAAGCACCCTCCTCTCTGTCTGTCTGTCTCTGCCATCACAACTAAGATGGCAAAGGAAAAAAGCCAACGGACTCTGCAATTTTTAGCCTTGCAATGACCCACGTCAACCTTAGTCAGCTGACCTGAGCTTTGAGACTTAGAGCTAGGCTTTTATCATCACAATGTAGACAGTCCCTCTGAGAACCTTTTTCCAGACCTGAAGAAGTGCTCAGTGAAAGTTCAAAAGCATTTGTCTTTTAAAAAAGAAGTTGGTTCATTAAATTATTATCTTACATCGTTGGTTTGCCACTATACTATAACATATATATTATACCTCTGATTATCGTAAAAACCGGTATTATGGTGGTATTATTTTACATGCTTTACATGCTTACGTGCATGTTTTACATTATTTTTGAGAGTTAATGCATGTGTCTTCTCTGAAGTTAAAATTGGTTCCAACTGTGCAGACTGTCAGATGCAATAATAAATTTGTCTTGCTTAAAACATCTATTATCCTGGACAGTTTGTGTGACAGACTAAAAAAAAACCACAATAAATCACAAATTTCAGTTAACATGCAACAAAATAGGAATTTTATGATTTTTATAGGCAATTGAAAACTATCAAGGCATCATTCAATACAATTAACACATCTGAAGACAAAGTTACAAAATTTCCAAATCAGAGAGTCTCTCGGGAACAATGAATAGATGGCTGACCAATGGCAGTTTATCTACAAATGATAATTCCACGTGTGCCATAAAGCAATATTTTCATATTACAATTGCTTCAAAATTATTCTGCTGCATTGAACCTAAAGCTTCAGCAATAGAGCAGGAGTTAAAAAAGAAAAAAAAAGAAGATCAATGACTGCCAAACACTTACCTTGGAGCTCTGCTTCAGGTGGACTGCCAATGCCGTCCTTCCACAAGATGGCAGTGTCGTACACAAAAGTCAGCCGAAGTTCAGATTGTAGGTCAAAATGCTGCCAGCCACCTACTCCCACAGGTGAATGGAAAACATAGGAGACATACAAGGGGACACGCAAGGTCACGTAGGACTGCACTAGATTGAGGACCTATAAAGACCAAAATCAGTTAGTTAGGTACATGGTAAGGCCATTGCTAGGGAGATGTGGAACCTGGGACAAATCTGCATTATGGGCCATCCTTAACCTTTGTTATAGAGGTGAAATCTAGTTTGAGAAGTGGACACCAGTGCTGGGGGACAAGGGACAATGGAAAGTCACTGGGTGGCACCAATGCAGGAACAAGGAAACCCCCAGTACTTGGGCAACCCCAGAGAAGTGGGGAGTCTTGGGCAGAAGGGGAGTAGATGGAGTCAGCCTGGTGCTGGCATGTTCTGGCAATGATGCTGGGAGTAGTACGAGCTGAGGTCATTGGTGACAGAGTCTGAGCAAGAAACAAAATATAATAGATTTTGTGCCAGTGAGTACAGGCCCAACACCTGCTGCTGGTGCCAGTCCCCCAGTTAGCCCACTGGGTCATCCTATCCTCCTGAACCCCTCATGCCACAGCCAGGCTCGCCTAGCCCACAAGGTACCCCTAACCTCCCCTGGGCCAGCCTAATGCCCCCACTTCCTAAACAACACATGCATGCTGAAGCGTGGGACCCCCAAGATGGTTGTCCAGATTTGCCACACCCAAAAGTTGGGTCTGTCTATGGTAATGAAATATAGCCTAGTATAGACAGCACTAATGAATTAGCAAAAACTCCCAAAAACATAGAACTCTGTGAACATTTGGAATGAGAGGAGTACTCTCTCGTCGAAATGATACACGACATATAAAGCATTGGATTTCAGTGGCTTGCGTGTGGACACAAATCCTCGCAAGTGCCATTTTGTATTTGAAGCAGGATACGAATTCTGGCATGAATGAACTCATGTTTAGCCCATCATTCTTGTTCAATCTTTGTAAATAGCAATGGCTAAATAGCAGGTAGGGATAGCAGATTTATAAAAAGCTAAAAAACAAAAAGCAAAAGAACACACACAAAACAAAAACCCAACAAAAAAAATCTTTGCTTGTACATTCTATCCTCATCTATCAACCTTCACGAAGTGCTCGTCTTCTGAGATGTCAAATCTTGCAATAACCTCTGGGTCGGAGGACCGTTCATTTACATGGAGCTCATTGCAAGATTCAAGCCTTAGATTACACTCTCTTAATGGCTGGAAGTGTGGTATCTTCTTCTATGTGTAGAGTGCACTGAAGGATTAAGTCAGAATACTTTCAATTGAAAAGAATTAGAAGATTAAAAATGTGATTTTAGAAAAAAACATTTTTGGTTTCTATTACATAAATATTAATACCATACAGTATTTAAATATTTTCAGCCAGAAAAGGTACATTGTATGAAATAAAGAACAAGGTCAGAAAATTACTCATATGCTATAGGGATAGGGGGTCTTATCAGACTTCTGTGCCATTTTTATTGTCTGAACAGATTTTTAAATCTATTTAATTTAATATGCATATTTTGGGAAAGAATCCCAAAGTTACAGCCCTGTTATGAGAGACAGAGTAATCCAGACCCTGTAACTGAAAGACTGTACAGGAGCATGGGTTGCATTGGAGGGAAAAGGGCAAAAGGGTAAGGAAGGAGGATGGAAAGGTGTTAATTTCAGAGATCGCTGAAATTAACTACCTTTGAATATCTCTCCCAAATTAATAGTTTACAGGGTTTTGAAAATATTTGGCAAGACCTGTAGCACTGCTTTAAACCTTTACAGAATTATCTAACATCCAAAACTTCTCTGGGTTCACCCAGCTCCATTTATGGTGATTCCCTTAACCTCCATTTCCTGTTCCCCCAAAAAAACCAGAGTAATAACATGAAACCACAAGTACAACAATCTTACTTTTCTGAATTAAGTCTGAACTACGAAAGTACTTGGCTACAGAAAATATTGACAGTTGTTAATGTATTCCTACATGTAAAGCCACTCAGTCTGTGTAATGTGCCATACCAAAAAAAAAAAAGTCCCAAGACACTGCCTTTTGTTTTGTCTCCTTGTGGAATCATCCTCTAAAGAGGATTAGCATTTGAACTCTAGGTCCTCTGGACACTGATGAAAAGTAGAGTCTTTTCTTCCTATTTCCTGTTTAAAAAGCTATTCTTCGCAATAAAGGCCCTTTCAAACATTTAGATTTAAAATCAGAGATAAGAGAGAGCAAAAGACCACTTGGTTCATCCAGCTACATGACTTACGACAACTCAATTAATCCTTAGCCAGTTCGAAGACTTAGAATTTGGTCTTCGGAAAAAAAAAACAGGTTTCACAGTTCAAATTATAATTGGAAAATATTCTTATGTGGTGTATGGTATTATTAGTACTTAGCCATTGATCTTGAAATGTGTACTTATGACTCCTAACGTGCTATGAAGTAAAGTTGGCTCACAGTTAATATTAGCTGCTAACTGCTACAATCAGTTAAGATTAATGCTCCTTTGCTGGTTTTAATAAACATGGTCAGGAACTTTTTTTCCCCTGAGTCACGTGTACTGAATGCCAATACGTTCTTAGACAGAAAATGTTACTCCAGTCAACTATGCATTACACAAAAAGGCCAAGTTCACCCTGAGGTAATGCTTTGAATTCAGCGGAATTACCTTGGGCAAAAATTTGGCATGTTGTGTCAAGGCAATAAAATGGGATATTCCCTTAGATTAAGACAAATGTGGGCTGTGGTGCAGCCCCACCAGAGACATATTTGTCTTTGATTCAGGGGTAACCCAGCATTTATGACATTTCCTGGCACAAAGTCAAGATTCAAACCCATTTGCATGTATAACTAAACACATCATTACCATACTGCCAGGATAAATGGCCTTTACTCCATCTTTGCATATGAGATTCTGTTTTCCATCTACATGTTTGTATAGCCTCCCTTCCTTCACAGAAGCATCTTACATTCAGTGTGTGCATTTGAGAGAGAGAGGAGGGGGGTTTACAAAAAACTATCCCATCCAGAAGTGTTAACATGGAAAAAGGTTTGACATATATTCAATTACCTGCTGTAAGGAAAAGATTAGTGCAATATTTTACTTTTCTGTTACACCTGTTCCTGAGTTTTATACACCAGACATTGCCAGATATTCTTGTACACTTTATATGAACTAATTAATGTAATATGCAGGCAACAATTCAGGCTTGCATTTCCCTCCACCATTCTATGGGGAACATTCTCTGACCATTCATTTATACTGATGGAAATAAGTTTGCAGATCCCTATTTAGTGGAAGACTACCCAGAAGAAAGAAAGTTCCAGTATCTCAAAGCACTGAGAACAAGTTAAGTTGCCAGTGAACAGAACTCAAATGCTTCTGGTTCCAGCCTGGACAGAAAGAAAACAAGCCCAAAGAAATCAATTAACTATTTTTCTTCAGTTTGAGAAATTCTATTTTCCCAGTTGCACTTGGGATATGCCATGCAACTGAATGTGGAAAACATTCCTACCATTGTGATCTCTCCATTTTTTAGCCCTGACTGCAGAGGCTAATGAAAGTAGGCAGCTGTTCCTATTTTAACTTGATGTGACATTGTGAAAGCAGGAGGCTGACTGAGAGCTTTAAAAATAGAGTATTAGTTTAAGTGTTATGGAAACACAGAACAGGTGCATTACACATCTATGTATGCCCTACTCAGCAGAACTTATTGGTTGCCTTATCAGAGTTCTATTCCTTAGCACTAAAATAATAGAAGGTCTGGAAAATTTTCTCAAAAGGCGTTTAACTTTACAGTGCTGAAGGGGATATCCACAATTCACTGTCACACTTTACGCCATGGTTTCCCAAACGGGGGGGGGGGGCGGAATGCCCCATGGGGGGCAAGCAGAAATTCCAGGGGGGGCACGAGGTGACCCCCCATCATTCCTCCCACCTGAAGAAAGATCCAGCCTTTGCTTCTGACTCTCAGCCCTGCCATTTTATGTGGGTGACCCGGCACAGCCGCTATAAAAAGCAGGAAGCCAGCGAAGATCCTTGTAGAGCTAGCTGCCTTGTGCAAATGAGAGTCAGTGTGGGTTAGGGGGGAGGAGGAGGAGGAGGATGGGGTTAGATGGGGGGCTGGGGGGTGCCTGGCTTTGTGGGAGGGCTGGGGAGGGGCTTGGGTGGGTGGCTTGCAGGGCTCAGGTGGGCAGCTCGCAGGGTTCGGTGGGCAGCTCAAAGGGTTCATGGGGCTTGGGCGGCTCGCCCCAGCAGAACGGGGCTCAGGCGGCTCAGAATGGCGAGTGGGTGGCTGGCCCTGGCAGTGTGGGGCTTGGGCAGATGGTTGGCCTGCGGCTGAGGTGGGTTGCTAGTGGGTGGGAGGCTGGTCCCAGCAGTGTGGGGCTCAGGCAGCCAGCGGACGAGCAGGTGCCTGGCCCTGGCGGCATGGGGCTCAGGAGGGCAGCTCTGGCAGTGCAGGTCTCAGGGAGGTGGGCAGCTGGAGCAGGCAGCTCTGGAGGCTGGCATGGGGCTCAAGCAGCTGGCTAGCTGTGGCTGCACCAGGCAACCAAAAGGGGCCAAGAAGAATTATTTGTGCTTATTCGTAATTTTAAATAACATTTTTATATCAAGCTTTTGTGTTTATTTCAAATTACAAATTGAATTTTTTGTTACGGGGGGGTTGAATGATGGTAAAGAAGAGGTCGGGCGGGTGAGGGTTTCTCAAAAATCAAAAGGGGGGGGCGTGACGCCAAAAAATTGGGGAATTCCTGCTCTAAGCCGAGAGAGGAGCTGTGTGCCCTAGGAAGTTGTGTCTAATACCCTGTAACCATGTCACGCCTGGCAAACATGAAAAGAAAGAAAAGAGAAGAGGGGCTGCTCCGAGCAAGACAGGAAATGCATTCTACCAGTATCTGATGATGCTACAGAATAATAAATCACTAATAGCTGTTTACAAAAGTCATTACTGTGAGGAAAGCAAACCTTATGCTTGTCCTTACTGTAAGGAGCAAACCTACAAACATCTCCTGTGCAATCGAAAGTATCAGAGTGAGTCTGAGGTTAGTTTATGAACACTGACGATACCCATGCCAGGAATACAACAAGAAGAAACACCCCTCCGCTCACACACACATATCCCACACACACTATTTCTACCGCTTCTCTTTTCATGACACAACACTATTAGATAATACAAGTATGTTTCTGTGCCAAATCTGTCTCAGCACAGATTAAAGGAGAAAACCTACATCAAAAAGGCTTTCAGGTCCATTCCATGCACACTTTGCTCATAGCTTCAGCGTTGCAAATGCAACCACATGGATTTTAACACAACAGCCCTAGTGCATGTGAGTGCAGAACCTGGGCCAGGAAAATCATCTTTTACTTGATTACTGGGATACTAACAGAGACAGTCAGAGACTGTGTCCCTACTGCCAGGTGTTTACAGCCTGAAAAATAGTTAGAGGTAAGCAGCAAATATTGAATCCTTTGTGATAAAAATCCTGTTTCACTGAGAAATATAACTAACTGTAATTTTGTCCTCCAAGTTGTCCTGAACCTACTTTTGATTTCATACATGCTGACCAACATTATCAGCCACTTACTTACACAATAACAGTTTGTTAAAGTTAAGAGTCAGGACCAAGAAGGCAGATGGCCAGGTGAGTCAATGGCGAGAGTCAAAGCAGGTTTGCTGAAAAGAATCTGAATGCAGAGGAGAATGGAACTCAGCCTTGATATGTTAGATCCCTTGAAACATTTAACCTTTTACTTTGTTGCACAGCTGCTGCCCACACATCCACAAAGTATTCCCTTTATAAAACAGTTTGTTTTAATTTCTTACCAAATTCACTTAAAAAAAACAGCGGAGGAGAAAAAAACGTGTTATGGAAGCTGGCATGTTTAAGAAAAAAAAGCCATAACAAGTTAGCTGAGCTTGAAAAACTGCCACCTTCAATTATTTTTATTTGCAATTTACACTGTTCAGCAAATTTAGCAGGAAAACTAATTTGCATCTGTGTGGTGCAATTCTGCTGAAGCTATATCTAGTGAAGATAGCAAAACATTAAGGCTATGTAACACAGAGATAGCCGTGCTAGACTATATACTATCAAAACAAAAAAGCAGTCCAGTAGCACTTTAAAGACTAACAAAATAATTTATTAGGTGATGAGCTTTCGTGGGACAGACCTACTTCTTCAGATCATAGCCATACCAGAACAGACTCAATATTTAAGCCACAGAGAATCAAACACAGTAATCAAGGTTGACAAATCAGAAAAATATAATCAAGTTGAGCAAATCAGAGAGCAGAGGGGCAGAAGGGATGGGGGGGGGGAGAGAGTCAAGAATTAGATAAAGCCAAGTATGCAAAAGAGCCCCTATAATGAGCTTGTAAATTCCCATCCCAGTTCAAACCACATGTTAATGTGTTGAATTTGAATATAAAAGAGAGTTCAGCATCTTTTCTTTCCAAACTGCTGTGAAAATTCCTCTTCAGTAAAACACAAACTTTCAGACAGAGACTGAAAACTACAAGATGTGTACCAAATTTTCATAAACCTGAATTACCCGCCAGGAGAAATAAAAAAACAAATAGACAGGGCCAGACGAATACCCAGACACCAGCTAGTCCAAGGTAGGCCCAAAAAGCCAATAACAGAACACCACTGGTCATTACCTACAGCCCCCAACTCAAACCATTGCAAAGCATTATTAAAGACCTACAACCTATCCTTAATCAGGATGCCACACTCCAGTAGGCCCTAGGTGACAAGCCTGTTCTCTCCTTCAGACAACCTCCCAACCTTCTGAGGATTCTCACCAACAACCACAGTCTATAATGCAGGAGCAGAAGTCCTGGAACTTTTCCTTGCCAACTTTGTCCACATATCTATTCTGGAGATACCATCACTGGACCTAACCAGGTTATTCAGAGAATCACGTGCACATTCTCATGTTCCTCAACTAACATCATATATGCCATCATGTGCCAACAATGCCCAGATGCTTTGTATATTGGACAGACTTCAAACTCTCTTAGACAAAGAATTAATGGGCATAAAACAGACATAAAAACACTCCTGATTCACAAACCTGTCAGCCAGCATTTTAATGGAGTGGGCCATTCTGTTAATGACCTGAAAGTTTGTGTTTTACTGAAGAGGAATTTTCACAGCAGTTTGGAAAGAGAAGCTGCTGAACTCTCTTTTATATTCAAATTCGACACATTAACCTGTGGTTTGAATCGGGATGGGAATTTTCTAGCTAATTATAGGGGCTCTTTTGCATACTTGGCTTTATCTAACTCTTGACTCTCCCCTGCCCCCCTTCTACCTCTCTGCTCTCTGATTTGCTCACCTTGATTATATTTTTCTGATTTGTCAACCTTGATTACTATGTTTGGTTTTCTGTGCCTCAAATATTGAGTCTGTTCTGGTCTCGCTATGGTCTGAAGAAGTGGGTCTGTCCCACGAAAGCTCACCTAATAAACCGTTTTGCTAGTCTTTAAAGTGCTACTGGACTGCTTTTTTGTTTTGATTAAGGCTAAGGCTACATTAGTTTCTATTTTGGGATACATTTGTTCCCAGTAACCCTTGTCATACAAGGGTTACTAGGAAGCTCAAAATAGCCCCTGGTTTTGATCTCCGTTGCAATGTAGCTTGCATTGGGTTCAAAATAAGGTAGCTCAAAATAACTTGTGTAAATTATTATTTCTTTAGAGTAAAAATTCATCAACTGCCATATACAATTCAAGGTAGTAAAGCAATAGCTTTTAAATGAATTTTTAGATGGATCATCTAAACATCTCAGCCCATACCATCTGCACTATAGATATGAGCTAGGTAGTTGGGAAGCAAAAGCTTTTCAAAACCTGTCCAGAAGCAGCCTCTTTTTTGCAGAGTGAAATACAACTGCTCAGCTGTATTCATTTACAGTAGTTTCCAGCTACCGATCTGTATAAACATTTTAATGTATGTTCTTCATTTTGTTGATTTTGCCAGAGAGTTTACTCTACTGGATGCTGTTAATAAAATTTGTTTGAATGATAATTGTATTGAACTACCATGTCAAGCTTGGTAAGTGACTGAAACCAGAGAAAGCAAGTTCAACAAATAAACATGTGGCCAAAACCACAAACTGTCTGGCTACAGAATGTAATTACAACAGGAAGAAATACGATCAGATGATACTTAATATTTAATTTTATAGAGTAAAAAGAGATACCAACTTTTCTTATTTTTATTTTAATGCCCTTTCAAAAAATAATTCTTTGCACTTCTTTAGTACCTTTCACTAAGGATCAGCAAGCTCCTCACAGTCATTAATTAATAAAGCTTCACAGTACTGCTGTGAAGTATTTAAAGAATGTTTAGGGGGTCACACCCCAGCCTATATCTATTGCTTGGATTTCTGAAGTATCTCAGAACTATTATTTTAAGAGCTTCATGGTGAAAGTTTATATTCTTTATATATCTTGAATTTCAGACTTTGGCTCACTCGATTGTGGAGGGTTGGCACAATGAAAACTTCCGCTAACCATAAGGGCTGACTTCAATTTTAACTTGAACACAGTTCTAATCTAGACTAACTAGTACAGTTCCATTCCAAATGGCTAAATGTAGTGCCTTGCATATCTCTCTGTTACTATTCAACATACAAGGTAGTATAGTTCCAGGATATCAAGGGCAAAATTTTCGAATGTAGCTTCCTAAAGTTAGGCCAAGTCTGTGCTAGGAAAGTAAGTCAACCCAAGCTATGCAACTCCAGCTATAAGAATAGCATAGTTGATGTACCTTAGGCTGAACTCCATCATCCCTGTAGTGGAAGACTTATGGGAGAAACTCTCCCCTACACTTTCCTAACTAGTTGCGAGGAATACAGGGGTCAACAGGGGTGCACTCAGCATTTGATTTAGTAGGTCCATCTTAGACCTGCTAAATCAAATCCCAAAAGATCAAACTCTGGCAAACTGATCCAGTGTGAGTGTAAGACAAGGCCTTCGGTAGCTAAATCCACATTTACACCTCAGTAAAAGTGGTTTGATTTTCAGAGGGGCTGCGCACATGCACTTCCCCTTAACATCAGTTGTGGATTTGTGGCTGCTCAGCCTCTCTGAAAATCCGTATGAAGTATTCTGTGTCTCTCTGCTTCAAGAGTGCCTGGCACGCTGGCAAGAACCTCCCTGAGCCCCTCTTTCCTGGCATCATGGTAAAGACTGAAGAAAGCTGGGTTTGTATCCTCACACAGGGCTAGCTAGCACTTTGAGGCGGTCTGGGAAAATAATGCTCTATCCCAGATGAGGAGCACCAGAAGAAATGCTGCAGGTTATAGCAGCCCAGCTGCACAGCATCTGTGGCTGCTGCACCTCCTGCCCAACATGGTGCTGGCTAACAAACCACAAAGAGACTGCTTCTTATCTTCCAGAAGGCACCTAATCTTCTCCCAGCCCCTGCCGCAGATGCAGTTACCATGAAGCAAACACCCAGGGCAGGAAGGGACTTGCAGACCCCATTCTATGAAGTTTCTCCATTACTCTCCTCACCACTACCTTTTGGCCACATGGGCCAGGCTGGGTGAAGAACCAAGACTTGGACTGAAAGATGCACACGATAAAATCTTCTTCCTGACTGGGAATTTGTCTGCCAATCTGCTGCTAACCTTGCACAAACATGAACCATGAGCCAGCAGGAGCAGTGGGTGGTATAATACTCCTAAAAGGCTTTTGCCATTTCCTTATCTGCTACATTCTGCATTGTGGAACTCAAGCTTCCTTGGCGTGCTGAACCAAGAGCATGGTGAAAGCAGCAGTTGCCAATTTTCATCGCACATAAGAGGATTATTTAATTGTTAGCTGAAGGTGGAAAAGCAACAATGGTGACAGTTGCAGAGACAGGGTACTGACTGACTAGCCTCTCAGCTGGTGGAGGCTGTGTGAAGATAAAGACGAAACCCCCACAAGAATTAAAAATGAAGGCAAATGAAGCACATTAAGACTGAGGGTGGTGGCAATGTTTCACTCCTAAAATCAATTCAGTTTGAGATTTGCACTGTAATCATTTAACCACATCCTGTGACACACTGAGAAATCACTTCGTTGCTGCTTGGTGTCTCTCTAGATTCCTGCCTTCCAAACACTCAAGCTTTTAAAAATCATGATTTGTACCCACAGAACAAAATGTTTCCTGAGGTGGAAGCAAGCACCAAGTTTCACCCTGAGATAGAATACAGAAAAGATACCATCTTTTAATAAATATTCTAAAAATGAGTAGTAACCATCTCCCTTATTTTTTTCCAGCTACGCTTAAATGTATAAAAGTTCTTAGCTTCCACCAATGTATCCTATGTATTTGGCCTCAACCCTGTAGTCTTTATAAGTACTTTAAAGTAGAAATAATTACCAAAAACAATCTGGGGTTGTCTACACTTGCCCCCAGCTTCAAAGGGGACATGTTGATCAGGGCGATGGGAGATTACTAATGAAGTGCTGCAGTGAATATACAGCACTTCGTTAGGCTAATTCTCCCCCTTGGCAACTTCGAAGTGTCAAACTTCTAAGTGCCGGCATGCGTGTAGCCACAGACACTTTGAAGTGCCTGCACTAGTTCCAAGTGCCTTCACTCCCCCAAATTTTGACACTTCAAGTCATCAAAAGGAGAGTTAGCCTAAAGAAGTGCTGCATATTCACCACAGCACTTCATTAGTAATCTCCCATCACCCTGATTACCATGCCCCCTTTGAAGTTGAGGGCAAGAGTAGACCCAGCTTCCGTGCGTCTTCCTTCCTTCTCAGGTGGTAGGGGAATTAGTGTGATAAGGCCACAGGGTTTCTTCTGCAGCAAGTGGTGGGATCTGTGATCATTCTTATCATCTGGGAAAGAATCTAGCGCCATCTGGTGTACAAGTTTTCCATCCCAAGCTTGGTCTCCATTAGGGATCAAAGTCAATCCCAGATATGCATTCTAAACACACCATCAGTGCAGTTGGAATCAATGTATCAGGATCAACTTTGTACCCTGGCATAGGTCACAGCTCTTAGGGTTCAGGACAACATCCCTTACTCCACGCGACAGCATGGAGTACCTGGGTCGATGGCCGAGCCCAGAGACTGATTTTGCCGTGTCTTCACTAGCACAGCAAAATCAAAGTCCAGTGGATCGGTCACAGTGAATCAAACTGCAGTAAGTATAGACATACCCCACTCCCCCGCCTCGACTCACTAACATCCCTCTGCTTGTGGAGAGCTACCGGGTTCCAGTGGAATATCTCTTGTGGAGGATCTGCTGCAAAGGAAGAAGGGAACTCCTAGGCCAATCTCACAGAGGGCTCCAAATTTCAGAAGAGAGACCTTGAAATGGACTGTAATAAACAAGGTGCCAGGCAGACCTGAGTGCTGGGATGATGCATCGTTACACGCTTGTGTGCCTAAGCACAAAGCCTGTTGCATTTTGTATTACCTGTCTATTTTACAGCGCATGTAGCATTACCCTAAATTGGCATTAGAATGAAGGGAAGGAGGATGCAGTGGTTATGGTATTGTGATTTTGGCCAAGATTTGACCTCTTCTGTGAAACAAGCTTACTCCTCACAGACAGCAGTGCTTTATTCTAGAGTTGAGCTGAGGCAGTCTGGGCTTATGAAGTAAATGTATTGTTCAGAAAAATTCTGGGACATGACTTAGCTGTCACAATGGCAGAGGAGACACAGGCCCTCTTTTCCTCCTTCACAGGATTAGCATAGACTTGTAGAAATTCTTTCCCTGATAGGAAACTTAATTCCTTTGCTTTAACCCTCACTCCAGTTCCATGGCGCCACATGATAACCACTACTTGACATGTAAAACTGACAGTGTCTCTCTTGGCTTCTTGCCAGAGGGTTTTTTTTTTTGTTGACTCATATGAAGCACATACTCTTCGTTGGGCTGAAGAGGCTGTCTGCACTCACAGCTTCTGCTGCTCTTATGAAAAAGAGATGAGTACTGACAGCTCACCCCTAAATTCCCATATGGCAGACCAGAAAATTGTCATCAGCCTATGGGGTTGGCCTCCATGCCTTTCTCTTTAATGCTGCTTTGAGAGGACTGTATTTGGTCTACATCTAAATATCACTTTACTTCAAAATCTGTTCTAGAAATGAGCTAACAACCATTTGATTAAAAACACCAGCTTTTCAGAAAGGAGGACTGGAGTGAGATGCTTTCAGCTACACACTAAAACGTAAAATATGTACATGTATTAAATTAAAAGCCCGCCTATGCTGAAGTCAGTGGGAGTTTTGCCATTAGCTTCAAAGGGGCTAGGATTTCACCCCTTATATTTATTGTTATTTAGTGGATATTGATAGTGTATGATACAATCAGGTTTAGGACTTGTCTATGGATGATTATGAAAGAAACTTTCATTCTTAAATGCAATTCTTACGTCACTTATTCTCACAACACATGTAAACCAAAGGGGAAGCTACTAAACTCAGGAGTTCATTTTGAGACCACTATAGAGAAAAGAAGCTAAAATCTGGTACCTGTCCATCTGTCCCAATGGTGCCTCCACAATCAGTGAGGAGCTCAGACATGTCGTAATAGCTGACAAACTCCCATAAGCAGGCCTCTAGGTTCAGGTTGCGGTAGAAGCGTAAAGTACTGGGGCCTCTGATTGATGCACTATACTGGTATGGAATGGTCTCTCCGATCACCTCTGGATTTTTGGTAGCATCAGTCAAGAAACCATGGTGAGTCTTCACTTCTGTGTAATCCAGCAAGTTGGAGCATTTATGGTTTCCAACCCTAGTTCCATCAGGGCTAAGGGTTAACTCAAAGTTGGACAGCTCTCTTGTGGAGATTACAGGTAACATACCTAAAAGATATATGGGTAACTACTGGTACCATAAGAACATTTAAACATTCAGGTTGACCAACATTTGCCAGTCACCTAATACACTATGGCTATGTCTACACTAGCCAAAAACTTTGAAATGGCCATACAAATGGCCATTTCGAAGTTTACTAATGAAGCACTGAAATACATATTCAGCGCCTCATTAGCATGTGGGCGGCCGCGGCACTTAGAAATTGATGCTACTCGCCGCTGTGCAGCTCGTCCAGATGGGGCTCCTTTTCGAAAGGACCCCGGCTACTTCAAAGTTCCCTTATTCCCATCTGCTCATAGGAAAAGGGGACTTCGAAGTAGCTGGGGTCCTTTCGAAAAAGAGCCCCATCTGGACGAGCCGCACAGCGGCGAGCCACATCAATTTCGAAGTGCCGCGGCCGCCCGCATGCTAATGAGGTGCTGAATATGTATTTCAGGGCTTCATTAGTAAACTTCGAAATGGCCATTTGCATGGCCATTTCGAAGTTTTTGGCTTGTGTAGACACGGCCTATACCAGGTATATTATACAGTGCTTCGAACAGTGCTTTAAATTCAGTAAATTTAAAACAAAAATGACATCCTTTATTTTATATCTGTAGAGAAGAACGTTGGTGAGAATAATGACTGTTTTGTAATATGAGATCTTAGGTAAAACTAGGTGCCTAAGACATTTTTTAAATGGATTTTGGCTCTTAAGTTATCTATGATAACTTCTACAATTTTACCCAAAAGTTCAATATAAGATGTTATTCTGGATTAAAACATGTTATAATGCATTCATTACATATTATTAAGATTTACAATAAAATAAATAAAACTGAGCTACAGATACCAAAATAAAAGCTCAAAGCACACATTGTGATGCTGTTTTCCTGTTTTCTTAATTTGTTTTACTTATAAACTAATTAATTAATTTCCTAGCCATTCCTGCACAGCTACTACATTTGAGTAGAGTGTAACAAACTTCTCAACTCAAATCAATCTGTTTCCTAAAAGATATTCAATAAGCAGGGCTCAGGCATCAGGAAGATATATTCAACAGGATAAATTTATCCCTGGTGTAATGTCATCAACTTCAAAGGAGTTATATGAAGGGTAGATCTGGCCCAACTTGTGTAAACTATGCAAATAATCTATAATAATGAAATCTTCATCTGAAAGAACATGAGTAAAAGGAGAACATCTTATTAGAAACTTTGATGGGGATGGTCATGCCTAGTGGTTAAAGCAGTCAGGTTTTTGTGCTCAGAGCTGAGAGGAGTGATGAACAGATTCAGAAATCAGGAGTCCAGAGCAGGGTTGGAAGAAGGCCAGAGTGTCAGAAAAGCTGCCGCAGGTTTAGGAAGAGGGCTGGAGCAGGCTAAGGCTTGTGGAGTCTGTTGCCACCATCGGGCAAGGAAGGCTCCCAAGGCCATTGAGAAGACTGAGCTGCTGTTCCACTTAACAAGGCTTATATACCTGTCCTGAGCCTCACCAGGTCAGTTCCTGGATGGTGGATTGGCCAGAGCCTAGCACAGGATTAACTCATCTGTCCATGCGGTTTAAGCAGACAAACTCAGGGATACCTTCACATACATATCCCTGTGACATATTGTATTATCACAGGTTCAAATACCACCTTCTTCACATTTCTCCACTACTATAAATACTAAGGATGTGTCTACACTTGCATTCCTCTTTTTGAAAGAGGAATGCAAATGAGGGAAATCGGAAATGCAAATGAGACACTGATTTACATATCCCACGCTTCATTTGCATAATCTCTTTTCAGAAGAGATTCTTTCTAAAGAAAAAGAGCAGTGTAGATGGGGCTCTTTCGAAAATAAATCCTGCCTCTGAAAGAATACATATTCCTAAAAAAAATTAGAAATAAGGGTACTGTCAAAGACAGGGTATATTTTCAAAAGAGCCCCATCTCCTCTGCTCTTTTTCTTTTGAAAGAATCTCTTCCAAAAAAAGATAACTTAAGTGAAGCATGAGATAGGTAAATCAGTGACTCATTTGCATTTGCAATTTCCCTCATTTACATTCCTCTTTCAAAAGAGGAATGCAAGCGTAAACACAGCCTAAGAAGTTACACTGTGTTTCCGACTACTTAAGACAGTTGCTAAGGTAAGAGACTATGTATTACATGACAGCATTTTTCATCCACTCTCTGGCCCACAGATAAAATTTTTACATACCATCAATATGAGGCATTGTGATGGTCAGTTTGATGAGATTAGCGTAGTCTTGGTCTTCTGGGCCAGTGTAGCGCAGCTTGGCAGAGAATGGCTCTGCCCCAACTACACCTGGCAACCGGGGCTGGCAAAGACCTAATGGAAAAGGGAAAAGCAGCTTTACTTTGTGTTCAGAGGAAACATCATTTCATTCTTCCTTGCACTCATCTTAAGTTTCTCGTTTTCTTGTATATACTTTAAAAACTAGACACTTTTTGGAGTGGCAAGCAGTCTGTCAGGAGAATCCAGCATTAACCATAACCCTGAATAGGAATTGCTATCACAGAGGGTGTGTCTACACGGGCATTCCTCTTTTGAAAGAGGTATGCAAATGAGGTAAATTGAAAATGCAAATGAGGTATACATTTGCATATTTGGCACCTCATTTGCATATTCTAATTTCAAAAGAGCTTCTTTCCAAAGAAGAAAGCCAGTGTAGATGCTGCTCTTTCAAAAGTAAACCTCATCTTTGAAAGAATCCTTCTTCCCTTTATTTAATGGGAAGAAGGATTCTTTCAAAGATGGGGTTTACTTTCGAAAGAGCAGCATCTACACTGGATTTCTTCTTTTGAAATTAGAATATGCAAATGAGGTGTAAAACATGCAAATATATACCTCATTTACATTTTCAATTTACCTCATTTGCTTGCCTCTTTTGAAAGAAGAATGCAAGTGTAGACACACCCAGAGGATTTAAGTGGAAACCAGAACTATATGACCAAAGTGGATCTCATTTTCAGATGTGGGTGACTAAATTGCACATATGTACTCTCAGCATATATTTGTATGCATCAACAGTGCTTGCAAAGCAAGACACTGTATACAAAATCACGCAGGTATCCTTATTGTGCACAGATGATTACGATAAATGTGGAGCTTATCTGAGTGGCCTTGGGGGATGTCTACACTAAGTTCACTCAGGCTTTGGTTCAGGTTTCAAAACAGATGCTTCTTCCTTCTACATACAAATCAGTCTAACTCAGGTCAGCAACCCTCTAGCTACAGATTGTAGGACCACGTTAGAGAGGGTGGGTGAGCATCTGAGTCCTCCTAACTTGGGGTCCAGACCCTGTTATTTTACTGTGTGGATGCAGCTCAAGCTGCAGACCTGAGTCAGAAGATCTTTGTTGCACAGTATGGATGCATCCCATGACTGTAAGCAATATAGCAATAGTAAGCCCAGGTTTACAGTGCAACACGAACACTTTAGCACAGGCTTGGAAGAGCTGAGCCCACAAGTTGCAGTCCCCCAGGCTCAAATTTATGATGTAGTGTAGACATACCCTTAGTTCACCCTGGGAGGATGCTGCAGTAATGAATCGCGCACAATAAGCCCAGACACTGACTTAGCTTTGAGGCCAAGTCCCCCTCCCATCTCCATACAAATCAGATTGGCTAAGGA
Source organism: Carettochelys insculpta (assembly GCF_033958435.1). NCBI lineage: Eukaryota > Metazoa > Chordata > Testudines > Carettochelyidae > Carettochelys > Carettochelys insculpta. The sequence continues at coordinate 58,695,009 of NC_134137.1, read as the reverse complement.
CAGCAAGCAGTCAAGGTGCAGGGGCCTAGGATTCTGTTAGGAGTCAGCCCTCAGCCCTGCTACGACTCAGATTCAAACCCTGTCATGATGCAGTGTGGATGCAAGTCAAGCCACAGGCCCACGTCACAAGGTCTGAATTCAGATGTGTTAGCACAGATGGGAGACCAGGGTCCAGCAATTTGGAAACAGTTTTACAATGCAGGGTGGATGCTCAAAAACAGGCGTGGCAACACTGAGGCTACAAAGGCTACACGCTGGGATACCACAGACTGGAGCATAGGATGCAGATGTACCCTAAGGGATCAGGGACATCAGCTGCGCAAAATTCACCATGACAGAGGTTTCTGGCATGCCAGGGGGTTGTCTGTAAATTACATAACATACTAGGGGACTTGGCAGGTCCTTAATTCTGGGTGTTTGTTTCAGTATTACAAAGTGTTAGAAGAGGGTGGATGGATCTCAGGGGGAAAAAGAGTCACCAAAAATGCAATACAGGATTTATGGCTATCCCTTAGGTGCTAATTTCTAAAACTCAGCCACAGAACCTGGTACTGATCAGCACAGCCCCCATAAAAGTAGGCAGAGCCAGGTGTTGACCTGAGTGTGTAAAGACAGGCAAAATCCGGGATGCAAGTTCCTGGCCAGCAAAGGGAAATTAAACTTAGGTTACAAAGCAAAATAAAATAGTGACTAGGTCATGTGGAAGATTTTTTTAAAACAAGTTCAGCAAATGGAAGAAATGGGTTTGTGTTTTTGTAAACTTTTTATAATGTACAGGGAAGTCCTAAACTCCTTCTTTGCATACCTCCCAATACACAGTTTATTACTTTCTTTTTTACATTAGAAGTTCAGGTTGTACTGACTTTAGAAGGCTCAATGAATGACCAGAGAACAGGCAAGACTATGCCATTCAAGATGTCATGTCAATGAAGTCAGATTAGGTAAAAGGAAAAGTCAATTTTGTGTGGGTTGCAGGTTTACTATGACTAAGAGGTATCTTACCCTCCTCTGTGCTTATTGTTACAATGGGGCTCATGAGCTCCAGGCCTTCATTCCCATCCGAGGTTACAGCACGTGCTGCACACTGGATCCGAGAGCCAGCTTGAAAGTAAATGGAGTCCAGTGTGATTATTTTGGAGGAAGTGAAGAATGTCTCAAAGTCAACCTCTCTCATGGGACTGGTCACACCATCAGGGCCAGTGGGTGCACTAACCAGCCATCGGTATCGAGTCAGTGTGTTATTGATATTCTCACTGGCACATATTGAACCTGTCTTGTCATAGTCTGTATATTTGGGATTGCAAGCCTGTGGAAAGAGTCAGACAAGGTGCAATGATCTTATTCGCCTTATAATAAAGAAAGCCAGTCCAAGTAGCGAAAAAATGAATTCACATACAGCTTGGTGTTAGCCACTGTGGAACAAAAGCACCACAAAAGCATAATACTAAAAGTGCAAGTTAAGGACAGAGACCTAACGTGTGCTTTCATCACTTAACAGTCTGATTTTGTCCCTTTTCCCAAGTCCCCCAGGCTACATCTACACTATAGATATGTCTTGAAAGCAGTCCCTCTGGAAGATCTCTTCTGAAAGAGCTTCTTTCTAAAGAGTGCATCCACACACAAACAAGCAGATCAAAAAAGAGTGAGCTGCTCTTTTGAAAGACAGCATCCGCACATCCCCCATTCTTTTTAAAGAACAGACCACGGACAGAAAAAAATCAGGTGCCATGAGGACTGCTCTTTCAAAAAAAGGGCCCGAGAAGAGTCTACACATGTTTTCTTTCAAAAGAAGGTGCTCTTCCTGAAATGGGAGAGGAAAAGCGCTGTCAAAAGGAGTGCCATGGTCTTTCGATTTAATTTTGAAAGATCCCTTTTTGGGTGTAGACACTCTGCTGGATATTTCAAAAGAGCCCATTCTTTCGAAAAATACATCAAAAGAACTTGCCAGAGTCGACACGGCCCCAGTGGTCTAATGGCATTGTGCATGGATGCATAACATAGCTGTATGGACGTTTTTACTGTGATTTAGGAAAACCTCATTTCCTGCAATATATGACGTGTGAAGGTGAGTACTGAAAAACTAAGACTGGAAAGGGAGGTAGGAGGGATAGAACCTGGACTCACTGTGTATGCATTTTACTGTGTATGCTCAGTTTACAAAAATTCAGGTTCACTACATCAAAGACTCCAGAGAATACTAATTTAATTCACCACATTCATTGTACAGGTCAATGACTTTAATGGCCCAGGTTCAGGTACTGAATGACATAAGGGCCCTCAAACATCCCCTTTCCTAGGGTGTTGTCTGATGAGTGATGCACAGTTGGCTACACTGGCTGTATGCCAATGGTGGGCAACCTGCAGGCCATTGGGGTTCTATGTGCAGCCCACACCTAGTACAAGCTTTCAATGTTTCTTTGAAATCACTCACTCACTAGCCTTGTTAACACTTCCATCTTGATACTCACAGTGATACAGACAACAGGATAGCCAGCAATTGGACTGATCTTGTCTTTGGCTGTAGAAGCATCATCATATATCAAAAGTGATGTAACCTGAGGGACCGAAGGAAACGTGACATCCGCCATGCTGTTCATTTCTTCAATGTACACAATGGCCTTGGCTGTCTGATAATTAATATACAAAAGCAAAAATTTTAGTGCAAATTTCTTATTCAAAAGTCACGTGTCTGGTGAGTCTGTGGTATCCATCATATCTAATAACTACATCTACATGACAACAGGAGGACAGACAACAGTAACTATTTACAGCATTGTATGGGTGTGACACAGAGATCCACTGGTGGTCCTCTCCACTGGGCCAGCAGCTCTTGTCAGACTAAACACACTCCACATACCTACACTCTTGTCATGATATACGTCCAAATGATGGGATGTAACATACCATTTAAAAACTAATAACTCACATATTAACATGCCTGTGTGGTGTATGTATAGGGTATTCACAAAAGGATATGGATAAATGCTAGAATTATGTTCTGAAATTGTTAGGCAAACAATGCACAAGCAAAGTTTGCCCTAGACTAAGGAATGTGGATTTGGTCATCGTCAGGCAAAGATAATGAAGGAACATTTATATAAATGTTCAAGAGAGCCATCAATGTAGCGAGCGGGAGAGCTAGCCTCTGGCAAACAGCTGAGCCTCAAATGATTAGCAATTGAATCAACTGACTGTATCCAGAAAGGCCTTTAATGAATGTTAAGGACACATTGGTGACTAATATCACTCTGAAAAGTCTGTGTTAACATAATATGAACAATTATAAATATTCACTGGTGTTATGGTTTAAAGTCTATGACCTAGCAAAGGAGAAACAGGTTTCCCCTCAGACCGAAGGGAAGGCAGCTATCTGACTGATTCGTGAAAGTAAAAAGTGACCAAAAACGATGGAAGCTCACATTTATGGGCGGGCCACCAAAAGTGAATAATGTTTTGTGAGGTTGTCCTGAGCCTGTGGACAAAGAAATAAACTTAGGCGGTATCAGTCATCGTGTTGGAAGTAGGTGTGTTAAGAATCTTAACAAAACTAGTTTTGGTTCAAGGTTAAGTCTTGGTCACTAGAAAGCACTTTTCATTCTTGTTTGTAACCAACACAAATTTATCCCTTGTGATCCCCTATGTTAATACTCACTTTAAACCCCTCTTTTTGATTAAACAAACTTGTTTTACTACTCTAAATCACAGTTCTAGGTTTAACCTGAAGTGACTATTAACACCAGTTAAGCAACAAGAATTCTTTTGTTTCTTCAAAGGAGCAATGGACCTTATTGCTCCTCTGAATGTTCCAGGACAGTCTGGGAAAATTCAGGGCTGGATGCGTGGTGGAGTCACTTGGCTAGTAGCAAGCAAGACTGGTAGAGTCCAGAGTGTGGCTTTATTGTGACAAACATGCTGTTGGCATCTGAGCTGCTGAACCCAGGTTGCTCTACTTAGATACTCAGTGCATGCTCGTATGCTGGTTGGGAGCATCCAGACAGAAAGGTACAGCAGCGGAGTATTTTAAGATAATCAGGGGTACAGGCCAAGCAATAACACAACCTCTCTCTGGTCTGGGTTGAATCCCACAAATGTGACAAATGATTAAGAGGTTAAATAGTACTAGGGATGTTGTACTTCTAAGTCATAAATGTGGTGACTCAGAGAAGGAAAATATTAGTACGAAATACAGACACAATGTATTGCTAGACATGACAGTGCTACTAAAGCAGTTGTACAGCAATAATAGAACAACAATAGCTGAATTTGCAGTTAATGTGTTTGTAAGCCTGACATAGTATTTCCACAATTTGCAGCACAGTGTCAGAAGATCCTGTCAGTGCTTCCAAGATGATGCTAGCACTTACTAAGAACTAGCCAGATGAAGAGAATTAATTTGCATGGAAATATTATACCTATTTATTTCCTGTATGGTCTTTGGAACATATGTGTTCTCTGTGACTTTCTGGGCCCCTCCGCAATGAAGCTGAAATATTTGCATGGGAATTTTAGGTTCTTCATTATATCTCTGCTGAAGAACAAGGCTACTAGATGAACAAATAAAAAAGGTGTCCCTGTCTGCCATATAGTGCTGTTGAATACTTTGCTTTACCTGTATCTCTGCCACCATATTCTCATCAGGCTTCAGATGAACAGTGAAGGCCTCTCTCATCTCCCTAAGGCCATCAAAAAGAACCTCAATCTCCACAATGTGCTGTGTTTCCCCCTCCTTAAACTCAATTTCTAAAAAATACAATAAGGCATTTTAAAAATAAATCTACAGTTTACAATAATCAGGCTTCTGATCCAGATTCTCTATTCTGTTGGGACAGAGAGCTACAAAAGTTAGCACACATCCATCTCAAAAATTACATATTTCACATGACTTAAACTAGTTTACACTATCTAAACACAATAAATACACAATAAAAATAATAATGCATAGCTCCATTTCCTGGGGAGGAGTAAACACAGTGCAAGGGACAAGAAACTACTGAGTTCTGGCTTGTGATGTGTCCCAGGGATAATCCAGTCAGGGATGGTCACAGAGAGGTAGCCATGTTAGTCTGTATTCAGTCAAAACAAAACAGCAGAAATGTAGCACTTTAAAAACTAACAAAATGGTCTACTTGGTGATGAACTTTCACGGAACAGACCCACTTCATCAGATCAATCGCATTACCAGTACAGAGTGACATCTGTAAGTACAGATATTTCGGAGCATAAGCTTCCGTGGGCAAAGACCCCCTTTATCAGATGCATTTAATCTGTTTTTAAAGTCTCTTTGTTCTAAGACACAAATTCTCAGGTCTTTAACAGAATGTCCCACTTCACTGAAGTGTTCATTGACTGGCTTATGTGCGTTGAGATTCCTGATGTCTGCTCTGTACCCGTTCATTCTATGGAGAAAAGTTTGCCCAGCGTGTCCAACGTACATTGTAGAGGGGCACTGTTGGCACATAATGGCATATATAATATTGGTCCAAGTACCACAAGAATGTGCCCTTGATCTTGATCCACATATTTATTCTGGGGATAACATCACTGGACCTAGCCATGTTAGTTACAAGGTCAAGGGCACATTCTCATGTAGTTCAACCAATATTACGTATGCCATTATGTGCCAACAATGCCCCTCTACAATGTACATTGGACAGACTGGGCAAACTTTTTGGTAAACAATGAATGGACATAGAGAAGACATCAGGAATCTCAATACATAGGCCGGTCACTGAACATTTCAATGGAGTGGGCCATTCTGTTAAAGACCAGAGAATGTGTGTCTTAGAACAAAGAGAGTTTAAAAACAGATTACATAGAGAAAGTTCTGAATTGGAATTCATATTCAACTTTGACACATTAACACTTGGTATGAACAGACAACAATTACCTCACGCATTACAAGGACTACTTCTCTTCCTTTGATGCTTGTAATTATCTCAGGCAAGACAGTTAACATCCCACCATCCCATACCCCGCTCCTTCAGTCCCATGTACTTAAATTTGTCAGTTTTTATTGAAAATTTTTTTTGACCTCTGTTCTTATGGAAGTCACTCTGTACTGGTAATGTGATTAATCTGATGAAGTGGGTCTGTCCCATGAAAGCTCATCACTGAATATATCATTTTGTTAGTCTTTAAAGTGCTACATTTCTGCTGTTTTGTCCAGTCAGGGATGTGAGGTTTATTCCTTATACCGAATCAGTTGGGCTCTCTAAACACACAGAGGCTATGTCTACACTAGCCCCAAACTCGAAATGGCCATGCAAATGGCCACTTCGAAGTTTACTAATGAAGCGCTGAAATACATATTCAGTGCCTCATTAGCATGCGGGCGGCCGTGGCACTTCGAAATTGACGCGGCTCGCCGCTGCGCGACTCGTCCCGACGGGGGTCCTTTTTGAAAGGACCCCGGCTACTTCGAAGTCCACTTATCCGTATCTGGTCATAGGAATAAGCGGACTTTGAAGTAGGCGGGGTCCTTTCAAAAAGGAGCCCCGTCGGGACGACCCATGCGGCGGCAAGCCGCGTCAATTTCGAAGTGCCGCGGCCGCCCGCATGCTAATGAGGCACTGAATATGTATTTCAGCGCTTCATTAGTAAACTTCGAAGTGGCCATTTGCATGGCCATTTCGAAGTTTGGGGCTAGTGTAGACACGGCGAGAGAGGAACATAACATAAGAATATTCATACTGGATGAGACCAAAAGTTCCATCTAGTTCAGTAGCCTGCCTTCCAATAGTGGCCAATGCCACATGCCTCAGAGGGAATGAGCAGAACAGGCATCATCAAGTGGTCCATCCTCTCTTGCCCGTTCCCAGCTGCTTGTAAAGGGAGGCTTAGGAACACCATCCCTACCCATCCTGGCTAGTAGCCACTGACGGAACAACTTTTTTTGTGTCTTGGCCTCCACAAAGTCCTCTGGCAAAGAGTTACACAGGTTGACCGTGTTGTTTAAATCTGCAGCATATTAATTTTAGTTGGTGACTCCTAGCCTTGTTTTATGAGAAGGAGTAAATGACACATTCTTATTTATTTTCTCCACATCAATCGTGATTTTGTAGATGTCTATCACCTCCCACTCATCATTTTTCCAATCTGAAAAATCCCAGTCTTATTAATCTCTCATTAAGATGTTCCATAGCCCAAATATTTTTCTGTTGCCCTTAATGAGATTCCAAAGCAGAATATAAAGGAGATTAATCTTTTATTTGTATGAACATTAATAGTGTTGATTAACACAATGCAAAGGTTTCATATTTTCCTTCTATTATCCTAGAGATTTATTTTAGATAAGTTCCCAGGATGTCTGCTATCCTCTGGGCACTGTTGTCCTGGAAATGCACAAAAATCTGAAGGACGTGCACATTCTCTGAGATGGCCACAAAGGGCTTGTCTTTCCCCATATAGAGTCTGTGACTCACTTAATGGAGGGAATCCCTAATAATTGTCTCAGTGAGGCATCCAGATATGCCCCCACTGACTGAAGTCCTGAGAGTCTGCTCAGGCCACAGAGACTATAGATTAAACAGATCACGTATACCAGAAGGGACGGTGGTAGAGGTAGCTAAGCAACATGCGCATTTCTTAGAAGATTCCTGGGCTGTACCACATCCTTGGCCCTTCTGTCTACTACAGGTGCATGGATATTTCTGTAGCTTTAAGGCTGCATTAATCTCACTATGACCTACAGGATGCAGAAGATCATCAGGTTCAGTGCTGTCTGTGGCAGTTTCCTCGCTTTCTTCTGTCTAAACATGGAGTGAGTTCCCTCCCCCATCAGATTTGACAGTTGCCAGGGTCCATCAGTTCATTGCAGAGCCAGTTTATGTGACCCACTGAATCTTATTTCACGCTTATGGCCACATAAAATTAGAGTACACAGGCTACAGCCAGACTGAGTGGTTCCAAGCTGCTGCCTATTTCTGGCAATTTTCTTTTTTACTCTAACCCACAACAGCCACTTATTTTTCTGAAATATTTTTACTATTGTATACAAATGATCTATATAAACTAGATTTTGGAACCTTTTACTTCATTTTGCCCTTTGTCTTTCCTAGTGAAATATACAAAGCATATCCATGAGATACAGCAGCTTTTGGTTACTGACTCTGTATGTTCTAGTTTATTATTATTATTATTATTATTATTATTATTAAGTTATTGCTTCTGGATTAATATTGTTGGTAAAATTCTCAGAAAAAATTTCAGTATAGAACTTCTACTTCCTTACACTTTTTATTCTGTGAGTAGGGCATAGGAGAAAGCATTTCATATTGGTGAACAGTTACTTCAGAATCAGTAATTTTCTTCTTAATACATTCATAAACTGGAGTACTCTCCAAATTACTAAGAATACTGCCCCTGCAAATAGTTGGGAGTTAAATATAAATTACATGAAATTCCATTCCTATGGCCTTATTAATCCAAAAGCACTAATGAATGCAGCTAAAAGGTACTAAAAGCTTAAAAGTTCACAATGCCTCCCCACCCTGTGTAAATACTTTACAACAATCACAAGTGAAATAATCAATGGGCAGAGATACTGATCTGAAGGGCAGACAATGTCTCTTCATACCTTCTGACACTGGGTGGTAGTCTTCTCCAGAGGTGGCAGAGCCATCCTTTGTGTGCACTCTCACAATAGAAACCTTTGAGGTATCTCCCACACGAAGCACTGGAATTTTTACAACCGCTAGCTGTCCTGCATCTTTTGGTTCACTCACACTAAATTTGGTCTCACCAAACTTAATAATGGCTTCTGAAATAACAGAAGAAAAAAGTGTTTAATGGTGTGCACCAAAGAGCTTTTAAATGCCAAAATTAAAACCATATTTGTAAATCAAAAGGAACTCCTCACTGTCTGCATGATCTCTGATCCTTATTAGGGTTTCATTTTGTTCCCCAACAGAGGCACCATAAGAGGAATCACTTCGGGGAGTGCCAAGAACCAGTCGCAGCTCCTCCTCTTCTTCATGGAGAGAGTCATCCACAAGCACGAGGGTACAAGGTTTCTCCGTCTCACCTGGAATCGTTATGCAGACAGTAACACCATGCAGCACTTACAATTGTTTCTAGGTGTATTACAGGCAAATTAAGGCCACAAATGAACATTGCTGGATTTTCTACTTCAATTTATACAGATTGTGAGCGCAATCCTAATTTCTCTGGATAAAGCTCATATCCATGTGAATTTCCATGATCTGGCAATGTCCAGTGTCTGTAACATACATTCTCTTCTGTCCTACTATAAGTCTGCAGCAGAGTTTAGTCAAAAGTAGAAGCATACTTTTAAAGGCTCATGACAAAAGTCTTAGGGAACGATCACATGATTTCAACTGGCAACTTTTGCTCACTGTATCAGAAAAGGGAGACTGTAAAAGAATATTTAAATTTTATCTTCGACTTTCTGTTTTTTAAGAAGAATTGTCCATCAGTCCTAACAAATGGGACTCGTCATTGCACTTTGTACAGGAGCACTTGTAATGCTGTGTGAAGAAAAAGCTTCCAAAGAAATTAGTTCCACAGCATGCTTAAGGAGAACTATCATACATAACAAAATGCAAAGTTCTGCCATGTATAACTGCCTCATTAAAAAAGTCACATGCAGCTGAAAAAAAACTTGTTTGGTGATTGGAAAAAATAAATGAAAAACAAAAGTTAAGTGTGAGCATATGAAAATGAGGAGGCAAGAAACTGTTTTTCAGTGACATAAAAGAAGGTTTGGATTATTGATAGTCCCCAAGAGGGAATCAAATAATCTCTCCCTCAAAGGAGAAGTAATGCACCATTTCCTCTTTTTATTTCTTTGTGTTCAACATTTTGAGCCACCCAGGCACATCAAGAAACAAAAATAAGAAGTAACAGAGAGGAAGCCATGCTAGTCTATACACTATCAAAGCAAAAAGCAGTCAAGTAGCACTTTAAAGACTAGCAAAATAGTTTATTAGGTGAGCTTTCGAAAGCTCACCTAATAAACCATTTTGCTAGTCTTTAAAGTGCTACTTGACTGCTTTTTGTTTTTAAAAATAAAAAGGAATAAGGAGGAGAAGCAGAGCAATAATTAACTTAGCTGTGTCCCTATGCAAAGTTAAAAGGTGTTCACCCATTGGAGAGGCAGATCACTGTATTTGCTGATAGTCTGCCTAATGAGGTCAGAGCTTTTGGGCATTTCTTCTGAGATATTACCTACTCTCCATCTCTGAACCTGCTCTGTGCTGCAGCACAGCAAGGGGACCCACCTGTTCAGACTAATGGCTAGGATTTTGCAAAAGGATAATCCTTTTGTCCGTATTCTCCTCCAGTTCAGGATTAAGGCAGAAGGGTTCAAAGCATACTGTTCTGTCACTGCTCAAGCACTATGTATTCTGTGGAGAGAGAGCTTTATTCCCCAAAGACACTCACTGTGAGGGAAAAAGCCCCACATGATTTAAAGTAAAGCCAACTGACAGAATAAAGGCTGTGAACAAAGAACTGAGGCTTACCAGGAAGAAAAGTGATGATGGACTTGTCAGTGTTCGGACGTTCTTCAAAGTCCATCATTACTTGGGCTGAACCCTGCCGACTATAGCAGCGCACCGTAGATGTGTAGTGGATATCCCCGCTCCTGTATATCATGGCAGAAATCTGTCCATCATTTTCATTGCCAATGTATATGGGTTCTTTAAACTGCATCTTAGGCACTAGTCAGACACATACAAAAGAAAGAATAGAATGTTCAAAATGATCAATCCTTAGCTCTGCTCCAACTTTTACTGTGATGGTGTTATGTTATATGTACCACGTTACACCAATTATGACATAAGGTGGCAGACTTCTCATCAGGTAAAAATTGATTTATTTAGCATATTTCCCTACAATTTAAAGAATGGAACCCTGCCCCCACTGATGACAATGGAAAATTTCCAGGGACTTCAGTGGTCCCGGATTTCACCACAAGTGCTTTGCAGAACTACGAGCTATGGCCTTGGTTTTGATTTCACACTGGCATAAATCAGGAATATTACATCTGATGTCTACAAAATTACAATGGTATAAAGCTAGAGTGACCATCTGTTCTATATGTGGTGGGATGGTTCCTTATTTGGGACACCAAAAAGGCACCTCTACTTATTTTTAAGAGGGACTAATTGTCCCATATTTGCCCCCTCCCCACCCACTGACCTTTTCCACCAACAGCTGCTGGCCAGAGGGCAGTTGGCTGCTGTGTCTGCGCCACTTCCCCAGGGCTGCGGGGGATGGGAAGGGGGAGCGCCAGTGGCTCTGCTTCCTTGGGGAGGAGGGCCAGTGGGCCGGCAGCTGCTGCTTCCCCAGCGGGGAAGGGATAGCAGCTGCTTCTTCCTGAGCAGGGGGGAGGGCTGGCAGTTACAGCTTCCCCTGAATTTGGGGGGCTGGGGGGAGCTCTGGTGGCTGCTGCCTCCTTCCTGGATCCCTGGGGCTTGGTGGAGCCAGGAGGAACTGCCTCTCCCAACCCCCTCATATCTCCCTGTCTCGTATTTGGGACAGGGAGATATGGTCACCCTACATAAAGTTAATATAAATGTATTTATCTTCAGGTTATAAATACAGGTTCTTACACTCCCCATGGTTTCAGAAACATAAGTGAGGTATATTATAACCAGCTGAAAGACTTGTAGACTGGTAAGTGACATGGAATTTTATAATGACCATAAATGGTTAGGAGCTCATTTTTACACCTCACCCAAAAGATCACAACTACAGAAATACAGCATTTCCAAATACTGTGCCAGGAAATTTCTTCCATATAGACTCGGAAGGAAGAAGAATTCTATATATTGCACTGGAAAAAAACATTTTCCTTCCTTTGAAAATAATTAATACTTACAATCAGAGACTGAGTCATTGATGAAGATGGTGGTTTTGCTTGGTTCTCCAAGGATAGCGTTCATGGGCATTCGCAGCACAAGCTCAAACTTCTCGATGCCTTCTAATGCTGGCTGTCCAAGGTCATCCAGAATGATCACACGGAAAGTCTGCATATTGACTCCAGGAGCAAAATCCAAATTACGACTGATGCCCACATAATCTACTCCAGCTAGACGAGGCAAAAAAACGTAAAATTGTATTCACAAATAGATTGCTTTTTCATGGGATTTAAAGAAAATAAGAGATCTGGAATCAGGCCACTGATGTTAATAACTCATAAAATACCATTCTCACTTTTACTGTGAAGTACTTTTGACTTTATCATCTAAAACTTTAGATCTCTTGCAGTCATGCGAAGCAAAAGGCTTGTCACTTAGAAGGACAATATATTAAAATGGTTTGGTGTGTGGACAGGGCATTTTGAGCGGCCCTGATTTTAATTTCTTAGCTCCTGTTGAAAGTCAGGGATAACTGCATTTAACTGAATGGGGCAATACTGTCATAAAACCTTTGAAAGCGAGATGCAAAATAGAGTCTGGGACCATCCAGACTGTTTTAGAACAAACCCCAGAAACAAAGGACATTCCTTGGAATAAGGATCCCATATATGCCTATAAACATAGCTGACAGTGTGGCAAATTATGTGACTAATGTAAAAGGGGAAAGCAGAGCAGCCAAGTGGTTTTAAGAAGAATTATTATGGATGCCCAGATGAAGTATAGAATAAGAAGGAAATTTTAGTGTAGTGAAGAATGGGAGGCAAACAGATTTTGGATCCTGCTGGCCAGTGGTTAATGACAGTCTAAAAGAAAGAGAGATGCATCGATTTACATCCAGACCATGTCAAGTGCACTTCAGTGTCAATGACAGGGTGAACTAGGTTTTCTTAGGAGTAATTATTTAAAAGAGAGAGAGAGAAATTAATGAGACTGGACATTGAGTTATACCAGGGCATCGTGTATGGGTTCCGGGGTCTTTAAGGTACCTAAGTCTGAGGTGAAAGAGACTTTTTGTACATATGATGCACAATCTGTTTTACTGCTCCAATAAAGAGATGCAAAAAGCATGTAGACACATTTCTGAATGAAACTAAAACAAGTCTCCCACATTTATTTATCAGTGAGTGAAGCCCTAAAAACACTGTCAGACTGTAAACCTCGATAATGCTTTTCTGGAACAAAAATGCATTCAATATTTCAGCTGAGGTGAACCCAACAGATCATGTAAAATAATGGTTAAGAAATGAAGGAAGCAAACATTCTTTTTAGACATTCTAATAAACTTATTTTCCAAGAGAAAACATAAAAATGTGGAAAGCTGTACTAATACTAACCCCAGACCTGTCACGGTCATCGTAACAGTAAAGCTTAAGAGTATTTTTAAATTATCTCAGTAACTAATCATTAACATTTGTTTGTGCTCAGCATAACCATCTGTGGGAAATATTTGGACTCTTCATGGCTTTCTCCCATCAGAACAATGTTTCAGCATAAAGTGTCATGTTTTAGAAACAGATCCATTACAGGACATCTCCAACTCCAGACACTGGTTTAGAACTTGACTTTCGGACCTGTGGATGTAGTCATGCACTAACTTTCCTTGAGCTGGCACAGTAAAAACATGTGAATGGGGGTAGAAAGGACAGTGGATGAGTGGCAAATGGGCTAGTTGTGCTGAGTACTTACCTATCTGGACCCCAGGTATGTATTTGGGGCTACTACCAGGACTGCCACGCTGGGGCTACCTGTGCTTTCACACCTGCACCGCTATTTATTAGTGTACTAACTTTCCTTGAGCTATCACATGAGTATGTCGATGTGAGCTGGGAATCATTCCCTTAGCCCAAGAGCAGACACAGACACAATATAATAAACTGAGGACAGCAAGAACTCCACGCAGGTGAGCTGGCAAGAACACTGTGCTTAATGGTATCAGGAGGCAATGAGTAACTGAGTGTGAGAGGTAATAGTTTGTGGGAAGCACTGCAAGGCTGGAGCTCATAATTTGCCCTTGCTTCCATTTCCTTCTAAGTGCACTTCAAACATTTCAATTAAATGCATGGTAACTGAGGGCAGCTGGCTCCTTCCAGGATAAAATCAGGGTTTCCATTCATGGGTTTTCATTCAAACACTTGTCCATGCCCTTTCTCTCTTCCTTAGCGTGCTCACTTTCCCCCTTACTTACTAGCACGTAAGTCAGTGTGGGCAGAGAGATCTCCTCACACTTCTGAAAACCGCCCACATACATTTCTTCATCTCTCTGCAGAGGTTTAGAGCCTAGCCTTGGGGCTCTCTGATCCACTTCTGGGACTAAAATCAGAAACCTTCAGGACTGCATCCATACTAGATGAGCCAGGGCTCCATGTTAAGATGCGTTAAGGGAAAAATGGAACAACTGAAGGAAAATGATCACTCACCCTCTGCAGTTATTGGCTCCGTTTTGCGAGACCTCACTGTAACTGTGGCAGCTTTGGACAAATCAGTTCCACTTCTCCAGACATGCACCTCAACAAAGCCAGCACTCTCACCAACATAGTATTCAACATCTCCAAAGTAGAAGACTGGTTCTGGCAAAAAAAGTTTAAGGTAATTTAAAATTACAGAAGTTTGCTCCTTACCTGAGAACCTACATTTTAAGCATAGATAAACAAAATTAAAAATAGATACAAGAAAAAGGATGGTTCAGTGGTTAAGGCAAGGAATCAGGAGACTAGAATTCACTTCCCTGATCCTCCTCTGTGACCTTTAGAAGTCTCAGTTTTTCATCTGTAAAACAATGCTGAGAGCATTTCTCTGCTCCCAAGGGGCACTGTGAGGACGAATACATAGAAGATGATAAGGTACTCAGACAAATGTTAAGTATGGTACACAGGCAGAAACAAAAAAGAGGGGATAAAATGCAGAAAAATATACCAGATGTCTTGTCTCCTTAGCATCTGCAAAATACTAACTAGAGTTGACCTTCCTAGGAACTTCTGAAAATCGGCTATAAAACTTCACTCCTTCCACCAAGTCTAAATCATGTGATGAAACCTATGTGCAGCTCTTTCTTTTTAATTCATCTACATCTGTTCATGCCTTTGTAAGGTCTTCCTAGTAAATGGTTTTGTTCTTTGTTTCCAGTTTAGCATATTTTATTTATATGCTATGTTCTTTATCGTGCACAAATTAAGGTGATATATAAATAAATGAAATACTGAAGTAGTCTCCACGAGTTGTTATTCATTGTAGACATTTTAATTAGCACTGCAGAAACCTAATGCTCTTACAGATTTCTGTCCCACTATATTTTACCTTGGAAGAATAAGATTTTTATTGGTAAGCCCTGGTAAACATCCAATTTACTGAACACAGGCAAGCTGATGAAAACATATTTCCAACAATAACTGCAATCTATAGATAGGCAAAGTAAGAAAAAAAACATTGAGAACTTATTAGATTTTCATTTAAGGATTTTGACTTTGTAATTTTGACATGTGAGATTGACATTTTGGGTGCATCTACACTAGCTGGCTATTCGAAGTAGCTGGCACAACATCGAAATAGTAAGCATTGCGTCTAAAGGTGCCATGAGCTATTTCGATGTTGAAATCGACGTTAGGAGGCAAGATGTCGAAAGCGCTATTCCTATCCAAAGATGGGAATAGCGCCCTACTTCGATGTTGAACGTTGAAGTAGGTTGTGTGTAGACAGTCTACATCCCACTACATCAAAATAGCAGGGTCCTCCATGGTGGCCATCAGCTGAGGGGTTGAGAGATGCTTTGTCCAGCCCCTGAGGGGCTCTATGGTCGCCGCGTGCAGCAGCCCTTAGCCCAGGGCTTCTTGCTGCTGCTGCAGCTGGGGGTCCATCCTGCGTGCACGGGGTCTGCAACTGGTTGTCGGCTCTGTGGATCTCGTGCTGTGCAGACCGAGTGTGTCTGGGAGAGGCCCTTTAAGGGAGCGGCTTGGGGCTCTGCTGGCCCCTTATTTCGATGGGGAGCTCTTGTGTGTGTGGACACTCTGCATTTCCTTCCGGGGCAGCTCCTTTTGACGTTCTCCATCGCTACTTCAACGTTGAATGTCAATGGCACCAGCCCTGGAAGATGTGTAGACGATATGCGTCGAAGTAGCCTATTTCAACGTTCTTACGTCGAAATAGGCTACTTTGATGTCGTGTGCTAGTGTAGACGTAGCCTTTGTGTTTTAATAATTACAAAAGCTGTAATTTTTGAATCTCATCATCTGTTATAAATTGCTTTCTAAGTCCACCTATAATTTCTTGACACTGTAGAAATTTAAGTAGATTAAAAAATTTAAAATAAACATTTATGCATCAAAATTCTAAGAAAATAAGAATTAAACTCTGCTAAGCCTGACTATATACAGAGAGAAATACATTCAAAAGCAGCTAATATACATGAAAATTAGTCTACTTATCACTACTTCGACCTTCATGAGCTATTATATTTGCTCCTGCGTATCTCCCCAATCACTTTCTAATACATTTACTTTAATATATTACCAGCACAAATTGGATTTCATATGTTCTGCGTATGCATTCAACTTAGCACAGTAAATCCTAGAAACTTGCAGCGTTCAATACTGACATTATGAGGGCTTAAAGGAAAAACACTAGATGCAGGGAGCCTTTTCTGAGAGCCACCTCAGAAAAATGACAGCCACAGAAAACAACAGGGAAGCAAAGAGAAACTGTGCTGAAAGTGTTTGTGTGGGGTATGAGACTGTCCCCTAAACCATAGATGAGGCATGGGACGTCTACCAGGTCATGTGTCGCTGTCACTCTCCATTTCTGTGAGTCCACAGCCACCTTTCTGAAAGAGCGTGCCACTCCTGGACCCTACCGCCTGTCACGCTCCCCTTCCGTGTTCTGAGAGCCATCGTGTTCTCTGCACAACAGTGAGTGCCTGCATAGGTGCAGGAGAAAGGGGCAGGGTGGGATGGGGGAAATGGGGAAAGAGGGGTGGGGTGTAGGGAAGAGGGAGTAAGGAATGAAGGTGGTGGAATAGGGCTGGCGGAGGAGGATGTGGGACTGAGGGGAAGGGCAGAGCACTGCTGGGAGAGAAAGGGAAAAGAAAGTGGAGACAGTGGAGATGGGATGTTGCAAGGTGATGGGAAGGGAGGGGGATGAGAAAGGGATATGGAAGCTGGAAGGGGAAGTGGGAACACAACACAAGACATCCCCTTGACAGCAGCAGTAGCTGAGAGCCTCCTATTAAGCAGGCCCAGCAAGCCCCTATCCCAATAAGACCCATTCCCTGTACCTGAATCACCTTGATTGGCTCCTCCTGCACTTGAATGGGCCCAAACTAGCTCCGGATGGAACACTCTCCAGAGCCATATTCTTCCTGCACCTAGAATTGCCCAGTGATCCCTGGGCATCCAGATTCCTCACTTAGCCACCTGTACATAGATTGCCCCATACAGAAGCCTCTTACCCCATACCTGGTTCCCCCACACTCAGTCCCGCTATGATTTCAGCCTGCTGTGCTGAGTCAGGTTGCCCCTACCCAGAGCACCCAGTACAGAGGTACAGGCCCCAGTGTGTTGCGGGGTAGGTTGGCCCCTTGCACTGTGTCAGGTACAGCCTCATTGCTGAGTCTCTGCCCTGGGTGGAAGGGACTGCAGGGTGATTTCCCTGCTTTCCCCAGTGCCAGGCTGAAGTCCCCACCTTTATTTATTGAGGAAAAAAATGCAAAATATTGTGGCAAAATTTTCATTTTTGGAGCAGATTGCTCCATTGTTAGTGCAATATTCTGTATACAGCTTTTTGACATGGGTCGCTGCAAAGACAGTGTAGGAGAGTGCCTGCCTTGAAGAGCTTAGGATTTGATTTAAAACCAAATGCAGTATTATGCATAAAAAGAGCAGAAAAGAGCACAACACATGTGTTAGAAATTACTGAAACCCAGAGTTTACAATGCTGCATCTGAGGTTAACAAGCAACAGAAGAGTAAAACCTCACTGAACATCAGTGAGAGAGCAATTCTTTTTTCAGGATGCATAATAATTTAAAAAAAAAAAACCCCAAAACTGCAGTATATGAGAGGATTCTTGATATAAATTACATTAATGTAAAATTACATTGCATATATTAGTTTACATATTTTGGGCAGCAGGTGATGAATGTGCTCATCACACATCAAACTTTCAAGTCTAGGCACCAGTGGGTATGAGTATGCGTGTGCAGATGAGCATGTTATCTTGTTAACCTTATTCATAGCTGGACCTTGCATACTAGCCAATACATTCCTCGCATTTCTCACTTCAATACAAGCAGACAAAAGGGAGAAGATAGATAGTGGGACTTGAAATAGAATTTCAATAGAGAATTTTGTTATCCAGACCAGATAGGAACATGATGCAGCACTGCGAACTGATCTGTGAAAAGCTGTCCCATGAAGTATGGGGACAAAAGCCCCAGTCTGATTTTCTAAGATGAGCATTTATACTGGAATTAATCTGATCTCACACTCTAAACTACTGAGCACTGTCCTTATCTTAGCATTTAAACCCTGAGGCTGTGTCTACCCGGTGTGGCTTTCCTGGCAGGTCCATGCTAATGAGCAGCCTTGAAATTGCAAATGGCTGCTACCTCAAAATTGCAAGTGGCTGCTCACTAGCATGGCCCCTCGCGGCTCATTAGCATAGCCGTGGGAGAGTTCGGTCTTGGCAGAGAGGGGTGCTCGCAGTAAAGAGGCCACGTGGATGTGCTCCTGATGGCAAAAGTCCCTCTTTCACCAGACCCTTATGCCTGAAAAAATTCTTGAGGACATAAAGGTCTGGTGACAGAGGGACTTTTTGCCATCGGGGCAAGTCCACACGGCCTCTCGACTGCCAGCACCCCTCTCTGCCAAGACCAAGCTGTAGCGCAGCGACGGTAATGAGTCGTGCGACCCTGCTAATGTGCAGCCATTTGCAGTTTCAAGGCTGGTCATAAGCATGGACCTGCCAGGACAGCCGCAGCCTGTAGACCCAGCCTTAAAGATTATAAGAAAGAACAGCAAAAAATGGATGCGGGGACAAGTTATGCTATTTAATAAGTGATGGCTCGAGAGCCATCCCTAAGGAGAAACTCTGGTGCCCAGAGGCAGAACTACTAGTGATTTTGTGGCCTTGGCAAATCACTTTATGTCTGTGCATCAGTTTCAGGATAAAGCTCCTTACCTTCCACAGCAGTCAGAATATATAGTGCATTAACAACATTAGAGACTTTCTTGGTAAAGCCACATTACATCCATTTTTCATGATTCGCCCAGTGCAGTGGTTTTCAATCCCTGTGCCACAAGAACTAGGTGTGCCGTGGACATTTCATCAGTCTTTGCTCACCCCAGCTCTCTGCAGAGTCACTGATGAAATTTCAAGGCACACTTAGATGAACCTCTGCCAGCTGGGGGCTCAAGAAGCAAGGTTACATAAGAACAGCCATACTGGGTCAGACCAAAGGTCCATCTAGCCCAGTATCCTGTCTGTTGACAGTAGCCAATGCCAGGTGCCCCAGAGGAGGTGAACCGAAGACAGTGATCAAGCCATTTGTCTCCTGCCATCCATCTCCCGCCTTCGATAAAAGGCTAGGCACCATACCTTACCTCTTGCTAATAGCCATCTATCGACCTAACCTCCAAACTTTTATCGAGCTCTTTTTTTAAACTCTGTTAGAGTCCTGGCCTTCACAGCGTTCTCTGGTAAGGAGTTCCACAGGTTGACTGTGCGCTGTGTGAAGAAAAACTTTCTTTTATTCGTTTTGAACCTTCTACCCATTAATTTCATTTGGTGTCCTCTAGTTCTTATTTTATGGGAACAAGTAAATAACTTTTCTCTATTCACCTTCTCCACCCCATTCATGATTTTATATACCTCTACCATATCACCCCTCAGTCTCCTCTTTTCTAGACTGAAAAGTCTCAGCCTCTCTAGCCTCTCCTCATATGGGACCCGTTCCAAACCCTTAATCATTTTAGTTGCTCTTTTCTGAACCTTTTCTAATGCCAATATCTTTTTTGAGGTGAGGAGACTACACCTGCACCCAGTACTCAAGATGTGGGCGTACCATAGTTTTATATAGGGGAAGTAAGATATTCTTCGTTCTTATTTTCTATCCCTTTTTTAATTATTCCTAACATCCTATTTGCTTTACTGACTGCTGCTGCACACTGCGTGGACGTTTTCAGAGAACTATCCACTATAATTCCAAGATCCCTTTCCTGATCTGTTGTAGCTAAATTTGCCCCATCATATTGTATATATAATAGGGGTTATTTTTCCCAATGTGCATTACCTTACACTTACCCACATTAAATTTCATTTGCTATTTTGCTGCCCAATCACTTAGGTTGTGTGAGTCCCAGGTGGTGCAGGGTCAAAAATTTCCCTCCCACAGAGGCTTTGTGCAGCCTCTGTGAGGGGGAAACTGACCAACCCTGTGCCAGCTGGGAATCAGGCAGCCTTGCTACTTGAGCCCCCCAGCTGTCCTGGGGTCCTTAATTTCCTCTCCCCACCTCTGCAAAGAGCTGAGGAGACAGCAAATTGACCAGTCCTGGGATGGCTGGGGGCTCAAGCAGCAAGACTGTCTGATTTCCAGCCATCTTGGGTTTGGTCAATTGGACAGCAACCTCACTTAAGAGCAGCAGCAAATCTGTCTTTGCAGCTCTTAGCTCCCAAAGCCAAAACACTGATGTAGCTAACGTGAATAGCTAGTAGCCCAGTAAAACTGCATGGGAGACTTAAGGGAAATAAGTCATGAAGCAGCTTAGATAGTTTAGTCTCATCACCACTTTTAATATTACAACAGTGTGTTATTATGATTTCTATTTACATTGGACTCTAACTTCATGTCCTTAATTCAGGGGACTCTGTGCTTATGGGACAACCGACTGCACCACGGTCAATCTTCCAGAGTTTGATTTTTCTGTGTGTTAAGACATGGCAAAAATCGATCTTTCTGGGATTGGCTATCACGTGGAGTAAGGGATGTTTGTGTGAGCCCGAAGAGCCCCGAACTACACTAAGTAAGAGAGTCGATTCTGATACATCAATTCAAGCTACACGCTAATGGCACAGCTAGAATTGCAGGTTGGAAATTGACCTTCTACCCTAGCGCAGAGTTAGCATCAGTAGCACCAGTAAGAACTCGGGCAAAACTTTGCCCTAAAGGACAGCAACTCCTGACAGAGAACTGCAGAATTTCCCTCAGAGAGAACTCTATGTTGAAAGTTCTTTAAGAATAAACTGGTGTCCAAAAGGTCCTTTTTTTTTTTTTTTAAAAAAAAGCACACGGTTGACAATGGGAGCTGCAGGGCAAGGCCTGCAGGCTGCAGCACATAAAGATTTCTACCCTCCCTTCACTAGGAGTCACTGCTGGCGGCTGGGGCGGCAAGTACAGGAAAGTGTTGCACTCCCATGCCCTCCCCTCACCCACACCTGCCCCCAATATCCCTTCTGCACTCCCACTTCCCCACACCTGCTCCAACCCCCAAACTCCATCCCAGAGCCTGATCCCCAGTTCTCTGCCCCAGCACAGATCCTGCATCTAGCACCTAAACTCCATTCCAGAACCTGTACCCCAGACCCCTTTCAGTTCCCAAACTCCCTCCCTGAGCCCAACCACTCACCCCTTCTGCACCCAAACTCCTTCCCAGAGCCTGTGCCCCCTCCTGCACTCCAATCCCCTGCTCCAGCCCAGAACTTGCATCCAACACCCAAACTCCCTTCCAGAGCCACAACCCCTCCCCCAGCCGAACTTTCTCCCACAACATTAGGTAGGTGTGTGTGTGTGGGGGGGGTGTTGCTTTTTCTGTGAGACGAGTGTCTGGGCATCACCGCATTTTCCGTAATCCTGTCAGCCCTGGCCACAAGTTGGCTGGCCTCATGTGCAGGAGTGATTGTACACACTTTGAGACACGTATCTGCAACAGCAGACACATTTTTCATGGTTACTCGTCCTAGGAACCAAACACTAATGTTTTGTAGTCAATTTCCTGTGAGTCCATTCAGGCGCTCCCCCAGGGAAGCAGCCAAGCCAAGCTACAAACAGGGAAGAATTGTGTTTCACATGTCATGGTTGGAAAACATGCTATACCATGATCCGGGGCTCACTTATGGCAGATCTTAAATCTAGTAATCAGTCTGAATAGAGAGCACTGCAAGCTTAATGACCTCTCTTTCAGAAACAAGAGAAAGCCTTTCACGTTGTAAACACAGATTGAAGGGTACAGATTTTGCTGGCATGCTGTTAGAGGAATTAGAGAAAGGAGGATGGGAATTTAATTTCCAATGGCCTCTGAAAAGGAAATTAAATCTATGCTTTGCCTTTGCATCCAGGAGAATGGAAAGTATATATTAATTAGAACATTAACCAGCAGTCAAGCAGGATAATCAGACAAGCTTTTGAAACTGTCAAAAGCACATCTACACTTGATCATATCTCAGAAAGGCAACAGGTATAAAAAAGAAATCAATGTGAATACCAATTTTAATGAACCTTTCTGCCTTTACAACATTACCCAGCTACCTTAGGGAGAAAAAATATGACCATCACAATGGGCAATGAAAAGGAACAGGTTCCTCTTTCTGCAAAATGTGAGCTGTGCTCTGTCCGATTCTTGGCTTGCAATCCATGGCTGAAGCTCAAACTAGAAAGAGGGCATTTTTAATCTCAGATCCCAGGAAAAGATTTCACAGCCAGCAATAAATTGAGCAGATCTGTTGTGGAAAGAGGAAGTTACTCACCTTGTGCTGTAACAATGGTTCTTCGAGATGTGTTGCCCCACGGGTGCTCCACTGTAGGTTACAGGGGTGTGCAGACACCTACAGTAGAACATCCATAGGGACACTACTGGAAGAATGGCAGAGATACCAAGATGAAGTTCCATTAGATTTCTTTTACAGTGACTACTCAGCCTAACTAGTCTGAAGGAAAAAGGTGGTTTAGCTTTATCATTATTTATGTGTATTGTGGTACTATCTTGGAGACGCAGTCATGGACCAGAACTCCACTGTGCTAAGCCCTGTTCAAGTAAAGTGCAAAATGATGGTCCATACCCCAAAGAGCTAACAATCCAAGTCAAATGTTTTGATGCCAGGGTAGCCTGCATACCAGGTCACATATACACTTAAAGATATGCTCAGGAGATTTCAAATATGAATAAAAAAATAACATTGACTCCCCAGCCCCAAATGATGCATGCTTCCTGAATAAACTTTCCCTCAGCATCACTGAGGTGGGGGTGTGAGGTTTATTCTCCCACATTCTGAGACTCCATTGTTCCAGACTGCAACTTTATATATACTATTATGTGCCAACAACGCCCTGACACTATGTACACTGGATGGACTGGGCAAAATCTTCATCAAAGAATAAATGAACACAGAGCAAACATCAAGAAACTCAATACACATAAGCTGGTCAGTGAACGCTTCAGTGAAGTGGGCCATTCTGTTAAAGACCTAAGAATTTGTGTCCTGAAACATAGAGACTTTAACATCATACTAGAGCATGAGATTTGTGAGTTAGAGTAGATATTCAACTTCAACACATTAACACGTGATATGAAGAGACGTCAGCTATCTCACGCATTACAAGGACTGCTTCCCTTCCTTTGATGCTTCTAATTATCTCAGACAGGACAATAAACCTCTCCCCACCTCTTACCCCCCTCCTTCATCCTATTTGATTTGCTGGCTTTTACTGCAATTTTTTTATTTTTGTCCTGTGTACTTATAAATGTCAGTCTGTGTTGGAAATAAAATTGATCTGAAGAAGTGGGTCAGTCCCACAAAAGCTCCATCGCTAAATAAATCATTTTATTAGTCTTTAAAGTGCTACATTTCTGCTGCTTTGTTTTGTTGTAGTACAGACTAATACGGCTACCTCTGTTACTATTCTCTTTTTAAGCTTAACTTTAGTTTCATACAGTAATTATTCACTTCTGGTGTGTTTTGCAGCAGAAGTCAGGGTTTAGCAGGGATCCGAATAAGGCAAGCATATTTACAAAGGCAACAGATTTAGTGACAACTGAAATAATAATAAACAAAAGCAAAAATAAAACAAGAAAGAAACTAAACAAACAAATCATGACCATGCATTCTGCATGCTCTTCTTTTCTGATTTATATCATAGAACATGCCTTTGACTTACTCTGGTGTTTATCTGACTTGATCTCTAGTATTTCATTATTAAAGTCACCCCTATGAACAAGGCGTTTCATCACCTGAGGTGATGGTACTACCACTTATTTCTCTGAAATGGGGAAGTATTTCTTTCCAGTTCAGTTTTCAAATTCCTTCATGGGCACTTCTTAAAAGGAAAACAAGGGAAGCGAACACATGTTCACTGACACAAGATTACTTATAAACAAGGTACTGTATTAAGGCTTTTGAATAAATGCACCTGTCCAGGATTTTCATTCTTAAGACTATGCAAAGTCATAGCAAGGTAAAGAGGAATTTATGGAGCTTAGATGGCTAAAACTGATTCTTCTGAGTGAATTTTAACTGACCTTGTATAAAAGCAACTACTTGAATAAAATGTGAGAAGTCTTTTCATAATGAAAGCTTTTGATTTCAGCTGTAATTAAAGTAACAGAGTATTTGTTGCTACAAAATCTAAAACAGGATTATTCATTGTCTGAGCCCATTCCCTATTTAAATAGCTTTAGCCTCCTTGACTAATCAGTGAAATCTTATTGTCAGCATCTTACTCGGCCATAGCAAAAGTCATGTGGAAGACATAATATTTATATTTCTCTCTCATTTTTCACTATCAAATTTCTATTCTCTAAGATATTTATAAAAAAATTTTCCTGCTTCATGCTTTTTTCTTCAAAAGTGGGTTTCGCTATTTGTAAGAGGAAAAAGATGTATTTCTCAAAATTAAAAAGCACGATGGACAAAATCACAGGAAAAAAAACCAAAACCAAAACCTATGGATTCTATGGATAATAGGTTGGTCACAATAATAAAGCATGTCAAGCAACTGGCAGCCAAAGTCCAAAACAACACTAATAGCATTCAGTCAGCTAAAGCCCATGTTTCAGACGTCAATGAAGTAGCAGAGGGATAGACACACCTCATATTGAACTGGAAGGGACCCTGGGAGGTCACTGAGTCCACTCCCTTAACACCATCCCTTTTTTAACCTATTTGCCCCAGATCGTTAAATTGCCCACTCAAGAATCAAACTCATAACTCTGAGTTTAGCAGGCCACTGTGCTATCCCTTCCCAGACCAGCACCATAAGTGATTGCAAGATGGTTTGGAGAATTATAGAGAATATTGATGGCACCCAGACACCCTACAGAACTCTTTATTAATTGGACCCAAGAGATTTTCAGGGTGCCCTAGAAAAAGAACAAGCAGCAATATCAACAAGCTCCAACATATAATTAGGACTGTACCTAGAGGCAGGGAATTCTTAGCATGGCATGCATCTCACTGAACTCTCTGATACCAAGTGATCCATCAGCCCTACAAGTAACATCATATAGCAGAACTACCACTCAGTATTAACTGTCCACTTTAGTTAGAGGCCTTGAGCCTCTATGGTTCAGCTCCTTCTCCTGGTATGTGGTTTTGGTGACTATTTTTGCATTTGCTATAAGAGTAACAGAATTTAAGTGGAGCACCCAGCAGCATCTGTTCAAAATCTCTCTGGAAGGGATCAATTTTTAAAAAGTGATTGTTATACAGAAAAAAAATGTCAGGAAAAAACGCTATCTACATACAAAATCATTGACAGTAACAGGTGCTGTAAGAAAGACAAATTCCAAATGGGCCGGGCTGTGTCTATGATATCCTTCACTGTGAGATACGATGTTATTTTATTGCTGTGATACACAGCCAACAGTAACTTGCTAATTTACCATCTCTTCCTTTACAAATTTTTATTTGTACATTTTTATTCTGTTTCACTTATGGGGAAGATGGGCAATGTTTCTAATAATAAAACATTAGTGAAGAACCCTGGGGCAGTGCTTGTGTAATAAATCGACAACCTTCCATTTTTTTTGCCCTGATCAGCTGTCAGTTTGGCCATTTGCCAAAGGTCGAGGAAAAAGTAGAGGCTATGAAGATATTTTGTACAGAAAATGAATACAAGAAGTGTGCAGGACCATCTGTCTGAAAGACACTAATCGCTGGAAGAGAGAATAAAATACATGCTTTGGAATGGCATATAGATAGAAAATTAAAACCAGCAGCTGTCAAATACTGTGGCTGTATTAGAGGGCAAAAAAAATCATATTCATCTCTTCCTTTAGTTCCTTCCGAATAGATGGCACTACTCTTTAGGCAATCCCCAGTCATCCTAATATTGGGCTTGCAGCACCTGGAGTTTGAACTGACACTAAAGGGTGAATGGATGGATATTACTCACCTCTCATGTACCTAGTACTGTTTCATTCAGTCTGAGGTTGTGACACACCCCTTTTCCAATGGTGTAAAGGAACTGGTTTTAAGGACCATCCCCAGAAACTGATGAAACTAATAAGATTCCCTGTGGGATAAGACTTTTTCTTCTTTTGACTAACCACTTGATTGATAGTTTTAGAAGCTGTTATATAGTAAACTTTCACATCTGGCAGCTCCAGGACTGGGAGGTTGCTGGATATTCAAATATTCTGGATGATTGAGATCTTAACTTAGCAATGCATAACACTAAAGAAAAGCAAGATTAAATGTTAAGAAAAAATGTACGCAGAGTACTTTACTTGCCTGCAACAATAATATTGTACACTGTAAACTTTTACTGTATTTGCTGTATTTATTTGCGTTTTCTTTCACTATACTGTACAGAAAACATAACTAAAATTTCCTTCTGGTTAAAATGCTAGTTATTTGAGAGTTCTGGATAATAGAATGCAATATATGAAAGTTTACTTTAATAATCCTTTGTCCTCTGGTATTGATCCCAGGCACCGCAACAACATCTCCCTCTGGCTTTATCCTCACAGGTCAGCAAGGTTTACAAATAGTTCGCAGGAAGCAAAGAAAATGTTCATTTCCAGTACTGCATCTGCAGAAGCTCACACAAGCACACCATGTTGTCTAGCTGACAGCTTAATGAATCCTAGCTGTCTCCACTACGTTACTGAGTCAAGTCTTCCTCATTGTGAAGAATGTTCATGTTACTTTGCAAACATCATCCTGGGATGCATTAGCAGGACTGTTGTAAGCAAGATTCAAAGTAATTCTTCTGCTGTATTATGTGCGGATTAGGTCTCAACTGGAATATTGTATCCAGTTCTGAATGTCACATTTCAGGAAAGATGTGGACAAACTGGAGAAAGTCCAGAGATGAGCAATATCTATTTCGGAATAGGCACTATTCCTTGTAGAATGAGGTTTACAGAATTCGAAATAATTGCTATTTCAAAATAGTGGTTGTGTTGTGTAGAAGCTCAAAGTTATTACAGAGGGGCGTCCGTTATTCCAAAATAACTTTGATGTGTAGACACACCCTCGGAGTCCCTTCTAGCCCCGTATTTCTATGATACTAGAGTTTTTGTGCCAATCGTGTTATTTAATGCAAAACCTGTTTCAAGGTGATACATTGCATTGTTGATTTTCTGCGTCATTTCACGTTATTAAAGGTAAGGACAGCTCTGGTCAGCTAAGGAACCTCTTTGGTTACTCAGAAAAAAAAAAACAAAATCGGACAAATAGAGAATTGGTGGCTCATGAATACTGTATGCCTCCTCTAGGGAGATGTACAGTTGTAATGGTTTGCAGAGTGAGTGCCAGCTGATGATGCAGGTACAGCACTAGCAGACTCAGGGAAGTTGGCTTCTGTCTTTAAGTTTGCCCATCTGTAAAATGGGAGCAAAACTGCCATCCCCTACGGAGGATGGTCTGAGAATTAATGTGGTCATTTTTGTTAACAAGTTATATAAACTGTAAACTATGCTATGCTATAAGCCTGTGGCCTTTGCCTCCCTAGCTATGGTGCTTAAATGTTTAACAGGGATTTAAGCAGGCAAATTCTGAATGGCTGCTTGCCAGCCTTATGTGAGTGAAGTGGAACAAATCTGTTGAATGCCCTTCCTGCTGTGAACAGTATGTTTTTTCAGCAATTCCGCTAAGGCAAGAAGAGAGTTCATATGTCCTGCAGAGTGGTAGTGTGCCCTCTTGGGAGCACTGAGCACATGGGAAAGAAAACAAGAACACCTGGGGAAAAAAGAGTCTCCCTGAAAACTGAAACCAAAAAAGCTGCTCGCAAACAAACATTCTTTTTCCTGTGCTCTACCGCTGCATTTATCAGTGCTGTTCACTTTCAGATTCTAAACATAAAAATGACCCAAGTCTGAAATTGCCCCAAATCCATATTTACATCATAATAACCCTTGTTAGTTTAGCCCCCAGGTGCTGCAAGTGTTCATTTTGAACTGAATGGTTTGGCATCCTGAGAAAAATACAGTACAGTAAATTCAGATCAGTGCATTAAGCAATCACTAGTGGGCCTCTCAATCCCATCTTTAAGCATGGCCTTTCTTCCTTGATCTCGTAATGTCTCCATACCTGTGTGTGTTGTCATTGCTCTTCCGTATCATATTGGTCTGACTCAGGCGTAAAGCAGAGGCAAAGACCTCAGGCCATATTCTGCTCTTGCTTTCAACTGAAAGATCTGGGTTGGTCAGCTGGGTGCAGAGTTTTGGCAACACAACTTGATTTGAGCTCATCTTTAAGTGTGCACAAGCTGTGTGCTCTCATAGTGCTCTGAACATATATAAGAATCTCTTTTAAAAGCTCAGTGTAGTAGGTAGTCCGTCGTGTCCAACAATGACGTCTTGAGCTTGCACAGGCTCATCGGTTGTGGACTTGCGTGTGGCTGAGGAGTCCAAGCTTTGAACGGCATGGGTGTTCACAGTGGGGCAAGGGAAATGTCCTGGCTCTGTTGGTGCGGCTGCTGCTGTTACTTTCTTCCTCTCACGAGCATCAATGAGGCATACGTGTCACTGCTCTTCAAAGTTGTCATACAAGTGTCATACGAGAGCACTCCAGCCTGTTCGGTCTTTGGCATGCTGCTCCAGCTGATCTGATTTTAAACCAGCATGAGCAATGCTGGCCTTCAAGCAGCCTTTATATCTCTTGCGAGGCCTACCTTGATTCCTTTTGCCCTGGGAGAGTTCACTGTAGAGGAGTTGCTCAGGGATTCTTGACTCCTCCATTTGTATGACGTGCCCTGTCCAGTGAAGCTGGGCTTTCAGAATCATGGCTTCAGTGCTCATGGTTACTGCTCTGTCCAGGACTTCCAGGTTCGTAACTCTGTCCTGTCATCGAATGTGCAGTATTGACCTCAGGCTGCATGTGTGGAAGCGCTCCAGCAGTTTTATATGTTTTCTGTACAAGGTCCAGGTTTCACAGCCATACAGGAGACTGGTCAGGACTACAGCCTTGTACACTTTCAGTTTAGTGGACTGTTGGATTTCGGGCTGATTCAACACTCGCGCTCTCAGACATCCTAGTGCCCGGCTGGCCTGGCAGACTCTGGCTTTGATTTCTTTGTCAAGGGAGCCATCGTTGGCTATCACACTGCCAAGGTACTTGAACTCCTCTACTGTTTTTAACTCTGTTCCTTCAATAAAGATTGAAACAGGGAGAGCAGCAGATCCTGGAGCAGGTTGAAACAGTACCTCAGTCTTTCCTAGGCTGATGGTCAAACCAAAGAGGTGAGTGGCATCAACAAACTTGTTGACGTTGAGCTGGAGATCAGATTCCTTGCGTGCCATAAGTGCACAGTCATCAGCATAAAGGGCTTCAAGGATGAGCCTCTCAAGCATCTTGGTTTTAGCATTCAGATGACGAGGTCAAAAAGTGACCCATCAAGTCTGTATTTTATGTAGACTCCATGGTCCAGGTCCCTAACTGCGTGGCTGAGGATGAATGTGAAAAAGAGGTTGAATAACAATGGGGCCAGCATGTACCCTTGCTTCACAACACCAATGGATATCTCAAATGGATCTGAGAACTCGCCATTTGAAAGAACAAAGCCAGTCATGTCATCATGGAACAGGTGTATGACGTTAACAAATCTTCTCGGGCGGCCAAGTTTTAACAGGATAATCCGCAGGGCTTCTCTGTTGACAGTGTCAAACGCCTTGGTCAGGTCTATAAAGACAGAGTACAGATCCAAGTTCTGCTCCATGCACTTTTCCTGGAGCTGACAAACAGCAAAGATCATGTCAGTCGTGCTGCAGCCTGGGCGAAAACCACATTGTGCCTCTGGTAGGTTCTCCTCTGAGATGCTGGTGATCAGACAGTTGAGGATGACTCAAGTAAAGGTCTTCCCAGCAGTACAGAGAAGGGAGATGCCCTGGTAATTTCCACAGTCAGCTTTGTTGCCCTTGTTCTTGAAGAGTGAGATGATTGTGGCATCCTTAAAGTCTTTGGGCATGTCTTCGTCTTCCCAGATGCTGACCAGGATATTGTGAAAGGCTTCAAGAGACACTGGTCCTGCCGATTTGAAAATTTCAGCAGGGATACTGCCCATCCCAGGGGCTTTGCCAGAGCTGGTCTGGCTGATTGCCTTTTTGACCTCATCCATTGTAGTGGGCAGGTCAAGACTGTCTATTGTGGGTTTCTGAGGGATCTGGCCTAGGGCCACAGAGTCAACAATGGAGGGTCTGTTGAGAAGGTTGCTGAAGTGCTCTCTCCACCTATTGTTGACGCTGTTGTTCTGCCTCAGAAGGGTCATGCCATTTGCAGACAGGAGACGTGTAGTACGTGGCTTTGAAGGTCCATATATAGCTTTGATAGCACTGAAGAACATCTTGGAGTTCTTGGTGTCAGCGTAGTATTGGACTTAATCAGCTTTACTCTCCCACCACTCATCTTGCATTTTGCGAAGTGCCATTTGCGCCTGGCTCTGAAGGTGTTTGAAACGATCAAAGCTAAGTGTGCAGTCCAAAATATGCTACCTTTTTGTGAGCTACCACTCTCTTCAAACACTGCCTGCCCTTGTGTGAGCAAACACAACCTTCACTGATTCCAATAGCACATGCATCTGCATTTTAAGGGTACAATTTGCCCATGGTAAAAATTATACTTGACTGTAATGTCTATTGTATTTAATGCAGAATCTATTTGTTTGGATTTTTTTTAGCCCACTTGCTTTTTTAATTCAGAGAAATGTGGGTCAGTTTGTTTACGAGATGATTTAACATTTCATGCAAGTTGAGCGTCTAAATGCTATTTCATTTGTCTGAATGAAGACGTGAAAAAAGCTTTTAGTTAATATTTCATTAGTGAAAATGAATGTATTAAATACTAGTTCACATTGCATTAAATATTTATTCTGAGTAATGGCGAATATCATTTTTTATTAATTTGGGAGTCTGCTTCCTAATTCATAATGTCTTATATTTTATGGTACAAATGGATTCCAAAGCATTTAAAAGAAACAGAAATACAGGAATCATTCTGCCTGGCACTGAAAAACTGCACAAAAAACTGAAGAATATGCTATCCAATTGTAAGTAATGGGGTTTTGTCCCTGCTTTACAAAAAGAAGCTCCTGAACTCTCTTTCATATTCAAAATTGACATATTAGCACGTGGTTTGAACCGGGATGCAAACTTTCTGGGACATTATAGGGGCTCTTTGGCATACTTGGTTTAATCTAATTCTTGACTCCCACTCCCCCGCCGGCCCCTCTGCTCTCTGATTTGCTCACCTCGATAATTTTTTTTCTGATTTGTCAACTTTGATTACTGTTTTGGTTCCCTGTGCCTTAAATATTGAGTCTGTTCTGGTATGGCTATGGTCTGAAGAAGTGGGTCTGTTCCACGAAAGCTCACCTGATAAATTATTTTGTTAGTCTTTAAAGTGCTACTTGACTGCTTTTTTGTTTTGATACTTTCCACAGAATGATCACTTGATATTTGAGGTCTCAGTTCTCATCCTCAAAAGAAACTGCCATATCCCCTTCACAATGGGAATGGAGGAGCTTTAATTTATAATATTGCTAGGCACTAAGAATCGTGGTCTTAATAATGGCCCTAGAGTTATGCTTTATTACAACTATCTGTAGAGCTCCCATTTTTGTTCTACGACAGGCCACTTCACCTTGAATAGTTTCTTAAAAATATATGTTGACTACTTCTGTTAAATAATCTGTTCCACCTTATATTTAGTTGTGACACATGGATACCTTTACCAGACTCAAAGCAGTGCTCTGTATACCTCAAAAGCTTGCCTCTTTCACCTACAAAAGCTGCTCTTGCTTCTTTTAGAATGCAAATTTTAGGCCACTTGATAACACACTATGGCTACGTCTACACGTGAAGCCAACATCGAAATCGAATAACGTCTACACGTCCTCCAGGGCTGGCAACGTCGATGTTCAACTTCGATGTTGCGTGGCACCACATCGAAATAGGCGCTGCGAGGGTACGTCTACACGCCAAAGTAGCACACATCGAAATAAGGGTGCCAGGCACAGCTGCAGACAGGGTCACAGGGCGGACTCAACAGCAAGCTGCTCCCTTAAAGGGCCCCTCCCAGACACAGTTGCACTAAACAACACAAGATACACAGAGCCTACAACTGGTTGCAGACCCTGTGCCTGCAGCATGGATCCCCAGCTGCCGCAGCAGCAGCCAGAAGCCCTGGGCTAAGGGCTGCTGCCCACGGTGACCATAGAGCCCCGCAGGGGCTGGAGAGAGAGCATCTCTCAACCCCCCAGCTGATGGCCGCCATGGAGGACCCGGCAATTTCGACGTTGCGGGACGCAGATCGTCTACACGGTCCCTACTTCGACGTTGAACGTCGAAGTAGGGCGCTATTCCGATCCCCTCATGAGGTTAGCGACTTCGACGTCTCGCCGCCTAACGTCGAAGTTAACTTCGAAATAGCGCCCGACGCGTGTAGCCGCGATGGGCGCTATTTCGAAGTTAGTGCCGCTACTTCGAAGTAGCGTGCACGTGTAGACACAGCTTATGTGATCACTGCACACAATACTGTTGCTGCTTTGGAGATTCCCCTTTATGCAAACAAGCATCCCATTTTCCACAACAGTTTTCTATATTCAGTTTATATTATTTTTAATCAGATATCTAGTAAATATTCCTCTTTACTTGGACTAAGGTTTTCACAACTCTAAACTATTCTAAATATTTTAAAATGATGGCACCATATTTTTAATCACCCAGTACAACCTGTTACCTTTGTGTCCATCACTGTTTCTCTCCCTCTCTCATTTCCTAAATGCTATTGTTTCTTAAAATTCCAACTACTTTACAGAGATGGACTGCACAGTAGCATTCTAATCTGAGTAATAATACATTTCCAAGTGGTTACAACAGCCAAATTGAAGCTTGAACTAAAGCCCAAAGAATTCAACTTATTTCAGTTGATTTTGGATTTGGCTCAACATTTCTGTTTGAAGACTGCTTTAATATAAAGATTTTCCATCAATTTTAACTGATTTGTTGTCTATTTTTATATTACAATCCAGAATGCTATGGGGAGCTGTCCACATGCACAGTATTTGTGGTTTCCCTTACAAACACTAACAATGCAAGGTTTACAATGAGCCTAAGTTCTATTTTAGTACTATACTTTACAGATATTCTAATAAAATATTTTTCATTATCATTCCCACTGTTGTTACTTCAAGGATATATTCAGAGTTACATCTTAGGACCCTTTAAACAGACTGGCTATTAAAAACACTGCATCTGCATAAATGCAGACCAGGGACATGATTTTTCCATGCAGCTATCAGAATATCCCAAAATTTTAGGCAGGTTTTTTAATCTTTTAGACCTTAAATATCTTAAGCCTTGTGATAAGTCCCCTGCAGAGGCATAAATAATAAAATATTTCCTTCTGGAAGTTGATTAACCAGCTCTCTACATCTTTCAGATATTTAATTCAAAATTTTAAATGTCAGAACTATGATCATGGAGGGCATGTGAGTGATTGTCTTTCTCAACATACACTGCCTCTGAAAATTATTTATACTGCCTCTTTTTTATAGTGTTAGGGAGGAGGAGAGGGGGTTCTGCCAAAGGCAGAAAGGCTGGTTCCCTTTACTGCCAGAAGAGTAACTCACAATGCAGTACTTATTACTTTTAAATTTCAATTTAAAATTACTTTGTGTAAATGCTCTTTCTGTAGCTTCTACATCTATCGTACTTTGTTCTGCATTTATGGTTTGTAATCTTAATCTGATCCAAACATCTGTTATTAATATTGAACATTTCAATTGTGGTAGCATATGTAACAAAAACTTCCAAATGCTATTTGCATCAGAAGCGCATCTGGTCTGGAGTTTCATATATACATATATATTTACTTCCTTTCTTTCCTCAAGTATGTACTGCATTAGGACTAATTTGTGTCAAAGTAAAAAAATATCTCCACAGCACTACAGATTCAAAAAAAGAAAAGAAAAGAAAAGAAAAGAAATTCCTCAGTCAGTCATAAAAGAGAAGTTACTCACCTGTGTAGTAACGATGGTTCTTCGAGATGTGTCCCCGTGGGTGCTCCACAGTAGGTGTCGGGCTCACCCCGGCGCCGCAGCTCAGAAAATCTTCAGCAGTCTCCGTCGGGTTGCGCATGCGCTGATGCGCGTCGGCTCTTCGTGCGCTTATGGTCACGTGCGCGATCCGGTCCCCGCCAGTTCCTGATCAACTGCTCCGGACGCCCCTGAAAACACACAAACAGAGCTCCGAAGTGGGGAGGAACGGGTGGGTAGTGGAGCACCCATGGGGACACATCTCGAAGAACCATCGTTACTACACAGGTGAGTAACTTCTCTTTCTTCTTCGAGTGGTCCCCGTGGGTGTGCCACAGTAGGTGACTACCCAGCAGTAACCCCCCCCGAAAAAGGAGGTGGGTACCCGATTTATGCGCAGCTTGCCCGCGAAAGGACTGCTGTCGACAGGCGTGTATCCTCATCAAGCATCCTGTGCATGGCGTAGTGTTTGGCGAAGGTGTCATAGGAAGACCATGTCGCCGCTCTGCAGATATCTCTCAGCGCAATGCCTTTGAAGAACGCCGTTGACGCCGCCATCGCCCTAGTAGAATGGGCTCTTGGCGGAACTGGCAGAGGAGTCTTGCGAATCTCGTAACACAGTCTTATGTAAGACACAATGTGATTTGAAATCGTCTGTGAAGATAGCGCTTCTCCTTTTGACCTGGATGCAATGGACACCAGTAGTCTGTCTGTTTTCCGGAAAGGTTTAGTTCTATCGATGTAGAAGGCCAGTGCCCTTCTTACGTCAAGTAAGTGCAACCGTGCATCTTCATTTGAGTTGTGAGGCTTAGGATAGAACGAGGGCAGCACTATTGGTTCGTTGATATGGAAGTCTGAAGACACCTTCGGAACGAAGGCTGGGTGTAATCGTAAGACCACCGCTTCTTTTGAGAAGATCGTGCAGGGTGGTGTGGACATTATGGCCGCGAGTTCGCTCACTCTGCGAGCTGACGTGATTGCCAGGAGGAAAGTCGTTTTAATAGTAAGTAGTCGAAGGGGGACCGTAGCCAATGGTTCAAAGGGCGGTCCCAAGGGGGTGTGTAGAACTAGGTCTAAACTCCATGATGGCGGTATTGGTTTCCGAGCGGGGTACAGATTCACCAACCCCTTTAGGAAATGCGAGACAACAGGATGGGCAAATGTGGATAATTCATCCTCTTCATGCCGAAACGCTGATATAGCCTCCACATGCACCTTTATAGAGGATAGCGAAAGTCCGTTTTGTTTGAGATGTAGCAAATAATCCAGAATCGTAGGTATGGTGGCGTCCTGGGGTATTAGTTGCCTGGAGGAACACCATTCGGAAAAACGCAACCATTGGTGCTGATAAGTCTTTCTGGTGGAAGTTCTCCGACTACATTCAAGGACGTGTTGTACTCCCTCTGAGCATGTAGTCTCTAGGGCGCTTAGCCATGGATTAGCCATGCTTGTAGCCGAAGTCTCTTCGGGTGCGGGTGCAGTATTGACCCCCGAGCCTGAGTGAGAATGTCCGGTACTGTTGGTAGGGGAAATGGACGATGTTCAGCCATGCGCAAGAGCAATGGGAACCACTGTTGCCGGTCCCAGGTTGGGACTATGAGTATCATGTGTGCTTTCTCCCTTCTAGCCTTCTCCAAGACCTTGTGTATAAGTGTCGTGGGAGGGAACGCATAAAGTAGAGGGCCCTTCCATGGGATCATGAAGGCGTCCCCCAAAGATTCCTGTCCCATACCCACTCTGGAGCAGTACTGGGGACATTTCTTGTTTTCTCGGGTGGCGAACAAGTCGATTTGGGGAAAACCCCATCTGCGGAACACCTGGTGAAGTAGGTCTGAACGGATCTGCCACTCGTGAGTGGGCGCAAAGTGCCTGCTGAGTTGGTCCGCCTTGACGTTGTGGACCCCCAGTAGGTATGAAGCCTTTATGATTATATTGTTGGCGATGCACCAGTTCCAGAGTCGGACTGCCTCCGCACAAAGCGTACGAGACCTGGCTCCCCCGTCGGTTTATATAAAACATGGTGGTGGTGTTGTCGGTATTCACGGCGACTATTTTTCCACGCAGATAATTGTGAAAATGCCTGCACGCATTGAACACTGCCCTGAGCTCTAATATGTTTATGTGCAGTGTCTTCTCTGCAGGGGACCATAATCCTTGAGTGGTTTTGTTGTCCATATGAGCCCCCCATCCCATATGGGAGGCATCTGTTGTAATGAACACAGTAATTTGCGGTTGGCAGAAGGGCACCCCTGTTAGGAGACTCTTGGGGTCTCCCCACCATGTTAGTGAGCTTCGTGCCTCTGTTGTAAGTGACACCCTCTTGTGGACGGTGTGGATTGAGGGTTTGTATACGGTTGCCAACCACTGCTGCAATACTCGCATATGCAGCCTGGCGTTTTGCACCACAAACGTGGTGGTTGCCATATGCCCCAACAGTTGTAAGCACGTCAGAACTGGAACAGTGGGGCTGTGCGTTAGTAGTTGTACGAGAGATTCAATGGCACGAAAATGAGCCTCGGGTAAATACACCCTTGACGTGACTGAGTCTATCGAAGCCCCTATAAACTCTATATTTTGCGTGGGGTCGGTCTTTGACTTTGAGAAATTGATGATGAGGCCCAGTGAGGTAAATGTTTTTGTGGTGATGTGTATCATCCGTAATACCTGCGCCTGGGAAGTTCCCTTTAGCAGGCAATCGTCCAGGTATGGGAAAATGAAAACTCCCTGTCTGTGTAGGTATGCTGACACCACCGCTAAGGTCTTGGTGAAGACTCTGGGTGCTGACGAGAGTCCGAATGGGAGGACTCTGTACTGGAAATGATCTGTGCCCACAAGGAACCGGAGGAAATGCCTGTGGGCTGGATGAATTGCGAGATGAAAATACGCATCCTGTAAGTTGAGGGCTGCAAACCAATCGCCATGGTCTAGTGCCGTGATTATTGAAGCCATCGTAGTCATTTTGAAGCGCTGTTTGCTTAGGTACTGGTTCAGTGCGCGTAGATCCAAAATGGGTCTCCACCCTCCTGTCTTCTTTTCCGTCAGGAAATACCTGGAATAGAACCCTTTGCCTTGAAATTGTTCCGGTACTCTCTCCACCGCTCCTATGGATAGGAGGTGGTCCACCTCCTGCCTTAATTCCGGTAGGTGAGAGGGGTCTCTGAGAAGGGGTGGGGTGGGAGGATTTGGTGGAAGTAAAGACTGGAAGGGGATCGTGTATCCCGTGTTTACAATCTCCAATACCCACTTGTCCGATGTGATGCTTTTCCATTGTGGGTAAAATGGCTTGAGTCGGTGATGGAACATGTACTGAGATTGGCACTGAGGTACGGTCTTGGCTTCGCGGCCCTCGACATACCCGTCAAACTTGCTGTCTTGCACTTTGCCCTGCGGGGGCGTTGCCCTGCTGAGGCCGGCGCCTAGGGCCCTTATAATGTGTTTGTTGATGACGTCCCTGATCATGCCCCCGTTGGAATTGGGTACGTTGCTGTTGGTAACCATAACGGCGTTGCTGAGGATAAAATTTCTTCCTTCTGAACGGTGGGGTATATATCCCCAAAGTCCGAAGTGTCGCTCTGGAATCTTTGCTCGAGTGTAGGACTGAGTCAGTCGATTCAGCAAACAATTTTATTTTGTCGAAGGGGAGCTCTGCAATTTTGACCTGTAACTCCTTTGGAATGCCGGATGTGTGAAGCCATGACTCTCTCCGCATTACCACTGCAGTGGCCACGGCGCGGGCCGCTGTGTCCGCCACATCCAGTGCAATCTGCACGCCCGCTCAAGAAGCCGCATAGCCCTCTTGCACAATTGCCTTAAGAGCTGGCCTTTTATCCTCTGGAAGGAAGTCCATGAGGGCAGTAAGCTTGGAATAGTTGTCGAAATTGTGATTCGACAAATGAGCGGCATAGTTGGCCATGCGGAGCAACAGAGTAGAGGAGGAGTAGGCTTTTCTACCCAGAAGATCCAGCTTTTTTATGTCCTTGTCCAATCCCCCAGATTTGTACTGGGACGATTTGGACCTGTGTTGGGATGATTCAACCACTAGCGAGTTTGGCTGTGGATGACTAAATAGAAATTCCATACCTTTCGCAGGGACGAAGTACTTTTTGTCCACTCTTTTGTTGGTAGGAGGAGTGGATGCTGGAGTCTGCCATATATTAGTGGCTGCCTCCATGATTGCATCGTCCAGAGGAATAGCAATTTTAGAAGAAGATGGAGGCCTGAGGTTTTTAAGGAGTCTGTGGTGTTTCTCCTGCACCTCTGCCACTTGAATATCTTGGGATTGAGCTCCCCGTTTGAACAGATCCTGGAACTGTTTCAGGTCATCTGGGGGAGAAATGTCTCCAGGGACCACGGCCTCGTCTGGTGAGGATGAGGAGGCATCACTATGGTATCTCTCCTCCAATTCCTCTGGATCCTGGCTGTATTGATGTGATTGCCTTTGTGGAAGTTCGAGGTGGGGTTCAATGTCTTTAGACCCAGCCTCTGATTGGGGAACTCGTGGTGTTCCCCCCGGTGGCAGCAGAACACTGTGGCGTTGAGGGGTGGTCGACGGGGATCCATAGTGAGACGTCGACCTCCTATGCTGACGCCCCGCATAATAATGGCGGTCGTAGCAACAGGGACAGGGGTCCAGCGATGGAGACCTGGTCCATGACCCAAGGATGTAAGGGTGGTGCCTGGAATGTTGAGACCTCCGAGATGATACCGACATACGAGGAGAGCCTCTGTGAGACGACTCGTAGGGATCTCTGCTAGATGATGGAGAAAAGCGTGCAGACCCCTGGGATGGACTCCGAAGAAAAGGAGAAGGATGTCTGTGGCAGGCTGAAGGTGTTGCTGCCCGTCGAATCTCTGGTGGTGATCGTGGTGACAGAGGCAGCGCAATTACCTCAGGAGAGGGGCTGCGGTGCCTGGTCTTCGTTTTAGCCTTTACCCTCTCAGGTGGTCTTGTCGGTGAACTTGGTACCAGAGCAGGTGTCATGCTGATTGCCACTGCTCCCGGTGCCGTTGTTGCCGGTGCCGTTGTTGCCGGTGCCGATGTCCTCGGTGCCGTCGATCCCGGTGCCGATGATCCCGGTGCCTCTGGGGAAGTCTCGATCGGTGCCGCAGTAGCCGGTGCCGGACTGACTAGTGCCCGCACGGCTCTCAGTGACATCTCCCCGGTAGCTGCAGGGCCTTGAGTGGTTGCATGCGCCGCGGCTTTACCAGTGGAGGAAGCCAGCGTGCGCAGGCCCTTTGTTACACTCGTCCCGCTCCCAACAGTGAGGGGCAGGGATCGAGTAGGCGAGGCTCTTCTTTTCTTCTGCGCAGAGGAGGTCAAAGAGGCAGCCTTCCTCTTGTGCGGTCCTGAAGAGCCCTCCGCATGCGTTGCCTCCGATGAGGCAGGCTGAAGTGCTTTGTCAACTAACAGCATCTTCAGCCTCTTTTCTAGCTCTATGAGTCAACTTGGAACAATGGGAGCACTTCTGGGGAACGTGCGTCTCCCCAAGGCACTGTATGCATCTGCTATGGCCACCTGAAGCAGGCATGGCCTCCCGGCAAGATTCACACTTCTTAAAGCCGGGGGATGGCATTGTTAAAACTTAACTCTGAGTCCTTAGGTGCTAATAGCACACTTAACAGTCTGTTAGGTGATGTTAATAACCGTTGGCCTTTGAAGGCCGACAAACAAAAACAGCGGGCCCGCCTGGAGGCGGCCGCTGCGGTTTTAAAATAGTCTTTAGCTTTTAACAACTTTTAACAGAGTAACTAACTATAATAACTATAGAACTGCTAACTATGAACTGTTAAAAACTATTAACACGAGAAAAAATAAGATTTATCTGTCTCAGGCGTTGGAGCCAGAGAGGATTCCGTCTGCAGCCGTTAGCGGTTGAGAAGGAACTGGCAGGGACTGGATTGCGCACGTGACCGTAAGCGCGCGAAGAGCCGACGCGCATCGGCACATGCGCGACCCGACGGAGACTGCTGAAGATTTTCCAAGCTGCGGCGCCGGGGCGAGCCCGACACCTACTGTGGAGCACCCACGGGGACCACTCTAAGAAGAACCAGTACTTGTCACATTTAGAATGACATCTTTATACTTTTTTATTCTAGCCACACAGTTTAATTGCACATAAACCATATTAAAGTAGTCTGTTCCTTAAGATCTTCATTACATTTAGTTTTTCTTGGGTTCACCATAAATCATGATGTATCTCTTCCACTTATTCTTGGTTTATTAATTGTCATTATTATACACAAAACTATTTTAGTTTAAAATCTTGTGGGCTTACACCAGAAAGAAAAAAACATTGATTAAAGGTTGTGAATTTGAATGTTTCCTAACTTGCACTGAATGACAATGGATATAAAAAATGTTTCTACTGCTGATTTGACTTCCTTAGGAAAAACCTGATGTAGTGTTGTTAAACTTTGACCTTTCCTGTTTGTGTTTTATGACCTCCAGACATTGATGCATGATGTTAATCCAGTCACAGTGTTTGCGATAATCAGTACAAAATGAAAGGCTGTCACCTTGGGCCAAAGAAACTTTGTTATCTATGTGTAAATCTCATTAACAAACAAACAAAGAGGATATAGCTCCAGATCTCCTGCAGATGTGTAATAATGTGACTTAGGCAGACTGCAGGATTTAGTAGGATAAGGTTACTACAAATGCTTCACCACCTTACCTGCATTTTCATCAGAGGGATTTTTAAATTCAGTTGTTTATAATATCACATAGCCAAGGAAATGCTATTTATTTTATGTGGCAAATTGCCAACAAATGAAAAAACTGCACATAATTAACAGGAGTCTTGTGTGACACCCACAATAATAACAAATGATTCTTGAATTCTGTGGTTCATTTTACTCTACTTTCCAAAACAGAACAAAGCAGCAGAAATATAGCACCTTAAAGACTAACAAAACGATGGGTCATCTCAGGTGACCAACAAAATATTAAATGCAGGACATTATCATCAAGTCACACAAACCCAAAAAGCAATTATACTCCTGAATTGATCCCTCTAGTAAACTTCTTTACAGTGCTTTCAGCTTTTTTCAAGCTGTAATCAGAAAGTGATGTGCTAAATGAACTCTCAGCAGCTTTTTAAAACACTGGAATTTCTTATGGGAGAAGTTTCACTGACACAAATCACTGAGTAGGGTAGCCTAAAAGATATTTCAGATATGCCAGATGCAACATATTAGACTAAAAGTTAAATTGGGATGTGTCTTGAAACACTTTTACCAGTGCTTTTTTGTGCTGCACCTTGGCAGCCGCAGCCATGGGATTAGCTGGGGGTGGGGAGCCGGCTAAATTCTGGCTCCACATCCCTGCCCCTTTTTTTAGGCACTGCTTTTACCTAAAAGTTTATCTTTTAACAGCCGAAACAACTACTGCTTTTCTTTTGACATCCAATGTAGAACGTTCACTTATTTTGCATTAGCAATATAACACCCCTACCGTTCTTTCAACACTTTTGCATATGAGTAATCCTGAACTTGGAGAGACTACTCATGGGTAAAACTACTCATGTGAAGCCTTGGCAGCACTGAAGCAATAATGTTCACGAATGCAGTCAATGCTACAAGTAAAACTGAGATGGTACCAGAAGTAAACTGCTTTTGTTACATTTTTGTTGCATTTTTCCTGCTAATGACTTTAGCATAAAGATTTTTGTTCTTAATTCCATCTTAAGCGTGTGACTATTATGTGAGGTAACTTGTTCTGAGTTTTTCTAGGCTATGTTACTGCTATCTCCTCTATGTCAATTGAAAGCAATAATAGATACCATAGGGGTAGTATGTTGAAGTGTTTGCATAAGCTAAAGCTGTACCTAAAACACTTTCATTCAGGGGAATAAACAATAAAAACAATCCCCAGAAGCACATGTTGAGTTGCCACTGAAGTCGGTGTTTAGAATCTTCACAGGCAACCTTGTATTTCCTATAACCTGTCAGGTATCCCTGCCATTTTTTTTTTTAAATTCAAGAAGTCTGCACATTATATAGCCCAGTTGCCCAGCTGGTTTGTGTAAAGACTTTAATTAACTGGGAAACTACAAGCCCCAATATTATTCTGTCACATAAAGGCTGTGAAGTTTATGAACTCTAACATTCCCCCCAAAATGTCCAGCATCTCAAAAGATAACTAATTAAAGGTACAAAAGTGCTCCAAGACATCAGTGTAGGCCTCGGGCAGCAAAGTTTGCTGATTATGAACACTCTGTGTCAGCCTGTGTTTAAAATATGACATGGCTAATAAACTCTGACAAACTGTACAAGTACATAATTCCTGGATTTTTCCAAAGCG
The DNA here is from genome assembly GCF_033958435.1 of Carettochelys insculpta. NCBI lineage: Eukaryota > Metazoa > Chordata > Testudines > Carettochelyidae > Carettochelys > Carettochelys insculpta. The sequence continues at coordinate 58,652,373 of NC_134137.1, read as the reverse complement.
CCACAGCTCATGAATATTGCACCTGATTAGCTCAAACCTTCCACACAGAAAGCAAAATCACCTCTGGCACTGGGTCACATATCAGAAATTCCAGGCAGACTGAGTACTGATGGCATAATTAGGAGGAATGTCAATTTTCAGCTTTGAACTGGTAACTGCTATACCCTTCATTACCGAGAAACTACTGTGCCCAGAATCACACGTTATCCTGAGAGCAGCCTTACATACATTATATGCTGTACTATACTGTAAGGATTCCCTTTTTCATATTGGTATCTATGAGACACAGGCTGTGTCTACACTTGCAGCATGCAAATGAGGGAATCTGATCATGCAAATGCAGTACAGGTTTACATTCTGGCACCTCATTTGCATATTCTACTTTTGAAAGAGGAAAAAAGCAGCGTAGATGTGGCTCTTTTGAAAGTAAACATCTTTGAAAGAACCCATCTTCCTATTTTATTTTTTATGAAGAAGGGTTCTTTCGAAGATGGGGTTTACTTTCAAAAGCACCACATCTACAATATTCTTCTTCTTTTGAAAGAAGCTCTTTCGAAAGAATATGAAAATGAGGTGCCAGATATGTAAATCTGCACCTCAATTGCCTTTTTGAGTTCCCCCATTTGTATGCCTCTTTCGAAAGAGGAATGCAAGTATAGACACACCCACAATGCTTTAACTGCAGGCTATATCACTGCCTGACATAGAAAAGCACTCTTAAAGAGTATTGGGAAATTCCACAACATTCCTTTTTTCAGACTTTGAAGCAGAATAATTCTCCTGTCTGAGGAAACAGTTTCACTGAATTCCACAAAACTTACTGAGCTCAGAGCAGAGTCCCCTAAAGGCCAACACTGTGTTAACCCTGGGACTCCATCCTACTGCTGTGGAGACTGCACAGAAAATAATGCTTTGGGCTACACTAACTTTCATGCACATTCTCCAAGAAAGTTGGTGACAATGTGCGCTGCCCACCTCCTCCCCAGGCCTACATCATTCTTGTCAGATTTCTAGCCCATCACCAAAGTTCTGCTACTTTTGAAGTAGGGCCATGGTCACTCTGGCCTGAAACAAAGTGCACAGTTGTGTTAGTCTCCTGGTACAAAGTATGAACATTATTCTGACATCAGATTTGTCAATGAATTGCACTGGGGTTTTATAACAAGCATATAACTAGACTCTTTTGGATTATGACGAGGCAGAAGCCTTTGCTTTACTAGAAAGAGTAAGAAATGCAGCTACCAGACATCAACAATTTCCATTCGGTGTGACATCCCAGATCCTACCTCTAGAATCTCTGAAATCTGTGACAGTGGAAAGGTGATTTCTCACCACCCACCTAATTTTACAATGAGTCCACCTTCTTGAAATTTAAAATAGCAATACTGACCAGTTTTTAAAAAACAAACAAAACAAATCAGTCTTATATTAATTATGCTTTCAAAAGCTTCTGAAGATCACAATCATGCATGTGTGTCAAGTATAAAAGAAAATCCAACAACCCCTGCTCCTACATCACGATTGGAGGGCCATATCATATGCTGCCTCTGTCCTACGCTTGTAACGCCATCTTGATAAATTAAGTCTTACCATCATCTTTGTCAGGCACAATAGTAACCTGAGTCCCTGGGAATTCAGACCCAATTCTTCCACCCATCGGCATACTCAGGAGAACATCAAATGTCTCAGCTTCTTCATACAGGGAATCATCTATGATAACAATACGGCACATCTTCTCTCGTTCATCTTTGTCAAAGCGGAGGATGCTGTTATGGTCCTCAGGCCTGGATATGTAGTCTGAGTAGGACAGTACTGATGTTGGGACAGTGCCAGTTGCTGTTCCTGTGGGACAGAAGTAAAGAAGAACCTGTCACACTTTAAAGACTCCCTTACTAATGCTGAGTTTGATTCTCTTTAGCTCTTCTTTTTTATTCCTGTTCATTTTTAGGCTGATAAGATCCATCCATTGCAGGGTATTCAAGTGCCTGTGCAAAGAAACATAGGACTTGCCATACTGGATCAAGTCAGTGATTCATCTCGTCCAATATTCTGTCTCAATGTCAGCTGACTCTGAGAAAGGTGTTAAGAGGCAATGAAATAGGAAACTGCCTGCCCCAGGGAACTTTTCCTTCTCACTCTCTATATAACCAAAGACTGACTGAAGCCTTGAAGCATAAGGGCTGCTATGTTGTCCAGAACTCATCCTTTTTTTTATTTTTAAGTGTCTACTATAGTGCGGGGGCTCTCAAACAGTGGGTCAGGACACCAGAGTGGATCATGGCCCCATTAAAATGGCATTGAAATGGCTGGCATTAGAGTCACTGGGGCTGGAGGCCAAAGAGAAAATCCAAGCCCCGGGCAGTGGGGCTCAGGCTTCGCCTTCAGCCTTGGGCAATGGAGATCAGGTTATAGGTTTCCCACGAGGGGCTTTGAGGGTCAGGCTTTGGTTCTCCTCTCCTGGGATCATGTAGTAATTTTTGCTGTTAGAAATGGGTCATGGTGCAATGAAGTTTCAGAAACCGCTATAATGCTACAAAGGCGTTGTTATGATGTACAAAATAAGACAATGACAGAACAAGATGACTAAAGACAAATCAATGAACCCTCCTCCCCCAACAAATTATTTTTTTCATAATTTGCCTAAGCTCTGCATGGGAAGATGTCTTACAGTTGCCCTTATGACAACTAACCTGAACTGTTACATTTTACTAGTTCTGTATCTTCAGAGTATTTGCAGCAAACAGGAGAGAAAAAAAAACAGAAATGAAAACTATTGTTCATTATGCCCATTAAAATAAAATTATTTCTCTCGTCTGAAAAATGTTACAAAGTCACTGCTGAAATGCCACTGCATTAAACTTCTCCAGCGATACCTTTTTTTTTTTTTTTAAAGAGACAAATTCTGGCACTCTTTGTTTTTACTCCCAGAACAATTATGCACCCTCTCTCTCTCTCTCTGGAGTTTCCAGGTATGAAACTACTGCAATTGTTACAGGACAATGTTGTGAAAAAGATTATAATTCAATTCAACATTTGGCCATTTAATCTTGCATGAAATAACTAATATAAGTGTGGAGAAATTACTCCACAGAATGTGGTGTTACTCAGTGCAATTCTGTGCTGATTAGGCCTCAGTTGTAATACTGTGTCCAGTTTTGGGCATCACATTTTAGGAAAGATGTAGAGAAACTGGAGAGGGTCCAGAGCAGAGCAAATGAAATGATTAAATGTCTAGATTAGAAAATATGATTTATGAGAAAAGATTATTAAAAGAGTTGGGTTTGTTTAGCCTGGAAAAGAGAAGGATGAGAGAGGACATGATAGAAGATTTCAAGCACCTATGAAGGTGTTACAAGGAGGAGGGAGAAAATTATTCTCCATCCTCCCGATAATAGGACAAGAAGCAATGGGCTTAAATTACATCAAGGGAGGTTTAGGCTGGACATTAGTAAAAATGTTCTAACTGTCAAGGTGGTTAAGTATTGGAACAAATTGCCTAGGGAGGTTGTGGAATCTCCATCACTGGATGATACAGATGGTGCTTGGTCCTGCTGTAGGATGGGGAGTGGACTTCTCTTGATGTCCCTTCCAGTTCTAGTATTCTGAGAGACCTGTGCATTCAAGAGAACAAGATAACCAAAAGTTTTGGAGCTAAGAAGAAAATGGCTTTTCATACAAACTTCCGTAAAAGAAAGCAGATTAATTGTATGTGAAAGGTATGAACTTGGTAAATATTCAAATATATTTGGCAATAATAGATAAAAAGAAATATTTTGGTACTCAGAACTGCCGCAGTGTGGGCCCTGCTTTCAGCATTTCCTTTATAAAGTGCAGATAAACTTAATTTAATTCTCTGGCTTGACAACTATGCAGGCAAGCTGATTTATGGAACGCATTAATCTTTCATACTATCCACATTTGTTCTGATATGTGAATATCTCAAAACACCATTCCATTTCTGTGCCTTTAACCTGGTGATCTTCAACCTTTCAGCTATATGGGGCTATATCTAATTATTCTTGGGTTTGAAAGAGCCAGGCAGCTGAGTGGGTGAGAGGAGTTTTAAGCCTAGGCTCTATAAATGCATTGAAACAGCATTTTATAATGGTCTTCAGCTAAAGGCTTTAAATATCTCACTGTGGTGTAAAAACTTGACTGCCAGGAGAAAAATGTGGCTGAAAAGCTAAACACATTGGGTTTTATCAGCAAAATATAGACCAAGTATCTTTCTTCAGAGGCCTCACTGGTTTCAGAATTAGGACTGACTGAAACCTGGAAATTCCATCCTTTGGCAATCTCTTTTTAACATTTATTTTCATCCCAATTGAGGACAAAATGTTGAAATATTGAAAGTTTTCATAAGATTAAAAGTTTAAATGAATATTCAGAAATTCTGAATTATAGCATCTATTTAACAATACACAACTGCAAAGCATTTAAGACAAAGTGAAGGAGAATAACATTACCAATTGACATTGAAATGATATAAGCAGAAAGTAATTACCAATACTGGAAATCACTTGCATATTCTGCAGACAGAAAAAACTATTTGAGTTTTGGTGGTGTTGTCACTTCACCTAGATTCTGTTACCTTGCTGTGTATAGCAGATCACCATTAATTCCTGACTCACGTCTCCACTTCTTCTGACAGGAATGAACAGTTCCCCAACATCTTCCTCAGTTGTGTAAGTGGACTGAGGAATAAACACTGTTGATTCTGCAGAGATCAGAGACATTTATTTGTGTTACTTTATCAACTCAAAGAGTCACAAAGAAAATACCCAGAGATGCCTTTTGGGAATTCAGAATACGCCTCCATCTAATTTCTCTGTGGTATAATAAAATGTTGCAATATTTCACTTGCAGTCAAAAAGAATGCCAGAACTAAGACTTGATGCTGTAAGTACTTACTAATACGCAATTCTCAATCATAAAAGTAATTCCACTTCCTGTGATTTAATTACTGTAATGGTACAAACCATGTTATTCATCCTTATACCTGTAAGTAAGAGTTTGAAGGAATGGCCCTACAGCATGTATCCAGAATTCCAGCCAAATTCTTCTAGGGATTTCTATACTGTTGTTTTTAGCAACTCTTAGATGTTCAGTGGTGAAACATTCATATCATATAATCATTCCAGCATCCTCGTCTATGACAGTGAATTTTTAAGACCATTCTTGCCTTTTTTTGGGGCAGGGAGGGGAAGCATCCAAAACATGTTACTTCTTTGGCATTTGGGGTGCTTAGGATGCAGGGCTGCATCCTTTGTGAATTTCACTTTGAGTCTACACTATATTAAGTAGTATTTCCCTAGTGCAGGGACCATCTTTTTGTCCTCTGTACAATGGCAGAGTTATCCCTAATTTTGTTCTTTGGTTGACTTGTCTGCCACAGTGTAACAAAAATGCATCCTGCAAAAGAAAGCTAGCCATTAGCTTGAGCTCACAGAAAATCCTGTAAAACATGCAGAATTTGGACATATCCATTATCTTTAGGCATATATATAGAGACAGGGAGACTTCTCTTTCATGTTCTCTGGAATTCCCTTTTCTTATCTAAGTAATTGCTGCAGGCATATTTTCTATCTTCTCTTTGGACTGAGAACGCATCTTCCATTAATTAAAGCTAGATATTTCCTTTTGGATGCCAGAAGGGCAGATGGGGAAAGAAAAAAAAAAGCAACACTAGCTTTGAAAGATAAATTTAAAAAAAAACCCACATTCTTCAGAACCCCTAAAAGAATGAGGCATAAGAATCCTAGTTCCTATTTTTCAGGCAAAGCAAATAAAACATAAAACAATCTGTAATATATCTATTTACTCTACATTCCTCTAACAGGTCATTAGCTTTTATGATGCCTTCAGATTTCACACTATTGTCTTATGTCCATCAAAAATTTTAGAGAAATGGTATTTGTAGATAAAGAATATCCATCCACCCTCGCAAATTTCAGCAAAATTAACTGAATTACAGATTACAATTGCTTTAATATAAAACAAACAAACAAACAAACTCCTTATGTAAAATCCAACTGTTGTAATGATTCTGAATAAAATCAATGACTATTTGATATTGTTGTAAGCAATTTCTTGAAAGTGTAGTGTGAGTTCACTGTTCATTTTTTGCAACTGGAAAATTATGCTGGAATGATATGTCAAAAGACTGCTACAGACGTACTGTAATTCTGGTTTGCTAAGATCTATTTGCTTTTACTACTTCAGAAAAATAAACACCACAAGAAAACATACCAACCTTTTCCGATGTCAACGCCTCTCACACCTGTATATTTAATTAGAAATGTAGCAAATTGCCGAGGGCTGCGTGTATATTTTGGATCATAATGGAAATCTCAGAAGTTGGCACTGAGTAAAGACTTCATACCACAGAACTCCCAAAAGTGAACACAAACTGCAAGTCTTAGTCATTTTGATGTCCTCAATATACTGGATTTAATTCTGAACTTGATCTACAAGAAGTGGTGCCCTTTAACTGAATAGGGATGCCAGGTAGCCTCTAGGTTTGATATATTTTAAAACAAACTAGCAAATGCTCCATCATTTTTTTTCCTGGTGAGACACCTCCAAGTGTTAATTTGAAAAAGACTATATAAAACAAGGTGTTGCAGCCTTTGTTTTTCTCAAGATTCCTTACTGACATTTTTGTGGGATCATGGTCACTTGCTTCAAGGGGTAGATGAAGTTCAAAAGCAAAACCTCCAACAGTTAGCAGGACTGCTATGCCAGCACATGCTTTTGTTATCACTTCGCTCCTCACCTACATTCAACTGTCGTTTATCTGTTCTCGACACCTCAGCTGCCCACTTTATTCCCCAAAATAAACCAGCTGTATGTACACACATGCTTTTTCTCTCTCCTAAATCCCTGCATGGGCAACCGTGCAGAGCTCTTGAAGTTGAGAGGCAAGAGGAAGTGGAGCAGAATCTTCATAGTATTTTGAGAGCCTCAAATGTCATGGAAGGGACTTGCCCCTCCCTTATTTCAAGTTTGGATGAGGGAACCGGGGAAAATGGTATGTTTTGCTGAGGAGCATCAGCCAGGAAGGCTTATCTTGTTCAGGGAGTCCTCGTCCATCTCCCCAGGTATCACTCTGCTATAAAGGGGAATTTCACATGCCCACAGGCCACCAGCCCTAAGTCAGAAGATAAATGTTTCAGAGAAAGTTTCCAGACATATATTGAAGTGTCCTTGCTAATGTAGGGTAACCATCTGTCCCATATTTGGGATGCCAAAAAGGCATCCTGACTTACTTTTTTTAAAGGGATGAATTGTTTCGTATTGGGCCATCCTCCGCTAGCCTTGGGGAAGCATGGTCAGCTGCTGCTTCCCCAGGGCTCAGGGAGTGCCAGGGGCTGCCGCTTACCTGAGGCTCCGGAGGAGGGCCACTGGCTGCAGATTCCCGGGGGGGAGTGCCAGCAGCTGCAGCTTCCCAGGGCTCCTGAGGACTGCCAACAGCTGCCTCCTCCTTCCTGGGCCCCCCATATTTCCCTGTCCTGTATTTTGGACAGGGACATATGGTCACCCTATGCTAATGGCAGAGCTTGAGCAATTAGTGGCTCAGTAATGCCTAGTTGCTTATGACGATGAAGCTACAGTAGCACCCAAAATGCTTACAGGTTGAATTTCTCTAACCTAGCACCCTCGGAACCTGACTGGTGCCACATAAGAGAATTTTCTGAACCACACAAGGTCCATATTGCCTAGCACATTTCCAACATTTCCACAGCTTACTGGGCCCTTAGAAGACATTTAGGGGAAAATTAGAGCTAAACAGCGGCAGAGAACACTGAGAGCCACGACTGGTAGCTGTAAACAGATTTTATGGGACTGTGGAAAACTTAGCCACACTCTTGATAAATGGACATCCAGCTAACTACAGGCACGTTGGACTACGGATGTTGCCTGACCAGAAAGTGCCAGACTAGAGAGGTTCAACCTGCACAGTGACTTTGTACTCACCCGCAACTATTTCAGATTTAGGGACAAATTATACCTTCAAATCAGTGGCACTGTTATGGGCACCCACATGGCTCCACAGTAGGCCAACATTTTTACGGCTCACCTGGAACAATGCTTTCTCAGTTCTCGTCCCCTAGCGCCCCTCCTCTACCTGCGCTACACTGATGACATATTCATCACATGGACCAATGAGAAGGAGGCTCTTGAAGAGTTCCACCGTGATTTCAGCAGTTTCTACCCCACCATCAAACCTTAGCCTGGACCAGGCCACACGAGAAATTCACTTCCTGGACACTACTGTGCAGATAAGCGACAGTCACATAAATACCACCCTATACTGAAAACCCAGGGACCATTATGCTTAGCTACACACTTCCAGCTTCCATCCAGGGCATACTACACGATCCTTTGTTTACAGCCAGGCACTAAGGTACAACCGTATTTGCTCTGATCCGTCAGACAGGGACAAACATCTACAAGACCTTTACCAAGCTTTCCTCAAACTACAGTACCCACCTAAGGAAGTGAGGAAACAGATTGACAGAACCAGACGGGTACCCAGAAGCCACCTGCTACGAGACAGGCCTTGCAAGGAAAACAAGGCTACGTCTACACGTGCAGCCAACATCGAAATAGACTATTTCGATGAATAACGTCTACACGTCCTCCAGGGCCGGCAACGTCGATGTTCAACTTCGACGTTGCTCAGCCCAACATCGAAATAGGCGCAGCGAGGGAACATCTACACGTCAAAGTAGCACACATCGAAATAGGGAAGCCAGGCACAGCTGCAGACAGGGTCAACGGGCGGACTAGCGCTTCCGGGGCAACAGCTAGCCACTCCCTTAAAGGGCCCCTCCCACATACACTCAGCCTGCACAGCACGTGGTCTGAGGAGCCATATAGGCACACAGACCCCGAGCGCCGCAGTCATGGACCCCCAGCAGCAGCAGCAGCAGCAGCAGCAGCAGCAGCAGCTAGAGGTCCACCCAGCCCTCCCGGCAGGAGCAGGGCTTGCCCTGGCTCATGCCATGTTGGGGGCAGCTGAGCACCTTCTTGCCCCAGGGGAGGCAGCACCCCTGCAGCACCCCGCCCCCCCCCCCCCCCCCGCCTCACACGCCGGCGGCTGTGGAGCTACCCCACCAGCACCGACTGGTGGGAGCGGCTGGTGCTTGGGGAGTGGGACAACGACCACTGTCTCAGGAACTTCAGGATGACCCGACAGACATTCCTGGAGCTGTGCCAGTGGCTCACCCCCACACTCAGGCACCGGGACACTGCGATGCGGCGTGCCCTCCCTGTGGAGAAACGGGTCGGCATCGCTGTCTGGAAGCTGGCCACTCCGGACAGCTACCGATCCGTGGGGCAGCAGTTTGGTGTCGGAAAGGCCACCATCGGGGTTGTCTTCATGGAGGTAAGAGAACCCACAGGGGGAGGCCAGGGCAGGGCAGGGGGGCCAGAGCAGGCCAGGGTAGGGCAGGGCAGGGCAGGGTAGGGCAGGGGGGCCAGGGCAGGGCAGGGCAGGGTAGGGCAGGGCAGGGCAGGGGGGCCAGAGCAGGGCAGGGCAGGGCAGGGCAGGGGGGCCAGGGCAGGGCAGGGCAGAGCAGGGCAGGCCAGGCCAGGGCAGGGGGGCCAGGGCAGGCCAGGGCAGGGCAGGGCCACGCACACCCTGCTCACCCCATTGGGGCTGTCCCATGTGCTTTCTCTGCAGGTCGTGCGTGCCATCAACGCCATGCTCCTGCACAGGCTCGTGAGGCTGGGGGACCCACATGCCACTGTCGCCGCCTTTGCCACCCTGGGCTTCCCCAACTGCTTCGGGGCTCTGGATGGGACTCACATCCCCATCCGCGCCCTGCACCACAGTGGAGGCCGATACCTCAATCGGAAGGGCTACCATTCAGTCGTCCTGCAGGCCTTGGTGGACAGCCGGGGACGGTTCCAGGACATTTACGTGGGCTGGCCTGGCAGCACCCACGACGCCCGGGTTTTCCGGAACTCGGGCCTGTGCCGCCGGCTGGAGGCGGGGACCTACATCCCCCAGCGGGAGATCCCTCTGGGGGACACCACCATGCCCTTCTGCATCATCGCGGATGCGGCCTACCCCCTCCGGCCGTGGCTCATGCGCCCCTACAAAGGCCACCTCTCCGCCAGCCAGGAGCGCTTCAACGAGCGCCTGAACCGTGCGCGCCAGGTGGTGGAGCGCTCATTTGGCCGCCTCAAGGGACGCTGGCGATGTCTCCTGACCCACCTGGATGCCAGCCCCAACAACATCCCCCAGATTGTGGGTGCCTGCTGCGCCCTGCACAACCTCATGGAGAGCAAGGGGGAGAGCTTTCTTCAGGGCTGGGCCGCCGAGGCCGGCAGGGCACACGTGCAGCCACCTGCTGCCCCCAGTCGGCAGGTGGACCCCGAGGGGACCCGGGTCCGGGAGGCCCTGCGGGCCCACTTCGAGCAACAGGCCGCGGGGTGAACTCTGCCCAGGCCCCCTACTGCCCGCCCCTTCCTCCCCCACACTCCTGCCCCAACACCCACACCATGGAGCACCCCACCGCCCCCCCCCACTTGTCCAGGAGAAATGACAGCACGAACTTGTGGGTGAACGTAAATGTTTTTTTTGTCTTAACGAATTTTTTTTTTTTTTTGTAAATAAATAAATATGTGAAACAGAAACCAAAAAGGAGGGACAAACGTTCAACAAAAGCAAAATGTGCACAAATAAAACAATATACAACAACAAAGCAAAGAACTGTGCGCCATCAACAAAAAAGAAAAGCAGGGAGGAGAACAGGGAGAACTATTTACAGGGGGGGGACGGGGCAAACAGGGGCACCAACATAAAGCAGTCCCCAAAGTCTGTCCAACAAGGGGGGGGGCCACGTCCCGGGCCCCTCATCCCTACAGCCCAGCAGTGGGCGTGCCCGGCCGGCAGCTCCGCCGGGCCTGCAGTCTGGTCCGCGGCTGGGTGGGAGCGGGCTCCACCGGAAGGTAGTGGCGCCGGCGAGTCTCGGGTGGCTCCAGGGGTCCCTCGGCGCGGTGGCCCTCGCGGGGAGGTGGTGGGGTGACGGCGGACGGCCCGGCGACGGCTGGAGCAGCTGGTGGTGGGGCTGCAGGAGCGGGCATGGCGGGCGGTGGCTCGGCCGGCGCGGCATGGGGGGCCAGGTAGTCGACCAGCCGGTTGATGGTCTCCATATAGGCCCCCCATGCCTCCCTGCGCCAGGCCAGCGCCTGCTCCTGCAGCCGGAGGTGCTGCTCCGACACCTCCAGCTGCCGGCGGAGGATGGCCAGCAGCTGGGGGTCCGTGGCCGCCGCCGGTAGCAGGCGCGGGGTCTGCCGTCTGGCCCTCCGCGGGGCCGGTCGTTCCTCGGCCGAGGGGCTGCCCTGGAGCGAGGGTCCCGGAGGGCTCTCCGGGACAACCGAGGCCTCGCCGGCGCTCTCTTCCGGTCCTTCGGATGGTGCAGGTGCAGGTGCAGGACACAGGAGAGGAGGGGGGAAAGAAGAACGGAGACAGGCGTTAGTGTGGGCCCCGAGCCGTGGCCTTTGTCCCCCCCGCCCTGTGCTGCAGGTTCCCCATCCCCGTCCCCGGGAGATGCTGCTGTGATGGATGGGGTTCAGGGGTCCCCTGGCCCTGCACCCCGTCCCCTGGTGGGAGCGACTCTCACTTCACCCCGCAGGGTCTGAGAGCAGGAGAGGTTTCTTAGGCCACAGATGGCCAGTTTCTGGCAGGAGTGACAGCACCAGCTGTCGGAAGAGACAGTCCTTCCAACCCGTCGTGGGGAGAGGACCCCAAGGGAGGCCCCTCTGGGATGCAGCTTTCCCCCTCCTCAGGCTGGCTGCCTACCAGCTCTCCCTTCCCCTAGCCTCTACCTGTGGCCCCCGCCCTCGCCCCCCAATTCCCAGCCAGCTCGGCTCCTCCCTCCTGTTTGCTCAGGGCAGAGGTGTCACCTGCCAGCTGTAGCGCCAGGATCCTCCTTTGGCCCTGGGAGCTCCTCGGCTCGGGTGGCTCATATGTAGGCTGAGTCTCCCTTTGGCACTCCCCCCACTCCATCACATGCTGCTGCTGCGGGGTGTCCCACCCCCTCCACCTGGGGGCCCCTCGAGGTTCCGCTCCCCCCTGGCCCGGGGATGGGGCATGGCACTGTCATGCAGGGTGGGGGGGGGGCAGGGGCTGATGGCTGCAGTTCTGTGAGGGCCATGGCCCTGGTGTCCTTGGGGCCATGGACATGTGAGCGTGTGGGGGGCCCTGGACACATCTCTGTTACCCCCGCCCCTCCAGCCCCGGGGTGTCCACCAGAGAGGGGTACCTACCTGTGGGTCTGCTCCCACGGTCCGGAGATCCCCGGGGGTCGGAGGCCCTGCTGCTGCTCCGGGATGGCAGAGGAGGATCTGCAGGCTGGATTCTGCGGAGGAGGAGCCCCCCTCCTCCTCCTCCTCCTCCTGCCGCGATGTCCTGGGGATGGCCTCCGGGGGGGGCCCCCGGGGTGCGGGGCTTGCCTCCGGGTCGGACTCCGGCTGCAGGGCCTGCTGGGGCTCGTCAGCCGAGGTGTCAAGGGTGGCCAGAGGGGAGGAGGTGTGCCGGGAGCCCAGGATGTCCCTGAGCTCCCTGTAAAAGGGGCAAGTGACGGGGGCGGCCCCAGATCGGCTGGCCGCATCCTGGGCCCGGGCATAACCCTGCCGCAGCTCCTTGACCTTACTCCGGACATGGTCCGGAGTGCGGGCAGGGTGACCCCGGGCAGCCAGGCCGTCGGCCAGCCGAGCGAACGCATCTGCGTTCCGCCTCTTGCTCCCCATTACCTGGAGCACCTCCTCCTCACTCCAGAGCCCCAGCAGGTCCTGCAGCTCGGCCTCCATCCAGGAGGGGCCCCGCTGCCACTTCCCAGACTGGCAGGTCTTCTGGCTCGGCTGGCTGCCCTGGCTTCCCTTGCGGGGGGGGTCCCCTGGGGGCGCTGGGGGGGCTGCTGGGCAGCCATCACCAGTCTCAGGGGCTGAGGGCTCGGCAGGCTGCCCGCGTGTGCAGGCTGCAGCCTGCACGTTGCCTCAGCCTCCTGCAGTCAGGGCGGGGGAGGGGACCTTTAAGGGGCCGCTCCACGCGGCCACCAGTGAGCTGAGGGGCTGGAGAGAGCGTCTCTCAACCCCCCAGCTGATGGCCGCCATGGAGGACCCGGCAATTTCGACGTTGCGGGACGCGGATCGTCTACACTGTCCCTACTTCGACGTTGAACGTCGAAGTAGGGCGCTATTCCTATCTCCTCATGAGGTTAGCGGCTTCGACGTCTCGCCGCCTAACGTCGAAGTTAACTTCGAAATAGCGCCCGACGCGTGTAGACGTGACGGGCGCTATTTCGAAGTTGGTGCCGCTACTTCGAAGTAGCGTGCACGTGTAGACGCAGCTCAAGAGAACACCACTGACCATCACATACAGCCCCTCCTAAGGCCTCTCCAGTGCATCATCAGTGATCTGCAACCCATCCTGAACAATGACCTTTCACTCTCACAGACCTTGGGAGGCAGGCCTGTCCTCGCCTACAGGCAGCCTGCCAGCCTTAAACAAATCCTCATCAGCCACTACAAATCACAAACCAGTGACTCTAGGCCTGGAATCAGCCCCTGCAACAGTCCTCGCTGCCAACTCTGCTCACATATCTACACCAGTGACATCATCACAGGACCTAACACCAACTACCATCGGGGCTCCTTTATGTTCACATCTACTAATATAATATATGCCATCATGTGCCAGATATGCCCCACTGCAATTTACGTTGGCCAAACTGGACAGTCTCTCCATAAAAGAATAAATGGACATAAATCAGACATCAGGAACAGTAATGTACAGAAGCCTGTGGGGGGAACACTTCAATCTCCCTGGATGCACAGTGGCAGATTTAAGGGTGACAGTTCTGAAACAAAAAAATTTCAAAAATCAAATGAAGAGAGAAATCTCTGAGCTGCAATTTATTTGCAAATTTGACTCCATTAACCATGGATTAAACAGAGACTGGGAGTGGCTCGGAGCTTACAAAGGCAGTTTCTCTGCTCTGGGTGCTACTGTCTCCCCATTAGACTCTGACAAAGGCTCACATCCCCCTGTCTGATCTGACTTGTTTTTTCCTCTTTTGATAAGTACTGTTGATACTGGGCTATTTCCACCTTGCTGAATAGATCTTGTCAGCTCTGACCCTCCCTCTTACTGGGACCCCACTCTTTAAATACCCCTCTGAAACCACCGCCACCCCCACTCATGCATCTGATGAAGTGGGTCTTTGCCCACAGAAGCTTATGCTCCAAAATATCTGTTAGTCTATGACGTGCCACAAGACTTCTTGTTCTTCTCAAAGCTACAAGCTAACAAGGCTACCTCTCTGAAACCTGCACAGTGTAATTTGAAACTAGTGATTTGAGCATTGGCCTGCTAAATCCAGGGTTGTGAGTTCAATCCTTGAGGAGGCCATTTAGGGACTAGGGCAAATAGATGGTGCTTGGCTCTCCCAGGAGGATAGGGGAGTGGACTAGATGACCTCCCAAGGTCCCTTCCAGTTCAAAGAGATGTGTATCTATATTGTATCATAGATATACCCAATATAGCATGTTACCTATTCAAATTGATTTGCAAACATGTAAACTCTGGGCAAATGGTGCTTGCTGAAAATACTATTACAGCAAACAGGAGATGTCTTTTGGGCTATTCAGAATGATTTGATAGTGAAGCACGAAGCTAACGAAATCATGAGTGATTTATTTAATTCTGAACTAATTAAAGTGTTTTCTGAGCTTAGGACTACCTTTGGAGGTCACTGTGTGTGTACATTTTTTCACCATTTAGCAACAGGTACATATGACAAAAATCAACATCAAGGTTACTATTTTTAAGTATATGAACAAAAATGCAGAGTTTTTTCTCTGTTTCTCTCTTTTGTTTTTTTTGAGCACCGCACTAATTATAACGTTGAAGAAGGTTTAAGGGTTGCCTGCCCTTAAAAACAGGTAGATGTCTCCTAGCATATGAGTGTTACTAAGAGCCCCACCTAAAACTGGGGTTCCCAAACTTTTCAGTAAGACAGTACATTTCAATGCAACAAGCAATTCCACAGCACACCCACTTCTTTCAGCTGAAACAACTGCTCACAAACGTCACATTTACTTACATTTACTGTAGTTACAGCCTTACTAGAGAGGTTTGCAACACAGTAGTGCATACAGCAAGCTAAACAACGACCAAATGCACTAATACTTCAAATCCACCGCAGAATATGTCTTCGATGCAAGAACCGACACATTTTCAAAATCTGTTCAATGCCACACTAGGAACACTGAGTAAATGAGTGACCAGTGAAGGCAGGCTCCCCTCCCTGCCAGCCTGCTGGAGCGAGGATATGGCATTTAAATCACTTCCCAGCTCCAACAGGGTCCTGTCCTCTCCCTTGCCACGGATGGGAATGGGAGCTGGTGGGGAAGCAGTATCTCAGCTGCCTCCTGGTGCAAATGGGGTCCTGCGGGGTGGTAATATACCCCCTCAAGTTGGCTCTGCAAGGAACCACTGTAGGGTCACCAATTCCCTCCCACCTCGCCCCACCGGCTCTCCAAAGAGCCACAGTGAGGGGAAACTGACAAAATGTCATGGCAGACTTGGACAGTTCTCACAGCACATCAGTGAGCCCTGGCACACTGGTTGAAAATAACTGCCCTAAAAGATTTAGGATGACTATGAGCCTCAAAAGCAGCTCAACCTATCCTGTCCACAGTAAAAAAAAAATGCATAAGTGCTATGCAATAGTAAACACATGAACAATTATATTAAACATCTAAAAATATACAATATTAGGTTCTCGTGACTCACCCCTAAAATGAATGTGATTAATGACAGAACATTAAGATAATGTCTAAATCTGCCTTCATAAATAAAGGAATTGCTGTATCAGATCTTTCACACAGTTTACTCTGCAGCTGAATGTACAGATTAAGAACAACATATTTGAAATGGCTTTACCATCTCCTGGATCGATAATCTCCACTGTAGCCACTTCAGGAAACTCTAGGACAGCCATGACAGGGTCAGAAAGCACAATTTGGAAGGTCTCAGACTGCTCATGTTGACCATCACTCAAAATCCGCACTCTCCATGTAGCTAATGTTTGGCCAGGATTGAATTGCACCTGCTTCTGGGCTTTTCCTTTAAAATCTTTATCCTTCTCAGCAGTGCCATCTTTAGTGCTAATACCTGCCAAGAAAAAACAGAAAATAGGATAATTAACCCCAGATCGATTCTATTAATCCATTCTATTTTTGTCTCTCATCACAGATTTCCAGATAAGACATAGTTATAATCTAGTCTGATCTCCTGTATAATCCAGGCCATAAAACGTCCTTGAATTAATTCCTGCTTGAACAAGAATCATTATTCACTCACTGTTCAAAAACAGCACCTTGGAAAACATACCGTCTTCCCAAAAAGAGAGTATTCATCTGCAGGGTTTAGACTGTTGGGTGTCTTCAGAAATATATAGGAGCCACCCAACATAACCCTGCTACTCTGTACTGGAATTTGTGTTGGAGCATTTAACACAGGTAAACACATACTAAACAGACCATCACCCAAATCAAAACTAACTACTGGTAAATTCAATACTTTCTATGTTTTTGTCAGGTTTTGTACCCTAGGATGTTTCAGCCACATAGATACTCAAAGAGCTATTTTTTGTTTGTACAGTTCTTTGATTCTCAATGACTCAAGATGAACTGAAACCCTTTTTGCTATAACTTTTAGAACACAGTAGGGATTTAAACACATGCCTCACTTTAAGCATGAATTAGTCCTATTGGCTTCAGTGAGATTACTTGCGCTTGAAGTGTATTCTGCTGAATCATGGCCTTAAACTGCTTTATGTCTTCTTGCAACCCGTTTAATTCTGGCATATGCTTTAACCTGTGTGGAATTAGTATTTCAGAGTCCAAATGTATCATGACTGTCAGTGAGAGGGCACTGGAATAAAAAAAAAGACAGCACCAGAAGCCAGAAATGTGTGAGGTTGCAGAATGTGATAGACTTTTTTTTTTTTGGCCTTCTCACCCCTCATCAACTGTGACCAGTTTTCAACACCTGGATCAACCTCAAACCACTGCCAACTGTAGAAAATGAGCCTTCATGCTGCAATTCCTATAGATGATCATTGCTTGATCACATCAGTTCACCATAGCATGGCTGGTTAAGAATGCATGTTAATGTTTGTTTTAATAGTTGCTGCCCACTATCTTCTACAAAAGCAAATATGCAGGAGATAAACTTTGTGACTGTGCTCTCAATTTAATCCCTAAACTTTCAGGGAAAGACTTCATTTTGTCTTTGGATTTAATGGAGGCAAGACTTCAGATCCTTTTTTGTTTTTATTGATAAAACACGACTCTTCATGAAAATAAGTTCCTCAATAGATGATATTCTTTGCTCTCCTGCTAAAAATAAATCAATCCAAATTAAAAAAAGATAGGTTCCTGTCTATAGTTAAAACTCCACATCTCTTCATTATTCACAGGCTCGTGTGAACTCTTCCATGTTTGAGGACAAAATCAAATAGTCCTCACTGTGTTCGTGTGACTTGTCCTTATCAATTCAATTATTTACATTTGAATCAATCTCTATGTTGCAGATAGACAAAACTACTAGATACAATTAATCACACACACAAACGTGCGTGATTTGTGTACAGTTATTTTCTCTGTTTGCAGCACATAGATCAGTGGTTCTCTAAATGTGAGAGGCAACCCCCAGGGGGCGCAGAAGAATGTTCGGGGTTGGGGAGTACAGTGTGGCCCGTGGGTGGTGGCTGGGAGCACCAGCCTATCTTTTTCTGCCCCACTCCAGCTCCCGCTACAGCTCCACTCCCATGCTGCTCTGCTCCCAGCCCAGCTCTGCCCTCATTCTGTCTCTGCTCCCCAAGCCCAGTTCGGCCTCTAACCCCAGATCCTCACTCATTCACAGTTCTGCCTTCAGCACCAGCTCCGCTGATGAAGCTAACTGTGCAGTAATAATGCGTGGGCAGCACAGACAGATTCCATTACTAGTGGGGGGCAGCCATGATAAGAAAAGCTGGGAGCCAGGAATGGAACCCTATTCTTTTGGTTCAAAAATGCAGAGCTAACAAAAAAAAAATTCAGAATTATAGTAGACTCTCTTTAGTTCTGTCCTAGCATTGGCAGCACCATCTCAAGATGCTTCTCTTACTGGATTATATCATCGATCACCCAACCCTCTCCCTCATTTTGTAAACATTAAAAGTGTAGCATTGAAGAAAGGATTTTGATTCCCCCACAACACACTCCTCCAACAGCTCTTGTTTTTACACTAGTCCTTGATCTTCCCTCAGTGTTGGCCACCTGTGAAGTAGTGACTGGTTGCTTAAGCGGTCTCATTGTCCAGTATATCGTTCTCGTACGCCGGATTTTGGAGATCTTTTAGAATTATCAAAGAGTCTGTGTTCTAGAATGAACATAAACAACACTCAAACAACAACTCTATACTGGATTCCACAGTAAGAGCTATCTCGTATTCAGCAATTGAATTTTTCTGTAGGTACTAAGCAAGCTATGGGGAGGATATGAACTTTAAGAACGTAAGAATTGGCCATTACTGAGTCAGACCAAATGTCCATCTAGCTCAGCATCCCATCTGCCAACAGTGGCCAGTGCCAGGTGCCCCAGAGGGGGTGGGTGGACCAAAGACAATGATCAAGCAACTTGTCTCCTGCCACCCATCTCCAGCCTCTGACAAAACAGAGGCCAGGAACACCATTCCTACCACCTGGCTAATAGCCTGTTATGGACATAACCTCCATGAATTTATCTAGCTCTTCTTTGAACTCTCTTATAGCCCAAGCCTTCACAGCCTCCTCTGGCAAGGAGTTCCACAGGTTGTCTGTGCGCTGTGTGAAAAAGAACTTTCTTTGATTAGTTTAAACCTGGTACCCATTAATTTAATTTGGTGTCCTTTAGTTTTTATATTATGGGAACAAGTAAATAACTTTTCTTTATTCACCCTCTCCACACCTCTCATGATTTTATATACCTCTATCATATCCCGCCTCCGTCTCCTCTCTTCTAAACTGAAAAGTCTCAGTCTCTTTAACCTCTCCTCATATGGGACCCATTCCAAACCCCTTATGTATACATCCCAAAACTCTTATTTTTGATACCATCAATAATTAATTGATCAATTACTTAGTCTGAGAGTTAATGTAATTTGTTTTACATTTTTTGGTGAATTTACCTTCCTTTGAAGAAAAGAAGTGATGTGGACAGTCACTCTGTAGGAGGCTAGAAAGTCTGTTGAGCAAAAGCTTCAGTCATGCCAAAAGTGTCCATCACTATGGTGGTTTTGTGGTGTGAACAAATGAAGGACTCCTTTTTCCCCCCTTCTCCATTGGGGTCACAGAGGGTTTGTCTACATCAGAACAAAAGACCCAAGACACAGTGGTGGCTGGCCCAGGTCAGCTGACTTGGGACTCAGTTTGGAACTAAAAACTGCTGTGTAGACATTCAAGGCTCAAGCTGGAGCCAGAATTCTGGGACCTTCCATCACTGACAAAGCCCATATAGCTTCATAGTGGTTTTTCAGCTCCAAATCTGTAACCAGTTGACCTTGGCCAGCCACAGGTTGTTCATCCCTGATTGGACATACCAAGAGAGGCTTGAACTTAGGAATCCATTGGAGAATGCTTAGTATATTAACTCACTGCAACACCTCAGACTAGTCAGAGATCATGGATTCATTCAGTCAGCGAATGGCTGCGGTCTGTAAATGAGGGATTTTCTACAAGTGTACTGTACGCAATACAGATAAACATGCATAAAATGCACCAAGTTATCAAATGTTTTTGTTGCACTTTCTTTAAGGATTTTTAGTTTTCAGTATATAAAGGCTACTTCATATGAAAGGAGCTTGCAGAACTATTTAGGACCCAGGAAGCCCTTTCAGACCTCTGTTTTCAACCCTCCTAACTTAATTTTCTTATTAAGATTTGTAGCCTTATCTTGTTCCCATTCAAGTCAGTAGAATTTATACCTTTGAGTTCAAAGAGAGGGATTGGCTCCCTGGCAGCTATAACAAAGGATGAGTGGCTGCAGAAATCAGAAAGATGAAAAGTCTAATCTGATTACTGTTTAAAAGGAAATTCCTACTAAATATTGACTTTTTTTATCACTAACTGAACTGTAACTTGATTTTGTGCCTTAATTTAAATGAATCATACAAGATTTTGAATAAAAGACCTTTTTAATAACAAATATGCATTCTGGTGTTCCTAACTGAATACCAAGTAGTGTGAAGGTAACATATTGTGACACATTTTGCTAATCTTTCTTGTCTGTGGCTCAGAAGTAATTTGTAGGCTTGGAACTTACTAATAAAAGAGGTTTCTCCCAGGTAACCTCTCCGCTTTAGAATAACATCTAGATATTTAGAGTCTTCATTTACCAAATAATATTCCTTCTCTAAAGAGATCCAGGCCCATTTCAAATGAAAATGCTGGCTCTTCAGCTTATTGCCTCCTGCAAAACAAAATGAAAAACAAGTGCTTATCTAACATGCTTTTATTTTCATCATTGTCCTCAAACATTTCAATCTTGTCCTCTCTGTGATGTAGATTAATGTATAATACCTAAGCCATGTCTTTCAGCTGTAAATTCAAACAGATCATGTTCCACCTATGATAAGTCTTAATTAAATGATTTTGAGCTTTCATCAAAATAGTGTTTGAGTTCCTCTGTTTAAAACAAAGGAATGACTGATCAGCTCTGAGAGGTTATCAGAGTGCCCCATGCAAAGGAAGGCATGTACTATTTTAAGAAATTGGAGATATTCGCAATCTTTCAAACTGCCACAGCAAAATTAAATATCATTTCTGACACATCACTCCAAACTTGCAAAGGGACTAATTCCTGTTACTTGGTAAATTAATCTTTCACAATATAACCTGCTTTGAAAGGTCATTGGTTTGTTCACTGATCCCAATATCTTTTTGGCTCAGAGATTACATGACAGCTATGTGTTACAGAACAGTTACAAACAGCTTTCCCATCTTACTAGCAAATGGTTTGAGAAACGTATGTCTTCCTGATATGTGGGGTACCACTTCAAAAGCAGATGAAATAACTGTAGACTTTTATCATAAAAGCATGATTTATTGACTTAATTTAAGCTGATGAAGAGCACTGAAGATAGGTATTGTCACTCCAATGTAATCACTCTGGGGCAAAAACATGAATGTGTACGTGACAGACCCCTTGACTGTCCCTAAAGGGTCCTGTGCTTCCAGACGGCTCCTTGTGGGCCTCAGAGACTCAGGGAGGCCCTCCTATTTGTCCTGGGACTTCCTGAAGGCAAGGGTTTCCCTTTACCGAGCCATTTTTGTCACAGGCCAGTCTGAATATCCAAGCTGGCCAGCCCTACAAGGGAGAGTGGTGGGGGAAGTCCAGTCCCACTCACTGCCCTGGACTCCAGCCCAGGGACCGTAGGGAAAGAAGGCACAAATAGAGCTTTTTGCCCCTGCCTCATGGCAGCTCCCTTTCCCTGGGCCTCTTCACCACCACCACCCCGGGGGGTCTTTTCCCCCTGTGCTGTGCTGTGCTGTGCTGAGGTCTGATCTGGTCTGGTCCACTCTCCACACTTCCAGCCTCCTTCTCTCTGGGCATCACGCTCCTCCTCCTCCTGCTGCCTGGGGAAAGCCTTTTATAGAAAGCCTGTAGGCGTTTATTGGTCCCAGGTGCTTCAATTATGGCTTGATGATGGCTGACCCTTGATCAGCCCCAGCTACCTTTGTAGCCTGTAGGACTGTGCCCTATGTGAACTTACAAGGGGACCAAAAAGGGGTTCCTCCAATGCCCAAGATGTTTTAGGCACCTGTCTGCTGCAGTCTGTGATCTGCCACAGTGTGATAGAATGGCCAAGGGTTGATTGTCATCTAAGACTTTCAATTTATAGTAAACCCCCAAGACTGGCACGTCTCGGGTTAACGTGACTGCTGCCTTTTCCAGGAGTGGGGAAACTCCTGCTGCTGCCCCTGACAGGAGAGGTTTCCCCATTCCTGTCAGGGGCGGCAGCTGTGCCTCTCAGTGACAGCAGCTGAGAGTCAGGCTCTCAGCTGCCACCCCCGACAGGAACGGGAAACTGGCTCCTGGCTCCCCTCTGCTTGCAGAGCTGGGAAAATGACCAGGGCTGGTGCCCTCATCAGTTTCCCGGCTCCCCCAAGTTGCACAGGAAATTTGTCTTATACAGGGATTGCAAGAACACAACCCCTGTTTAAGTCGGGGGTCTACTGTACATAGTCTATTGATTAACCCTGCAAAATGAATCACCAAGCTGGTTGGTATTTTTTTTAAATGACTATACAGATAGCTCAGTTAACATGCCTAATAATGCCTGTGATATGGCACTAGAAGCAACCATGTGGCACAACTGAGTACCACATCCATGGAAGGAAATGGAAATCCTGAGTAGGCACAGAACAATTTCCCAAGAACGCTCTGGGACTCTGCAAACCCTGGCTACCAGACCTCCTGACACTGCAAGTGAATTCCAGTACGGCAGTGCCACCCAAGAAGACTATAAAGTCAACATGGATGGAGATGGCATTTCTGAATGACAGATCTACGTGTTGATCATATGGCCAGTAAGTTGAAGATCATACCCACACAGTCATCAATGGAAAGAGCCCTCCACAATATCTGTCTTCCCATTCCTGTGTGGATAATGGTTATATTGCTCATCGTAAGATGAGTGCATACTTTTGTGACCTCGGTATGTAAGAGAAAGAGGCACGGAATCCAAACTTGGAAGGGGGACATCATTTGTACAACTTCCTTCACTTTCAGCTCCAAGCGTCTGTATAGCACAAGCCTGCAAACTGTGTGGGAATCTGCCCCATTCCTAGCACTAGTCACACTCACGCACATCTAGTTTATATGGCAATATGGGGTTTATCCAACTGGAAGAACACAGAAACTTAAGATATGGTGAAGATGGACACGATAGAAAAAGACAGACCACACTGAGCTTAATCTACTCTGAAATAAGCCTATGTATACATTGCCACAGCTAGTAGGCCTAAGCTATGCAACTCCAGCTACATGGACAACATATCTAGAGTGGACATACCTCAGGCTGAGTTATTCTGGAGTATACCCTGTGAGGGGTCAACAAAAAAATCTTCCCCCATCAACTTCCCTTAGTTTATCCTAGACGAGAAGAGTAAGAGGGTTGACTGGAGAGTGATGTGCAGTTGATTTGGTGGCTCTTCATTAGACCCGCTAAATTGAGAGCCAGTGATTTGATTTCAGAGTGTCAATCTCCGCTGTAGTGTAGATGTGGCCTAAATAAGTGTTTCAGAAGAAACAGCTATAAACCAATGGCACCTTAAATGGCCATATAAGAACACGTTTTTTTTTTTTCAAATGGAAAGATAAGATTTGCGTGGAGATAATACACATAGCACTGGCAGAGAGCTACATGCAGGTTGCTCGTGCTCACTGATTTGTACAGCAGGCAAAAAAACCCCACTCCAAACAGATTAAAACTATATTATGATGACAAAATATAGCAGTGTTATTTTCTCAGGAACAGTCTAGCTCCTTGGTGAAAGGGCACCATGATGTTTTGCTGTAAATACAAATATTCCAATGGCTAGGTACAAAAATTCAGAAACCATCAATATTGAGTTGTCCTAGTTTAATCTATTTGCCATGGGGCCCTTCATTACAAGATCAAGATTAAAGCAGTGATCAACTGAGTTGTGGGAAAAATGTACATCTAGCACCAGGAACACAGATGTTCTGTTATTGACAGACTTCTGGGGCTATCTGCTCCTTTGAGAGTGTGCAATCTGACACCCTTCCCACAAGGTGCTGCTGAAGGGCAAGATTTGTAGGCATAACTACTGTACAAAATACAGAAAACTGAACCCAGAACTATTGTTATTTAAGAATTTTATACAAAATCTGTAAACAAAGTATTTTATTGGACTGCAGAGGAATATTTTCAAGTGTTTTAGTCCACACAAATTCATAAAGGGGACAACATGGAAGGTGGGTTTTTCCCCATTGCGATCCAATTTGTTCCCTTGAACAAACAGCAATCCTTTTAAATGACTTCCACTCTGCTCTCGAGATAAGCATCTATATGTATATTTCTTTTAAACAGAGGGGAGCTAGAAAAAAAAGTGAAAGCTATTGTACTAAGTAAAAGAAGGAAAATAATTTATAGTATCACACTACTGTCACTGTCCTAACCTATTTTTATTGTTCCTTTGAACTCTACCACTTGTTGCAGCAAGAGGTGTAGCTAAAAAAATGGATGCATAAGTATCTGATGAAGTGAGTCTGTGCTCACGAAAGCTCATCCTCAAAACTTTTCTGTTAGTCTATAAGGTGCCACAGGACCCTTCGTTGCTGTTAAGGGAAAGGAGAGAGAACAGCAAAATAAGGACAGTGAACTTCAAAAAAAGAAAACTTCACAAAACTCAGAGAACTGGTAGGTAGACATATAAGAAAAAAAATAATGGAAAGAAGAGTTTAGGAGACATGTTAGTTTTTCAAAAAGAAGAGACATAAAAGTCACAACTGCAAAATATCCCAATATGAAGGCAAGACAGAAGGAATCACAGCAAGCCAATAAGACAGGGGCTCTGGAGCAATTTTTATAGTGAGGACAGTGATCATGGAAACCATGTATTTGTAATTACTCCATCAAGCCGGAGGGTGTGGTAGCACCCCCAGCACCCAGCAGGGCCGACAGCCACTGTGGGCCATGGAGTAAGACATGGGTGTGGGGGGATAACTGCGTAGAAGGGATGGGGCTGACAGCAGTCAGCCCTTAGCAGCATGCAGACCACAGCACGCACCACTTCCCAGTGCTCGGAGGCACGTAGAGAAATGCTATCTATAGTGGCTGTCCAAAGGGATTTGAGGGTCTGGCCATCCCCGATGCCACAGTAGCAGCAGTGGTGGCCAGAAGCTCCAGGTCCCTTTGTATTGTTGGGCCCAAAGACAATTGGCCCCTTTATACCCCCAGTTTTGGTGACCCCTAGTTCCAGCATCACTACAATCAGGAGCTGTTTAAATAACACGGAAGTCAAAAAAGCAATCTCACAAAATAAAAGAAACACGGGCAGATTGCTGAATGGAATACAAAAACATGGGCAGATTGCTGAACAGCAGAATCAGGGTGGGGCGGGGGGGACATGGGGAATTGATGAAATGTTACGGCACACTTAGATGACCCTGGGCTAGCTGGGAGCTCAAGCAGCAAGCCTGCATAATTCCCAGCTAGCACAGAGTTGGTCAATTTCCCCTTCACAGAGGCTACACAAAACATCTATGGGAGGGAATTTGATGACCCATGCTGCTTGAACCCCCAGCAGGTGCTGGGTCATCAATTCCCCCTCCCCACTGCAGCGCCTCTGCATTTATGAGCAACTGATTCAGCTAGAAGAAGTGGGTGTGCGGTGGAACTGTTTGTCTCATTGATGTTTGCCATGTTACGGAAAAGGTTGGGAACTACGGCAACAGTGACCAGATATTCAATATAATTAAAATGTAAAAGAAGGAGGTGGGAAGGAACACAAGGAGAAATAGAGAAAGAACTGGTTAAAAACATGTAGATAAGTTAGATGTATTCAAGTCAGTAGTGTCTGACTAGAGTACTTAAGAAACTAGCTGATTGTATCTTAAACCATTACCAGTTATTTTTGAGAACTCCTTGGCTGTGTCTATACTCACATTCCTCTTTTGACAGAGGAATTCACAAATGGGAAATCGAAAATGCAAATGAGGCACTGATTTACCTATCTTGTGCTTAATTTGCATAATCTCTTTTCGGAAGAGATTCTTTCAAAAGAAAAACAGTGTAAATGGGCTCTTTGGAAAACAAACCCCATCTTTGAAAGAACCCTTCTTCCTATTTTGTTTCAGGAAGAAGGGTTCTTTTGAAGATGGCATTTATTTTGCAAAGTGTCCTGTCTACATGCTTTTTTTTCTTTTGAAAAAATCTCTTCCAAAAGATATTACGCAACTGAAGCACGAGATATGTAAATCAGTGTCAATTTCCCTCATTTGCATTCCTCTTTCAAAAGAGGAATGCAAGTGTAGACACAGCCCTGGTGAATGAGTGAAGTCTCAGAGGTCCATAGAATAGCAAACATTATACCTATATTTAAAAAGGGAAATAAAGAGAACCCAGGGATATGGACCAGTCAGCCTACTATGATACCAGAAAAGATAATGGACCTCTCTCCACTGATCTCACTTTGGAATTCCAAAGGAAATTACAACAACTACTGAAGGAACTCCCTGCTGCTACTCGGGACCTCATTCCCTCAGACACACCATCTGAGCCACAGCCTGGATTATTCTATTTCCTTCCCAAAATCCACAAACCTGGAAACCCTGGACGCCCTATCATTTCAGGTATTGGCACCCTTACCATCGGACTATCCAGTTACGTGGACTTTCTCCTCAAACCCTATGCCACCAACGCTCCCAGCTATATCCGAGATACCACCGACTTTCTGAGGAAATTACAAAACATCGGAAAAGTTCCTGATAACGCCATCCTTGCCACAATGGATGTAGAGGCTCTGTACACTAATATTCCACATAAAGACGGATTATGAGCAATCAGGAATACCATCCCTAATGCCACCACAGCCAACCTGGTGTCTGACCTCTGTAACTTTGTTCTCACACACAATCATTTCCGTTTTGGGGACAATTTATACCTCCAGATTAGTGGAACTGCTATGGGCACCCGCATGGTCCCACAATATGCTAATATATTTATGGCTGACCTGGAACAACGATTCCTCAGCTCTCGTCCCCTATTACCACTCCTCTACTTAAGATACATTGATGACATCTTTATGATTTGGACCCATGGTACAGAGGCTCTAGAAGAATTCCACAGAGACTTTAACAATGTACACCCCACCATCAACTTATGCCTCGATTACAACATGCAAGAGATACATTTCCTGGACACTACAGTACTAATCAAGGATGGCCTGATCAGTACCACACTGTACTGAAAACCTACTGATCGCTATACTTATCTACACCCTTCTAGTTTCCATCCTGCACACGTGACTAGATCCATTGTTTACAGTCAAGCTCTTAGGTACAATCGCATTTGCTCTGATCCAACTGATAGAGACCAAAAACTACAAGAACTTTACCAAATATTCATAACCCTGAACTACCCACCAGGAGAAGTAAAAAAACAAATCAACAGGGCCAGACGAATACCCAGAGACCAGATACTCCCAAGATCGGCCCAAAAAAGCCAAGAACAGAACACCACTGGTCATCACCTACAGCCCCCAACTCAGACAACTACAACAAATTATTAAAGACCTACAACCTATCCTTAAGCAGGATGCCACACTCCAGAAGGCCCTGGGTGACATGGCTGTTCTTTCCTACAGACAACCTCCCAACCTCATGAGGATCCTCTCTAACAGCCACAGTCTATACCCTGGGAATACCAGTCCTGGAACCTTTCCCTGCAACAAAGCCCGCTGCCAGCTTTGTCCACATATCTTCTCTGGAAATACCATCACTGGACCTAACCAGGTTACTCACAGAATCACGGGCACTTTCTCATGCTCATCTACTAACATCATATATGCCATCATGTGCCAACAATGCCCAGATGCTTTGTATATTGGACAGACTTCTAACTCCCTTAGACAAAGGGTCAATGGACACAAAACAAACATCAAAACACTCCAGATCCACAAACCAGTTAGTCAACATTTTAATGGAATGGGGCATTCTGTCAATGACCTAAAGGTATGTGTGTTACTGAAGAAGAATTATCACACCGTTCTGGAAAGGGAAACAGCCGAGCTGGCTTTTCTATTCAAATTCGGCACATTAACACATGGTTTAAATCGTGATGGGAACTTTCTGAGTCACTATAGGGGCTCGTCTGCATACTTGGCTCAGTCTAATTCTTGACCTTCCCCCCCAGCCCTCCACTCTCTGATTTGCTCACCTTGATTATCTTTTTCTGCTTTGTCCTCCTTGCTTACTGTTTTTGGTTCTCTGTGCCTTAAATATTGAGTCTGTCCTGGTCTGGCTATGGTCTGAAGAAGTGGGTCTGTCCCACAAAAGCTCACCTAATAAACTATTTTGCTAGTATTTAAAGTGCTACTTGACTGCTTTTTGTTTTGATAATGGAACAAGTTATTAAACAATTTACTAAGAACCTTGAGGATAACAGGGATATAAGGCACGAACGTTCAAGAACAAATCATGTTAAACCAACCTACTTTCCTTCTCTGCCAGGGTAACGGACATAGTGGACAGTGAGAAACCGGAAGAGACGATCTATCTTGATTTCAGTAACATAGTCCATATTACATTAAATCTCATAAGCAAACTAAAGAAATATAGTGGGCATGAATACCAGTGGAAAGACTATACTCAAAGGCTAGTGCTACACTCACCTGTTAACAACAGACGTGTCCTATGTAAGACATGGGATGTATTTGTACTGTGTTCATTTCTGGGTGCCATACTTTGGGCAAGTTATGCATAAAATGGACACAGTTCAGGGAAGAGCAACAAAAATGATGAAAGGTGAAGAAAAGCTGACTCACAAGAAAGGCAAAAAATTGGGCATGTTTATTCTTGAGAAGAGAAGGTCTGGGGAACTTTGTGAAAAGTCAAGTATGTACAGAGCTTTTACTAAGAGAATGATAATCAACTGTGTTGTATGTCCACTGAAGGTAGAACAAGTAGTAATTGGTTTAATCTGCATCAATGGATATTTAAAAAACAGATATTAGGAATAACTTTCTAACTACAAGGTAGTTAACTCTGGAATAGGTTACCAAGGCAAGCTGTGGAATGCCCGTAATTGGAAGCTTTAAGAACAGGCTGGACGAAACACTTATCAGGGAGGATCTAGGTTCACTTGGCTCTGATTCAGTGCAGAGGGCTAGACTTGGTGATTTTCTAACAGCCCTTCCAGAAGTAAATCTCTAAGAGAACATCCCTTAGCTTTAAGGCAAAAATGCATGGGGATAGTTTTTTAATGCTGTCTTGCAGACAGGCTTCTACACAACATTTTAAACAACTTCTTAATGGCATCATTAACAGGTCTCTTAAATGTCTTGTTCTCTATTTTAAATTGCTAAAAATCTCTTTCTGGTCTACTTTATATTGGTAAACAGTTTTGCACATGAAAAAAAAGAAAAAGGATTTAACAGAAAGAAACTAAGTGGTGTCAAGCAAAAACATTCACAAGGAGATAACCTAAGTTGCCAGCTACCAAACTACTTTGTTGTCTGTGTTAGAGATGTTGGTAAAACTTCTGCTGAAAATATAAGGTAAGGTTAAGCAAAGGATTAAAAAGTTCAGAGAAGACTAACATGAAGCATTTTACATTACCTAATTTCCATTTCTTTTTTTTAAACACGCTCCACTTTTAAACAACCAGTACTTGATCGTAGGCAAACATTTCGATGTGAAAACAAAAAGCAGTCAAGTAGCACTTTAAAGACTAGCAAAATAGTTTATTAGGTGAGCTTTCGTGGGACTGACCCACTTCTTCAGACCATAGCCAGACCAGAACAGACTCAATATTTAAGGCACAGAGAACCAAAAACAGTAAGCAAGGAGGACAAAGCAGAAAAAGATAATCAAGGTGAGCGAATCAGAGAGTGGAGGGGTGGGGGGAAGGTTAAGAATTAGATTGAGCCAAGTATGCAGACGAGCCCCTATAGTAACTCAGAAAGTCCCCATCACGATTTAAACCATGTGTTAATGTGCCGAATTTGAATAGAAAAGCCAGCTCGGCTGTTTCCCTTTCCAGAACGGTGTGATAATTCCTTATCAGTAACACACATACCTTTAGGTCATTGACAGAATGCCCCATTCCATTAAAATGTTGACTAACTGGTTTGTGGATCTGGAGTGTTTTGATGTTTGTTTTGTGTCCATTGACCCTTTGTCTAAGGGAGTTAGAAGTCTGTCCAATATACAAAGCATCTGGGCATTGTTGGCACATGATGGCATACATGATGTTAGTAGATGAGCATGAGAAAGTGCCCGTGATTCTGTGAGTAACCTGGTTAGGTCCAGTGATGGTATTTCCAGAGAAGATATGTGGACAAAGCTGGCAGCGGGCTTTGTTGCAGGGAAAGGTTCCAGGACTGGTATTCCCAGGGTATAGACTGTGGCTGTTAGTGAGGATCCTCATGAGGTTGGGAGGTTGTCTGTAGGAGAGAACAGGCATGTCACCCAGGGCCTTCTGAAGACCTTCAACATAACCTACACTTATTCGAGCCCTTTATAACTATTATGATAGTATTATACTAAACTATCCAAATGTGCAGTATTGTTCAATAACAAATTAAAAGTTAAGTGTGTATAAAATTATATGATATGTATTTTAAGTTTTTGTGCATAAATTATCAAATTAAATATACAAATAATTTAAAGAGTCAAAGAGTATTCTGTGATGAGTTTTATTTTCATTTCAAAGCCCTTTTAGTATGGGATGAGACTACATATGCTCCACTGTAGCATGCTGAAATATTACATCAAAAGGATGTTAAAATATTAAGATTTTGAAGTCAAGCACTCAAAATGAGAAAGTGACATAACTGAGATGGCCATGCAATCTTAATTTGGCCTCCTGCTTAATTCACTATGGCTGTGTCTACACCATCGCAAAACTTTGAAATGGCCATGCAAATGGCCATTTCAAAGTTTACTAATGAAGCGCCACACATATTCAGGGCCTCATTAGAATGCCAACGGCTGCGGCACTTCAAAATTGTCACGCCTCGCCGCCATGGGGCTCATCCAGACGGGGGTCCTTTTCAAAAGGACCTCACCAACTTCGAAATCCCCTTATTCCTATCAGCAGATAGGAATAAGGGAATTTCAAAGTTGCCGTGGTCCTTTCAAAAAGGAGCCCCGTCTGGACGATCCACGCAATTTTGGTGAGTGGCAGCAATATCGAAATGCTGTGGCCGCCAGCATTCTAATGAGGCACTGAATATGTATTTCAGTGCTTCATTAGTAAACTTCAAAATGGCCATTTGAATGGCCATTTCGAAGTTTTGGGATAGTGTAGACATAGGCCATCTGTGTTGCCAATAATAATTAAAATAAAAAAAACCCTGCAAATAAATTAAGGAAGTTGTATCCCGCACCAACCCTTGTGTTTGAGCCAAACTGCTGTGCAAATCATTAAGGTATTATAAATCAATGACAGTTTTGCTTTTATTTGTCTCCCAGATAAGTGCTTGTAATACAAATAAATCAGAGGTTTAGCGAAGGGGGCCATTACCACAGTGATTTTAAGACTAAACAAAAAGGCTCGGGGCCAAGTTACAAAGATGTAGTACATGGTAAGTCCACTGACTTAAATGAAGTTTGCCCTCGATGTAGGTATGAATATACTTAAAAGCAATTCATTTCAATGGGCATGATGCCAAATTACTCATTAACTTTTCTTTATTTCTAACAGGAGGCTCTTTCAGGAAAGTCAAGTCACATAGCATCTCCAACCGCAATTACCAAATACAAAATTGATGTTAACTTTTTTTTTTTTTTAAGAGTGAAACTAATCTTTTCACTAAATATAGGGGGAAGCATTAATTTTTAACTTTCTTATTCAAGCAGATGTTTTAAGGTCTGAACATCTTACGCCTTTCTGGTTCCTCTTTCATGGGCATGTCTAAGGTGACCACATACAATTAAAGGGAATAAAAACTGAAAAATACAGGATAAACCCCGTGGGTCAAATCCCTCCTGTTGTAGAAGGATATGAGGAAATTCCCCTTCCCAAAAGGGATTCCTACTGGGTGACAAAGCTGGCAAAGCCAGGTGTGCATTATTTGCTCTTAGCCACACCAGCATCCAGGGCAAGGCTAGAGTGCTGATGCACTTGAAAAGCTAGCCCTTATGTTTGAAGTCCCTCATGCCAAATGCTTTACATTCAAGATACAAAATCATTCTTCTGGAGCCCAGTGTACTATTCTTTGTTTGATTATACATTGAAAATATACTCCCATATTAATGTTCTACATTACCATTTATTTTAAACTAGTTATTACTTCTGAAGCTCTGAATTTTTAATCACAAGTAAAAGGTGAATGATTCTTCTGGAGGAGGTTCTATTATTAATATTTTATGCCCATATTAAAGCCCCTGCCAGCACCTCATTCTTACAGTCCTTTTTCCAAAAAATAGAGACAAGTTTTGACATGGTTTTCTTCACAAGTGCACTCCGCAAATATGAAACACTAAGGATTTGTTTCTGTTTTCAGTGTTTACCACTGTAAATGTATAGAACTCAACTAGAGTCTGATGGTGTAATGGAGATCAAAATCTAAACCTAGGAACTCCAAGATTACCTGTTGCTTCCTCCTGGCTATGGCTAGGAGTGCTATGCTCCTTCCCACTTCCAAAGCTGGGTGATAAGGAATACTGAGAATGAACACTGTTGCCTGCAATGTTCAGCCAACTAGAATCACAGAACTGCAGAACCATATGGTCAGAAGGGATCAAAGGGTCATCTAGTCTTCTCCCCTGTCAAGATGCCAACATTAGTTCTACTTGCCAAGATTTCAGTAGCAGCATTTATGATCTGTGTATGTGCTACATCAATTTCATACTTCTGTCATCGGTGATGGCCTTGGTGGGCCTGTACCAGTTTGCTCTCTAACAGCATAAGGCAATAAACGACATACAAATATTACCCAACCAAGAACACTTATGTTCATTGAATGACAATCCTCCATTTTCAAAGCAGAGAAAAATAATAAAGCTATTAATGTTCTATTATGGTCCACTGGTAACTATGCATAGTTGTAGAGAAGTGTTAGTCTGTATCTTCGCAAAACAAAAAAACAGCCATGTAGCACTTTAAAGGCTAACAAAATAATTCACTAGGTGATGAGCTTTTGTGGGGCAGACCACAAAAGTGGGTCTGCCCCACAAAAGCTCATCACCAAGTAAATTATTTTGGCTGGGTCTACACGAGCCCCTTCCTGTCGAAAGGGGATGTTAATGAGTGGGTTCAAAAGATGCTAATGAGGTCCTTCCATGAATATGCAGTGCCTCATTAGCATAATAGCGGCCGCAGTGATTCGAAAGTGCGGCTTTCGAATCGCATGCCGCCCTTGGAGACGGGGACCTTTTGAAAGGACCCCCCCCCAGTTTTCGAAAGCCCTTCTTCCTAACACCCGATAGGAAGAAGGGGCTTCCGAAAACTGTGAGGGGGGTCCTTTCAAAAGGTCCCCTTCTCCATGGGTGGTGCACGATTCAAAAGCCGCACTTTCAAATTGCTGCGGCTGCCACTATGCTAATGAGGCACTGCATATTGATGGCAGCACCTCATTAGCATCTGTCGAACCTGCTCATTAGACACAGGGTTTGTTAGCCTTTAAAGTGCTACATAACTGCTATTTTGTTTTATGCGTACAGAGGACATTGATTCACAATTAGAAGTATGTGCTAAAAGGAATGTGGTCTAGAATAGAGTGGCCACTGAATAGGGCTCTACAGCACTAAAAAGACAACCTGTGCTCATCACCTGACCTCCCAGCTCTTACATAGTCTTTGGATTTCACCCATCATTTTCCCCAATAATTTTTGCAGGGGCACCACTTGATGGATTTTGGTAAGCCAAGGCACCACATTTCTACTGCATTAATGGAAGTCAAGTGGAGTGTGGGAAGGAGTTTGGGTGCAGGAGTGAGCACCAGGCTGGTACAGAGTACTGGGGAGCAGGACAGGGTGAGGGTGTTGACTCTGGGAAAGAGTTTGGGGCAGGAGGGGCCTCCGGGATAGGGAAGGAGATTGAGGTACAAGAAGGGCTTCTGACCTAGGGCAGAGGGCTAACGTAATGGAGGCGGCAGTCACTGAGGTGAAGGCTCTGATTAGGAGGTGCTTACTGCTGGCAGCTCCCAACCCACAATGCAGCAAGGTGCTCAAGTAGGTTGTCTGTCTGCCTTGACTCCACACATCATGGGCCCCATGCCATTCCCAGAATTGACCAGTTGCTGCTACCATCAGACCTCTGCATGACCCTTGGGAGGAAAGCAGGGTACAAGGTCTCCATGTGCTGTCCATGACCACAAGCACCCCTCCCCCATTTTCATTGGCTGTTCTGGGGGCACAGGGGCAGTGCAAGGAAACCCACAGCTCCTTCGCTTGAAGGAGCATGCTAAAGGCATGGCAGTAGCTGCTGACAGTTTCCAGCAGCAGCGTAAGCGCTCTGCTGCACCTTGAGCCAGCCAGAAATGTTAGATGGGCCGGATCTGTCCCACAACCTTAATTTGCCTACCGTTGCTGTACTGTCTGATAGTACATCTTCATGGGCAAGGACGGACCTCCTCTGTTGAGACCCTGAGGGCAGGGGGTGGGAGGGGTTGGCTCCTGAATTCCTTAACCGTTAGTGCCTCTCTTTGGATATGGAGGTGCTGTCATTTTTGAGGGGGACCATCTGAGCGAAGTCGTCTTATATGTTGTGTTCTGAACAGGACTTCACTTGCCAGCGGAAGTTGGGCTGGAAGAAAATTCTAGACCGAACCTTGTGAATTATACGGACTGGCCAGTGGGGAAGAGCTCCGCTGGGAGCTGGGCTGGGCCCCGTGACGGCTGAGAGAGGGGACGGGGCTGGCACGGTGGGGAGGGGCTCTGTCGGGAGGACTGGGCTGGGCCCCGAGCTGGCCATAACTGTATAGGGCTGGAATGGTGGGGGAAGTGGCTCTGTTTGGGGTGGGGAGCTGGGCTGGGTCTTGGGCTGGCTGAGGACGGGGCTCCTTTGGGGGTTAGTTAGGCCCCAGTCAGGCGGGGGGAGAGGCTGCAGTTGTCACAGTGAAAGGCGGGGGGATGCAGCTCTGTTGTGGGGGCTGGGTTGGGTCCCACACTGACCAGTCAAGAAGCACGATGCAGGAGAGGGGTTCGTTGGGGGGCTGGGCTGGGCCATGCACTGGTCAGAGGAGAGGCTGGGGCTGGCACAGTGTGTGTGTGTGGCGGGGGGAGGTTGGGGGGTACATGACAGAACCTCTCCTGGACAGACAGAGGGACAGACATATGATGGAGAGAAAAAAGCAACAGAGAAAATAGTAACAGCAACACAAACAGTGTGCATAGCATGTTTACATCTGCGCTCTTCATACGTTAAAGAAGGTAGGCATTCTTGACATCCTTAACTCTATGTACTAACTCTGGTGTAAGCAATGATGGGACAGTCAATCTGTGGTAACTTAACATGCCAGAGTGCAATCACACACACACTGTGCTTTCACTCTCTGTATCCACAATCACACTGTATGTGGTCATGACAAGCCATACCAAGACCCATTTCACCACAGCTCACCAGGTCACTTTACAGTTACATTCAGAGTATGTTGTAGGACAGCTTATCTGCTCACAATAAAGGTATTCACTTACCCACTTTGAACCTTTAGAATAGCCTAATAAGATGTTAACGGCTCTCATTGAAAACTCAACTGTAGGTAATGAGGCTCTGTCTGGGAATTATCAAAAACCTGGACTAGAAATGCAGGTTTGGAATGGAGAGTTTGAAATCCAGTAAGAGCTTTACTAATGGATGCTCTTCTGCTTTATCAAAGACCTGTGAAAGCTGAAGCTGGAGAAACTGTACTAGATGTGCACAGGGGAATGGTCTTATTATTGTGGTGAACTTTCCTGGCTTCTGCACTACCCAGTGAAATACGCTAGCAAAAGGATATGAGTCCCTTCTCCTGCCTCCTTTAGCCAGGAGGTCTCCCTGACCTTGAGGGATTCCTTTCCACTTTCCTGTGTGGCTGAGTCTGTGTGAGGCAACAGGGCTGCGCCCAGGATTCCTGGGGCTCAGACCCTAACCTTACTGTGGTCACCTAGGGCAGGAGTGAGAGCGTCGACACTCCAGGGCGTTCTCTCCATGTTGGATGCTTCCCTGACCTCACTGATCATTACATACATTTCAAGCAAATACAGATTATTAAACTGCAATCAGAAAAACAAAAGAATAAGGAAAAATGGAAAAAGTTGATGGAATACACATCACTCCACTCTATGGTGGAGACCTCACAAACAGAATCTCTGGAACGTAAGAGCTGGTCACAGTCCACTCCTCATACGTCCAGGCCTCTTTCTCAGATGCTGGCTCTGCAGCAGGGATGTTGTAGATCAGAGACTTGCTCTGGGGCTGTGGCCAGACTTGGCCAAAACGTCGAAATGGCCATGCTAATGGCCAAATCGAAGAATACTAATAAGATACTGAATTGAATATTCAGCGCCTCATTAGCATTTGCACGCTTCCAGCCATGGTGCTTCAAAAGCGCCGCTTTCAAACACGCACGCCTCAGCGTGGCTATTTGGATGTCCTTTTCGAAAGGACCCTGAACATTTCGAAATCCCCTTATTCCCCTCAGCATTTGAAGTGCCACATCCGGAAGCATGCAAATGCTAGTGAGGCACTGAATATTCAATTTGGCACCTCATTAGTATTCTTTAATTTGGCCATTAGCATGGCCATTTCGAAGTTTTGGCCAAGTGTGGCCACAGCCAGGAAGGCAGACCCTTCTCCCCAGCATCAGTGGCTACCAACTAGTCGTGTGAATGTGTGAAAGTGAGGTATGGTGAGGGGAAAACCCACAGCTGAGTTGGAGTTAAATCTGTCCTGAAGACAAAGCCTTGTAGCCACAGAAAAATGAAGGGTAAAGCTTGTATCTTTAGAAACCAGCTCCCTGATCATCAGTACAGATAGTTTCCCTCTTTTTTTCCACTGAAGCCCTCCATTCCTCACCTGAGCAGTTTATCAGATACAAGGTGTGAAGATATCATTGTCATATGAGGATGAGGTTACATCACCATTTCCACATAGGAATATTTGATCAAGAGTAACAAATGAAAAATAATACTGAAATCTCTGTCCCCCATAAAAAGACTATTGTCCAAAAATTACCCGTGAGGGGTTCCCTCAACTTCCTGTCTCCTAGTCCAGCATTTTATAAACCACTTTCATCTCTTCTTCCTTAGACATGCTTCACTAGCCAAGGTGACTGGCTTTTGATTTACACAAAACAAAAAGGCAGTCCTGTAGCACTTTAAAGACCAACAAAATGATTTATTAGGTGATGAGCTCTCATGGGACAGACCCACTTCTTCAGATCTGGAAATCTGACAATCAACTGTATTTCAGTCAACTTTAAATGACTTCCAGAATACGATCATCTTTGTATGTTATAGGTGTTGTGCACACTGGTGCAAATGGAAGAAAAAATAGATCTACAATGAAAATTTCTTTGACCACACATAGAATTTGCGCAGAAGAAATGTTTAGAGAGGTAACAAAGTACCTCTCAGTATTAGAGCATTCTACCATTCATTGCTTACCAGCTGTTGACTATAATTAGAACTCACATATCCTACCAAATTGCCCTTCTTTGGTCTAGAAATCTTAAAATCAGTAGTAAGAAATACAAGCAAACCCGGTACAGTGTATGCGCCATTGAATGGGGTTTTGAGACTGATTTTAACCATCTCTACTATGCATGTACGTCAGATAATTTAAACTGAAACAAATAAAAATATTTCATCGTCACAACTCCCTTTCATGTGCTGTCATGACACACTATTTCAAAATTAACTCAAGAGGTTTCCACTGAATTTCCCCTTCTGAACTGTGGTGCTTCATATATGCCACCGCAACTCAATACATCTTCAGAACAATGAATAAACACAACCTCTAATTAAGCTCTACCTCAAAACAATGGATTTTCAGATTTGCCAGTGTTCAGAATAAACAAGTTTAAACAATTTTTATGAGAAGAGCATATAAATTCCAAACCTGAAAAACCGGTGACATTAACGGAAAAAATAATGGTGATTGCAATGGGTTTCGGATCAGTACCTAACTAGCTCCATGGATTAGATTACATGGAAAGATCAGATAGAAGTGCATTCAATGCTTTCGTAATAGTACACAGGTACCACTTTAACTTGTATAACTTGCCTATTAGCATACATTAAACTGCAGGTAGTTGAATTGCAGTGATCACTGAAGGAAGTCAGCACTGAACATTATCAAGTCTTTACTTTATTTGACTAGCTATTAACAATCTATTCACATTTATAACATAAATTTACAGGATTGAATATACAGTGAATCCTTTCCCAAAATACTTTTTCACTACATGCCACTGAAATCTTCCAAAAAGTGAAAAGAAGTTGAAGGTTCTCAGTACTTCAACAGAGCCACTCAAAGTATTATAGGATCAGACACTAAGCATGTAAAAACATGAAAAGAATAAGCAAAGATAAAAAATAAACAGCATGAAGAGCAGTAAGGGAAATTAGAGTAACAGAATGCACTGGTACCTGTATTTGCACCTGGGAATATTTCTAAACTAACATTTAACTATTACTTGATGTAATTACACTGATTTTACATTTTTAGAAGTAGTTTTTTTATTAAGCATTTTTTCAGCTCCTAAGCAGCTTGCTCTTGTGTACAATAAACATACTAACCCAAGGATGGCAAAATAATTTAACATCTATTGCAAGCAGTCAAAACGGAAAAGGAAACTGTACCATTTAAACCATCACACAGACTTTTTAAAACAATATCCATTTTACCTAGAGCAGTATGTGTTTTTTCCCCAAAGGCATCCACACCCTGCGCCACCCTCTGAAGAAAAAAACAAAGGCACCTGGCTCAGTAAGGTTTCATGCATGTATAGCCTGCAGCTATAAGTAAATTTACGAGCTCTCTGGCAGTGCATTCTTAAAATAAACTTAATTGCCTCGAGATCCCTGTCAAACTGTAAGCCTAATTCCTTTTGTGGCGCCAGACAACCTCCCCAAAACAGCAGACTCTGCATGGAAATCAAAGCAAGGTTTATTTTACTCAGTCACAGAGTAACGGGCTTAGCCCTGCTTGTTTTGTTAATAACCCGATGTGTAGTTTTTTTCTGATTTATATTTGTAAAACAGTGCCACAGATATTTCTCTCCTGCAGATTAACAGGTAAAAAGTTACTATAATTAAAGAGAATGATTAGGGAACATGTTGCAATTGTGAGCTCTTTTAGCACTGCATCGGTAATGAATGGCCTATAACTTGCGGGAAGAGATCTCAAATTAACTTCTCTGTGTCGTATTTTTAAGAGCATGTTTTGAACTAACAAATAGAGTTAAAAAAAACCAAAAATATTTAAGAGTCAAATTAAATGTCTACATATTGTATTATTTTGAAGTCAATTATAATATTTCCCTTTCTTTAAATTATGTTCCATTTAATTAGTATAGTCACAATCCTGCATGAGCCCTAAACACGTGAGCTATCTCATGATTTTGATCAGACCATTCAAATGCTTAAAGTTAGCCTCATGCATATCAATGTTTTGTTGAATCAAGGGCCTTAAATTGTAGTTATTTTGTAATAGTGATTTATAAAAGTAATTAAGCTGTACGTTCCGGAGCAGCTGAATTTTTAAACCTTGGCTGATGAAAGCTGCATCTTTGAAGAGCATTTCAATCATCATCAGATGACAATCCAAATTTTGAAGCTTTGAGCTCAGAGTTTAAAAGAAACATATGCAAATATGGATTAATATCATAGCTACTATTTTGCAAAACACTATAAACTGGATGAAAGTCTTATTTCATTCCTACCGTATTCAACTCTTGTTGAAAAACTACACTCTTCTTCCTCATGTCCAAGAGATTGAACCGGCCTTTTATTAAGAGCACATCTTTAAAAGGATGTGAAAGTTAGTTCCCTCACTGTTCTGGCAACACAAGAAATAAAACTTCAGGCTGAGTGGAAGAAAACAAGTGCCTTGCATTTTCTTTTAACATTTACTTTTAATTTATTTCAGATTAATTGTGCTGGATAATCTTTAGTTCTTACCTTTTAATATTATTTGATCAGACAAACCCCTTTGTACTTGCTTTGATCCTTTGAAAGCTTTGCCAACCCTACAACTATAGCCCTTGCAAGTGATTTAATCTGACCAAGAAAAGATCCCCACCCTCCCCAAAAAAAAGGTCTTTGTTTAGATAGTTTGATACTGAAAACAAATACAACAAAAGGGTTCACTTTTAATGCATTATAACCTTGTATCAGTTTGCTCTAGCTAGAGATACAAACTCAAGAAACCTTATTTGAGCATCTATTGACAAAGGAAATATTGTATCCAAACTGTCTTAACAGCAAAATCATGAGATTTTTTTCACTGACATCAGCATATCCGCTACTGCCACCCCCACAAAAACAAAAACAGAAACAGAAACAAAACAAAAAAAAGCCCACACCTGTATATTCCTAACAGTACAGCAGGGATCTCAAACTTGCAACCTGAGGGCCATCTGCAGCATGTCAGGCCCAGATGCCCTGGGGGGTATCATACCCTTCCCCCAAGTCCAGCTCCTGCTCTGCCCCTACCCTGCCTCTTCCTTCTCCACACCATTGCACCCTTTCCCTCAAGCCCTCCCCCAGGGATGCAGCCTTGCAGCTTTTCACAGGGCCTGGTGCAGGGTGGCAGCAGGGGTCAGGCTCCCTAGCACTTACCACTATAGCGGGAAGCAGACCCCCTGGCCCCAGACCCAGAGCAGGCTGCTGCACAGTTCCACATCCCCATTGCTCCTGCTGCTGTTGGGAGCATGGGGAGAAAAGCCTGGCCCCTGTTGTGAGCCCCAGCCTGCCCAGTGCCCCACAGGCTAACCTGAGTGTGGGGGACCATCCCATCCATAGCAACCCTGTGTCAAAAGCCTTCTCCCAGAACACGAAGGGACAGGTGAAGGGAGAGAGTTATAAAGGGTGCTCAGAGGTGCATCCATGATACTGTTTCTTGTAAGTTTTGGGGGAAAGTGGGAGGATTCAAAAACAGTTTTAAGATTTTAGTTAGCACAAACATGTTGTACAATTTGCTGAACAGTAAGTGTTAGTCTGTATTCTATCAAAACAAAACAGCAGTCATGTAGCACTTTGAAGACCAACAATGTATTAGGTGATGAGCTTTCATGGGACAGACCCAATTCAGATCTATAGCCTGAAGAAGTGGGTCTGTCCCACAAAAGTTCATCACCTAATCAATTATTTTGTTAGTCTCTAAAGTGCTACATGACTGCTGTTTTGTTTTTACGTGTAATTTGTATAAAGGATGTTCATCATCCTACCTCAAAGGTGAGCTCAAAAGCTTTCTACCTGCCAAGACCTGAGCTGAGAGTTCTGTGTTTCTTCTACAACAGTTGATAACATCATTAGCACACATAATGAAGCAGGTGCTGCTGCATTCCCTGCATTCCTGTTACACAGCTTGAGGTGCTTGTGATTTCCTCATTGTTGGAGGGAAAATACCTCCAAGCTCAAACTTCAGAAAAATAAGAAATGCAGGAGAAGTTCTACTACATTGATTTAAAATGTATTAATAACTCTGGAATTGACTCATACCTTCTGCTTTTAGTTTACGATAGCAAACCTTCTATTTTAACTACCATTTCATACCCATTTAAAACTTTTATATTCCTCATCAATTCTACAATCCCATTGTTATTGACTTTTATTATTAGTATTACTTGCACTGCATTGTGCCTGGGGGTCCAGTAATTCATCCAGTCCTACTGAAGCACAGAACAAAAGAAGGCCTCTGCCCTGAGAAGCTTACAGTGTAAAATTACACAGCATGAAACAGGTGGACGCAGGAACCAACAGGAAGAATGGGTAGGCATAAAAAACAAAACTGGTTAGCATGATCAGTAGTGAACCTCACCTTTATCTGCATCCACACCAAGCTTGGGGCCGTATAACTATTCTAATAGACCAGCCCTACATTGAACAAGGATTTAGGGTTGTTGATGAACTCACAAATACTTCCTATTATTTCTTGACCCAGAGCTTAAGATTTTACAGGGTTTTCACACTTTGACCTTGAAAAATTCCTTGTGTTCAAAAAATGTTTTTAACAAATTTTGACCTCCCCTTATGCTCCTTTACCCTGGAGTTTACAGTAGATGCTGCACCTGGCCATAGTGTGAATAATATCTCTGTTCTTTGACACATAACATACACAATGTATAGTTCACTGGAAAGGTTATGAACTCAAAGCATTTTACCACAATCCATATAAGGTAACGGAAAAACACTTACTTTCCCCTTGATTTGGTTAATATGCAACTCTCAGTGTGAGTTCCACAAAAGTCCTTGTGATAAAGAGCAGGGGAACTATGGAAAATTTCGACACAGCAAGGGATGGGGAAAATGAAACCTGAAAGGACAATCTCAAGAACTAGTGTTCGGTGCAGACATGTTTGCTGAACACTAACTTTCACTAGCACAGAAGAAGTCTGTAGCATTTTAAAGACTAACTATATCATTTATTAGGTGATGAGCTTTCATGGGACAGACCCACTTCTTTCAGTGTGTGCGGATACAAAAGAGGCCCCGGTCTGTAGTCTCAGCAGCCTTTTATCCATGGACATTACAATAGTGTGCCTGC
Organism: Carettochelys insculpta; assembly: GCF_033958435.1. Lineage (NCBI taxonomy): Eukaryota > Metazoa > Chordata > Testudines > Carettochelyidae > Carettochelys > Carettochelys insculpta. The sequence goes on along the minus strand of NC_134137.1, from coordinate 58,609,889 downwards.
CCTAACTACCAGGGTTGGCAGGTTTGGATAATTGTTGGTGGCGGCCAGAATAAATCCAAGTCTCTCCCGTCATTATAATGTGATATAGTTAACATAATGTAAACATGGACTGGAAACCGTCCTTCTCCCCACCCCCCCCCAGTACACAACACCGGGCTCTCTACACTCAGGTCACCTCCCCACCTGGGCTGTGCTGAGGCATCAGCAGCTGTGTTCTCCTCCCTTTCCTTGTTCACCCCCTGGGCTGCTTGAGGTGAAGGAGCAGTAGGCCAGCATAGGAGAGAGCAGCAATGCCAGCTGCTTTGTGCATCCAGGTGGGTCAGTTTCCCCACAGGGTTGCAGGAGCGGGTGCAGGCATTAGGAGTGCAGAGGGCACAGTATAGGGGTTAGGAGCAAAGGAGGGAGGTGCAGGCTCTAGGGAAGTGCAGGTAGGGAGGGGCAGGGGCTAGAGGGAAGGGGAGTGTGGGGAACCTTGGGAGCTTTTGCGGGACACACTGCAATGGGGGCTGCACAGACACAGCGGCCACTGAACCAAAATGCATATTTGCCCAGGGTGCCATTTTCCCTAAGGCGAGGGGTGACCATATCTCCCCTGGCCAAATATGGGACATGGGGAATGACCCCCATCCCGGCCAAAACGGGACAGATGGTCACCCTATCTGGGGGGCCGGGAACAGGGCTGCCACCCCGCCAGCAAAGCTCCTGGCTTCCCCGGGCTGTGGGTGGCAGTCTACGCAGCTGCACAGGTCCAGTTCCCAGCTGACCCACCTGGGGGAAACCAGGCGGCTCTGGCTCCAACCCCACTGGGGCCATGGTTCACCCCAGCCCTGCTCAACCCCCTGTAGCTCCCACTCTAGCCCCCCTAGCCCAGGCTCCGGCAGCCCCGCTCAACCCCCCTTGGCCCCAGCTCCCGCTCCCGCTCCAATCATCAAGACCTGGCTCAACCCTGGCAGCTGCAGATCCAGTCCCCTCAGCTCTGGCTCCAGGGGCCCCACTCCAACCCCCACAGCCCCAGCTCCCACTCCAACCTCCATGGCCTGGCTCAACCCCTCACAGCTCCAGCTCCAGGCCCCGCAGACCCAGCCCTTACTCCAACCTCTGACTTCCAGACCCTGGCTCTAACCCCAGTGGCCCTACTACACCTCCCAGGCTCCTGCTTCAAGCCCCGTGGCCCCAGCTCAGCTCCAGCCACTGCTGGGGGAAGCCGGGTGGCAGCTAAGCTGCCCGGCAGTCTAGCTCCCCGCTCTCAGCTCCCCCAGAGCTTGGGGAAGCTGAGGAACCACTATGAAATATGTGGCAATTAGGTCTTGCTGCAAAATAAATCAGGGCACCAGAATGGTACCCAAAAATAGGGTGCTGTCCCGCTGAAAACAGGACAGATGGTCACCCTTCCTAAGGCTGGCCCTGGGCAAGGCACTCACCCAAGAAGCTCCCTCAGGCAGCTGGTTAAGTGCACAGTCTATCCTCTCCTACTGCTGTATAGGAAGCCCTTCATCATCATTCCAGGGGTGGGGAGATGAGAGAGGGACTGCCAACCATGTCACATCCTCCTCCACTCTGTGGCAGGGAGAGAGAGAAGCCAGCTGTGATCACTGCTGTGAGCACTGCTGCCTCAGGCACTGATCATTAGCAGGCCCTTTGCAACTCTGCAAGAAGCAGCTTTCCAAATTAGAGACCTGGGTCTCTGAGCACTGCTGGAGCTGAGCACCCAGATGTGAATACTTATGAGTCTGGGGGCACCATCAGCCCACAAATTCACTACCCACCTTGAGATACATGACAGATGAGTAGTAACAGAGAAGGAGCCGTGTTAGTTTATATCGTATCAAAGCAAAAAAACTAGTCAAAGTAGCACTTTAAAGACTAACAAAATAATTTATTAGGTGAGCTTTCGTGGGACAGACCCACTTCTTCAGACCATAGCCAGACCAGAACATACCAGGTCTGTTCTGGTCTGGCTATGGTCTGAAAAAGTGGGTCTGTCCCATGAAAGCTCACCTAATAAATTATTTTGTTAGTCTTTAAAGTGCTACTTGACTGCTTTTTTGTTATGACAGATGAGGAGTGAGCTTTATTTCTAGCTAGTGTGAAAGAACATGAAGCAGGTATTTTCTATTCAAGGATTCCCTGTGGTTCCCACTATGGGAAATACATGTTAATTGAGAGGCTGACTTCCTTGCAGGCCACTTCTCCACCATTCATGGTAACATATAATCATGCTGGGCCATGTACGGCAATTGCTTAGATGGACATGTGATATTTCACTTATTTTAAGGTTCTTTTAATACAATTTAACAGCTGCTGAGAAGAAGAGCCAGTGACCAGACAGCACTACACATATCAGAAAGTGTCTATGCAGCTCAGTGATCTATGAACCGCAGTCTGATAAATGGTGTTCTACCCAATTTCTTTTATTTACGCATGTAAGAGGAGAGACAACCACATCCCACAAGGGGGCATGGGGTTAGGAGTTATGAATACTTCTTTCAGGGGCATTTCAGAACAGTCCTCTCCAATACAGAGCAATACTTCTAACTGCTGAAGAATGAAAATCCATGCAGTCATTTGTTTGGAAAAGTTATGTCCTTTACAGTCAACTGCTGGTCCTTCATCAGAGGTGCAAATACATGGGAATTCTGATTTGCATTACATATTATATAGTAATGGAAGTTGATAGTTCCTTGAATTCAGATAATATTCCAGGACCACGGCAGAGTCTCCATAGCATATCCATCAATAATATACATGCTGCATGGAATCTTTACATAAGACTAAAAGAAAAAAAATCAGTGGCTCCTAGTCCCAGGTACAGTAGAGCTGAACTAAACACAGTGATTGAGGCAGGGTATGCCAAGATGGCTTCATAACACCTTTTCACCTCCAGCGATTGAGGATTTGGACAGGGGCTCTGAAACTCCACTGGCCTTTGCACAGGAGCAAAAGAGCTAAAGCTCTGTCATCTGCAATCATTCCACTAACATACCACATACAGAGACGTGGAAGGGCAGCAACGTAGGACATTTGTCAGCCCTCTTACACCTGGGGATTCAGCTGTTTATGCAGCAATAGGTTGGGCCTCCCTGTTCTGCACCATTAAGGCCTCACTGGAGTTTGCTGTACCAGGAGAGGTCAACACTAGTCACTCTGCTACCTGCCTCTGGGCTCTGCCCTGGCCCCCCACTCCCAGGCCCAGGTAATGGGGCTATGCTCATAGCCAGCCAGGCTACTGGCTGCTGGCCTGCCTGTCTGCCTGCTGCCGGTCCATGTGTGCTCCCAGCTGCTGTCCCACTTGCTGCCAGACTCCCATTCAGCTCCACTCCCAGCCATGTGGGCTCCCTGGTCCAGTAACATATGTGGTTCTCCTGGACCATGGGAGTTGCTCGCTTAGAGAGTCCTGGTTTAGAGAGGTTCAACTTGCAGCTATGCCAGAATCCAAAATCAGGGGCAGTAAAATTAAAGGAGTACCATGAGCAATACAAATTTTTGGTCAAATCAACCATTTTTTCCACAGGTTATAAAGCAACAAAATACCTAACTCAACATATTTCCCAAGTATATATGCAGTAATTAAAGCACCAAAGAAACAGGGAAGCTGATATTAGCAAAGTTTCCCAAATAAATGTATCCATTTGTTCTGCCAGGGCTAAACTGATCAGCAAACACACCTTCCTGTTCTGAGGCGGCTCAAAGAGGCGAAGCTGTTTTGTTAGGCAGAGATAACTTTCCCATACTAAAAATACATGTGGCAAGGAGTTCCACATGATTACAATCAACTTTTCTGTGGAAAAGTTACATTATCTTTCTGTTTTAATTTCAATCTCACGCTCAGGAGCTTTTCACACCTTTAAAAACCAGTGTCCTTCCAAATGAGTCCTAATCTCATTTTGCTCCATTTCTTCAAGCAGATTTAGATTTATTAAAACATAGTTTGGTCTGATTTAAAGCTCATTTCTGATAACTTGCCAAAAGACCCTTTTCAGAGGCTGTTACAATAAATCACGATGACACATGAGTGATACACAGGAGAAAAAAAGGTATCCAGAAGAAGAGACTCACAGTAATCGGCATTGGCTGGCTGGAATCACATGAAAATGGAAAAATGACACAAGGTTGGTTTTGCCAGGTCTAAATCATTCCTCAGACCAAGCCAAGTCTCATGACAAAATGTGTTCCTCCAGCTGGTTCCTGTGGTGAGCCCATCAGGTATAAAATAAAAACTGATCTTCACACAGTGCAGTACTTATTGCTGTCTGTAGTGATACTGAAGTAAATACAGTCAAATTTTCTTAGAAGTTTTGGAGAAGTTGACCCTTTCTTCCCACGCCATGGCAGAGACAAAAGCAGCACCAGATCAGACGAAACTAATCAATGAGACTGTACCAGGAAGTCAGGACTACTCCTAGCAATAAATGTTTACGGAATTAGTCCCTAGAATATTGTGTAAAGTCATTAATACGTACAAACTGGGGGTAAGAATGAAACTGTTCTGAATCATTAACTTTTGAGCAAACTTAAACAGTGGGATGAAAAAGAAGAGAGCTGACCAGTGCTCCCCCTAACCTGCGTGCTTGGGCAGCTACCAAGGAGAGATCCAAGCACCACCCAGCTGATTAGCAGACTTCCACTGCTAGCAGCATGTGTTTCTACTGGCGGTGCTCTATAACATGCCTCAGTGAACATAAAATTTATTATGCTCATGGATGGAAAAAAATTACAGGGAACATTGGTGCTGACCCCTTAATGACTTCATTGCCAAACTAAAATGTCACGTTAAACTGCTTACGTTACTCAGAGCCTTGTCAACAGCAAACTCAACATGAAAATTCCTATATTAATCCAACAGTAATTTTGACTTTTATCAGAATACCTTTAAAAGGATATGAAAATACATAAAGGTTTATGTTTCCATTAAAAGTATTTCTACTGTCCTTCTCCGTATTTAGACTTACATTATATGCTATTCCAAACACCAGCGGTGAACTCAAGTTCAGTTTTCATTACAGTTTATCTTATTGTGCTCTGAATTTATTGTAGTAAATGGAATCTTCAGCACACAACTCCTATGACTAATGATGTTAACAACCACTGTCACTGAAGTGGAATAAAACCAAAACAAATCCTAAATCTGGCCCCTGTAGAATGGAAATAGAATCAAAGGAACCACAGAACATACTTTTTTGATAAATACAAACTGCTGTACATGACAAAAACATACTGAAAACTAAATCCATTTTTGCATTTAAAATTTTGCAAGCAATTGTGGAAAATGGCTAGAAAATTTATTTTTTGCAAACACATAGCTATGCATTACATGCTTTAACAAAACAGCTGACATTTACCTTAACAACCTTAAATCGGTGCTTCTTTAAGCACTTTCAAGATTGTAAGGAAAAATTAGATGTTCATTTTTATACTAAGACTCCACAGTGCACAGTAAGCACAACCCACAGGGGCTCAGATGCTATGGCAATTGGTGCGGTATGGCTATTTGGACATAATAAAATAGCACTGCATATTAAATCCATTCCACAATAGGCAATCCGGAATCTCCAGTGGCGAAAGTGAAAAGAGTTCAACTGAAGGCAATGGAGCTATGATCATTTACACCAGTTGAGGGTCTGGTCCTAGATTCTCTGTCCCCAGTACACTTGTACAGGAGACAAAGGTAGAGGAGCTGTGCAGGGAAGCCACTACATCACCTGTTTGTCAGGGACCATGCCTATTACAGCACCTTGGGTCTGGAACAGGTGCTTTTAAAAAAAAAAATACACTTAAGTATTGTGCTTCAGCATCTAAGTTTTCATTTTAAACAAAAGTAAGTTTGTGTCCACAGTGGTAAAGATTTACTAAGCCCTTGGGCTAATGCCAGGCTGAAGTACACCAAACTGTACATGTACAATCCAATCCCAAGACATGACCCCTCCTCTGTCCCCCCCACTAGTCATGAAATCCCACACTGATGTTGTCTGACATCCTGGTCTCCTGCTTGCTACACCTTTCGCTCCTAACTACTACTGGTGCCCATGGCATGCACCATCACGCAAACAAGTTCAACAAATTCAAGCTTCCACCTCTGCCAATAAATCTATTAATTTTGGGCTCCCTTCCACACTCCTCTCTACTGAAACCATTTATACTGCTACCTCCCAATACATTAATGTGTGGCATCACTCCCCGCTCCCAAATAATTTAGTTTATATGTTGGCCTCACATCCTGGATTAGTAAGGGGCAAGTCCATGTTTCTTCCCCATACTACAGGAAAGTGGTTGCCCCTTCCTGTCCCCTCCCAGCAGAGTTCTTTGAGGGGACTCTCTTGGCATAAAAGCAGAGGGTTTTGCTTATGAGACTCTGCCACTTCCAACCCAACAGACTGTGCTGGTGCATGCTGCAGTATTCACAACATCCCCCCTCACCCCCACCCCCACACATCATCTGCTAAGACCACAAAGCCCACATACATATCCTGAGCCTTTTCCCAGGGTTGATCAAGCACCCATGTCACAACCCCCCATCCTCCCTGGGCACACTACTCCTAACAGCTAGTTAGAATCCTTCTTCCCATAAAAAAGGGAAGCTCTTTCGAAAGAGGAATATGCATATGCATATGCATATGAGGTTCCAGATATGTAAATCTGCACCTCATTTACATTTTTCCTTCATTTGCATACTCTTTCAAAAGAGGAATGCAAATGTAGACGCACCTCTAATGATCAAAAAAAAGCAAAGCTTCCCTATTCTGTTTAATGTATGGTGATACAATTCATTCAGACAGATGTTTTATGAACTCACCCACACACAGTCTCCACAGATTTTGATGAAAGCAAAATGTCTGCACTATTTGTTAGAGGAGCTTTGCTGATCATAATAATTTGGAAATAAAAATTTTAACTTTTCTCTCTGAACTAAACTATGTCAGTCTTGAGGAATATTTGACCAGCTAATGTCAAGGGAGATCAGCTGATATATTTTCTGTCAGATGAGTAAATTCGTTGAGCATGGGGTGCCAGGGTTGAAGGGGTGGGTGACGCACAGGATGCTTATCATACATTCTAAATCTGGTGGTACAGGTAGATGCCTGGGCATCCAGAATCCTGTGCTATCTGAACACATGGACAAGGAAGCACTAACTCTACCAGGAATTGCAAAGGGGATGGGATCACCCCACTGGCTGTTGCCTGCAGCTGACACAGGGAGAGCACATGACATGCTTCTGCTCAGTAAGTCTAAGTGCTGTCTCTGTGTTCCTCCAGTGACATTCAGAGTTTTAGAAAGGCGCACTAGAAACCTACAGCTAAACATTCTAAACTTTAATTGCCTAAGTGATGTATCTAAATAAACTGGATGAGTTTCCAAAGATTTGGCATTCTCTAATCTGGCAGCATACCTTTTCCAGCAGGACAAGGGATATTGCTGGGCAGGAGGGTGCAGCCCACATCCTTTAGCAGCCCTGAGGGTTCAGGCGGCAGCAGATCCCACATTCTTCCCAGAAACCCCCATCGGGTGCAGTCCTGCAGGACTCGGGGCATCCCCCAGGGAGCTGGAGACAGCTTTTCCCTGGCAGCCCTACAGAGACAGACCTGGCTTTCCCCCAGCAGCCTCATGGGACCAGGGACAGCCTTGCAGGGCTGGAACTGCACCCCCAGCATGGGCCATAGCCAGCTTCTCTTGGTAGCCATTGTGCATCGGGGGGTAGCCTAGCAGTAGCCGCAGACCAACAGCAGAAGGTAGAGGAGCAGCCCAGTGGTGATGGGGGTGGCAGCTGGGAGCCGTGAGAGGGAACCTTCCCTGGTCCAGCAAATTCTCTTGTCCGGGACTAGTCAGGTCCCGACCATGCTGGACCAGGGAGACGGAATCTGTATTATGTAGTCACAGCCACTTAATGACACAATATAGCTTTAATGCATGAAGTTTTACTTAACTGTAAGGTAGGGAAGATTCATCATCTCCACTATAATGGAGAATATATGCATATGAGTATTTAATTTTGACTCTTGAAAAACTTTTAAAACTCATGATTCAGTACTGAGGCCACTAAAAGCACCTAATGAGAGCACTTAGATGTGGTTGGAAGAAGACTTGGATGCAACTTGCCCAACATCACATAGGCTTTCTATGGCAAGAGGAGAAGCCAGGTCTCTTGACCTCCCATTTTATTCTTTAGACACAAGACCATGAAAGGGAAAGAGGAAGCACTTGATGGTTACACCACAAGCAAATGTAAAAATGCTACTTTTGGATGGGTATGAAGGGGAGGAAAGAGGAGAGAAGTCACTAAACTTAAATAAACTAATAAATAAACCCCAGTGCAGCCAAGTCAGAAACACACAATGATTTAGGAATGGCCGTTTAAAGAAGTTACACTACTTTCTTACAGGTTATACATGAAGCTGAGGAAATTTTGTTCTTTTTCACTAAAATGTGCATTGCTGAAGGCTTCTTAATTTGTTTTTCTTATGGTAAAGGCCAATTCTCTCCAAACGGTAAAGTCAACGATGACAACATTTCAAATATGTGTAACTCAGAAACACTCAGGTTGCTTATAAAGGCTGTGTCTACACATGCCCCAAACTTCGAAATGGCCATGCAAATGGCCATTTCGAAGTTTACTAATGAAGCACTGAAATGCATATTCAGCGCTTCATTAGCATGCGGGCGGCAGCCGCGCTTCGAAATTGACGCTCCTTGCCGCCGCGCGGCGCGTCCAGACGGGGCTCCTTTTCGAAAGGATGCTGCCTACTTCGAAGTCCCCTTATTCCCATGAGCTTAAGGGGACTTCGAAGTAGGCAGCATCCTTTCGAAAAGGAGCCCCATCTGGACGCGCCGCGCGGCGGCAAGGAGCGTCAATTTCGAAGCGCGGCTGCCGCCCGCATGCTAATGAAGCGCTGAATGTGCATTTCAGCGCTTCATTAGTAAACTTCGAAATGGCCATGCAAATGGCCATTTCGAAGTTTGGGGCATGTGTAGACACAGCCAAAGAGTGAAGTTTACTCTACAGCCTCAGCTAAGAGTCATTTGGCTTTTAATGGACACAGCAGAGGCTTGTGGCTTTAGTGCCTAATGTCCCAGACTCAGTCCCACCTGCCAACAACATGGGTCCATCAGTGTTACATACGCAAAAACCACATTTCCCCGCAGTCTTTTTTCTTTATGGGTTCAGTATGAATTATAAGTGGCTCATATTTTGTAAACAGGACACTTTCTACAGACCAGCACATTATTTTTCTCTCCTCCTGTCCCCATTTGGCTGAGCTGGGATTGGTCTACACGGAGGTTTTTATACCAATTTAACTGTATCTTTTGGTTGTTTGTTTGTTTGACAGACAGATATAATTAAATAAGTAAAAACACATGAAAGAAGACAACCCCCGGGGGCAAAAAAAAAAGAAAAACAGTTTCAAGAAACTACCCAGTCTGATCAATTGTGAGTTCACTTCCCTTTCAAGTAAAGTGATAAATATAAACTTTGTTCAACAGTTAGCTTTTTGACCTTTAGAATCCGTACTGAAATAAATGCTCCTGGGAACACGGATTGCAGGTTATTCTTAAATTTGCTGCACCAGAATTCCGAAGTATACATAGTAAGACTTCAAATCATAAGAGATGGAATATTGGCAGAGATTGGATGGATGCAGAGTAATAGAAACAGCAGCTGTGGAATAAAACAGATTTCACACAATACTAAGATACTATACGAATCTAGAATGTTGCACTTTCAACACTCTTGGCTGAATTTCCAAACCTGGCCTGCCTTCGAGATCATAACTGATGTTCCCTTCAGAAATAGCCATTCACTCATTCTCTATGCAAACCAGGCAGAAAGGCTAAGTGTCTGTTCAACATGTGAAATGTGCAAATACAACTTTTTCAGGTCCAAATAATGAATGCACTGAGAACCTGGCTGTTTGTATAGAGACAGCAGTAAACATTCCAGTTCATTTTCTGACTCTGGCACAAACAGTTGGTTTCTAAAGATGTTTTACATCAGAAGTCCACTATTAAATGGGAGATATGTATCTAAAATAAGACACCTTAGGGAGCTGGTGGGGCTGAATATATTTTCCTTATTTGCTTGGACAATATAACCCACATTCAGCATCTGTTCATGTTTCGTGTTGGAAATCTTGGCAGTTTTGTTTTTGAATCTAAGTATACATTTTAGTCTTCTTTAAAAATTGTGTTTTGGACAAGACACTCTGTGGAAGACCTAACAAACAAGTTCAACATTCTCTGTAAGCCCACTCTTTCCAATAGCTAAATGCAAAAAAACTCTGCTTGTAAGAGTGAGCAGTTAGTCACATACACAAAAACTAACTTCATGGGAACTTCTCACACAAGTAGCTCCTCACCAGTGTAAGAAACATTTAATCTGACCCCTATGCTTCATGTTTATTAGAAATGGACAAAACAAAAACAATAAAACAGCTGAAAGTGGGGGAAAAGAGTTGGCTAGCAATAAAAATAAACATTAGTTCAGGGAGCCCTAAATGATGCAACTAATCTCTGAATCATGATGCATGACAAGATTCCTCAAAAACGAGAAGGGCAAGTCTATACTACAGAATTAAGTTGACCTAAGTTACATCAACTTACATCTCCCACATCAATTAAGCCACTTGTTCATGTCCATCCAATGCCCATGCTCCTTGTGTCAGTAGTGCACATCCTCATCAGGAGCACTTGCACGGACTGAACTGGCATTGTGGGGAATTGCAAGACGGCCTCTGCAAGGCAGCAACAGTAGATATAAGGCCCTTCATTGGAGGCAGTGACCTAACTACATTGACTACAGTGCTATGCCTCTCAGGAAGTTACTTCACTGCGAACTACATTTTAATATAGACCAGGGGCTCAACTGCAGCCACTGGGAGCAAGGTGTCTGCCTGCACACAGTGTAACCTGCCAGCAGATTACCCTGATAGGCCACATGCCAAAGATTGATGACACCTGGTGTAGACACTTAAGAGTTGTATCAAAGCAAGCCACCTTACATTGACCTAACTCTGTTGAGAAGAACAAGGGCAAGTTTGGAATGATCATACCACTGTTGTACTTAAAAAAGATAGGAATTTGTATATAATAAAAGGGTTGCATATAGTTACCTAGTCTTCAAAGTGGAACATAACTAACAAATCCCAGTACCTTCAGATGCTAGGATTATTCTTCTGTTTCCATGCCCGAAGTGGTGCATTAGTGTCCCTTTTTTAGGGCAGTTTGTTCTTAACCAAAATGTCAAGTCATTACTCCCCTCCAAACTGCAGTTCAGATCTCTTCTTCCCAGGATTAGTCATCTTACACATAATCCATTTTTGTTGGGCTGCTACAGAAAACAGACACAAAATGCAAGTTGGGCAAAACAGGCAAGAAGTAAATTGTAAGGGAAAGCTTTCCTAAAAATGTCTCCAAATGTTAGCAAAACAAACCAGCAGTTATGTAGCACTTTAAAGACTAACAAAATAATTTATTAGGGGATGAGCTTTCGTGGGGCTGACACTGCCTCAGATCTGGAGATAGTAACAGAGAGGAAGCCGTGCTAGTCTATATACTATCAAAACGAAGAAGGAGTCAAGTAGCACTTTAAAGACTAACAAAATAATTTATTAGGTGATGTGCTTTCGTGGGACAGACCCACTTCTTCAGACCATAGCCATACCAGAACAGACTCAATAGTTAAGGCACAGAGAATCAAAAACAGTAATCAAGGTGGACAAATCAGAAAAAAAATGATCAAGGTGAGCAAATCAGAGAGTAGAGGGGTAGAAGGGAGGCCAAGAATTAGATTAAGCCAAGTATGCAAAGCGGCATTCTGAATCACTATAGGAGGTCGCTTGCATACTTGGCTTAATCTAATTCTTGACCTCCCCCCTCCCCTTTTACACCTCTACTCTCTGATTTACTCACCTTGATCATTTTTTTCTGATTTGTCCTCCTTGATTACTGTTTTTGGTTCTCTGTGCCTTAACTATTGAGTCTGTTCTGGTCTGGCTATGGTCTGAAGAAGTGGGTCTGTCCCATGAAATCTCACCTAATAAATTATTTTGTTAGTCTTTAAAGTGCTACTTGACTGCTTTTTTGTTTTGATAGATCTGGAGATAGTGCTTTTCCTGTACAGAACTGACAGTTTTACAATACAGAAATCCAAAAAAATTGAAATAAAAACTGACAAATCACATACATAGAACTGAAAGAGAGGGGTGAGTGGTGTGAAACACTAAGGCTACGTCTACACGTGCAGCCAACATCGAAATAGTCTATTTCGATGAATAACGTCTACACGTCCTCCAGGGCCGGCAATGTCGATGTTCAACTTCGATGTTGCTCAGCCCAACATCGAAATAGGCGCAGCGAGGGAACGTCTACACGTCAAAGTAGCACACATCGAAATAGGGATGCCAGGCACAGCTGCAGACAGGGTCACAGGGAGGACTCAACAGCAAGCCGCTCCCTTAAAGGGCCCCTCCCAGACACAGCTGAACTAAACAACACAAGATCCACAGAGCTGACAACTGGTTGCAGACCCTGTGCCTGCAGCATAGATCCCCAGCTGCCGCAGAAGCAGCCAGAAGCCCTGGGCTAAGGGCTGCTGCCCACGGTGACCATAGAGCCCCGCAGGGGCTGGAGAGAGAGCATCTCTCAACCCCCCAGCTGATGGCCGCCATGGAGGACCCAGCAATTTCGACGTTGCGGGACGCGGATCGTCTACACGGTCCCTACTTCGACGTTGAACGTCGAAGTAGGGCGCTATTCCTATCTCCTCATGAGGTTAGCGACTTCGACGTCTCGCCGCCTAACGTCGAAGTTGGTGCCGCTACTTCGAAGTAGCGTGCACGTGTAGACGCAGCCTAAGTGTCCTGACAGAGATCACTACGAATACCAAAAGTAGGGAAACTGTCTTTGTAATGTGTGAGGTAATTGCTATCCCTATTAACAGATCTGGGTGTTGCACAGCCAGAGCCCAGCATACCTAAAGATGACCTAAATATCCAGTGGAGCCTTCTAGCACAAGGGTAAAGCATGTCAGTGCAGGAGACAAAACTCTCAAGGCCTGGTCTGAGATTGGGATGTTAATGGTTAACCAGTAAGCCTCACCCTAAATGGATGATGCTAACAGGTTAGGGTTAACCAGTGGGGGCTGGAGCACCAGCCTGAGAGTGCTATGGGTAGGGGCACTCCAGTTCAGCTGGAGATGCCCCCTTCTGCAGCAGGCCCCGACCAGAAGAGCTGTAGGAAATGGCACTGTAGCCTAGCCAGAGCAGTCTTGCTCCATGGCAGCCTGGGGTCCTCTAGCTCCACAAGAACAACTCATCTGTGGGGGGCTCAAAGCAGGGGTACTCCAGCCTGAGCAGCCTCCGCCAGCCACATCCCCCTCCCCATTTACTCTGTTAACTTGCTAAACTTAAGTGGGATTTTAAATGAGATTTTACATCCCTAGTCTAACGCAACAGAAAGAATTCCCATAGGAAGGACAAGTTACTCTGTGTTGTAACAGTGGTTCTTTGAGATGTGTCCCCCTGTGGCTGTTCCAAGGTAGGTGTTGGGCTGGCCCGCACTGCAGGACAGACACTCTTGCTGAGCAGACTGAGCGGGGCTGTGCATGCACTGTCCCAGCACATGCAGCCCCGCTCTCACCTCAGTTGCTTCACTGACACCCTAACTATGTCTATTAAGCTGATTAGAGGGGAGGCGGGTGGGACATGGAGCACCGACGGGGACACACATCTCAAAGAAACATCGTTGCAACATGAAGCAACTTCTCTTTCTTCTTCCATTGCTGTTCCTGTGGGTGCTCCACAGCAGGTGACCGTAGAGGAATGCCTCCCTAGTTGGATGGTGAGTTCTGATTCGGTGCATCTATTGTGGACAGTAGTGCCATATCTCTGTCTGCATGGGACTGCAATGCATGCAAAGCCATGAATGTGTGGTTAGAGGACTACGCGGCTGCTCAACAAATGTCCTGTAGAGGAAATCCCTTTAAAAAGGACATGGATGTGGACATTGCTACCGAACTTGTGGAGTGTGCCCTCAGAAACTCTGGCAGTGGTTTGCTTCAGATAGAATAACAGTATAGTATGCATGTAGATATAATCTTTGATATTCATTGGGCTGACAAGGAGAGTCCCTTTGATCTTTTTGCAGTGGCTCCAAATAACTTCTGATTTTCTGAATGACCCTGTTCTGTCTATATAGAAGGATATGGCCCTTCCTGACATCCAAGGTGTGCAGTTTGGCCTCTACATTAGAAGTATGAGGTTTAGGGTAGAAGGTAGTAGAATTATAGGTTCAGTAATATGGAATTAAGAGCACACTTTGGGTAGAAATGCAAGATGTGGTTGTAATATTACGTTGTTCTTGTGGAAGACTGTACATGGTGAAGAGTCGGTCAGGGCTGCTATTTCGTTTACTCTTCAAGCTGATGGTACTGCTACTAAAAACAGCATTTTCATTTTTAGCATGGCCATTGACTCAAATGGTGGTCACATGAGTGTGCGAAGGACCAGTTCTAAGTCCCAAGCTGGGGATATAGGCCTGAGAGGAGACATGATGTTTTATAGGTCCTTCTAGAACCTCTTTACAATTAGGTGAGTGCACACCAAGTAACCTTCCACAAATGGATGGAAGGCTGAGATCGCCAAAAGGAGGATCTGGAATGAGGACTGTGACAGATGAATCTCTTTTAGGTGAAGGATGTAGTCCAGGGTCATGGGCACTCGTGCTTCTGTGGGTTGTATGCCCCTTACAGAGCACCAAGACAAGAAACACTTCTACTTGGAAAGATAGGTTTTTCAGGCTGTTTCTGGTCTTACATTCCCTCACTTGTTGGGAGTAGTGACACGCATGCTCTGGGATCCACAGAGAAACCAGGCTGTCAGGTGGAGAATGTGTGGCCTGGGATACATCATGGAACTGTTGTTCTGGGAGAGCAGGCCCAGATGATGAGATACGTGAAAGAGTAAGGGAAATCAGATCTGTCTGGGCCACGCTGGAGCAACAAGGATGGTTCGTGCTCCATCTGGATTTTTTCTGAGAACCCTGGCGATCAGAGGAATAGGTGGAAAGGCATACAGAGGTGAGTACTCCAAGAGAGGAGAAAGGCATCCCTTAGAGATTTGTGCCCTTTGCCTGCTCTTGAGCAATACCAGCTACATTTGGAGTTCTCCTGCGTTGCAAAGAGGTCTACTGCCAGTGGGTGCCATACCTGGAAGAGGTGTTGGGTCACTTCATGATGGAGCACCCACTCATGGTCCAAGGAGAAGTGATGACAGAACATCTGAGAGTGAGTTGTTCGTGCCCAGCAGGTATTACACAGTGAGGATGATGTTGTGACCAGTACACCAATTCCAAAGCTTTATGGCCTCTGCACATAGGGATTGTGATTGAACACCACCCTGGAGGTTGATGTAGAACATCGTCATGGTGCTGTCTGTGAGTATGCTAATGGTCTTGTTTTCGATGAGTGGCAGAAAGTGCCTGCAGGCATGGAAAACAGCACAAAACTTGAGAAGGTTGATGTGCAGACTCTGCTCGGCTCTGGTCCAATGGCCATGGATGTGATTTTGTTGGCAATGTGTTCCCCAGCTAAGAAGTGAAGCATCCATTGTAATTTGATAGACTGATTGATTGCAGTGAAATGGGACTCTTACTAGAGTGTTCTGTTCCTGCATCCATCAGCATAATGAGTCTGTTACCTTTTGAGATACCAATATGCATCTGCTGGGAGTATACACTGGGGCCAACCAATGCTGCAGGCAGCAAAATGTAGCCAAGCATTGACGACAATGTATGTGGTGGCAGCCATGTGGCCAAGAAGGCAAACACACATTAGCATGGGAGCCATGAGGCTGATGGCTAACTCCAATATTAAGCCCCTTATAGCCTCGTGGTACTGTGTAGGGAGATAAGCTTGAGCGGTTGTGGCATCAAGCCACACTCCTATGAATTGGATGCACATCGTGAGTTCAGAGGTTGATTTGGCAGTGTTTACGAGGAACTCCAGTGATGGCAGAAGATGTTTCGTAAATTGGACCATGGTTCTGGTGATGTCTTGAGCTGGTCCTCAAAGGAAGCAGTCATCGAGGTATGGCAATATAATAGCTTGCCTCCTGAGGCGTGCATCCATTGGAGTAAGGGCCATGGTAAATACCCTGGTGGCAGTTCAAAGCCTGAAGGGGAGGACCCTGTATTGGCAGTGCTGTGCTTCGAGGGCAAAGCACAGGAAGCATCTGTGAGCAGGGTGAACAGTGACACAGAAATAAGCATCTTGGAGATAGAGGGCTGCAAACTAGTCCCCCTCGTCTAGTACAGGAATTATAGCAGATAGTGTGGTCATCTTGAATTGCTGCTTGTGAATGTATTTGTTCAACTACTGTAAATCTAGAATGGGTCTCCAGCCTTCCGTCTTCTTTTTTGTAAGAAAGTAGTTCGAGCAAAACCCCCTGCCTTGGTATTATTGTGGAACTTCTTCTATGGCTCCAATTTTCAAGAGGTGTAGCAGTTCAAACCATAGTAAGTTCTCATGGGAAGGATCCCTGAAGAGGGATGGAAATAGAGGCATAGTGTATCCATGGGCGAGGATGTCTATTATCCATCTGTCTGTGGTTACCAACATCCACTGATGGCAAAAGAGATGTAGGAGTTGGTGGAATATCTGACAGTTGTGTACTGAAGAGTATGGGAGATTCAACAAGCCCTCGACCAAAGCTTCAAACTTGCTGCTTGGAGACTGGTGGAAAGGCAGAAAGGTTATTCAGAGCTTTGGATTTCTGATTTCTGAGTTTATTAACGCTGTACTGATGATTTGTTAAAATGCCTCACAAATAATTGGTCCTTGCATCTTTGGTATGGGGTGTATCTTCTCTTTTAGAAAGGGGAAGAGTACATCCCCATAGTATGTAAGGTAGTTCTTGTATCCTTGCTAGAATGTAGGGTTTCATCTGTATTTGCTGAAAATAATTTCACTTTATCAAATGGTAACCTTTGCTTGCAGCTCTTTTGGAACACCTGCTGCCTGAAGCCATGATGATCTTTGCAAAGTAATCACTGTGGCCATGGCTCTAGCTGCTGTATCAGCTGAGTCCAATGCCATCTGCAATGATGTTTTTGTTGTGGTGTGGCCTTCCTGAACTATAGTTTTCAGGGTGGGTCATTTGTCATGAGGCAAATGAGGTATTAATGGGGAGAGCTTGGGATTACGATCAAAATCATGATTAGCTAAGAGCACTGTGTAATTGGCTATACGCAGTTGGAGGGTAGAAGATGAATAAACCTTCCTCATGAGTAACTTTAGGCACTTTGTCTACGGTACTCAGCCTGGGCAGGCGGTCAACTGGAGAAGGCTTTGATTGAGCCTGAGTCCCCAGCGAGGATGCAGAAGTGTCCCTGACAGAGGGGTTGCTGTTACCCGGCCTTGAAAGCGGCTCCACAAGCAGCTGAAGTGCTTTATCAAATGAGAACATTTTCAGCCTAAGCTCTCTGTCCTAGCAGAGGGGGATATGCAGGGAGGGTATTTAGAAGGAATATGTGACCCTCTGAGGCAGCGTATGCAGTCCAAGTGTCCGTCTGGGGCAGGCATCGGCTATCAGCACTTCAAGCACTTTTTAAAGCTAGTAGCAAGAGACATGTTTAAGTTCTGTGGTTTGTTTGACTCCTTTGGTTTGTCTTCTTTTCTTCCTTTACTTCAGTGTGTGTCACTTTTTTAAAAATGATTGCTTCAGCAGCATACACACTAGAGAAGTGAAATTGACAAGTAAAACTGATGAGAAGCTGGAAGCTTCTTGTTCCCTTTTCTTCAACTCCAATAAATAAGTTAACAAGCGGAACTGTCTACAGAACAAGTAACTAGTTGTATATCAGAACCAACAACTAACTAACTAAACCCTATTTTCTCCCTATAGGTCTGAGGGGAGAGGAGAAAGCCACACTCCAACTACAGCTGAGGGCATCAATGAAGGAACTGAGGAGAGAGCAGGGCTGCGTGAACTGTCTTAGTGCACAAACAGTGGGCTCTGGGACAGTGCACACGCAGCCCCACTCAATACTGCTCAGCAAAAGTCTCTGTCCTGAGGTGCTAGGTAAGCCCAACACCTACCGTGAAGCACCCAGAAGGACTGCACTCATAGAACAACTAAGGCCATCTCAAACCTCCCCACTTTCAGTCCCAAATGTAAGGCACGTTTCTTTAACCTGCCTTCTCTAACACACAGGTAATCTGAAGAAGTGGGTCTTACCCACGAAAGCTCATTTCCTAATGAACAAAATTGTTAATATTTCAGGTACTACAGGATCACTTGGGTTTTTGTTGTTGTTGTTTGTTTGTTTTTTACATAGAGAGCAGTAGATACATTAAACTAAAAAAAAAAAAATACACCAAAACAAAATACTACACTGGATACACAATTCTCCTTGTGGAGAGAGGATGAAAGCACTAACAAGCTTCATGTGACAAATGTTAATTATCCTGCCTCATACACTAGTAGTAGATGCTCAAACACAGTGACAAGTGGGGAATCACTTGTGAAGAAGTGTTTCCCTGTCCCAAGCCGGGGGAGCAGAAGGGGGTGGGCACCCTTGGACACACTATCAGAAACACACTGTCTTCTCAAAAAGCGCACACCTTTCAAAATCAGCTTGACAGGCTATCCCTTACGACCCCTTCCTAAAACTAGCAGCGTTTTGAACAATCTTGTCAACATAATATTCAGCTCAATAAAGCAGCCTCCAAAACAGGAACTAACTGACAGTGGAGTGAATTACTGATCAACTTAATCTTAAATATATAAGTGCACAGACACATTTATAGATGAGTTTTCTATTAGTTACCTTTGTTTTTCAACCAGTGCTGTCTGCGCACTAATGTTTTCTGTTGGCTTATTTTCTTCCATGATTTTCTCAGAGCCAACTAAATACCAGAATGCACATCTGTTCTTATTTATACCCAAGTAATGCCCTGGTTGGGATTTAAAATTCTTACAATCTTCAAATCCTTGTTTAGGGGAATGAACTGTATAAAGTTTCTAGAAATACAGCATTATTACATTAATCCTAGCTCAGAAAACTGATACTAAGATACAGCTTCCTGTCTCCGTTCCAACTGGCATTGTGCTGACAGTTGTATGTTTTATCAAACAGAATCTGTGTATTTCTTACTCGACTGCAGACATACAATAAGGGGAAAGGAAGAGACCAGTTGACATGATTTGATTGATGGGTGAAACTAAATACAGTGTGCAAATACTATCTGTCTTACAAAATGGTCATGAAAGTTTCAAATGCTAAGCAAACTGACCAAACAACTTCATGCTGTACATTTTATTGCATCACATATGTTTTCATTTAGCAATGGATTTGTTGTGCTTGACCTTGTAATCTTGCCACCTTTCTCAAAGGAACAGTTTTAATAGTTACAAGCCGCACTTTAAAAGGATCCTTAAGGAGATTTGTGCGTGTAGGGCCAAATCCTGAAGTCCTGACTAAATTCTTACTCAGCCACATAAGTCAATGGGAACTCTCCCTACATAAAGGCTACGTAAAACCTCAGTAAGGGCCTTGGGTTTTGATCCCTAATGCTTTAAATAAAAATCAGTCAAAAACAGAGACGGTAGTTTCTCTGCCTGAGAAAGACCATTAGCTAACTGCAGGAATGCAGTGTATGTGGCATTCAAAGGCAAATCAGTCTGGAAAATATTCTACAGCAAAGCTGGTTTTAAGAGGATTGTTACAAATACACAATCACCACACTCCTGTACGTCTCAGGGGGTAGCCATGTTAGTCTGTAGCTTCACAAACAACAAGCAGTCCTTTGGCACAGGGCTGCTTGTTAGTTGTCACTTCTTTTTTGTATATTGGATCCTGTGAAATACTACAGTACTTCTCTTTTTGTCACTATTACTTTGCTGGCTGTCTCTCCCCGAACCATCCATACCCCTGAAGCTTGGGCCACTGGAATCGGGGGAGGCAGAGAGAGGGCAGGGAGACATGCTCCTCCCCCACTTTCTACTGATCATAAGGATGAGTGCTGGGGGAAAATATGGTAGAGAGGGGTAAGCAGGGGCTCAGAGGAACAGGCTGGGTGTGGACAGGGACAGTGTAAGGATCATAGGGCTGGAAGAGACCTCATGAGGTCATCTAGTCCAGCCCCCTGCTTCAAGCAGGATCAACCCCACTAATTCATCCCAGCCAGGACCTTGTCAAGCCGGGACTTAAAAACCTCAAGGGATGGAGAATCCACCACCTCTCTAGGCAACGCATTCACCACCCTCCTGGTGAAGTAGTTTTTCTTAATATCTAACCTACACCTCTCCCTCCTTAACTTCAGACCATCACTTCTTGTTCTGCCATCTGACACCACTGAGAACAGTTTCTCCCCTCCTCTTTACAGCTCCCCTTCAGGAAGTTGAAGGCTGCTATTAAATCACTTCTAAGTCTTCTCTTCTGTAAACTAAACAAGCCCAAATCCCTCAGCCTACCCTCATAGGTCTTGTGCTCCAGCCCCTTAATCATTTTTGTTGCCCTTCGCTGAACCTGCTCCAGCACATCCACAACCTTTCTACACTGGGGGGCCCAAAATTGGACACAATATTCCAGATGTGGCCTCACCAGTGCCGAATAGAGGGGAACAACCACTTCTCTAGATCTGCTCGAATTGCTCTTCCTAGTATGCCATTAGCCTTCTTGGCTACAAGGGCACACTGTTTACTCATATCCAGCCTTTCATCCACCATAACCCCTAGGTCCCTTTCCATCACACTGCTGCTTAGCCAGTCGGTCCCCAGCCTATAACAATGCTTGGGATTCTTCCACCCCAGGTGCAGGACTCTATACTTCTCCTTGTTGAACTGCATCAGATTTCTTTTGGCGCAATCCTCCAATTTATCCCACTCACTCTGGATTCTCTCTCTGCCCTCCAACATAGCTAACTCTCCCCCTAGTTTTGTGTCATCTGCAAACTTGCTGAGGGTGCAATCCAGTCCCTCATCCAGGTCATTAACAAAGATGTTGAACAACACCAGCCCCAGAACTGAGCCTTGTGGCACTTCGCTTGAACCCGACCACCATCCAGATATTGAGCCATTGACCTCTACCCTTTGGGTCTGACCATCAAGCCAGCTTTCTATCCATCTTATAGTGCAAGGATCCAACCCATATTTCCTTAACTTATGGGCAAGAATGTTGTGGGAGACCGTATCAAAAGCTTTGCTGAAGTAAAGGTATCACATCCACTGACTTCCCCATGTCCACAGAGCCTGCTGCCTCATCACAGAAGCTAATCGGACCAGGCAGGACCTGCCCCTGGTGAATCCATGTTGGCTACTTTTGATCACTTTCCCCTCTTCCAAGTGCTCCAAAATGGATTCCTTAGTAAGGGGTGATGGCTGTGCCCCGCATATCCACACACGCATTTAAGCGCACATCCTCCACTCCTGCCTGAAGTCCTCACAATCAGACTCTAAAAAAGGGTAACAGGCTGCTCAAGCAATGCACAAGTGGCAGATACACTGGGCCAATTGCAGTCTTTGCAGTGACCACCCCTTCATTACCAGAAACCACGAAGAGGAGAGAGGGAAGATACAGGCCCTCAGCACTGCCTCCACATTCGTCAGCAGACATGGCCAGATGTGTATTCATACCAGGGAACTGTGGGCTGGGTTATGTTTCCTGAGCCAGAGTTCCCCCTGGAGTTCCTGCTGCTTGGCATTACTCTAACAAGGGCAACAGCTAGTAAATAAGTGCCTGTGCTCTCCAAGGTAAGCGGGACCTACATTCTGCAGCAATGCCCCAGGTTTCTGCAACTCAAATACAGCAGACTGGAAATTCTATAGCCTGCACATTTACATGTTATAAATGGAGGTTTATCTTTAATTACTTTTGATTAATTACATTACATCTTTAATTACATTTAATTATCAATGCCAGAATCTGCCAGGCCAGCTGGGTACTAGGACATCTGAGAGTGCGAGTGTTGAATCAGCACAATATCCGACAGGCCACTAAACTGAAAGTGTACAAGGCTGTAGTCCTGACCAGTCTCCTGTATGGCTGTGAAACCTGGACCTTGTACAGAAAACATATAAACTGCTGGAGTGCTTCCACACACGCAGCCTGCGGTCAATACTGCACATTCAATGGCAGGACAGAGTTATTAACCTGGAAGTCCTTGACAGAGCAGGAACCACGAGCATCGAAGCCATGATTCTGAAAGCCCAGGTTCACTGGACAGGGCATGTCATATGAATGGAGGAGTCAAGAATCCCTAAGTAGCACCTCTACGGTGAACTCTCCCAGGACAAAAGGAATCAAGGTAGGCCTTGCAAGAGGTATAAAGACTGCATGAAGGCCAACATTGCTCATGCCGGTTTAAAACCAAATCAGCTAGAGCAGCATGCAAAAGATCGAACAGGCTGTTGTGCTCTTGTACAAT
Organism: Carettochelys insculpta; assembly: GCF_033958435.1. Classification (NCBI taxonomy): domain Eukaryota; kingdom Metazoa; phylum Chordata; order Testudines; family Carettochelyidae; genus Carettochelys; species Carettochelys insculpta. Next base: position 58,587,477 of record NC_134137.1, on the reverse strand, counting down.
ACACGTAGGACAAGTTTGAAGAACAGCGACGCGTACGCCTCATTGATGCTCATGAGGAAGAAAGCAACAGCAGCAGCCGCACCAACAGAGCCAGGATAATTCCCTGGCCCCCACTGTGAACACCCATGCCATTCAAAGCTTGGACTCCTCAGCCACATGCGAGTCCACAACTGATGAGCCTGTGCAAGCTCAAGGCGTCATCGTCGGACACGACGGGCTACCTATATACATTTAAAGATGGGTAGACACATTCAGTGTGGCAGCCCCTGCAGTATGCATGCACCATCCACTAATGTGATAAATGCCATCAGATGCCAGCAATGCCCCTCTGCCACACAGTCTCTGCACCAAAGGACAAACTAGTACAACTCTCACATTAAGAAAGGGAATACAAACATGCAGGGGAATACTTTAAGCTTCCTGAACATTCAAGGTCTTAAGATAGCCATCTTCCTACAAAAAACAACCCTCGGTTACAAAGGAAACAGCTGAATTGGAGCTCATTTGCAAATTCTGTACTACACAATTAAGCATCAATAAGGATCTGAATTTTAACACTCTACACATACAACTTCCCCTGGATAGACATTCACACCTCTCCATCAACTACACTGAATGACCACAATTACCTTAATTTACAGTAGATAGTACCTTCTTTCTTTTGCAATTTTTTCCTTACATATATGCTTGCCTTTGTATTTCTACTACAGTCCATCTGATGAAGTGGGATATACCCATGAAAGCTTATGCTCTAATAAATCCTTTGGTCTCTAAGGTGCTACAGGACTCCTCATTGTTTCTACATTTTGAAGTTTTTCTTCGCAGTCATAAGGATTACAACCAGCTTTTTAAAAATGAAAATCTGGGGTAGAAATTCGAAAAAATGCTCTGCAGTAGCCTGAGTTTGATTTTGCTAAGTTCAATAGTAAAATTCCCAATGATTTCAGATCAGGCAGAGATAGATCACTGTTGATTTCACCTTGCTATAACCTGGAATCTGTTCTTTGTTGTACAGGTGCATTGGTGAGCAAAAATAAAATACAAACTGAGCCACGTACCTAACCTAGAGATGATGTCATCTAGAAAAATAAAACAATCTGGTCACTCCCACTCATGAGCTAGCAGGGGTTCAAAGGATCATGAAAGAATATTACTCAGTTCCTGACAGTAACAGAGAGATAGCCATGCTAGTGTATATACTACGAAAACAAAAAAGAACAGCCTCAATCATACCAGAACAGACTCAATATTTAAGGCACAGAGAACCAAAAACAGTAATCAAGGTTGACAAATCAGAAAAAAATTATTATCAAGGTGAGCATACCAGAGAGCAGAGGGGCAGAAGTGGGGGAAGAGTAAGTCAAGAATTAGATAAAGCAAAGTATACAAAAGAGCCCCTATAACGAGCTAGAAAATTGTCAACCTGGTTCAAAACACATGTTAATATGTTGAATTTGAATATAAAAGAGAGTTCAGCACCCTCTCTTTCCAAACAGCTGTGAAAAACTCCTTTTCAGTAAAACACAGACTTTCAGGTCATTAACAGAATGGCCAACTCCACTAAAGCGCTGGCTGACAGGTTTGTGAATCAGGAGTGTTTTTATGTGTTTTATGCCCATTAACTCTTTGTTTAAGAGAGTCTGAACTCTGCCCAATATATAAAGCATCTGGGCATTGTTGGCACATGATGGCATATACGATGTTAGTTGAGGAACATGAGAATGTGCGCGTGATTCTGTGAATAACCTGGTTAGGTCCAGTGATAGTACCTCCAGAATAGATATGTGGACAAAGCTGGCAGCAGGCTTTGTTGCAAGGAAGAGTTCCAGGATTGGTGTTCCTGTGGTGTAGACTGTGGCTGTTGGTGAGAAACCTCATAAGGTTGGGAGGTTGTCTGTAGGAGAGAACAGGCCTGTCACCTAGGTCCTGCTGGAGTGTGGTATCCTGATTAAGGATAAAAGTTCCTGACAGAGGAGGATCAGTCTTGTGATGACACCTACTGGCTAACTGAAAGGGCATTAACTGAATCCTTAATAGAGCTCAGATCAGTAGTTTCTAGTTACAGTATGAACATTAAAGATGTCACAATGCATCCAAACTTGGAGACTAGTGATTGTAATATTTAGGGATCTTAAGGTCGTCTCTGAATTCCGTGTGACATAGCACCCTTTCTTTTCCCCTCTACTGCCAATGCTTGTTCTAATTCCTTCTCCCAACCTTCTGCTGTTGGCAACATGGCGGAGAGCAGGGGAAGCAGAGCAGGCGGAGGTCAGGAGCAGACCTCTGCCGCCTTCCTGCCCTGCTCCTGCCCCGTGCCTCCGCAGCCCTGAGCACAGCTTGCCCCGCCCCCCTTTTGAGGGGCCACTGTCCCTCCCACCATGGAGGGCTGCATAGGGTACCAGAGCCTGTAGGGAAAGCCCTGGACAGGGAGAACACAATCTTGCCACTGATTTTACCCCATTCCGAAGCACTACTGACATTTACAATAGCCCTTGGTATAGACAAATCTCCCCTCTTAATATTGAATGATTCCAAATTTACATTTATACTTCCTGTCTCTACTGTTCGAACTTTGTATGTTACAATGCACTGTGGAGTAGAAGCGGGTGGGAAGAGGAACTAGTTGAACTGGCTGGCTGGGAGCCTTTTGGCCACACAGCTGTAAGTCTGGTTTGGCTAGTCCATCCCTGCACTGTTCAAAGACAGCACTAAAGCCCAGACCAATGTTGGGGTCTGTTGTTATTCTGTGAGAATCCACCCTGGTAGATACTCAGATTCTTGTGGCTAAGCCCAGGGCTGACACCACTGAGAACTGAAATCACTGGCAGCTGAAGTCACAGAGCTGACATCATAGGGTTTGCCTAGAGCCAAACTCACAGCCGGGAAGTGGCTAGCAGGGGCAGCCGGCTGAGTGCACCCGGCAGATGATTCTGCCTCTGTGTGATAAGAGACTCCATGCTGATGTACCCGTGCACTCTGGGTTTGTATGGACCAGACCATACTGTGAGTGGAAAGTTGAGGCGGAGTGGGATATGTGGATAAAGAGCTCTAAGCAAGAGACTCGGCTCAGCAGACTCTGGGGATGGTTTTTTTCTTTTCCTTTGCTTAGGAATACTACATGGGTCACTGTGTAAATCTGGGTTAAGCTACTGTTGTTAAACAAGCTGTTTCTGTCTGACTCTATGCTTGCAAGAGGGCAAGAACTGCCTTTACAGGCCACCTGCAAGTAGGGTGAGATTATCCCAGGTTACTGTGGGGGGAGAGGGCTTGAGCCAGTTTGGTTGCATTACAGATGGAATCTCATAGGAAGTAAACCTGGCCCTTCTGGCAGTCACCTGCCATTAATAGAAGAGTTATATAATGATATATTTGGTATTCACTGTGATCTAAAAAAGCAACTTAAATCTGCATCCTCTGTTTGGGGGGAAGGATGGTCTCACAGATAAAGCACATGTCAGAAAACCTGTGCTCTGTTCCCAGCTGTGCCTTGGGTAGGTCACATGGACCCATAATTTTCCAAAGTTTCACCCTTTGACTTGACTTTGTGAGATGAGTTTCTCTTGCGGCTGTGGGAACTCAGCATAGGAGCTGAGGGCTTTCAGCACCATTGGAAAATTCTTATGCTCTACGTGTCCCAAGTAGATAAAACTGAGGCACCGCAAATTAATGGATGCTTTCATATCTTTGGAATACATTGACCCCATTCTTTGCTGTGCCTCAGACCAGAATACCTCTCCTCTCCCCGAGGCACTTCTTCACTAATCTCAGGTGTTAATTAGCAACACAGTGAAAGTAAAAACAATTTTTAAAAAGACTCTTTTTATCTTGAGTGTCACTAAATGTACATACGTTTTACACTTCATTGGTGTTATTTCCTCACCGCAGAATTAACCTGAACAGTTTGCACATAGGACTCATCTACACTTGAAAGGCAGTGACACTACTGCAGCAGTGAAGCTCCACTGCTATAGCGCTTCACTATAGACACTGCCCACAAGTTCTCCCATGGGCATAGGTAATTTACCTCCCCAAGAGGTTGTAGGTTAGAAGAATTCTTCCACTGACACAGCATCATCCACATGAGGACTTAGGCTGGTTGACCTGTACTGCTCATAAGGGAGGATTTTTGTCCATGAGTGAGCAATGCCCTTATGTCAAACTAGTTTGTGAGCATAAAGCATGTCTCAGGTTAACTCCTCTTGAGTGTGAGTAGCTAAATAGCAGGTGGGCAAAGCAGACTGTATTAGCAGCATAAAGTGATGAATTAGGCTAACTCAGGCTGCAGTCTATACCTGCAGAGGATAAGAAAACTAAAGTTAAAAACACAAACACACTTGAGTGGAGGGTTTGTGTTTGTGGATAGGCCTCAAGTTAGTGGCAACACACAAGTTACAAAATGTGAGTCAGCTGTTCAGTGAACACAAGCCCTACCCTTTTTTAAATTGGATAGCAGGGTTTCTCCTTAGTCTCCTCATTAGCATTAGTCACATGCAGATGATAAAATTAAAATTGAGATAGCCCTCAAAATAAAATGCTGTAACGTTCTCAGGTCTTGGTATCCCTTTAAGAATTTTTACATGGCAACGTAAGAACCCCAGGATAAATAATCAGTCCTCCTAATCAGCGTTTCTGCTTCTATCCACTGAACTTTTTGATAAAAGGTAAGAGACATTCCTGGGTGAGATAAAATACATTTGAAATGTTTCACATAGAAGTGGAACAATTGCCAGAAGCAAACTATTACTCTGGGATCATCCTTCACTGATTACTCTCTCTCTCTGTTCATTTAATTGTATGCTTCTTTTTTCTCTCCGGTCAGGTAGAACCACTTGTTACTCACATGTCTAAAATGCACATTTATACTAATGCTGCATCCACACTACGAGATAAAATCAATTTTAAGTCAGTTAGCCCTATTTTTGCCAGTGGCTGTCCTCACTGTAAATTCTATTAGCTTGATTTATGGACCACTAAAATTGACTTGATATCGAAATCCCCAAATCAAAATAACCCAGTCGGTATAGCATTCCATCTGAATTGAAGAATCGAAATGAAGGGTAGTGAGGATGCGACACATCTTTAGATCAAATTCATTAGCCTTCACAGATGTCCTGTATGTGCCCCACAGTGCACCACAGTTCTCTGCTCTGGCGTCTTACATCTCCCTTGCTCTCAGTTGCATAGGAATTAGGTAATAGGACCATTACAATTCGGCACCTGCAAGCCCGTGGCTGTAGGGTCATGAGAGGCTGAAAACTCTTCCCTTTTTGTTTGCTAGGAGCATAGCTGTGGGGTCTGCACTTCTGTGCATACCCTTACCAGCTGCCTTTTTTTCTGTGCTCTCTAGCGCCAGCCGCTGGACCCCTGTACCATGTGTCAGCTAGGTTGTGGGTGGGGGTCCTGCTTGTCTAGTAGTACGAGAAACTCCTTTTCAACCCTTTATTTGTTGTCCTGACCACCATATCCCCTCCCTTTCCTCTCCCCGGAGGCACCAGGCAGTCTGGTACATTCCCCTGCCCAGCCGCATCACATGGCTTGACCCCGAACCAATAAAAGGACGTGCTGCACAAGATGCCAGGCATGATTTTCAGGGGCTGGCTGTAGCTGGGGCTCTTACAGCCACCTGGGGGACGTCTCCCTTGGTGGTCATAATTGTGAATGACTGGCTGTAGCCGGGGGTCTTGTAGCTGCCCTGAGCCACATGTCTCAATGAAGGCAACGTATTAGCTATACAATTAGCACAGTTGTCAAAGTAAGGCTTGGAGCAGGGAATATTCATGTCTTAAGGGTCTTCTTTTTCTGGTGCAAACCTGGCGGTAGTCTGGGATCATTCAAGTTTCAGTGTAACAACTATGTCTACTTGGGCATAAGAGTCTCTCTTAGGTGGCCTAAATCCAGATCCAAGCCTGAGAGAGGCACTCCGTGGGTGGTCACAACCTTTGTGGCTGTCAATTGGCTACCGTCATTTAGCCACCGTGGCCCATTACAGATGATTCATTCAAGTTTCAGTGTAACTACTGCATCTACTTAAACATACTTAACGTGGTAGGGGAAAGGGGGAAATCAAATGTGGGAAGATGGTGTCATATGCCCACATCTACTTGTATGGCCAAAATGCAACGGGGCTCAGAGAACTGTGGAATAGGTTCCCACAATACACTGCAGCAACACTCGACTTAAGCTACTTGTGTGGGCAGCAGTAATTTGATTTTGTGGGGAGCATGTGGGAAGGTGAAAATGCTCAAAATCAAATGGCTAAAACCCAGCATCAAGAAAACGATTTTTTATTAAAATCAATATTATCTTGTAGCGTAGGCGCAGCCTTAATTCTCTGATGTCAGGAAATAACTTCTTTATGCATCCTGGCTCCCTACTTTGCCTAATGAACGGGTAACTCTTGGGGTAAAAATTAACTTTCCAAGTTTATCTTCCAATGTTTGCTTCTGCACCTTACACCAGCAACAAAAAGTAAGAGTAAAATTAAAGAATGGCAATATTTCTGGGCAACAGTTGATTGCACATTGAAGCTATTCCGACCACTGTAGTGGATATGTCAAGTGATGTCACACATCAGCTATTTGCCGATATACTAAAAATATTTTGCAAGGCTGTACTACTTGCTTCTCCCACACATCCAAAACATGAAGGTACTAACATTGGTCATTTACATTTACTTAGCTCCTAAGAACCAAATCTAAGATTTAAAAAAAAAAAACAAAAAAAAAACCAAGTAATTTTTGTAAAGTCCATTGTGATTTCTTACATGCGATGTCCTAGGAAGATTTCCCTCCAGATTTCCAACCGGAACAAGTGAAGGAAGTAATGTAACCATGTATTCCATACTACAGGTTGAACTTCTCTGGTCTGGCACTCTCTTGTTCAGCAACACCCATAATCCAGGAGGATTTTAGCTAGCTGGATAATCATTTACCATGAGAGTGGCCAAATTTCCCATGGTCCCATGAAGTTTGTTTACAGCCACCACTGTCGGTGTTCTGTGTTGATTTTAGCTGTAATCTACCCCTGAATATTTTCTAAGAGCCCGGCAGGCAATGGAAGTGTTGGTGATGAAGGTAGACTGCAAATTCTCTCATTTGGCACCAGTCAAGTCCCAAAGGTGCTGGACTAGAGAGGTTCAATCTGTATTACACACAGCCCAAGACGAGCAAATACTTCAAATTTTTAGAAATGGGCATGAAACAAATACACTGAAAAAGAAAAAGACAAAAATCCTGGGAGAGAGAAACAACAACACTTAATCATTAAACGATTAGATAAAGTGCAGAAATAACTAATTGAACTGAACTGTAACCCCACTCGCTTCATAAGACGAAGTGGGGCAGCCACCCCAGGCCCCACACCTTTTGAGGGTCCCGCAGCAGCCATCCCAGGCATCTTATGGATGGAATGAGGGTGGGGGAGGGAGCAGGTGGCAGCAACAGGGGGGTCATATTCCCTCCCCTCACCCTGCCCCCCACCCCCCGCATGCACCATGCAATGCAAGCTGCAGCCTGCTTTGCTCTGCTGTGCTGCAGCCTCTCAGCCAGCTGGGAAGCAGACCCAGCCACACACAGAGAAGCAGGCCAGGAGGGTACACGGTAATGCAGCGAAGCAGGCTGCCACTCACATGGCCTGGTGCGTGAGGGAGGAGGGGGAGAGTAGGCCGGGGAAGAGACCCCCTGCTGCCACTACCATCCACCACCTTCACTCTGCCTCTGGTCAGGGAAGGGGGTTAGGCAGGGTGGGACATGGGGGTGGCCTGGAGCCCTGCGTCTGGGCTGTCCTGGCCCCACTGCACCCTTGGGATAGCCCTGTAGACAGACAATGTTTTCAAAAGAAACTATTCAACTCTAAGATCATTCAGACTGCCAAGGGCAAATTTAAGCAAGAAGCAAATTTCAAACCTTTTTCTATTGCAGTCTGACCCAGGGGTGACCAGTGCAGGGATTGCAGGATGAGGGGTGGGACCAGCCGAGAGCCCCTCCCACTCCCCACTGCTGCTCCACCCATGCCCTACCCTCTCCTCTCCCACCTCTTCCTGCAGTCCCCTCCACTCCCCTAGGGCTGCATGGCCTAGGAGTAGCATTTGGGGCCACACCATGGCAGCGGGGGGCTGCCACCACACCCCTCGGAAGTGGTGATGTGCTCACGAGGAGCACAGGGTGGCAATGCAGGAGGTGGGTGTGGCCCGTGTGCTTCCGCGCTGCACCTATGGTCTGACCTTTCCATGCTGAATAGTTTCACTACACAGACTGCACTCAGACTTCGCCTACAGCAAAACTGCCACTGACTAAAACTGAGTAAGTGCTGGAGGATTTGGGTTTCTGTGAGGAGTAACATCAACACCTGCATGATTAGAGAAATTCAATAGCAGTATAAACATTAACTTTCGGTTTGAAAGAAGTAAAACTGATCAAGCAATGGGCCAGAGCTCTGGCCTCACTGAGGCTGGGTGGCACTGCTCCAATTTTGGCTCAATCTCCTATGGAAGATTCTACCATTCTAGAAGAATAACCACATAGCATCAGGCAACACCAGCTCCTCTGACATCCACCACCTGTGCCCCTAGAACACGTGCTTTGACAGGGAAAGAAGTGTAAGTGAGCCTGTGCACCAACAATGCAGGATTGGGACTGTCTCTAAACAGAGTTAAAATTAATCTTATATTAAATCAGGTTATCAAGGAATGCAAAAACAAACAGAAAAACCAACAGTAACAGAGAGAGAGCCGTGCTAGCCTATATACTATCAAAACAAAAAAGCAGTCAAGTAGCACTTTAAAGACTAACAAAATAATTTATTAGGTGATGTGCTTTCGTGGGACAGACCCACTTCTTCAGACCATAGCCATACCAGAACAGACTCAATATTTAAGGCACAGAGATCCAAAAACAGTAATCAAAGTGGACAAATCTGAAAAAAAATGATCAAGGTGAGCAAATTCGAGAGTAGACTGCCCCCCTTCTGCCCCTCTACTCTCTGATTTGCTCACCTTGATCATTTTTTTTTCTGAGAAATACAGTAAACATTTTATTGAGTAACCGTAATGGGTGTTTACAAAAGTGGCATGGTAATACATGGCCCGAAATATGCTCATGAGGCACAGATGCAAATTTCCCATGCCTCATTAGCATACGGTCGCATGATTTGGAGTCCGGAAGACCATTCTTCCGGACTCCAAAACGCCATTTAGAAGCGCAGCCCCGGGGGAGCTTCCAGAAGTCCTTCATCCAGATGCCCCTTCTTCCCGGGGGCCGCACTTCTAAACAGTGTTTTGGAGTCCGGAAGAATGGTCTTCCGGACTCCAAATCACGTGACCGTATGCTAATGAGGCACAGGAAATTTGCATCCGTGCCTCATTAGCATATTTTGACCGTGTATTACCATGCCACTTTCGGAGAATGTGGCCTGTGTAGAAATGGCCAAAGATACAAGCAAAACATACCTTCCTTGACCGTCCTATGGTCAGATCAGTTAAATAGCCCCAGTGATACAATAATGCTTGAATGACCATAAAAAAGAAGTCCTTTCTATTATGGCAAGGTGGGCTTCTGTGACAATAGGGGCATGCTGTCCAACTCCTGCATTTTAGGAGTCCCATTGCTGCAAATCCATCCACTACTTCCTGCACACTGCTGCGAGTGATACCTCTGCAGGAGCAGACATTGAGCAGCCCCCACTGGATTTTCCATCTCCCAGATAATCTCCCACTCGCACTGCAAGCTTTCAGAGTTGTTATTCACATCTTTCCATGTAGCTCTCATTCTGGCGTCCCTGAGCTGAATGGACGGGGCAAGTTCAGCACATTGAGCCATGAACGCGACCTGGTGCATTTGAAAATTATACAACTGTTTATCAACCCAAACCTATATTATAAGATCCCAACAATTAGTGCTCATTTCTCAGGCCCAGAAGTAGCACACCAACATCTGCATCTACTCTGTGAATGCCACCAACAATCTTGAATTGTTTTTCCACAAAGTTCCTTAACAATCTGTCCTATATGTCCACATATATAGTGAAAAATCAAAATTACAAAGCAAATTAAGTTAATGGATGTAATGCAACTATCCCTTCCAATGCAACAGAACGCTGTTATTCTGAGAAATAAAATTCTCAGTGTGATGACAGTATAATCCATCATGTCAAAAATCAAAATGTGTACATCCTTCAAGATGCACATCCCTTTTGCCACATCCTTAAGGCTGGGTCTACACGTGCCCCTTCCTTTCGAAAGGGGCATGTTAATGAGGCGCTCCAATGAATATGCAGCACCTCATTAGCATAACGGCATCCGCGGTGATTCGAAAGTGCAGCTTTTTGAATCGCACGCCACACGTGGAGATGGAACCTTCTGAAAGGACCCCCCCCCAGTTTTCAAAAGCCCTTCTTCCTATCTGGTGATTGGAAGAAGGGCTTTCGAAAACTGGGGGGGTTCTTTCAGAAGGTCCCGTCTCCATGGGCGGCGCGCGATTCGAAAAGCCGCACTTTTGAATCACCACGGCCGCCATTATGCTAATATTCATTGCGGCGCCTCATTAGCATATTTCAAACCTGCTCATTAACATGTCCCTTTCGAAAGGAAGGGGCACGTGTAGACCCAACCTAAGGGTAATCCATTAGACTATAGCTTTTATTCTTACAGGGTATTAAAGAAAATCAGAAGGGTTCTTCTCATAGTATGATTGAAAGAATGTACATGCAAACTGGGAGATACTAGTCATCTGAACTAGAAGTCATGCTTTATTGTAATATATGTAATTTCAACTTTTCCTATAATTAAAATGGTCTGCATAGGTCTTAAATAGCTGCACCACTTCTTTATTTGATCCTCTAATTTTTTTTAAAAAGCAGCATAGTTGTTGGAAATGCTCCAGCCCCACAGTTTAAGAAAAATATAAAATGTATTTTAGAGCACTACATGTAACAAGAGCCTCCCAGGTGTCACCAGGGAATATTGCTTTCATATGAAAAATTGATTAACATGTTAGTATATGCCTACTTTGGGCACTCACATGGCCCCACAGTATGCCAACATTTTTTGGCCAACTTAGAACGACGATTGCATAGCTCTCATCCCGTTACCCCTCCTTTACTTATGCTACATTGATAACGTCTTTATCATCTGGACCCATGGTAAAGAGACTCTGGAAGAATTCCACAGAGATTTTAACAACCTGCACCCTACCATCAATCTTAGCCTCAACTATTCCACACAAGAAATACATTTTCTGGATACCACAGTACAAATCCCTGATGGCCACATCGACACCATCCTCCATCAGAAACCCACTGACTGCTACACTTACCTACATGACTCCAGCTTCCATCCAGCACACACCACACAATCCATCATTTATAGTCAAGCCCTTAGATACAATTGCATCTGCTCTGATCCTACTGACAAACACTGAAAAATTCAAGACCTCTAACGAGTATTTCTAAAACTTAATTACCCACCAGAAGAAGTAAAAAAACAGTTTGACAGGGCCAGACGAATACCCAGAAACCAGCTATTTCAAGACAGGCCCCAGAAAATCAATAACAGAATACCATTTGTCATCATCTTTAGCCCCCAACTCAAACCCCTTCAAGTGTGATATTTCCCCCACTCTAAGGCATATTCTCTGCATAAAATTAGTGGTTATTTGGTGACCGATCTGGTTTATGTTGAGTAGGGAAGCTAGCTAGTAGTCTAAACCCAGATGGATACAATTTAAAGTAGCCTGGGAATGTCTCTTGCTTCGGAGTAGGAGTGAATGTGTGTACTCTTTATATACTTAATCCTTTAAGATTATAGCTCCTATGGGCCATGTCTACACTAGCCCCAAACTTCAAAATTGCCATGCAAATGGCCTTTTCGAAGTTTACTAATGAAGCGCTGAAATACATATTCAGCGCTTCATTAGCATGCGGGCGGCCGCGGCACTTCGAAATTGACGCGCCTCGCCGCCACGCAGCTCGTCCCAATGGGGCTCCTTTTCGAAAGGACCTCGCCTACTTCAAAGTCTCCTTATGCCCATGAACAGATATGTATTGTTTGAGCTGACTATGTATTTCGACGCTTCATTAGTAAACTTCAAAATGGCCATTTGCATGGCCATTTCGAAGTTTGGGGCTAGTGTAGACACGGCCATGATGCTGAACAAAAAACCATACTATCAGCACAAAATGAAAGTACTGGTGCAGCAGGACTAATCTAGCATTTTTCCTATTAGGAATTCAAAGGTTAAAAGAAGATATTTTTGTGCACTTAAGACTATTTTCTTCTCAAAATTCATATGCAATCGTACCCAATCCATACAAAGTTAAATAATGACCACTTACTACTCAACAGCATGAACCTTTTCTGTATTGATATAACAACTAGTATAATCCAAGGAGTAAAAAAAAGATCAATGTTTTCATGCACATATGGGTAAATGTCATTGTTCGTACTATAGTAGCATTAAAGTCCCAACAAAACGTGGGGTCCCATTGTGCTATGGTGTTTACACCTGTATAGTAGGAGACTGCTTTCAAACACACAAATGGTGGGAGAAAGGATTATCCCCATTTTACAGATATGGAATTAAATTTCTGAAATAAATGACTTGTGCAGTAATTATGCCAACTAGCTCTTACACAGTGATTTTCACATAGATCACAAGGTTCTTTACAGGGCAGGTATTTTTGTCCCCATTTTACAGATGCCCAATTTATGTGGGGAGTCTGTGACACAGCATTACGATCTGTCAGGTCCCAGTTCATAACTTCAGCTCCACACCATGCTTCCGCCACTAAGGGCTTGTCTACGCCACCATCTTCCTTTGAGGGAAGGATGGTAATTAGGGTGTTGGGAGTTTATTAATAAAGTGCTGCCATGCATAGGCAGCACTTCATTAAGCTAATTCCCCCCCACAGCAAGGGAGTAAGGGGACTTCGAAGTACCTGTGGGTGAGCCACAGCCAGACGCGTGCCGGTACTTCAAAGTTTAAAACTTCAAAGTTGCTGCAGGGGGGAATTTGCTTAACGAAGTGCTGCCTATGCACAGCAGCACTTAATTAGTAAACTCTCAACACCCTAATTACCATCCTTCCCTCCAAGGAATTTGGTAGTGTAGACAAGACCTAAGACAAATATCAGAAAAGTAGACTTTCCCAGTCATAATGGTTTGTTTTACCTAAGAACTGGGAACATTTCACTACAATGTTTCTGCTTCCTTAATTTCACTATCACTTATCAGATTGTGTGCATTGACCCCATACACATATAAATGCAGAGATATTAAGGACACAATATATACTCATACCACACACAGCAGGAAAAAAAAACACAGCTAAATATTTATAAAGAAGCACAAAGTCTTTTAGTTTACAATTCTGTAAATTTCAGTTCTCCATTCCCTATTTTCTCTAATCACTTGGTATATTAAAGAAGTATATGCACAAGATAAAATTCCCTGGTCTCTTTTAGCATCTTCTTTTGTCTGCATCGTAACTTCCTTGTACTTTGCTCCATAGACAATTAACTCTGTATTCTTTTTAAAGATTTAGATTAAAGGAATGACCGATGTACTTGAAAGCACTTATCATATTTACAGCAAAGACAAAGAAAACACAATATCAGTTCCATTAAGTCCATCACTTCATTAAATTAAACCTTTTTTGATGCATTTTGGGGCTGTTTTTGTTTTCAAAGAAATTGTAATGGCAATAATTCCTAATTCACAAAGTGGGTAGAACACAGAACTTAGCTTTAAGAACATTAACATCATTGACTGCACAGAGCTTCAATGAAGTTTTCTTGATTTATATTTATATAAATTGAAATCAGACAGCTGAGTCTGCCCTTTTCTAACTTGGATTTTATAAATGCCCAAGCACTGTGGCACACGGTATTGTAGACAACACATTAGATTAATTATCTGGCCTACAGCCATGGTGCCTTGAAGGAAATGGAGGGTACATCTGATGTAGTCTACAATTCAGAATGTAACATAAAAATCCAATGAGTCTCTAAATAGGTCGAATGAGTTTTTTACCTTGGAAAAGAAACATGACCATGCATCAAAAACACTGTTCTCCGGGTAACGGGATTCTAAGCAATCCAATGTCAGAGTCAGATGTCTGTGCCTCATCAGTGCCATTTCAACTGATTATTAAACTAAATATGCATAACATTCATTATATTCCTCTTTGTGATAGGACTTCATTTATCCAACTTCATCTGCCATCCTATGATTATTTAGTTTCCTTATAGCCTTTTATATGTTAAAAGAAATCTAGTATATTTGCAAGGCTTTGCTGGCCTGTCTATTTCGTATTATAAACATGTAGGTGTTTAAACATTTTAGTTTAAATTATAGTTTCAATCTGTTCCCTAGTACTACAGTAACCTTTTAGGCCTATATATCCCAAAAACACCAGAAGTGCCTTTACCTCCCTATCCTCATCCCCCAAAACAGATACAATATTTACCACCTTCCAGTCCTCTACTATTGTGACTAATTTTAATGACAGTATAGCTTTGTTAGCACTCAGACACTTGATTTTAAGTTCCTCTGGCTATGTATCAGCCAGTCCCGGAGAACTGGTGCTTTTAAGATTGTCTGTTCACTTTGTTCCAGGACTTCCTCTTTGGATACACCAATCATAAAGAGCACCACATATGTATTACCTAACATAAGTAGATTAATAATTAGGAGTCACATAAATTGTATTCCTTTTAATATGTTTTAAGTTTGTTGCATTTTAGATCCTTTTAAAACTTTCAGCTAAACGCTAATATAAGCTGAGAAACTATCAAAACTAACATGCAGATGTTCAAAAAGCTTAAACGTATAATCGTTGAAGCAAAAGGCACAACTTGCATCTGCAAAGAATGTGACTGCACTTTACTCATATGAACAGACAGCTCAGTTTAACTCATAAATGGTTTCAAAACAGGGTTTGCATAGTGTATCATATCACTGTTATAAAAGAGCCTCTGTGTGAGAGAAAAAAAGGGATTTGTTTTTTTTCCCCCTTTTAACCCCACCCCCCCCCAAAAAAAAAAATCTTTTGGGACTATAAGTCTAAATCAGTAGCTTCAAGACAAGGCTACTCATATGAACTATGCTCAGGCCCACTGCAGAAAAACTGTTATGCTCCGACAGACATCACAAACTAAAATTAGACAAGGTCATTTATATATAGCCCCAGATGACAACATTACATTTCACAAGGTTACTAGTGCACTGGCAAATCCTAAAACCACAATGGACAAGGTTATTAATGCATTACTATTGTCTGTAGACAAAAGAAGTAGGTAACACCTCAAACAATATATAATGGTTAGGCTACTAACAAAAATGATAATGCCAAATGATTATTTAATCTGAACAGGCACTGCGTAACAAAATACATTGGTTTTCCTTTTATTCAAATATTTGGTGCAGGAAAAGTACTCACAGGAAATTTATGAAGCATACTGAAAACTTGGATTGATCTGAACTGGTACTTCAAATAAATATTTACATTTAGAAAACAAGCCATGTGTAATGATGAATTGGACAAAAACTGACAATAAAAGCAATTTGTCCTGAAATGAAACACTAGAAAAGTACGTGAACTATTATTTGTAATAGCTAATTGTGTTAGTCTGAATTGCAAAAATTAAAACCTCAAAGACATGAAACCAAATAATTTTTTTGTTACACCTTAATTAAAGGGAGGGCAGAACTCACACCAAGTTACCATGGCTTTCATTTTGCCTACCAATTCCAATTTTAGAATGTCCTTATATAAAAATAAACATCAAGTTCTGATAACTTGACAAAAATCCCTATTAACAGGAGCACATCCATTTAACACACAGCCTTGGAAGATGGTGCTGAGTTACACCACCTCAAAAGGATTCACAGAGGGATAGCGCCTTAGGGGAGTGGAAGAGGACAGGTGTTTTTCACTTTGATAGGGAATCTCAGTCTATGAGATTGTAGAATAAAAGTATCTCAAGCTCTTTTCGTGAAATCTGCACTTCAACAGCATTTATTGTTGACGAAAAGGCTGCTACAATGAAGGAGCAAGTTTACTGATGGATACAGCTTTGAACTGAGACCCATCCCAAATATTTCATTCCACTCTTAACCTCCAACCCTTTATTTATCAGCTTCTTGATAACCTCTTACCAGTTTTTTGCAGTGGAGAGGTGGGGTGGGTCTGAGAGCTTATGATGTTACAAACAGTGAAAATTAGTTGTTCCTAAAGTATTACTTAAAATATCAAATGACACAACACCACCCCAGTTATGCCTCATGTTTTCCAAGAAATTTGTACTGAAACTTTGACTCTTCAACGTAATGGATTAATGTACTTAAAACACACCACTGTCCAAAATAGAATGCTGCATCTCCCACCCACCTAGGTGGCTGATTCATTGAACAATATCCGTAAACAAAGACTGAGGAAAGAATTGTATAGGCAAAGCTGAGCACTGAGAGAAAGCCTGGCTTTTCTTCTGGTAGAATGCTAGTTCAGGCATGACAAGAATTCAAAGTTCAAGACACTATATTAACTACTAAATAAACCTTAGTGGTATACAAAAAAAGCAGAAGTCAGGCAGAAAAGAAAGGTGACCTATTTGAAAAAATGTACTAGCAAGACACTATCGAGGACACTGCTGGATCTAGAGATTAGTAGGCGGATACAAAGTCTCTTACCTTTAGATCACATATTCAAATTCAGGTCAATTAAACAATAAACTAGAATGAAACTTACTGTCCTCATTCAACTGATGGGCCACATGAGATGATTTGGTGGTCTTGGGTGTCTGCTCATCGAGTTTCTTACTAAATCATTGCATTTGGTTTGAAGTGACACCATGGCCAGCACTGAATGAGGATAAAACTATTACAGACTTCTCTTCTGAGATGTTCTGTCCAGGGTAAGGTTTGAAGAATATTGGTAAGACAGCGAGGCAATTTGCCACACTGACTTGGATACTAGGTACACAACAGGAGAGTTACTTGTCTAACAGAAATATAAAAGGTTTAAAGACATGGATCTAAATTCTACTTTCACTTCTACCACTGTACAATTGTATGACCTCCTTTTATTCTAAATTTACCCTGCTGTAAATGAGCATAGTACTGGCCATAAAAGTCTTAAGAACATTGCAGCAGTATTTAAAAAACAATTATTTCTAAAATAAAGGCACATGTGTTCAATCTGTAACACAGCATAGATTAAAAAATGTGATTTTATGACATCTTTTAGACAACTTTCATATTTATTTGTT
This sequence comes from Carettochelys insculpta, assembly GCF_033958435.1. NCBI lineage: Eukaryota > Metazoa > Chordata > Testudines > Carettochelyidae > Carettochelys > Carettochelys insculpta. The sequence goes on along the minus strand of NC_134137.1, from coordinate 58,570,218 downwards.
AAATATGTTTTTCTACTAAATTCTAAAGGAAAAGTAGATTTTATTCTCTAAAAATATTGAATACTTTCATAAATAGAAAAAATTTCAGAATGCTTAGATTACAACTTCTGCTTTGTGAGCTCATAGGTGGAAGACATTAGTGTATCATATTTCAGAAATAACATTTTATCATTTGATTACTATGAAAAGTCAGATGGAGCCAGAATTAACATTGCTTATACAGTGCCGACCTCAATATGATCCTAGTCTATGACAAGTTCTCTATTAGCTATCTCGCTACACAAATTAATAATTCCATTGTAACACTGTTTTTTCCTGATTTTTGAGTTGCCAGTCTTGTGACCCTAAGGTTCTTGTTATACATCAGAACCTCAGAGTCACAAATACCCTCTAAATGGAGACTGTTGATAGCTCTGAATGTCTAGCTCTAAACAAAACTGTTTTTTTCTTTCAAACATTTACAACATAACATGATTTAATAAAGATTCAAAGCTGTATTAAGCAGAAGAAAAATGCTGCTTTCAATTAGTAGATTACATTAAGCACAGTACTGTTTTCATGGCTTTGTTTGGTGTCTCTGCTGCAGCCTGACTGTGTACTTCCAGTTCCAAATGAGAAGTGTGGTTGACTGGTGAGTTCGTAACTCTAGTGTTTGTAACTCTGAGGTTCCACTGGAGCTCTGTGAAAGAATGTTTTATGTTTGTTGAGTGGGGGCGGGGGAGGACGTGTACAATTTGAAGGTAGTACTGATACTACAAGAGTGCTTTGGCTAGCACACACTGTGTTCTTTGGACCCAGCCCTTCTTCACTGAAATCAATGAAAATTTTACCATCTACATCAACTGAACGCAGGATCAGGCCTTTCAAGCAACAGTTTCTACAGAACCTTGTCTCAGAGATAACCAAATTAATGGTCAAATTTTATGACCAGAAGGGACCTTTACACATTTAGTCTGAACTCCATCCTGAGTGCTAAAACATGCAGGTTCTTTCTCATTTGAATTGGTCTGGTTTTAAGCGCTAGCTTTAGGTTTGGGGGAAGGGTTGGTTGTCTGTCAGTTAGTTATGTTTTTCTCCACTAAATTAAAGAGTCCTTAATTATTCAGTATTTTCTCACGTGAAGATACGAATACACTGAAATCAAGTCATCTTTCAATCATCTTAAATGGAACAAACCAAGTTCTTCTGATCACTCACATTTAGACATTTTCTCCAGTCCACAAATCATTTTGGTAGCCTTCTCTGCACTCAATTTTTTTTATCCTTTTTAACATGCGAACTGTGGAACTGGATGCAGACTATTCTTCGCATCAATCTCACCAATAACACAGAGATAAAAATCACTTCCCTGCACCATTCACTACTTCCCCATTTTATACAGGCAAGGTTCATACTGGCCCATTAATGTCTCAGCTTTGCCCTGGACACTCATGTTCGGTTGTTTGTCCGCCATGACTCCTAAATACTTGGCAGAAGCACTGCTTTCCAGGCTACTGCCCCCATTGTAATGATATGGCCTATTTTCTTTCTTCCTAGTTACTCCATCTTACATTTGAGTTTGTTAAAATGCATTTTGCTTCAATGGGCTTGTTTACCAAGCAATTGAGACCTCTCCGTATGATTGCCTTATCCTATTGCAGCATCATTTACCATTCCACCTATGTAACAGCTGCAAATTTGAACAGCAATGACATTATATTTACCAACCATTGATGAAAATACTGAATATTGTCAGGCCTAGAACCTATCCCTGAGGAACTTCACATTCAGTGATGATTCCCTTCATTGACTTCTGAAATCTGTCATTTGGGCATTCTAAATGCATTTAACACGTGCTTTGTTGTATAGTGCTACTTTTTTAATTAGAATATTATGCATTTCTAAATCAACACTTTACAAAAGTCTAAAAATATATTACACCTACACATTCCTACCAAACTTCTGATGTCCTCAACAAATGAAATTGGATATCTTTGACAAGTCCCTATTTTTCATAAAACCAAATTTCTTCTGGATATACATCAAACAAATACCAAAACCGAGTGGAGGCAACATCAAGCAAAATAAGTGCTTAAAAGTCTCCCTTACGTCAAAATTAACACACCCATGTTAGGCTATGTCTACACTGATATTATAATCTGTCCCAGTGTTTTTACCTAGTTAAACATTAGTACAAGTAACACGTAAACTAATGATGTAAGGCTGAGTTCACTTATGACTGAATTCAGTTTGCAGTTCCCAGAACTTTATCATAAACAATTTAACTAACCTGACATGTACATCTAAGTTATACATTCCTTTAGGGCCCTCTTTTCCTCTTTCAGTAGGTTGTAAGCATTCTGAATGTAGCAAAGAACCTTTCCACAGAAACTTAAATTCTCTTGGCAGCCTGAAGAGTGGGATTAGTAAAATGCTTTTATCAGCTGATGTGGGCTGTTCTACAGAACTCAGTGTTGGGTAGAGTTAATAAAGAGCAAAACCAAATGACCTGACATATCTTTCTTCCACCTCCTCAACCATTCTAAATTTGTGGCAAATATTTGCAGCTCACTAATGCATCTTAGAAAAACATGATTTACTGTGACCCACCCTGTGGGTTTAACAATAAATGTATTTTACAGGGCTATTTGTGCAAAATGCATACATACTACATATTTATAATCGCTCCATTAATTTCAACTCACTGAAATAAAAATTTGAATAAATCATTTTGCCTTTACATTCACTAATGAAAACCAGTAAGAAATCTGATGAAGGGTAACCATTATGGCACGTGGAAAAAAACTGACAGTTTGACTGGGCAAGGATACAAAATGTGGGCTACTGCCAAATGTACTCACTGGAAACAGGTACAGTAGACTGCCGATTTACACAGGGGTTGCGTTCTTGCAACCTCCACTTCAGTCAAATTTCCCATGCAACTCAGGGGAGCCAGGAAACTAAGGAGGGCACCAGCACTGGCCAGGTTCCTGGCTCCCAGAGTGGCAGGGAGCCAGGAACCAGGTGGCCGCCTGGCTCCCAGCTCCCTTCCACTGGCAGAAGCCAGGAAACTAACCAGCGCTGGTGCGCTGGTCAGTTTCCCAGCTCCCACAAGCCCATGGGAGCTGGAAGCCAGGCTCCCCACCACTCTGGGAGCCAGGTGTGGCTTCTCCCTAGCTTCCCCCAGCTGCGGGAAGCTGGGAAGAAGCTGCGCTGCTGAGGCTGTCTGTCCCCCAGCTTTGGGAGCTGGGGGCTGGAGCGGGGAGCTGGCAGAGCAGCCGCACACTGCAGCCCCTGGGAACCCCATGATTTTGACTTACCCTTAACTCACAGTGCAACTCGTTAATGCAACTTAAGTGCACGTCAAGAATCACATTTATCAGGAGGTTTGCTGGAGGCGGGAGGGATAGTTCAGTGGTTTGAGCTTCAGTCTGCTAAACCCAGGGCTGTGAGCTCAATCCTTAAGGAGGTTGTTTAGGGATTGAGGCAAATAGATATCAAGGGTCGCACTTGGCCCTGCTGAGAGGGCAAGGGACCAGACTTGATGACCTCCAGAGGTCCCTTCCAGTTCTAGAAAATGATGGATGACATATTCCAGAGAGAAAATATGCAATCATGCTGAGGCTAAGTAAAAAGCTAACTAAACATTTTGATTACAAACAGCTATGTTTTCTTTTATCATTATTCTCCTTTCTGATGGAATTATGGGGCAGTTTATTTTTTATTGTTGAAGTAAAAATCACATTTTACTAGACAAAGAAGTTGTCATTAAAATTGCCTGAAAAAAGGGAAGACCGTGAGACACAGAAAATTGTAGTTACTTGCCCAATGCTGCTCTGCAAATGGTTATCAGAGCTGTGATTAGAATGAATTATACAATTGCTTCCATGTCTTCCTTCACATGGCCCTGCCCTATTTTGTTTACAGTGTAGCCCTATTAATAAAAATTGGTATCTTAACTATTGCAGTTTGTATGAATGGTACAGACTCTCAAATCTCACTTTCAGGTTCTTCACCCTGTCCACATTTCAGTCAATCTTAAAGATTCCAGCCATGCTATGGCAAACGTGGCTGATCTCTCTCTCTCTCTTTCTCTCTCTGTGAGATATTATATAAATCCCTAGCTGTTTTCCTTTCCTGGACATCTACCTCCCTAATACTATGAGCAATTTAGAGCAAGGACTGTCTCTTCCTTAAATTTCTGAAAGGCTGCAAATAGAACCAACAAATTCACACCTCATTTCCAATCCCTTCTTCACTTGCTGAAATATACTACTCACTCTTATCTGGAAACAAGCCCATGATTATCTCCTCTTTGGCTTTAATCAGAGTGAAGAGGACCAGCAATCTGCCAAACATCCTGTCTCTGCTTGATCAAAGAGCCCTTTAGATCCCAGTATTTTCTCCCTATGAAGGTACTCATGCTTGTAATGCCTAGACCTGGATACAGAATTCTAATATTGCCTTCTTACCAACTTCATGCTCCTCTGTTTATATTTTCTATGATCACTTTAGCCTTGTGTGCCACAACATAGTGCAGAGAGCTCATGTTCAATTGCTTGTCCACTATGACCACTAAGTCTTTTTCACAGTCACTCATTTTCCAGGTGCAGTCCCCCATTCTGCAGGCATGGCCTGCATTTCTTATGTCTAGGGCTATGTCTACACAGCCACATTATTCCTGAATAGGAGATTCCAGAACAGGTATTCCAGAGTAGTTTATTCCACAGTAGTGCAGCTACACACATAGTGTGTTTCAAAAAACACCCAGCTATTTTTAAATACAGAGCCTACACACAACAGATCCATTGGACGCTCTAGGGCTTATTTCGGAATCGACTATTTTATGCATACACAGCCCCTATTTCAAAATGCCTATTTCAAAATAGGCACTATTGCTCACACTAGCTACGTCTACACGTGAATGCTACATCGAAATAGCTTATTTCAATGTAGCGACATCGAAATAAGCTATTTCGATGAATAATGTCTACATGTCCTCCAGGGCTGGTGCCGTCGATGTTCAACGTTGACGTTGGGCAGCACTACATCGAAGTAGGCGCTGCAGGGGAGCGTCTACACACCAAAGCGGCCCACATCGAAATAAGGGTGCCAGGAACAGCTGCAGACAGGGTCGCAGGGCGCACTCAACAGCAAGCCGCTCCCTTAAAGGGTCCCTCCCAGACACACTTGCACTAAACAGCACAAGATCCACAGAGCCAACAACTGGTTGCAGACCCTGTGCATGCAGCATGGATCCCCAGCTGCAGCTGCAGCAGCCAGAAGCCCTGGGCTAAGGGCTGCTGCACACGGTGACCACAGAGCCCCGCAGGGGCTGGAGAGAGCGTCTCTCAACCCCTCAGCTGATGGCCGCCATGGCGGACCCCGCTATTTCGATGTTGTGGCACGCAGATCGGCTACACGTGCCCTACTTCGACGTTCAACGTCGAAGTAGGGCGCTATTCCCATCTCCTCATGAGGATAGCGACTTCGACATCTCGCCGCCTTATGTCGATTTCAACTTCGAAATAGCGCTCGCCACATGTAGACGGGGCAGGCGCTATTTCGAAGTTGGCGCGGCTACTTCGAAGTAGCCAGCACGTGTAGATGCGGCTACTGTGAGGCTTACCAGTTTTGAAATAGTGTTTGCATTGTGTAGATTCTCGTGGATGCTATTTCGAAATAACTTTGCTGTGTTAAAATACAACTGTCAAATACAACGTTTATAATCTAGAGTAACAACTCAAGCCAGTTTAGGAAGACACACAAATGTGTGATTTCGTGAGTGGAGATGCTATCTTGAATCAGAACCCTTAAACTGTGGTTTTATTTATGTGCTTGAAGTTAAGCACATGTTCAAGTGCCTTTGCTGGATCCTGAATGATGCTGAGCATTCTGGCCCAATCAACACTTTTTCCATGTACTTCTGGAGAAAGGAAGATACAAATATAGTTTGGGTATTAAATAAACCCAGTATCAGAGGGGTAGCCATGTTAGTCTGTATCTTCAAAAACTACAAGAAGACTAACAGATATTTATGCTTTATAGACTAACAGATATTTAAGCTTTCATGGGCAAAATAAAATAAAAACACCCATAAACACTTCAATATCTGTTAGTCTATAACGTGCCACAGGACTTCATACTATATTTGGATGCCATACAGGTTCTCACAGTAGCAGTAGGACATTGCCTTTATGACTGGTAACTAAAAATTTAAAGAGAGGAAGTTCAGAGGGGTGAAGTTGAGAATAACAGCAACAAGCTTAATCTACTGATGATTTTCAAAGTAGTTTTTTGTTTGGGTTTGTCCCACATGGGAATTTCCTAATCTGACACATTGTGGTTTTGTTGCCCACATGAGAGTCCCTTTAGTTAATCTTCCTTTTACAGACTGCTCAATAGCTAATTAGTTTTTGATTTTAGTAACAGAAGGAATTTTGTTCAGAACGAGGCCCTTAGAAAGCACTGTGAAAGGGGAGTTTTTTCTTCTTTGAGAAGGAGGCTTTCAGCTTGCTTTATGATAGAATCCTTAGTACAACATTAATTCTTTAGACTTGACAGAACATTTCCCTGTATATTTGCCAGGACTCCAGTTCCAGTACTTGTATCTTAGCACACTGCTTCTGTCACTGTACTGTTTAATATACATTTTCTTTGAGATTGAAGGAATGCTGTTATCACACACCTTGCTGCTATGGGAAAGCTTCATAGGTTGGGTACATTAATTAAAACAATAAGGATGCCGTGGTTGAAAATTTAGGGCCTGATCCAATGCCTAGTGAAGTTAGTGGGAGGCGTTCCAAGGAGAGTAGTACAGTTTGAATGAAGCCTTTTGAGTACGATTCTCAAAGGTAATTAAGTACTTAAGTCTTACCGGAATCAGTGAGAGTTTGGCACATAAATACCTTTGTGAATCCACTCTTTGTGCCAATAAATTATGGACAATTGAAGTCAAAGGAAAGTTTGACAGTTCTTCAATGGGTTCAGTGTTGGATGCTACTGGAATGCAACTCCAGTAGCAAGACAAATATTGGGATATTTATTTTAGAGACCCAAACAAACAGAGGCTTTTGGCTTTGAGGACCTAAAACTTCTTTTATTACTTCAGTGAAACAGGTTCTGTTTATACAGGGTGCTTGAGCTGATGGTCCTTGATGCCAGTATCATCATCGGGGGTGGGAGGGAAAGATTTAAAAAAATGCAGCTTTTCACTGTTGTCTCAAAAATTGGAGATTTGGTGTTTGAGCCAGGGCAGACTTCGAATATGGAAGATGTTGGCAGAGATAGTAATAGTAAGAACCAATGGCTGGAAGCTGAAGACAGTTGATTTTGAACATAAGGCACAGATAATTAACCAAGAGTGTTAATTAACACCTAGAGCAAATTACCAAGAGAACTGGAGAGTCTCCATCTGCTGATGGCTTGATATCATGACTCAATGCCTTTCTGGAAGATCTCTTTTACTCAAACACAAGTTATTTGGTCCAATGAAGGGTGGCTGGGTGAAATTTAGTGTACAAAAGATCAGCTTCAATGATCCCCTTGAGAACAGCAAGAAGTCCTGTGGCACCTTATAGACTAACATATTTTGGAGCATAAGCTTTCGTGGGCAAAGACCCACTTCATGCATCTGATGAAGCAGGTCTTTGCCCACGAAAGCTTATGCTCCAAAATATCTGTTAGTCTATAAGGTGCCACAGGACTTCTAATTGTTCTCGAAGACACAGACTAACATGGCTACCTCTCCGATAATGATCCCCTTATTCCTTATATCCTTTAACTCTGTAAATCTATGGGGAGTCAAATGGAAGATGGATACAGCAAAGAATCAACGCAGAATCTGAATCAGGCTTTGCTCTTCCCAGTCTGTTTTAGATCGCTATATACTGATAGTTGAAAATTATTTCTTTCCAATTTCTATACCTGTAAATATAGACTTAATCAGGAACACTAAGGTAAAATTCAATAATAAAATCTCAGGTTTTTTGTGTGGCTGTCATTTAATACCATTAGAAGGGACCCCTGTCTATTGTGAAATCTCCCCAATTCTTCATCATTGCCAACCTTGCATCTTAACCTTCCTCAGAGGCAGGGATACATCAAATTCAGAAAGCCAACTGGGTAAACAGATCTAGGACCACAGTAACAACAGGTCTTGTGCCTTTTTGACTAGGTGTATTCTTCTTCTACAGAAGATGTATTTTAAGCCTTCCAGGCAACAAAGATTGACATCTAGCATGGACTTCTCACCTCCTTCACATCACAGCGAGTGTTTGTCATCTGAAAGCCTGCAAGTGAGATAAGGCTACCTACACCAGAGGTCAGCAACCACAATAGCAAGAAGAACCTTTTTTTTTAATTTGGTGAAAAACTCAATTCAAGAGCCACAATGCATCTGAATATGAGACAGTCTTTAATAATATCAAATCATACTTTTTAAACCCCTGTTTTAAAAGCAGCACACACCCAGTAGTTTCTAATATGATACATGTCCACTGTAGGACGTTCACGGGGTTGTTAAGGGTTGTTTCTTGTTTTGTTTTGTTATTTTACTTTACAATTATAGCATCAGGAGCCATGAAGAAGTCCTTCTGGAGCTGCAGGTTGCAGACCCCTAACCTACACAATCTGATTGTATTTCCTCAGACAGATATTTCCAAAACAGCAGCACTAATCCATCCTCTCACTAGAAGTCTGTAAGATTCAGCTACATCACATTCAAAACTCCTGTTAACAATGCAGAGCTCAGACCAACCACAGAGGAGTAGATTTCTGAAGTCAGTAAGTTATATGATGCAATACAATTAAGAATTTGAATTACAGTATTAAAGAGGCAACAAACCCCATCATATGGTCTTTGCTAATATGATCTGAAACTGCCACAAACAGGAATTATTATTATTCAATGATGGTGAAAGATATACTGACTTCATCAAGGAAGCATAAACTATAATTAGTTAATGGCAATTTTCTCCATTATTTCAATTGAGATATTTCGCCCAGTTGATCAAGAATCACTAGCTTTGTTACAAAATAACAACTCTAACATAGCTCTAAAGCTAAACTATATAAAATCTGATTCTATAGACACACAATTTTGGAAAGGCCACATGTACCCAATATAAAATTAAAAAACTTTCTGGATTAATATGTCTGCAGATGGACAATTCGGCAGATTCTCATAATTGGAATTGAACAATCTTCAGCTATTAGCTCATGAATAAATCAGTAAGACTACTAGTCATATCTCTATTCTGTACACTTCAGTGCTGGGGAAGAGATAGCTCAGTGGTTTGTGCATTGGCCTGCTAAACCCAGCGTTGTGAGCTCTATCCTTAAGGTATGCCATTTAGGGATTGGGGCAAATAGATATCAAGGTGGTGCTTGGTCCTGCCAAGAGGGCAGGAGACTAGACTAGAAGACCTCCTGAGGTCCCTTCCAGTCCTAGGAGGAGTGTGTGCCTACTATGCAACCAAATTGCTTGAGCTGTTACTCAGTGAACAAGGAAAGGATGGAGCTTGCTACTTCAGCCAACATCTTGTGTTTCTCTAAAACCTATCAGGGTGCTCAGTCAAAAATGTTTGTATCCAAAACCCAGTATTATTGCCCAAACTTCTTATAACTCTCTTCAGGCATTAGTGACTTTCTGTAAGTTCTCATGTCACCAGTAATCCATTTTATCCCCTGGTCTCAATTTTTCCACTTTAATGTGTCTCCTTAATCTCTTAATACTTGTATTTGGACATCACTTTACTATCATTTTTATTATTTTTACTGATGGTGAAGCCTTTTTATGCATAATGTAATAACTAAGCTACTGACTACTTTGTTATTAAGTACCTCAGGAGCATGCACTCAGGGCAGCCAGCTTCCATGGGATCCTTTCACCTCTTGGCTTTTCCCCTCCTTTAGGCTCTGCTGCTCTAACTGCTTCCCCACGCCTCGCCACTTTTTTTTTTTTTAACTGCTATTCAACTGTTGTCATTGGGTTAGTTTGTTTTTTTAACTCAGCTACTCAGCTTGAAAAAAAATAGGGCCAGCTCTCTTAAGCAGCTCATGTTTGTACAGGACTTGACCGTTACCTGAACCAAGTCCGCTTACTTCACTCACCAGAGTGCTACACATGAAAATCAATGGGCCTACTCAGGTGAGCACGGCAAGTCAAACTTGGCTCTAAAAGTAATAAGCATAACAGCACCAACCTAGCTCTGACTGAAATCAATGACCATCTTTCTACTGACTTTAATGGGAGTTAGACCGAGCCCTCTATGATAGATTATAGCCCCTGCTATAATCATCTGCTGACAGAGGGCATGGGATCCCCTTATTTGTTTTTTCTACATAGCTCTTTACTTAGTTTTGACTCTTCAGCCACATAGAACTAGGACAAAAAAAAAGAATCAGTTACACTTTTTTTTTTTTTTTTGTAAATTCTCCAGTGTCAAATTATTGTCTACATTTTCTGGGAAAGCTTACAAGCAGAAGTGCAGCATGTAAAAAACGGTCTGGACACCAAATCAGTTGCAAAAAGGCTGGCAACAGATCTAAATTCTAGTCATCAGTTGACAAGAAACATCACCCTGCAATAAAAGATTCACTGTACAACCACAGCTCACCTGGGCCAGTTGACTTGGAGCACGAGACGTGGAACTAAAAATTGCAGTGTAAACATTTGGGCTAGGGCTAAGCCCAAATGGGTCCACTGAAATTTTCAGCTCAGGAGCACAAGACCTGTGAGCCTGAGTCAACTGTCCTGAGCTCTGAGACTCAGTGTTGCAGGTGTTCTATGACAGTGTAGACGCAGCACAAGTGACTAAAATGTACCACTAATATAAAACACAGGATGACCCAGTTTTTAGAGCCACATATAAATGCAACTGAACTTTCCTTCCATGACTGACATGCCCACATCCCAGAAGACTACTAAAAAGGGTTCTTAACTTTATTTTAGTATACTGATTCTTTAAGAACTGCCAGGTATTTTTATACATGTCCAGAACTGCTGTTCCTAAATTATACCACATACTGGAAGCCACATCAGTGTTGTGGCTTCAAAGAAATAGCATAGGCACCTGTTTTACCACTCTATTTACATCCATATTATGCTCTCTCTCTCTCCTTCTCCTTCTCTCTCAAATGAACGAACTGGGGGAAGGGACTGGCATGCCAAACATTTTGTGCAATACTTATATAAATAAGGAACACGAAACACAGATAAAATGGTGATACTTTATCAGCTTCGTAACGTAAGATTGCTCTAAGTAGCAGACCTGTGTTTCTTTAACAATTTCTTGAATAAACACACATGGAAACAGTCTATGAAGCTTACCCAACAGTTAGTAATAAATGCTTAATTTACAGACTTTATCTCTGAAAGGTTCCTTGATTCTATGAGGAGTTAACCAAATGGTAAATCAGGAAAGTGTGCTGCAGTGTTAAGGTATTTAGGGATCTGAATGAAGAGTTCAAGTAACATTAATCTAACAGGGTAAACTACCATTAACTGTGAGCCCGGGCATTACAAGGCTTTGGCTTAAAGACAGAAAGACTATTCAGAAAAGGTATAATCAGAGATTCTTGTTTGTCTTCTTCACTAAGGATCTTCAGCATTCCTGATATAACCATAGTAATTTTTGTTTGCTCATTTGAAATCACTCGACCTGCAAGACACCATATCACAGCCACAGAATAGCTGCTGAAGAAAAAGGGCACTCCTTAAGAAGCAATTCTGAGACTCCAAATAGCAGTCTGGGGTGAAGACTTGTGTTGAGATTAAGGCTAGGCAGGAAACAGTTTACCCATCTCACGAGAATTTGAGATGTTGAAAAAACAGTTTCCATCTCAAAACAGGACACCCCAATCTTGAAGATGTTTGTGAAATGAAAATCCAATTTTTGATTAAGTCAAACAAAACATTGTGTTGATAATTTTGAAGCATTCAGTTTAATTTTAACTTTCTCTCTTTCAATTTTTACTATTAAATAGGTTACATTTTGAAACAAAAAGTTATTCTGAATTTAAAAATGGAACTTCCCTGAAATTGTTGGAACATTCTGTTCTGGCATTTTCAAACTTTTTCTCCACCAATTTTATTTTTAAACAGAAAATTCCTCTGAATCATCCCTTTTCTCCCTCACAAAGGCTGTGTCTACACTAGCATTCCTCTTTTGAAATAGGCATGCAAACGAGAAAAATGCAAATGAGGCACATTTACATATCAACACTTTATTTGTGTATTCTTTCAAAAGAAGAAAAGCCGTGTAGACGCAGCTCTTTCAAAAGTAAGCCCCATCTTCAAAAGGACCCTTCTTCCTAAAAATAATTAGCTTTCAAAACAAAATGCAAGTGAAGCACCTGATATGTAAACCTGTGCCTCATTTGCATTTTTGATTTTCCTCATTTTCATGCCTCTTTCAAAAGAGGAATGCTAGTGTAGATATATCCACAAGATCTGGCCTGCAATGTTTCAAAAGTGTTTGCCACACCAAAATAGAAAGCATAACTTTAACGTGCCCAAAAAGAGCACACACTTCCTGACTGCTAGGATAAAAAGGAAGCTCTTAGGTTTTCCACTAACAGCACTGCATGAGGGAATGAATACAAGATTGGGCTCGAACAATGTCTGAACTCCAGTATTAGCTTTAGCTTGTTGGCTGTGATTCTGAGCAAAAGACAACACCCCCTCCATCTGTTAAATGACGTTTTCCTCACCTTACAGAGGTATTTTAGGCTTGATTAATTAGTGTCTGTGCAATCTAACGACATTATGGTTCCAGATTCTCTGGCAGGTTCTGTTCATTTCGATCTGCACTAGCAACAAAATCTGCCCATAAAGTCAGTGTAACCCATCTGAACTAGTTTCATGTTTCTTGAGATAAGTACTCCAAGAGGAAAACCACAATTGACAAGACCAGACATCTAGCTCCACATTCTCATCAAGATTGCATGAAATAAATATGATGCACATTGGACATAAAGTGAAGGTAGAATACAGCCCTTAACTGTGAGCCGTGTATTTACTTCAGTCACTTCTCATCTAAGACACAACAACGCTCCACATAGTGGGAAAGAGAATATGGCATGGAATTTTCTGCAAGAGGCACAGGGTTTCAACACACAAACTCATTTGTGAATCAACTTTCATTCCAAATGGATTAGTGCCATTTTGCACAGTTGAAATGCTAACTTGACACATACACAGAGAGCACTACGTATCCATTTGTCTCAACTTCTTTCACACTGAAAAGTTGACATTTATTAAAGCCTATCATAAATGTATTACACTATGCATAATTTACACAAAGAGTTTGTTTTACGTCAATGAAAGGCTCAGACATTTTTAGGTAAAGTTGAGTCTCCATCCTGAACCCAATAAATACACTTACATACCACAGCTTGTGCCTGCACATCACATGAACAGGCACTCACAGTAACATGGGTAAAGGAGTTCAGCTATCAAAACATGTTCATTTCTTCCTACCTCTGCTACTTCTGTCTCCTGTGTTCTTTCCTGCTTTCTGGGAATACTGGTTCCTTTGTGGTTAATCTTCACATGTCAAAGGATTCCAGGCAGTTAAGCTTCACAATTCACTACATTTATGCAGAGGAGACTGTGTCCACCATTTTTCCCCTTTTTGAATCTATTACTACAATGTGCACGATTAAAAGGAAAAAAGTGTAACTTGTTTTTGTGCCACCCATACATACCCAAAGCCCTGTTTCTGCACCAGGCTCACCAAGCATGAACTACCAGCACCCTTGTGGACTCATATTAATGTCAGTGGGACTATGGGACTTCGAACAGAGGTATACACTAGCACATTCCAGTACATGAAAGTACAATAGTCAGATGATGTAGAGTTACCACCATTAAAACCTCAATAGATGTCACACAATAGCTGTGTCTAGGCCAGCCCCCAACTTCGAAGGGAGCATGGTAATTAGGGTGTTGGGAGATTACTAATGAAGTGCTGTCATGCACATGCAGCACTTCATTAGCCTAAATCTTCCCCGCAGCAACTTAGAAGTGCCAGCTTGTGTATAGCCGCAGGTCAGTACTAAAGGGACTTCGAAGAACTGCAGGCACTTTGAAGTACCAGTGCCTGACCCGCGGCTACACGCAAGCCAGCACTTCTAAGTTGGGCACTTTGAAGTTGCCATGGGGGAGATTTAGCCTAATGAAGTGCTGCATATGCACCACAGCACTTCATTAGTAATCTCCCAACACCCTAAGTAGCATGCTCCCTTCGAAGTTGGGGACTAGTCTAGACACAGCCAATATCTGAGATAGTACAGTTATTTCTTTTTGTAAGAATACCTAAATTTATCCAAGAGACCATCCTTACAAAGCAACTTGCTGTCTTAAGAGACTGCCCCCAAATAATGCCCAAGCATAGTAAGCAAAACTCTGATCTACCTTTAGGAGAATATCACTTTTCAAAGTGTTTGCTCAATACAGCTCGACTTTATCTAGAACAGTATTTATGGAGTAATTTGAACAAACATTTATTCTTTGATCAAGTTGTATTTTGGACTGGTTTCACTGACTACACTCTGGGGCAACCCAATCAAAGTTAAGGATTCTCATGGGAAGAGTGAATTCCTTATTTTTCACCTTTAAGTAGTGTAATATAGACATCACACCCTTGTTTATTATTGGAAGATTTCAAAAAGCAATACTAATTCAGGAGACAGAAATCAAGACAGGAGAAACTGAAGCATGTCATATATAATTCTATTGTGGGTTTGGGTATTCTGTACTGAGCCTTTCACTCCTTTATGTCACATTTATTCTTTCAGAAGCAGCTGGCTTTGCACCAAGAACAGCGAAGCAAATGTCTCTGCACCACTGACAGTCTGCCAAAAATCACCTGACCTGCGCAAGAGAAGCTTTGATGTCTTTTTGAAGAAGGGTGCAATTTAAAAAATTAAGGCAAGTTTCTACTTTTTTTGTCAGATGAAAGTATAGAGCCTAAGGGACCTGCTAGTATAATTTAGTTATTACTCCTAATAAAGAAACCTACAGTATTAGTGTCTCAGTCCCAGATTTTATCCCTTCTAAGTTCTTAACTACTCACAAAAATATGTTGAAATATAAAGTTTTCCAGCTTAAATAAAGACTACAACAGTAATGTTAGTGTTATTTAACCACCTTCCTAAAATCAATCATAGAATCATAGAATACTAGGACTGGAAGGGACCTTGAGAGGTCATCAAGTCTAACACTCTGCCCTCTTGCCAGGATCAAGTACTGTCTAGACCAGGAGTGTCCAACCTGCGGCCCATGGGCCGCATGCAGCCCTGGACAGCTAGTAATGCGGCCCCACAAGATTGTAAACTTTTAACATTATTATGTGATTTATATACATTAACTATATTATATATTTTGTACGCAGCCCAAGACTATCTTCACTCAATGTGGCCCAGGCAAGCCAAAAGGTTGGACACCCATGATCTAGACCATCCCTTATAGACATTTATCTAACCTGTTCTTAAATATTTCCAGAGATGGAGATTCCACAACCTCCCTAGGCAATTTATTCCAGTGTTTGACCACCCTGACAGTTAGGAAGTTTCTCTTAATGTCCAACCTAAACCCCCCTTGCTGCAATTTAAGTCCGTTGCTTCTTGCGCTGTCCTCAGAGGCCAAGAAGAGTAAATTCTCTCCCTTCTCCTTATGACACCCTTTTAGATGCCTGAAAAACACTATCACGTGTGTCCCCACCTCCAGCTTCAAACGTCTTTTTTCCCAACTAAACAAGCCCAATTCTTTCACCTTTCCTCAGAAGTCATGTTCTATAGACCCTTGATCATTCTTGTTGCTCTTTTCTGGACCCATTCCAATTTCTCCACATCTTTCTTGAAATGCAGCACCCAGAACTTGACACAATACTCCACCTGAGGCCTAACCAGCGCAGAGTACAGCAGATGACTTCTCGTGTCTTGTTCACGCCACACCTGTTAATGCATTCCAGAATCATGTCTGCTTCTTTTGCAACAGCATCACACTGTTGACTAATATTTAGCTTGTGGTCCACTATACCCCCAGATCCCTTTCTGCCATACTACTTCCTAGACAATCACTTCCCACTCTGTGTGTGAAACTGATTGTTCCTTCCTAAGTGGAGCACTTTGCATTTGTCTTTATTAAACTTCATCCTGTTTACCTCAGACCATTTCTCCAATTTGTCCAGATCATTTTGAACTTTGACCCTATCCTCCAAAGCAGTTGCAACTCCTCCCAGCTTGGTATCATCTGCAAATTTAATAAACATACTTTCTATGCCAATATCTATATCGTTGATGAAGATATTGAACAGAACTGGTCCCAAAATAGACCCCTGCAGAACTCCACTTGTTATACCTTTCCAGCAGGATTGAGAACCATTAATAACTATTCTGAGTACAGTTATGCATTCAGTTTTGCATCCACCTTATAGTAGCCCCATCTAAGTTGTATTTGCCCAGTTTATTGATAATATCATTCCAGATCGTATCAAATGCCTTACTAAAACCTAGGTACACCACATCCACTGCTTCTCCCTTATCCACAAGGCTCATTATCCTATCAAACTACTACTCACAAAAATATGCTGAAATACAAAGTTTTCCAGTTCAAATAAAGACTACAACAGTAATGTTAGTGTTATCTAACCACCTTCCTAAGATGTGTAATGTGACAATTTATCTGGTAGGGTTTTGGTAAGAATACCCAAATTGTCAGGAAAATCAACAGTTAGCTTTGAAGAACAAGAATTTCTTGTATTATCATAAAAATAAATCAAACTATTACCAGTGACAATTGGATACGATAAATACTATTGCCCTCTGCCAAATTACAGCAGATGTCCAGGATTTGGCAAACTCGCTTCCCAGTAAAAAGAAAGGAAAAAAAGTCAGTGACATGGAGTTTGGATGTCCACTAAGTGTAACTTGTTTTATCTTCACATACATACCAACAAAAATATCCAAACACTACAGAGGCAGCTTTCTCGATCAGGAAGCTCTGTACATCACCAATGCCCATGTCCCAGGAAGTAAATATGTCTCAAGATTTGACTCTACTCACAGGCAGAGAACAAGCTCTCCAGTTGCTCACACTCCTCCCTCTGCTCAGAGCCTTGCACAACAAAACTAATACAACCCTACAGCTAGTCTTCCTGACGCTGACCATTTGCTTGCACATTCAGAAAAAGAACTTTGGAAATTTGTTGACTCTTGCCATAACAACATTATGGTATCACATGCAAAATATTAACACCATGTTTCATGCAGATATCTGTATTTAACCATTCACTCCCTGATATAAGCATTAGTTTAATTAAAAAACTTTGGGAAACTAAGCCAGAATCCATAACTAATTAGTTCATCTTTGGGTGAGTGAGCCTGTATAGATTAGCAATCCCACTTTAAAAATTCCAAGATCCTCATTTGTGCCTCAGGAAATATCTCTCAGACAGATCCTGGACACACAGGAGGGGGACATCATATGCCAGCCAGGAGGATGGTACTGAGTACCAGTAGAGCATTGGGCTCAATTCCCAGGCCACCAACATGGGCTCAAGGCTAGTGCCTTCCTCCCTGGAGGCACTCTGCTAACTAAGGAGAATGCAAGCAGAGCAGTTTCAGCTCATAGACCCTGCTATAGCACTTGGTTATTAGATAGATAGCACTTCTCGTCTTTGAGAGCACGTTGGGGAAACACGAGGGCAGATTGCAATCTGGCTCATAATAGCTTTGTTCTTGAAAAAAGCTTTTAGGATTAAATTAACTGAATTAAAATGCACTGTTGCTTACACATAAAGCAATTTAAAATTTATTGAAAAGCACACTAAAGCACCCTAACTTAAACAATCCCCTATTGTGCCATAGGGACATCTACACATAGAAAGATCTCTGGTCATTTCTTAGAATGTAACTCACTGATAAAAAGTTAGCCACGTTGACGCATATTGTTTCCAAAATCTTGTATCACTATTCGTTGTGTATTGGTAAACCACTTTCACTGATGAGCAATGGTTAGACATATTTTAAACAGAAACACTGCCGCCACCCCCTCATATTATCAGTTATTGCAATTCATCTGTTACAGATCACCCTGAGTAAGATCCTGCATGTGATCAAGCCCCTAGTGCACTTGAGGGGAAGAACAAGATGAACAGGGACTCCACACCACCTGGGTGTCAAAGAGACTGAGTCCATGATGGCTCCTAACATTCCGTTTGGCATATGCACAATGGGCCTCAAGTGGTACACAGCCAGGATTCACACAAAATTTGGTCTGCTGGTTAAATCATTGCCTTTCCCAGCTCGGGCAGGGTACTGATGGGGACTGCAAAGAGAGCCTCTGGGTCCCATTGCCCAGGAACCCCAATATGGAGCTTCTGAAGGGCAGCAGCTGCTACTTCAGCTCATAACCTGCCATGGTAATTGTGGAGAGTACTCTGCAACCGAGCGAGTGTGTCGGAAGTACGCAGGAAAACTGGAGAAAGTCCCATAACTTGAGCTACATGTGGGATTTCACCCTTCTACCATAGTCGGCAGAAATATATTAACATTGTTTTTGAAGAAACAGTAATATTCTCTTTTGTAGACACAATAATATTCCAGAATACTGAAAAGCACAGAAGCTGGTGAAATAACATCTTTTCCGAGCCTCCTGTACTTAAAGTTAATATCTGCACAAGGTAGTTCAACTCACACAAAACTGTTCTAGAAGTTGAATACTTACCGCCATCTTCAACAGTAAAACGAAAAAAGTCACTTGTGGCATTTTCACCTTCTCTTAAAACATAGCAGATCTTCATGTCATCAATATCAGCTGGAAAATGTGAAGACAAAAATATTTTAACTTACACGTAAACAGAAACAGTTTCAATATAAACACTTAGCACTATCTTTAGTTTGTTCACCAGACTTCTGACTTCACCATTACAGTACCTCTACATGGCCAAATTAGCCCAGTGTGGACATTCCCATGAGCCAGAGGATTTCGGTATTAATGGAATACATGCTCAGCTCCCTGCTCCCCCTTCCCCCAGCCCACCACTACCAAAAAACATTCCCCATTTTTTCCAATATATATTTTATAAATAGAATTCAAATTCTTTACCAGTATTATGAATGCTGGTAAAAAGGCATGGTCAATGGTAAAGGCTTTCCATGGGAGGGTGTTTTTTTTTTTTTTAAAGCTATGTTGACACTACAAAATAACTTTGAAGTAAGCAACTGCCAAGTATAGTGTCTATACACAAAAAGCAGTCCTCCCTTACTTTGGAGTAGGGGCCCTCTACTTCCAAGTGAAGCATCTACACAGCAACCGCCTGTACTTTGAAGTGAGGGATTAGGATATGATGCAGGCAGGGGTTGCATGGCCAACAAGCCCTTCTAGGCTCACAGCCAGCCTCCCCCTTAAAGGAGCCCTCCCATCACCCTCACCCTGCACATGTTCAAGGCTGCCAAGCTGCTGTTCCTCCCACATGCCCTCCTGGTCTGGCACCCATGGGCCTTCACCACCAGCATCAAGTGGTGGGATCGGCTAGTGCCAGGGGACTGGGATGATGAGCGGTGGCTGAGGAACTACAGAATGACCCAGCAGACATTCGAGGACCTCTGCCACTGGCTTGCCCCAGTCCTCCAGCACTGGGGCACCTGGATGCAGCCAGCGCTCCCAGTGCAGAAGAGGGAAGCCATCGCACTGTGAAGGCTGGCCATCCCACACAGCCACCAGTCTGTAGGCCATCAACTCAGAGTGAGCAAGACCACCGTCGGAGCAGTGCTGATAGAGGTAAGCCTGGTCCATACCACGCACCCGCCCTGGGAGAGGGCTGCTATGCAAGGGGAAGGAGGACCCTGCCGGAGATGGGGGGGCCACCCAGTCTGGCGTTCATGAACATATCTTCCTTCTACCTCCACAGATCATCCGGGTCACCAACATGGTGCTTCTGTGAAACGTCATCAGCCTTGGGGATGTGGACACCACCCTCGCCAGGTTCTTAAAATGTTTTGGAGCACTGGACAGGATGCATGTGGCAATCCGGGCTCCAGACCACAGTGGGGGCACCTACATTAACAGGAAGGGGTACTACTCGGTGGTACTCCAGGCCCTGGTGGATGCGAGGGGCCGTTTCCTGGACACGTGCTTAGGGTGGTCAGGCAGGGCCCACGACACCCGGGTTTTCCAGAATTCGTGGCTAAGACACTAGATGCAGGAGGCCACGTTTGTCCCCTCATAGGAGCTCCTGCTCAGGTATGTCATGATGCCCCCCACCCATATCGTGGCTGACAGCGTGTACCTGCTACGCCCGTGGCTCATGCAGCCCTATACCACCTCAACCCAGGACACCTTCAACAGTCACCTGAACCACACCATCAAGTGGGCGTTTGGGAGGCTGAAGGGAAGGTTTGGCAGCCTCCTCACAAGGCTGGATGTCAGCCTCCCAAACGTCCCCACAGTGGTCACCACCTGCTGTGCCCTCCACAGTCTTTTGGAGGGTATACAAGAGCTCTTCATCCAGGGCTGAGCCATGGACCGGGTATGACCAGCTGCCTGCTGTCCTGGGCCGCCAGGCCCAGTGGGATGTGGTTAGGGTCTGGGAGGCCTTGGGCCCAGGCCTTTGCCCAGGGCCTGCCCTGACCCTCCCAGCCACACTCCACACCACAGGCCCTCCGCTCCCGCCATCCCTCCCACTCCCCCAACAAACACACCCCCTTCCACTCCTCCTTCCCACCACTCCCCCAGCATGCACCAGGGTTAGGGTGGGAACGTTACACTTCACTGTTGGGGAATAAATGTATTTGGCAAAACAAAACAGAACATGTCGAACTATGTAAAGTGCACAGGGGGGAACGGTCTACAGAGGGGAAGAAGGTGGCTGGGCTGGGGGACCAAATCTGGAGTGGGGCTGAGATGGGAGAGGGCTCAGTCACCCAGTGGCATGGAGGGCCGTGAGCAGTGGCAGCCACAGCTGCCTCTACCAGTCCAGGTCTGGGGCCCCCTGCAGGGCTGCGACCGGGCCAGGACCACAGGGAGGTAGGGGTGGGGTGAGGGTGCTGTAGGTTTGGCCTCCACAGCATGTGCCGGTGGGGTGGAGGGGGCACGCTGGGGAAGGTGCGCCCTCCCCAGCCAGGAGCCACCAACCCAGCTTGGTGCAGGCAACCGAGGACAGGTCTGCCACGCAGTGGGGGGTGCCTTCGGGAGGGGGTGGCTGTGGAGCAGGGGTGGGCTGCGGGCTGGTCTGGCAAGAAGGTGGGAGGTTAAGCAAGGCAGGGAGGCAGCAGCCTCATGACTGCCTGGTTGGCAGCAGCCTTCTCGTCCCACCAGTGCTGTCGTCGTGTGACCCAGCTGTGGCCTCATGGGGATGCAGGCTAGGGAGATGGAGTGGCCTCCCGGCGCCCTGCAGCTGTGGCCTGCACTGCACTGATGGGCTGGGGCAACTCTGCGATGACGGACCTGTGAAAACATAAAGGGCAGGGGGACAGCTTGTGAGTGCTGGGTGCCAACTCCAGGGGGCCAGGGCCTCCCCTGTTGGCTCGCACCCCACTTCCATCCCATCCACTGGCCCATGCGATCCTGCGTGCCAAGGGGTTTCCACATGCCAAGGATCGGGCCATGTTCGGTGCCCCCCCACTTCCCCGGGCATGTGGGCTGCAGGGATGTTCGGGGGGGGGAATGGGGGCATCCCCAGTCTTTGTGACATTTCAATCGCCCCGTACTACCTACCAGCTGCTACCTCCAGGGGCTCGAGTGAGGCTCAGCTGGACAAGGCACGGCTGGGCATCAACAAGGGTCCCGTTGCTGGAGCACTCATCATCACCCTCGGTCTCCATAGGCTGGTCCCTGCGCAGGGGCTGGTAGTGCTGGAGGGGCCCACCTCCTTGTCAGTGTCCACGGGATGGGGAGGGAGCAGCAGTGTCCACTAGGTGCTCCAGGGCGACCACCATCCTCGGCCCAGGAGCCTACACAACTCCCTATAGTGGGGGGACAGTAGGTAGACTGTGCCCCTGACCGGCTGGCAGCTTTGCAGACTTTGCAGTAGGCTTGGCTCAGTTCCTTCACATTTATCCGGACGCTGCTCCTGGTGCGGCCAGGGTGGCCTTGGTCAGCAAGCCCACTGGCCAGCCTGTCACAGGCCTCTGCATTGCGCTGGTGGGCGCCAGTTTGCCAAAGGACCTCCTCCATAGGACAAGGAGGTCCTTCAGCTCCCCCTCACTCCAGGAGGGCCCCCACCTGGTACGCACCTTGCCCAGGTGCTGTGAGCACTCGGACTCATCATCTGGGGCCTCCAGGGGATAGGAGTGTCCTGGCATGCTGCCATGGTGGCCGGGGTGGGGTGGATGCGCACACTGGCTGGTGCATCAAGCAGAAGCAGTCCAACTGGGGGGCTCGTGCCGCCCCTGCTTGTGGCACGCTCTCAGCTTCCTGCCTGGGGTTGCTGGGGAGCTGGTTCCTGTCAGGCGGACAACAGGGATCATAGAGCTGTGCCTGGGCTAGCCAAAGTGTCTCCATGCTCCAGTGGGGGCTGCTGTCATGGTGGAGCCCTCACTTCTAAGTAGTGAGTGCAGAACATCTACATACACCCTACTTCGAAGTTAAAGTTCGAAGTTGGGCATTACTCCGGTCTCAAGAATGCAACAGTGACTTTGAAGTTAGCCTCCCTTAGTTAACTGTGGAATAGTTAACTTCGAAGTAAGGGAAAGTGTGTGTAGAAACTCTGCAGGCTACTTTGAAGTAGCCCCTTACTTTGAAGTTAACTTTGAAGTAAGATTCTTGTGTAGACACAGCCTTTGTGTGTAGCACTTTGTTCATCTGAAATCTCCTCTAAGAGCCTGATCCTGTTACTCATGCTGACTTGTACCTCACACAGTAAGCAGTCTGGTTCTACTAGTCAACTCAGATAAAAGTTGCAGAACTGGCAATGAGAGACTTGCCCCTCTTTCTGAAACACATGCCAAGTTACAGAATCAATCTTCTCTCATGACACAAGGTATGTCAAGCATGACTATTCAGATCACTGCAAAACACTGGGTTTCTGGATCAACAAGGTGCACAGCAACAATCTGGAACATGAAAAAGGAAAAGGGGATCAATCTTGCTGGTTGTACGACTTGGGAAACCCTTGATGCTCAAAGAGAACCCATTGCCATTGTTTGCCACCACGAACAAAAGCTGTTGCAAGAAGGTGCACTGCATAGACTGGAGGAGCCAAAATAGATTGTGACCTAAAATTACATAACAGGAATGCAAATTACAACAAGGTTACTGGTGCTGGTGTAACCCACACATCTATGTATGGTTAACTGTCCCATATAGTGGTACCCACATCACTTCACAGAGAAAGACTCCACAGCCAAAGCTGAGAACCAGCTGGCCTTCAGTTCAAGTTGCAGAGGCACCTACACTAAGCTCCTAATGTCCCAGGCTCAAGACTGACTGAGAGCAGTTACACTAGTACCCATGTTACTTGCCTACTTCCTTCAAATCCCCTCTCTGGATTTACTCTTAGAACAAGCTTTTATTAAACTGGAAGAACTTAAACATAAAGAATTATTAATGCATGATTTCATGCTTTTCCTTATTTGTGATAAAACTCCCCCCCTTCAAATTGTTACACTAAAATCTAGCATACCTGCATGCAACATGCCCAGTGTCAAACAGTAATAACATAGCCAAATTATAACCTTATTAATACAATACCAACCTGAACTGAAACCAGCTAAGTCTCTTGAATTCGAATTCAGAGTCCTTACCACTAGACCATCCTGCTTACCAAAAGGATTACTTTTAGAGACCAGTCAACAAATCTGTCTTCCTCGCTGGCTCCTCTGGAGTATCATATGCCTTGTTTTTCCATATGACTGTCAGAGGGGCTCCTTGTGCTTTCACTCCCTAACAGACCCATAGAGCTGAAGGTCATGGTCATGCACTTAATGCTTTAATCAAAGCAAACTGAACTGGACTGAGCAGGTACCAAAATACTTAGCACTTGTGCAGTATATGCACTTTCAAAACATTAAAAAATAGCCAATTAAAAACCAGACTTTTTGTCTTAATCTCCGAGGTCTTTTATATTAACAGTGGTCCCTTCTCTATAGGTAATTATCTAATTTTAACGAACATCTTCTAAGAACAAATTCCAGCCCTGACATGCAGAGATGAGTGCTGTGTGATTATGCATAAGCAATTTTCTTCGTACGTATTTCTTATCCTCAAGAGAGTGAGAAGAGAGTTTGAAATAATTGCCTGGGGAGGGGTTTTTGTTTGTTTTCATATATTCTCCACCCTTAAAATCCTTGCAAGCCTAGATCAAGCTATGTGAAAGTAAATGGAAGAAAAAATAGTGATGCTTTGAAGTTGAAGCAACTTGAGTAACAAGTAACACTGCATCTGACGCAGGTCTTTGCCCACGAAAGCTTGTGCTCCAAAATATGTTAGTCTATAAGGTGCCACAGGACTTCTTGTTGGTTTTGAGTAACAAAGTAGCTTTTTCTATATACATTTTAAAATGTTACATGATAGTTGGAGTTTTCAGGGAACATTTTAGCCTTCTACTGTATGGCACTTTTTTCATCTTTCTATACTACATTAATATTTGAAAACGTGGGGAAGAGAGTCAGAAGCAAACCTGTTTGCCTTCACAATACTGGCATTTATTACCAAGGGGCTCAGCTCTGCTAACTTGTAATTTACCAATGCGACTAATTATTATTTGTACTGGCTAGTGACACGGACCAAGGCCCCACTTCACAACACTGAAGCTCACTATCACGTGGGGGAAGATGCTACCTAATGGAAAGCTAACAAAAATATTCACTTTTTACCAGTAACGCAAACCAACCCATGTTCTGTACCTGAACAAAAAACCTACACATCACAGGGGGAAAGCCTGAACCACATCAGTGCAAACTCCTACAACATGTGGTGTGTCTAATTACTACTCTGGAGGTTTTGACTAAATTGTGTAGTTTATCTGAAATATTTGGGTGATTTTCTTTCTACCATTTGGTAAAACAGTAGCAGCTACTGAAAAGCAGCCTTCCCAAAAGATTGTGTTCCCCCCCTGGGGTGGCTGCTGCAAAACCACAGTGGATCTCAAGTCAAAGGACTTCTCTTTTTCCGTGAGATCAGACTGTTCATTCACAGAGCGATGGAAGTATCATCTCAGGGATGGGTAAAACAACGTGGGCAGCAGTGTTTCTGCCCTTGCTTGGGTCACCATTCGACAGCTAGATCTCTAAATGTAGGATTTATAATAAAACAGCCTGAGGGAGGGGTTGGCAGACCAAGGGAGAGGGGTTGAGACCTTCAAGCTGCTGCATACCTCCTGCAAGAAGCTGAGCCCCATCAGCATCCAGTGACATCCACGAACACTGAGAATATTCAGCTCCTAATTAGGGCCGGGGGAGGTGGGGTGTGTGTCTGTATGCTTAAGAAGGGAAAAGATTAAAAATTTAAGTCATAGATGACAGTAGCAGACCCATGGAGTCAGTAACAAGAAACTCCCACTGTGCAAACTGACTAGTGACAGGGTAAAAAAACCAACCCTGTTCTCTGAGATGGGAGAGCTCCAGCAGGAAGAAAGACAGGTTGTAGACTTGCATGTTGCATAAGCATTTATAAGAGCATACCATGAGAGTGAAAGGGGAATAAAAGGCCACCATTCTGGGCCTGGCAATCTTTTACTCACTTTGTGCCAGGATAAATGGCTACAAAAAAGTTCAGAGCACCAGAGGATCAGACCCAGAATTCTGCCCATGCTCCTGATTCTACAGGACTGAAAGGTTCTCTCACTACCAGGTGAAACAAAAATAAAGTTTAGCCAAGAAGTTGCAGCTCCTTGGCACTAATATCCCTCCCCAGGCATGCAGCAAGAGATAAGGTGAAGAGGGCATCTGCGGTGAAAGGAACCATCAATGTCCTTTCTTCCACAGCTGCCACCCCCATGTTTGCCCTATTGATACTCCTGTACCTCTATGTAAGCCAGGCCTTCTTCCCTTTCCCTCACACTAGCAAGACTGATGTCACTTTTCTTCACTTGCCTTCCTTGACTAGGGACTTCCAATTTTGCAAGACTGCTGCCTCTAACCAGGAGTTCCTCCTGTGCCTTTCTGTGCCCAGTTTCCTCAACTGCCCTTCTGTGGGACTGCTCTCTCTCCCCGCAACACTTCCTTGTCCCTTATCTTTTTCCTCCTTCCCCTGTAGGCACCTCCCAGATTTGCTCCCTCTTCTCTGCTTTGAAAGCATATATTTTCCCAACTATGGCAGTTTTACAAGTCTACATTGCCTAGTGTGCACTAGTTTTTTTTTCCCCCAATCTGGGTCCATCATTGGTAGGAACAGTGCAGACACACTGCTGGAGGTCACTGGCATTTTAAAAAGCATACTGTATAAACTTACTTGGAGCAGAGACAGACACAGTGCACTTAACACTAATGCCCAATTGAGGCCTAATCTACACTAGCACTGCAGGTTGTACTTCCCTTATCCAGCACCCTCAGGACCTGACTGGTTCCAGATGACGGAAGGTCAGACCAGCTGCCTGGGGTGGGGTGGGGGGGCATTTCAGGAGGGCCCGGCTCCCTTCCTGCCTGGGCAGGGGGCCCTGTGGCTGGGGCTGTCAACAGGGCTCTCTGCCCCAGCCAGCTCCCAGCCACAGGACTGCTGGGTTTCCCCAGCTGGGATCCCACCGCTGTTCTCTGGTCCAGCAACATCCTTTGTCCTGCTAGACGAGGGAGTTTGAACCTATCCCACCAACAGGACTACTGCTGGAGACAGCAGCTGGTAGCAACTGTGCAATATTGGGGCCAGAAAAGGCCAGGTGCAAATACCCCATAGTACGTGCATGTTGCAGGGAAATATGGAGGAAGTAACTCCTCCGATAGCTGCACACATTTTAATTAGAGTTCAGCAATTAATCATTGAAATGGCACCACGGTTTTACACCCTGGTGAGACCAGCATGCAAAAATTTCTCTACCTCACCTATTAGACATCCCATCTCTTCCTCTAAAATGCTCCCTGCTTTGGCTGTGCAGGGTGCAGCAACTAGAGGTCTGAATCGCTGTCAAACGAGGTGGGTGGGCCGAGCAAGTGGCAGGCAGTAACAAGCTGTCAGTGTTCCCACAGCTGAACCTTCACGCTTATCTGGAACGCTGTACAGAAGTTTGCTCCTAGGATCACATCTGAAACAGACCAGGCTGCTTCATGTGTAATACTAGGCACATAGAAAGGAATTATTTTTCCCATGCCAGAGTGCATACTGCCTGCTCCTCTATTTCTCGCCGACACTCACCCATTCAAAAACTCTTAACACAGGATCAGTGGAAATGTTTCTTTATAGATCAGCTGTGCTGGCTCCAAGATTTAGGCAGCTTGAATTTCCTGACCACTGTAATGATTTGCACCTTTTCTTTAAGGTTTGCCTATCCCTGCTACTCTTGGGAAACCTTTGGCATTTAGTTAAACACTGTAAGATCTGTGGGGGGTCTATTTATATTTGCTAGATTTGCAACCCAAGCAAAGTCACAACAAGTAAGGCTCCAAGAACCACCATTTCACACCTATGCAACCCATTATTAATCCATAATAATCCTGAAAGTTCCCTAGTGAATAGATAATACTTTTTGACTGACTGAGGTTATTCTACAACCTTGTTGTAAGGTGAGTACCAAAAGCACATTTCCATTCTAATAACACCATTTTAGTAGTTTCAGAAAGCTAAGCAGTACGGACCTAAATTTAAAACATTTACATTACCATTTACTTTATCATGTAGAGTTTGTGATTTGAAACAAGGCAATAAGTTAGTCATGAGAAATTTGCTCCATGGGCTTGAGGATAATTTTACACTACATCATGTGCTCCCAGATAGTATGTGACCAATGCCTTATATATCCTAAATAGTCAGTAATATTTTACGGCTCCAATAATATTTTCTAAAAAAAACAATTTGAAAAAAGTTTCTAATGTTTAACGGACCATTCCTGTAACTTGTACTCATGTTGAGTAGCTTGACTCAGACTTTGAGTCACTCGTTGTCAACATGAAGGATTCACAATTATTTAAATTATGAAGTCTTATTTGCTTTTGTCTGAAGTGTTGTGTCCATGATGGTACAAGGATATCAGACACAAGACGGTAAAAAATATTGTATCATCTGAGCCAGGTTCTGCTAGTGAGAGACAAGCTTTCGAACTGCACTGTGCTCTTCAGCTTTGTATCTTGAAAGCTTGTTTTTTCTCATTAAACAGAAGTTGACTCAGTAAAAGATATTCTCACCTATCTTGTTTCTCTGATATCCTTGGATATCATTCACCCATCCCCCCAGTCTCATTCTGTTTATACAGTACAAAGCAAAACTGGTAGCTGTTCTCTGTTGGACCCTGGACACTACCACAAATCAGGTACTGAATACTGTAAACAGGCTCTTTCTGGGAGGAGTTATATAGAATTAAGTATGCTTAATTTCTGCATGCAGGCTTGTAGTGCTCTAAAAAAAAAAAAAAAGAAAGGGTACCAAACACCAAAATACCTTGTGTGAACTGAGTGATACTATGGTTGCCTTTTCCCAGGTGAATCAGGAAGCCATGGTGAGGAGCCTCTGTGATCCTGATCTTGAGGGTAATATGCAAGCTGTCCCTATCTTCAACTTTGAAGACTTTGTTGGTAATCATGAAACCCAGGTGGCCAGTAGTCAAAACACGGAGAGAAGGGACACCCTTGTTTATTACAATTTGCGGTACACTATTGTCCACAGCCATTATGCGAATGTGCATTGTTTGGGGTTTCCTTGTTTCAAACACAGTGTCAGGGAAGACATAGAAATCAGTGTGGGTCCCATCTGTAACAACGAAAGAGAAGCTGTCTTCAGCGGACTCTGTACCATCATGTTTGTAGCTTATAAGATTTTCACTGAGCTCTTGTTTGGTGAAGGATGTGACTGGCCTGGTGTTATTGAACAGGAGCTGACCATGAATGGGCACGTGGGTGATAATAAATGTTAGCAACATATCAGGGGTGTCTCTGTCTTCCACAGTCAATTCGAAGGGGGTTATTAGTTTATTTTCACTTTCACTCACCACCAGGTTATGGATTGTGACCACTGGTTTTTTATTATCCACGTCACTAATGGAAATTCGGAAAGTGCGAAACACTGGGTTATAGCCATCAGTCACTTGAAACTCAAAGCTGTCCATTTTTACCTCATCTTCAGAGGTGTGAATGTAGTAGATTTTACTGCCTGCTAACTGGAGCTGAGTGAAGGTTCTGATAGGCACCCCATACTGATCCGTACACTCAAGATGGCCACGAACAGGAGCCCTGGTAATACTGAAAACTAAGTTCTCGTCTGGGCTATTCAAGTCACTGGTGCTGAGTAAATCAGTGGTAAGTGTAACTTTTCCCCCTTCCTTTAAGGACACCCCTTTGCTGATCACATCTGGGAAGACAATATCAATGCTACGTATGGTCACATAAAAATATCGGTCAATGAGAGGATTTATCCCATCTGTCACATCAAATTTGATAAGATCCCGAATACCTTCTTGACCAAAATGCACATACTGAATTAAATTTCTATCCACTTCATCTTGGGTGAAGTTCATTCCTACTGTGATATTCTCAATCCCACCCAAAAGGTTTATTCTTTGTAAGAGGCCTTGTCCTGGCCCATACCTTATAATGTAAGTCAAAGTTTTATCTTCAGAATCTAGATCAGTAGCCTTCAGTATTCTGTTGTGGATGATTTTAGTCTCCCCTATTTCGATTTCTAGCCCATCATTGATGGTCATTCTGGGTGTCTCGTCATCTACAGGAATAACCACGATGAGCACAGTTCTCTCTACAGCATGTTTACCATCTGAGAGTTTCACATCAAAGCTGTCTTCTTTTGTTTCAGAGTCATCATGCTCATAGATGATGCTGGAGCTCTCAGATATCTGATCCAGGGTGAAACTCTCCACTAAGACTGTCCCATTGATCAGCTGGTTCACAATGTGGCCATGTTTGGGAAACTTAGTGATAGTGAAGGTCAGTTGATCAGCAGGGATGTCCCCATCTGCTGCGTTCAGGATGGGAGTATCAATAACCAGGCTCATGCCTTCCATCACTATGAACTCTCGCATAAAGACTGCAGGCTCTTCATCATTGGTCGGGATAATGACAATGGGGAAGAAGTGCCTTTCTGAAAAGTTAATCCCATCAGAGCAGCGGAAAGTGAACCTGTCTTCAACAGGCTCCACACCCATATGGATGCTTTGCACGTAATAAATGTGTCCTTGCCTGAGATCTTTTAAAGTGAAAGCACTTATAGCTGTACCTGCTCTGGATTTTTCAGATCCTGGGGCTGGAGAGATGTTCTCTATGTAACCAGAGGTGGGCTGAGCAACTATGGTACACAGAATATCATCACTGGGTGTATCCACATCTTCAGCCTTTAAGTGGCTATGTGTAAGGACCCTTTTTTCACCCTCCACTACCATGAACTGCTCCCCCACAAAAACCTCTGGGGCTTGACTGTCAACAGGAAGAATGGTCACCAGGACTGAAACTCCCTGAACAATATTGCCTCCAACACTCCACTCTTCAGACAGGTCAGACAAAGTGAGGTTAAAGGTATCTTCTTTGGGGAAAAGACCTATTTCACCACCAGTGTGGGCATATACCACAGCCCCATCCAGCAGATCTCTCTGGGAAAACCTCTCCGCAGGTACTCCCTGAACCAGGATGCTCCCATGCTGAGGAGGATCCTCCACAATGAAAGTCAGCATCAAGTCATCTGTATCCTCATCCGTGCCCTGGATGATGTTAGTAGTGATCTCAACAGCACCATCCTCCAGTACATCCAAGTAAGAGCCAAGTGTCCCTGTGGGCAGCCGTAAGGTGGGCACCTCATCATCCACAGGATGCACAGTCACCTTCAGTGTGATGGGCACCACATGGACCCCATCGCTCACGTCCAGGCTGCAGGCATCACTGTGAGACTCAGCCCCACTGTGCACATAGACCACCTTGCCACCTTTAATATCCTCCACACCAAAGCCTGCTCCCATGTCCAGACTATGCCCAGAGAGCTGCAACTCTCCATGCTTGGGAGCCTGGGTCAGGGTGAACTGTAGGTGAGCAGGCTCAGTGTCTGTATCGCTGGCATCCAGCTCCACCTGTTCAAGCACATGGCTGCCCCCCTCACGCACAGTGAAGCCACTGTTGGTGATCTCAGGGGGCTGGTTGTCTATGGGCTGCAGGTAGATGGTGAAAGTGCCTTGGGCAACATTGCCAGCCGCATCCTCCACCTGGTACTGGAACTGAGCCAAGCGAGGTGCCACCCCCAGCTCTTCCTGTGGGGGCCGGTAAGAGATCTTGTGGTGGTTGATCTGGGCCTGCGTAAAGTGCATCACCTCCACTGAGTGGTTATTGGTCAGCACCAGGGATCCCAGGCGGGTGCCCTTGAGCCCCCTGGGGTGGTTGGAGTGTGTGTCAGTAGGGGGTTGGATGATGGTGTAGTGGATATCCTGGTCCCCAGAGTCCTGATCAGTATAACGCAGGTGCTTCTTCCTCAACAGGGTCACCTGCTGCTCAGCCACCACCAGATGCAAGCTGCTACCTGCGTGCAGCACCGGGGCCAAGCGATCCACTGGGTGAATCCGGATGACAAAGCTCTGGGGCCCAGAGCGGTTGGGTGGGTCATTGTCATCTTGGATCCTAAAGACAAACTGATCCAGCAGCACCCTGGGGCCAGGACTATGGGCTCCAAAGTGCTGGTAGAAAAGCCGTGTCTCCACAATATCCTGCTGCAACCACTCACTCACCAGCCTCTCATAGACTGGGGGGTCCCCAGATGAACCCAGCACCCTCCTCCAGGGGGAACCCCCATCCTCACCCTCCCAGCCCATGCGTGGCTGGGCTTGACGGAGCAGCAGCTGTCCTGAAGCAGGGCCAGACTCCAGCACATAGCGCAGTATAGCATCATCTGAATCAATGTCGGTGGCGCTGAGGGAGCGGGCAGATATAGGAGCTGTCTCGCCCTCAGCCAAGGACAGCCCCGTGTTGGCATTAAGCAGGGGCGGCTGGTCATCGATGGGCACCAGGGTGATGGGGAAGAGGAACTCAACACAGTGCCGGGCACCGCCATCCTCCAGCCGCAGCACCAGGTTGTCGCTGAGCGGGGACTCACTGCCATCATGCTGATAGATGACACGGCCGGCCATCAGCTCAGCCACCGTGAAGTGCCTGCGGGGCTGGGGGTCCTCCAAGACAGCCAGGTAGCCGTGCTGCAGCCCTGCCACCACACTGACCCGCACCTGCTCTAGGTCGTCCTCATCGCTGATGAGCAGGCTGGGGCTGGGGCCGGAGCCAGACAGCGGCCGTGATTGCCCCTCGTAGAGCACCAGGCCGGTGTTGCGGGTGACCACTGGCGCCAGCGTGTTCATGGGCTTCACCACAATCATGAAGGCAAAGGGCTCCGAGGCGGCGCCCTCGGGGTCCAGCACCTCCAGCTCCACCTCGAAGAGCCGCTCCCGGGCCGAGTCCTCCGAGGGCGGCTGGTAGGCGACCCGCAGCTCCCGCAGGTCGCGCTGGCTGAAGCAGGCGATGGGCAGGCTGCGGTCGTCGGTGCTCACCACGTGGCCCTGGCCCGGCCCGAAGGGAGAGGTGATGTTGAAGAGCAGCAGGTCCGGGGCGGACTCGGCGTCCTCGGCGGCCAGCACGTCGGGGGTGATGGCGGTCAGCACGAACTGGTCCACCTCCATCATCAGCATGGCCACGAAGCTGGGCCGCGGCGGCGTGTTCTCGGCGCCCGCCCGGAGCCGCACCAGCACCTGGAAGTACTCCCGCTTGGGCGGCGCGCCGGCCTCCTGCAGCTCCACCACCATGGGCAGCAGGTCCCGGTTGGGGGAGCGGCCGGCCGCCGTGTGCCGGTAGCGCAGCCCCAGCCGCGGCAGCTCCTCGCACTCCCACCAGGCGGCGGGCTCCGGGGCGCCGGCGGCGGGCGGCTGCCAGGGCAGAGCCGCGTGGCCCAGCAGCTCCCCGTAGCGAGGCAGCCCGCCCAGGCCCGGCAGCGCGCCCAGCCTGCAGCGCTGGCGGGCGGGCTGGAAGGCAAAGGCCAGGCTGCGGCCGTCCAGCGCGGGGCTGGTGCCCTGCAGGCTCTCCACGCTGAGGGGCAGGTTGCGGGCGACGATCTCCAGCTGGGCGAAGAGCACCTCCACCTCCAGCACCAGGGGCAGCACCAGGGCGCGGGTGGGCGAGTCGTAGCGCAGCTGCAGGCGGACCCGGTCCCGGGCGGGGCTGCGGGAGCCCAGGTGCCAGTAGGTCACCTCGCCGGGGCCGAAGTCGCAAGGAAAGCGCGGCGGGGTCAGGCGGCCCGGCCGCAGCCACAGCGGCTCCTCGGCCAGCACGCGCAGGTGGCAGCGGTCCCCCGGCTGCACCTGCAGCACCAGGTCGCTGAGCGGATCCAGCCAGGCGGAGCGGCCGAAGGGGACGCGCAGCCCGCGGTTGGCCACCACGATGGAGGCGCCTTCCGGGGCTTCCAGCGCCGAGGGCTCGGGGATCGCGGTGTTGCCCGGCAGCAGCGCCCAGCCCCCGGCCAGCAACTGCAGGAGCAGCGCGGGCAGCAGCGCCCGTGCGGCGGGGCTGGCCCGGAGCATGTTCCCCGCCTGCAAAGCACGAGCGGCGCGCGCCCTCTGCACAGACGCGCCGCAGCTCTCTCGCCGGGCGCGCGGGCTGCCTTATAAACTCCCCCCACAGCAGCCTGCAGCAGCGGGGCAACGCGGCGGAATCCCCCCCCGCCCACCTCCTCCAGCTGGCCAATGAGCACCCCATGCAGCGCGGCCGGCGGCGGGGATTGGCCAGCACGGTCTGCCAATCAGCCAAATCGGGCGAGAAATGAACGCACAGGTTGTTGCTGGGGTGGGGGGGGTCCTCGGGAAAGGTGGTGGAGCTTTTCCCAGGGATAGTTTGCAAGGGCTGGAAGGCGGCTTCCCCCCGGGCTGTTAGCAGGAGGGGCGATGGGTGCAGAATCTCTAGGAAAGGGGCTCATGCACCCTGCCCGAGCAGCCCCCTCTGCAAGGGGAAGTCCCCCTGCCCCTAGGGGAGAGGCTGGGCTGCAACACACCGTGCCGACCCAGTGTCCCGCAAGGAAGGGAAATTCTTCTACCTAGATCTACGAGGAAGGCAAGGAGAGTTGGGAAACTCATCCTGAACGCGCAGTCGTTTTCCTCATCCAATGAATGAAAATCTCCAGGCTACCCACGCCTCTACAAAATACCTCGTGCTGGAGCAGAGGACACAAAGATGGAAATTGCTCAGGAGAACTATGAGCTCGTAAATCCAAGAATTATGGGGAGAGGAAGAGTTTTCTTACCCCAGATGAAAAAGGAAGATGAATTGTCTGTAATTGGCAAGACAGGCACAAATTAATGGAGAGACGGAGGGAGGGAGGACTGCGGAGGGGGAAAACCAGAGAAGGTTGAGGGCAAAAAGTGCCCCGAGGCACTGAGAAACCAGGCACAGTGCAGAGCTGTCATTTGAGAGATATATGGCTCTGTTTTTGTTGCAATAATTAGAGTGCAAACTGTGTTAGAAATCTGCTTGTCAGCATCACATTTCTTTGCACCAGAAAGAAAACTGATAAATATCTTTAGGGCAAAACACATTAAGTTAGATCCAGTTTCACTCTTTCTAGTTGAATGGCTGAGGTGAAGGAAGAATAAAAGCTTAAAGGGCTTTCTTGCCACTTGTGTTTATAAAGTTTTTTTGTTTTTCAATAGCAACTACAAGGAGTAGAGACTTGCAGAGGAAATAGTTTCCCTTTGGATTATTAATAAGGGAAAATGGCTTTTCATTCATCAGCTTTCTCATCAGCTAAACTTCTGTCTCATGAAAATCTAAAATACATCTGGAGTACAGTTAGGGAGAATTCAAAATAAAAAGCTTGTGGGGAAATGAGTTGTATAAAACCAATGTCTTTTATTTAAAAAGATATTCAAAAATAGTTAATGCCTATAAAGGGAGACTTTATCAAGGGAGATGTTATCATAAAGGGAGATGTTATTTTCTGTATGGCTCATTGAATTTGGAAGACTAGATGGCAACAGCCCTGGAACACTTAATGAAAAGAACTTACTAGTTGTGTTATTGATATTGACACATCTGTAGTTGCAGCCATTTGGGATGATGGACATCAATGAGATGACACACCTTTACATGCTGAGCTGGATTACTCTTGGGCAAGCAACTCCACATTTAGTTTAGTAAAATATGAATTTACAATTATTATTAAAAATATCTCCATGATTCTGTTGTAATTACTGTACATTAAGCCTCCAATGTTTTCTTATAGCAAAACACCAAGATGCTAATAACCCATTATGATTGGAGACAAGTGATGAAGTTCTGTTTTGTTAATTGCACCATTATACAAATCACTGTACACTACGTATTGTTTTTTTAAAATCTGCTTTCTTATTGTTAATGAAAGATAGAAAACTGACACAAATGTGTCCCTTGTCCAAGGCTATTCCTCAGATTAAGAAACACAGAACTGAAATGACCCTTTAAAGAAGAGGAGTGGTGAGGGAGTTTGGCACTGTACATTGTGATGGAAGTGCCATAGTCAAGAATAAAGTTGTCTGGATTTTATTTTTCAAACAGGAGTCTTGGGATTGGGGTATTAGCAGAATGCAATGTAAAGAAATACCCTCTTTTACCAACATATGTGAATTTGCCGAAGGGGTGCAGTCCATTTAAATTTAACCCTTATGTAGGACTGGTTAAAAATGAAGTTTTGTACAGTGCAGATCCAATGCAAATGTTCTCATTAATTTCGGTAGAAACAGGTTTTTTAAAAATAAATTTGCCTCAACAGTTTTTGCAACTCGTACATGCAGGTTTCTTTAAAGGGATATTGAAGCCATAATGTGGAAATATATGAGATACCAATTTAAAAAAAAAAAGCAGTATCACCTCGATTTTAACTGTTCATCTAATTAAAAAAAACAGACAAAATAACTAATAAAAAGATGCTGTCATTTTAAAAGTCAGCTTTTGGTAATCAAAGATTACACAGGTAAGGAAATATTTAACCTGACAGATTCTCTTGAACCTTTCAAAATTTAGCAGTCTGTTTTAAACACAATGACATTTGCTGTGATGTTTTGCTAAATCAGACTAAGCACTCTTGAGAGGACATCCCATCTTCTCAGTAGCTCATTTGGAATTTTACCTAACTTTTAAACATTCAAGCACTGCTTATTGGTCTCAATTTTGTCAAGAGTGATAACCTCTGGCTGCAGGACAAAAGTGAGAGAAAACCATTTTAAGCAGAGTTGGATTTTAAAATATGTTCAAAATACATAATTTCAATGGGAAGTTTATGAACTGGATGGATTTCCTGTATTTTTGAACAAATTAAGAATACATTGTGGTGAAAAATGTAATAGAATGAATTTGGGATGTGATCTTTCTACTACTGAACACACAAGAAATTTTACCACTGATTTCAATGACTGCAGGATTAGGCCTTTGATGTGTTTCATCATCAAATGGTAAATCAACCTGTTTACAAATCACAACAGTCCTCTAATTTTAGCAAATTCTGTCCAGTCAAACAGGCCAGCAAGCTTTTAGCTCACAAACCACACTAGAAGTAGAAGATACTTATTATCTTAATTTCATGGATAAGCAAAAGTATATAAAAGGCAGTAGGGTCATAGGTTAAAAGATTTTATTCTGGTTGCTATCTGGTGGAGTTAGCTTCATCCAGCTGAGAATTTAGAGAAAGTTATAGTATTTGTGTTGCAGAGGTTTAATCTACTCTATAAATACTGCGTACAAATTGGTAGTTATCAAAGTCTGCCCTCTGTTGTTGTAGAATAGCCTTACTGTTAACTGCTGAAGGTCATGATTACTGCTCTTAAAATATTCCTGACAGGATTTCAGATGTACAGAATTAATTTCAGTAATTCTATTAAAACAAGTGACTAAAACTGTACCATTTAATTTAAATTAGACCAATTACTTCCGCATAACGTTTCTATGTCTCTAGAAAGATAGCACCAGTAACAGGTGCCCATTTCTTTTTAAGTGTAATTGAAATTCCAGCTCGTTCAAGGGCTTGTATGTTTGCCTAATCAAGTAAGTTGGGTAGCATTCATGACACCACATTTTCTGAAACAGAAAATAAGACCGAAACCATTCAGTGGATATGGGAGCACACCATGTAGAGTACTTTAAGTCTCCTAACTGCATTACAGAAGCTTTATTTTCTTGTTCTGATATATGATGCCTTGCCTGTCCCTAGCCACCCATGGAGAACATATTAGGAAGGCTTATCCTCTAACGGGGCACTCTCCAGCTGTCCCAACCTGACACCATGGCCAAGAGTAGACCTTCAATCCTTTCCTTTTTTGTGCATACTTGTAGTGTTAATGGTTGTGTCCCCCACCCTCCTTACACACAGGTGCCTTTCTGGCTCAAATGGGAAGCCATTCTGCCTCACCATGTCACTTAGGCACCACCCTGTTTCAGGGGAGTGGCAATTCAAGTGATGGGGTCAAGGATCCTCTAGCAGGATAGAGGTAACTAAACAGTTTTCCTGTCCCACCCCATAGCTTCTGATGGGAGGGGCAAGACCCAGCTGGCTCTGCCTACCCAGGAGTCACAAATTGGTTCTGTCCCATCTGACTTAGTGAGATGCCACCTAGCCTCACTATAGTGCTGTTCTCCACCTGTTATTCACCCTCCTCTTCTGCATCACAAGTCCACAGTCCTTCTCTGCCCTTTCCCGTCTCAGCTCCCAGAGGGTTACATCTCCCCTCCCTGGTTATCTTCATCCTTCTACAACTCCGCTCAGCTCCCTTTCCCCTCATTAGTCTAATCTTCCCCCTTCTCACCAACACAAATCTCGATCCCACCTTCCCACCCTCCTTCTCCTCTCTGGTGACATTTACCCAAGCCCCACCACACCCATACTTATCTCAACAAAATCTCTTCCCTTCTCATATTGCCATTCCTAAGCTCAGTTGTCCATCATCCTCCATGGCCCCACCCCATCACATCTTGAGCTACCTCAAATACCCATTCCATCTCTAGAAGAGATCACGGTCATCCAGAAGAACTTCATAGTATGCTCCTTCCAGCATCTCAATGTCACAGAGACCTGGACAACTCAGCCTGACGCTGCCTGTGCAGATGGTCTGTCTAACAAGAGGTGTCTCCTTCTGTCATGTCTCCTCTGTGGGTCAGACCATTCTGGGAATGTTGAGCTTCTCTCCCATTCCTGCTGCTTCCTTCCTGCCTCCATCCCCTGTCTTTCTCCTTTTCAAACTGCATGGCATCTGACTCTTCTCTCCTTTCCCCTGCCATGTTTCTATTGTCTATTCTCCAGCCAGCTCCTTCCCAGCAGTCTCGCACTCTTATTTTCACTTCTGGCTATTTCTCTTCACAATTTCCCACTCACCTTTGGTGCCCTCAGCTTCCATGTTGATGACCCACATGACCCCTCAGCTGTACATTTCTTCACATTTACATCTTCATTTGACCTGCAGCCTGCTTCATCTCTTCTACTACCCAAAGTGAGTGGCCCGTTTACCTGACCTGGGCTTCTTCAAGCACTTCTCTCTCTCTTTCTCTTTCTCTCTCTCTCTCTCATTCTCAGCTGCCCACCTTCAAGTCCCCTCTCTTTTTCCATCACGTTTTTTTTCCGCATCCCACCCGTCACCCTGTCAATGACTTCTGGTCTGTCAGCACTGATGTCCTCTCACCTATTCTCAGAGGTAGAAAAAGTACCCAAAATTACTTGAGTAAAATGCAGCTACTTTTGGGGTGACATGTACTTAAGTACAAGTTATTGGCATCCTTCTGGAAGACTACTTAAGTAAAAGTACATACATGCCTGCACACGCGCACACACATATCACATCTAGGTTGTACTCAAGTATCCAAACATGAAAGCAGCTGCACTTTTACTCAAGTAACTTTTAAGGTACTTTTTCCACCTCTGTCTGCTCTCACTTCTCCCCTCTCCTTGCCCCCTCTCTGATATGGTTATCAAGCCTCTCCACTGTCTTCCACCTGTAACTCTTTCACCCCTCTCACCCATTGCAAAGTCTTCCCTGCCAACCATCAGCCCTAGCTCATCTCAAACACCTGCTCCTTCCATGTCTTTGGCAGAAATTCCATGACCAAGCTGTCTTCTTCCATTACTACTTCATTGTCTCCTCCTTCAGTTTGCCATCTGTCTTGCTGACCAACTCCATTTCTCCATCTTAATTTAATCCCATGCTCAGGCCTGCTGACAGGAGTGGTGGGGAGGCAAAGGGGGCAGTTGCTCTAGGGCTTAGCGATTCAAAAGGGTCTGGTGCTCACTACCACAGGACTGGTGGCAGATGGAGCACCAGACCCTTTCAATTGCTGAAGCACCGCCTAACATGCTCCAGGCAACTTTGAGGGCTGGTGTTTGTGTAGGGGGGGAGGTGATGAGACATGCTTTGGGTGGTGCTCAGCTGAGGCCTAGCTGCCCCAGCCTCACCTCATCTGCCTGAGGCTCTGTCCTTCTCAGAAACGCAGAGCCCCATTCCCCACATACCTTGCCCAGGGGCCTGGCAAGTCAGTCGCCCTGCTGCCACCCCCACCCATGCTTGCAGTCCCAGCTACATTTTCCTCTCCTTTGGACTCACTCCTTAAACTCTCTTCTCTTTCTGCCCTCACTTCTCTCTCTGCAAAGAATCTTCCAGATGTCATCCAAATATAGACAGGATATGATGTGACTTTGAGCTGTTCCCCCCACACTGCCTGACATGTTTGGGAGAAGCTCCCTATAAACAGAGCTACCTCTACCCTCTTTCAAATCCTTCCTTGAAACACTTTTGCTGTGATGGCTACAAACCATGACAGAGGCAAGGCTGGCTGATCTGCCAAGATCATTGGCTACCACAATGACCAGTATTGCCTCACTGTTTTCCTGTTTGTCTGGATTCATTTATTGTCTCCTCTCATGTTTGTATTGTTAGCTCCAAGCATAGGTTAAACGTCTCTAGTCTGGCTCTCTCTTGTCCAGCAACATCTGGCATCAGGCCTGATTTTAGTTAGCCAGCTACCCACTCATCATGCATGTTGCCAAGTTTCCCGTGGTCCCATAAAGTTTGTTTACAGCCACCAGTCCTGGCTGTCAGTGTTCTGTGTTGTTATTTAGCTGTAATTTACCTCTAAATGTCTACTAAGGGCTCAGTAAGCAGAGGAAGTGTTGGTAATGTGCTAGACAATATTGACCTCCCGTGGTTTGGCAAATTCCCTCGTTTAGCACCAGTCAAGTCCCACAAGTGCTGGACTAAAGCATTTCAACCTGTACTATCTTCTTTTAACTGCAAGTAGCACAGTGCAGTCCTGAAGTATTAGTGGAGCTCCTGGATACTACAGTTACACAGAAAAATATTTGAATAAAAACAACTAATTAACATAAATGGATAAATCTACTACTATTTTAAACTTTTAAACATTAAATTTTACAGTGTTGCATATTTACAGGTGCTCTTGTATCCGACTCTTTCCTTTTTATTGTGAATAAAACTGTTTTAGAATATACAGCTACATTAAAAATGGTTACAAGACAGCTCTTACTGAAAGGATATTGACAATTACAGGTATAACTGAGCTAAAATTTCTTAAAATTGCCTTTCATACACTTATAAACTCTCTGAACGTTAGCACAGAGCCCATGGTTATTGATGATGATGATGATGATGAAATTAACATTTAGGTATCAGCCTCACAACTTTCAAACACTGACTCTACATTAACTACTAAATCACATCATACTTTCAACTTTATCTTGCTCCTGCCCCATAGAGATTTTCTTCTGTGTTAGGATTTTTTTAATGATGATATATGTTTATTGATACAATAAGCAATAATGAGTTTAGTTTGTATACTTTGAGGGGACAAAATTGGTAGTCAGGAAATATATTCTGTAGCATTGTATCTGTTTCACTGCTTAGTATCACAGAAGTTTGTAGAACATGTATAGCATAGATGTACCTTAGGGGACAAAGTCATGCTTCAGTGAATTTGTGATGTGGTTGATGAGAGTCTTAAGTGTGGTTAGAAGATGCAAGGTCTTTTTCTGCTTATTGTGGTGAATTAAGTGCTAAGGTTAAAGTAAGAATTGTTCAGGCAACCGTGGCTTGTAATTTCCGTAGTATTGAAAGTATGTGGACTTTTGGATATGTATTATGGGAAGGCTCTCTTTGAATTGCACTTGGCAACCTTACATGGAAATTAATGAAGCTTTGTGAGGGGATAGCTGAAGGGGATTATACAGCCATTCTGCAGAGTGGTGAGATTACTTATCAGAGTAATTTCACCAAAGTCCATAGGATTACTTAGTTAAGTAAGAGTTCATCAGTGTATGTAAATATCACCCAGTTGGTCACTTACCCAAAATTCTCATGTCACAGATGTAGTTGGGCATGAAATAAATAAAGCTTTCAATCAGTAGCCTGTTTCATAGAATGAATTGTACCTGTGCATTCAGAAAGTAGGGGAAGAGGGAAATCAGATAGATGCTTTAAGACTGCGGAGAAAAACACAGTGAATTACTGAAACTGACTTCTTTAAAGCAATAATTTCCCCGGCTGTTTACGTTTAGTTTATCCTGACTTTTTCTGCCCTGTAGAAAAACAAAGCAAAATCCAAAACAAAACCAGAAAGCATTTCACTGCTGTTATCGGAAGTGTAATTTTAGGATGTGGGAAGACTGTCAACCCGGTGACAGCTAGAATTGGATCAAAACAGAAACCTAAGAAAGGAGTTAAGGTGACAGTGAGGAACTGCAAATGAGGAAGAGGAAATACATGTGAGGTGGGTGTCTGTCTGTGGCAGGAGAGACAGGTACAAAGAGAAGCAACTCAGTGTTTGAGATGAATACATGGGTAGAATCTGTCTAGAGCAGCCGCTGACTTTAGTGGGGACTGTAGTTATAGCATTCACACCATGTCTCTGACATTGTGGTACCTAGTCCCTGGCAGGGAAAGGTGGAGGCAACATGGGGGTAAAGTTCTCTGCTGAAGTGGTTTCCTTTTATAGTAGCCCAGACCACTACTGGCACATAGCACAGTTAATCATTGCTGAATGGAATACAAAAAATTGTGTCCTGCTAAAGGAAAGGGGAAGGGCAAACACAGAGCACTGCATGGTTGTACTCCTGATGTGAGTGGGTGAAAGCATTTCTGTAACCAGGCTCAAAAGGAACTGTTGTCTCATGAGGTGCTAAGCACACCCTAGATCAGGCTCATGGAGCTTAAGTTCACCAGCATCAAGGAGGTTAACTTCATCACCATCAAGAAAGCTGAAAAGGACCTGGCATACTTGATACACTTTTGAACAGAACTGGCAAACAAATTAAGGAAAATAAAAAAGCAAACCTACCGAAGGTGGTATTGATCTGCAATAATGTTTGCTTCATCATCCATGGAAGTGTTACACAGGTGATCAGACAAAATTATCTCAGTGGTCCATTCTGGGC
Source organism: Carettochelys insculpta (assembly GCF_033958435.1). NCBI lineage: Eukaryota > Metazoa > Chordata > Testudines > Carettochelyidae > Carettochelys > Carettochelys insculpta. Next base: position 58,527,728 of record NC_134137.1, on the reverse strand, counting down.
TTGGAATCTTTGATTTCTGTTGCTCCTGCCTCCTTACTAATGAATTGAATTCCATCTCTTATTTGCTCTCCGTTTGTTGTGCTAGGGTTCTTTCTGGTCACTCAGGGCTGGAAGATTTCATACTGATTGCACCGGCTTTTCTGAGCACTCAGCAGGAAAGCTGGTTACTCATTTGTTAAGCACTCTTAAATCTGTCAACAAACAGTTCTTGTTCCTGGATTTTTTTTTTTTTTGTGGGCTTCAGTTTACCGGTGTTTGGATTGCTTATCTTCTTTACTTCAAACTTTTTCTGTTCTGGTTATAAGTAACTGAAATTATGGCTGCAAGGACTCATTCAGATGTTGTCTTGTGCAAAATTCAAAGGTCTCTTATGTACACTCAGAGTGCCCAATTAGTGCTCTTAGGCCTGGACTGCACTACTGCAGGCCATCAATTTAAGTTACACAACTTCAGCTAAGTGAATAACATAACTTAAACTGAACCTGCAACCTTAGGGGCTAAAGCCCTGTGCTCTACTACATGAGCTAAAAGACAGCTTGACACACTTACATCTACTGGCTATGGTGTCTTCACTGCTTTAAGTCAATAGCAGACAATTTCCTGTTGACTCCACCTATGCTTCTCATTCTGGTAGAGTACCAGAATCAACAGGTGAACAATAGGCAGTCAATGTTTTGTGTGTCCATGATAAATCAACCCCCACTGGATCAAATCACTGCCTATTTATCCAGCAGGTAGTGTAGATAAGTCCTTATATGAACATATGTAGTTCTCATTGCAGTTAATGGGAACCAGACACATGCATCAGAAGGTAAAATTTTGTCCTTCAACAGCAAAAGTGAATTTTAACATTTTTTGCTGTCTTATTAAGAAATCATGTTTATAATTACATTTTGAGACCGATAACTTAGGCAACCTGTACTATATTTAATCTGTGCCATGTTAATTTTATATTGTTTCAGTTTTTTAATGAAAATATTGTGTTACCAATTCAAATGTCGTACAGATGTCTAATCATCTTACAGCAATAACATCTCTATCAATTAACATTATCTCATAAAAAGAGAGATGTCAAGTTGTTTTGACAGGTTCTATTTTTCATAAGCCTATGTTCATTGGCATTTTGTATATTATCCCGTTTAATACTTGGTTAATCAAGTCCTATCACAGCTGCTCTATTATCTGCCTGGAATTGATGTCAGACTGTTGAGACTACAATTATCTGGCTCATCCCATTTATGCTTTTTAAACATAGGCACAATATTACCTTTCTTCCAGTCTTCTAGAGCTTTCATGGTGTTCAAAGATTTTTTGAAAAAAGAAAATCAGCATTTTTGGTCCAGCAAGCTCTTCAGGTAGGTATTTTAAAACTCTCAAATGTATGTTTTCTGGACCTCCTATGTCCATCTCTTGTGTTTGCTACTGCGTGAGAGACAGACATAACAAGAACTAATTACTGGAAGGTGAAGCGAGACAATTCATAATAAAAAGAAGGCACTCCTTAAAGTGAAGGTGATTAACTATTGGAAAAAATATAACAAGAGAAGGGGCTGTTCTCCATCTCCTGATGTTTTCAAATAAAGATTGAATAACTTTCTGAGAGAGATACTTTGGTCAACCCCACTTATAAGAGCAGAGTAGGGGAAACTGTGTGAAAATTAATGCCAAGAGATATACAGGAGGTCTAACTGGATGGTCTGATGGTTCCTTTTAATGTTAAACACCCAAGTTAGATTGTGAGCTCTTTGGAACAGTGACAGTCTACTGCTCTATATTGTACTTAGTGACCAGTTCAGAATAGGGCCCTGGGGCTTCCATTAAAAGGCCACGATTAAATAACATTGTGCAAGGCAGGAGTTAAGTTATTAGTGGTTGGTGTTATGGTAGAGCCTAGAGGCCAACCCCTATGTGGTAGGCTCTGTCAAAAAAGAAGAGAGAGAGTCAGTCCCCACCCCAACTAGCTTACAACCCAAGTATAACACAATAGACAACAGGTGGCTATATTGAGCAGCCTGGGGGTGAGGGGGAAAGCACAAGGAAACAGTGAGATATTTGTGAATAGGAAAATAAGCAGCTGTCACAGAACACCAGCTGCCTAGCCTTTGAAATGATACTTAAATAATTTTACATTTCAGAAGGCCTTCAGTATGGCAGGGTGGTCTGATCTCACTTAAAACATACAGTATAAATTAATGTATTTCACACTGTTGCCTATGCTAAATGTTCACAAATCATAAGTCAGCCTTCCAAAAAGTTATGAGATCTTAGGAAATACATTATTTGCTTTTTAGGTTTTGAACATTAGCATGCAGTTGGCTGCAGAAAAATAGCTTGAAAACATAAAGCATGAACATTACTATTAATGTAGCCTAGTACTTACATAGTGGTTTTCATGAGTAGATCTCAAAACACGTTATGAAGGAGGTCAGAATCATTACCCTTATTTCACAGATAGGAAAACTGAGGCACGAATGCAGCCAGCACACCAGTGGCAGAGACACACAGGCCACCTCTACGCTACAGAGATCTTTTGAAAGAAGCCCTTCCGGAAGATCTCTTCCAAAAGAGCCTCTTTCGAAAGAGTGCATCCACACACAAAAAGAGGATCAAAAGAGCGATCTGCTCTTTCAAAAGAGAGCATCCACACAGTCCCCGCTCTTTCAAAAGAATGGGCCAGGGATCGAAAAATCAAATGCCGTGAGGACTGCTCTTTCGAAAGAAGGGCCCTGCAGAATGTCGACACGTTTTCTTTTGAAAGAAGCTTTTGAAAGAAGTCTCTCGTCCTGAAATGGGAAAGGTAGAGTGATTTTGAAAAGAAGAGTGATTTTGAAAGGAGCACTACATTCTTTCGATTTACTTTCAAAATAATGCTTTTTGTGTGTAGACGTTCTGCGGGATCTTTCGAAAGAGCCCTCTTCTTTCAAAAACTCTTTTTTTGAAAGAATTTGCTAGTGTAGATGCAGCCATATAGAATCCTGGTCTCATGAATCCCAGTTCAGTGCTCTAGCCACTGGGAACACTGCCTCAGGCACTTTTTAAACAAAAGCTGAGATTATTACCAAATCACTTGTTCCCAGGTACTGGGCTCTAAGTAAAACACCGAAAATCATTAGACTTCCAATAAAATCATGAGAGTTAGCAACACTTATTTTGTGCCAACCCTTGAGCAGCTTTTGATAGATTGGTAGGCAATGGTCACTAATAAACTAAATGATTGGCTTGGTTATTTATGTTGACTGAAATACATTATTTAACCACTGATAAACCATTTAACAATGTTCACAGGTCTCTGAAAGTACTTTTTTTTCCAAGACACTGATGTACTAAATAACAGAGCTCTCTTTTCCTCAAACAAAATACTCACTCACTCACATGTTGTAAATATTATATATTTTGTATAATATATGGAGTTGTTCCATTACAAAGATAGTTATAATAAGCCAGGAGTTTTAGACACACAAAGTGTCAGATATTCTAATGTGCAAAGCTTTTAATGATGTAGATCACTTTGACGTGTCACAAAATGCAGCAAATTCTTTTGAAAGAATCTACTGTCTCTGGGCTGACCTTGTACTCCTATTAAAAGAGCATATCAAAGGCAGCTTGAAATTGTTGTTCAAGCACTTAGGTGCTTTTAACTGAAATTCTCACTCCCCTACTTCATATGAGAAATTGGACCTAACCTTTGGAGCCACAGTTGTCATAACAAAACTATCACACACAGTCTGTTTCATCATATTATAATTTAAACATTGTAGCAGCCAAAAACCACACATTTTCTTGTCTCCTGTGAACTACTGGCCTTTACTGTAGCAACATTGAGCAGTCTTGGTGCTGGGAGGTAAATGAGGAAACCACAGCTTGAGGGTACTGAAAGGACTACAGGAGCAGTGAATTCCTTTTTGTACTAAACTAGTGAAGCCAGTCACTTAAACCGTTTCTTTTCTCTGTAGAAAATCTCCTAAAATAAATCATCATTTGTTTTACTCTGATCAGACACATACTGGCTCGAACACGGTCGCTGTTCTGTGGAGCCTGATCCTGGAGTGTCTACTTAGGCAAAGCTTGCATTGACTTCAGGAGGCTTTGACAGAGCAAAACCTGCCAGATTTCCAAGACCAAAGTGGACAAATACATACTGTATATAGCAGGGCTGTATAAGGAACACTGAGTCTGTGTCTACACTAGCAATGGCCTTCAAAATTAACTTCAAAGCTAGGGCTTATTTTGAAATAGAGCATGGAGCATCTACATCTGTGTTGCCTTATTTTGAAATTAACTTCATAGTAAGAAGGCCCAACTTCGAAGTCCTTACCATACACCGGGAATGGACTAGTGCCCTATTTCAAAGTTTAACTTTGAAATAGGATGTGTGTAGATGCTCCCCGGTCCCCTATTTCGAAATAGCGGGTCCACCATGGTGGTGGCCCATTGGAGCCTGGAGATGCTCTGGCCATCCCACACAGGGTTCTATGGCCCCTGCCTGCCATGTGCCAGGAAGCAGCTGCCTAGTAACCCCAGGCAGGAAGCTGAGAGCGTGCTGGAAGCAGGGAGGCCACAGGCTCCGTGCAGCATGCCCTCCCCCCAACAACACAGTGGTGAGAGCGAGCCCAAGTTGGCCATGTTGGGCAGTGAGGATCCCAGTGCCTCTCAGGAAACGCCCCCCCCGCCCCCCGTGAGTCCAGCCAGGGGCCCCAGGACATGGCAGCAGAGGCAGAGGCGATGCCCCTCCTGGATGTAGGATGAACTGAAGGACCTCCTCTCCTTGGTGGGGTGGGGGACAAGGCGGTTCCTCCTACAGACCAGGATGTGGTGATGGAATGCCAACGCTTTCAAGTGGCTGGCCAGGGACCTCATCACTTGGGGGCACCTGAGCAGGAGTGCGGAGCACATCTGCTCCAAAGTAAAGGAGTTCCGCCAGGCTACTGCCACGCAAGGGTTACCAGCAGCTGATCAGGGGCACAGCCTACATAGTGCATCCACTACAAGGAGCTCCACCACTTCCTGGGGCCAAAGGAGGTGCCACCCCCACAGCATTTCCTCTGCACCACAGCTTCCCCCTCATCAAAACTGAGGAGGAACTGGAGGTGGGCAACGAAGAGGAGCTGGGACCCTCAGGAGACACCATCCCCCACCCAAAGGACCAGGGGACCAACCTGAGGAGCAATGGTGAGGGTTCTAGCAATGGGACCCTCATCATTGCCGTCCCGTCCAAGTCATCCAGCCAGGACACCTCCAGCGGGTCTTCCCCTGAGTGCCTGGAGGTACCAGAAGACAGGCACTGGGTGTTCAGATGCCCTGGGGCCTGCAGAAGGGCACCCCACACCTGCCATAGACACCAGGGGGCCCCATGCCCAGCTGATGCAAATTGCCTGCAACCCTGCATAGCCCCACAGTGCACTTGCCCAGGGAGGATGTGGGGGGAGCACTGAACCCAGCACCAGCCACACTGTGCAGGGATCCTCCTGCACCCAGTATCCTATGGGGTCTCTGGACCACTGGACAATGAGGAGGTAGGTGGAGTCAGGGCCCTGGACCATGGAATCAAGGAGCACAGTGGATGGCCTGTCCCCCTGACTCCTTCTGTCTCCACAGGCCTGCCATCAAGGAGCCTGCTCGGGACCAGCCATCAGGCAGCAAAGGCCAGGAAGCCGGCACCCCATCCCACGCCACATCTCCGTGGAGTTGCTGCCAAGCTGGATGCCAGCGTTGGGGCGGGGAGGAGGAGGCGCCCACCCACATGGCTGTCTTGCAGGACATGACAGCTCTGCTGCAGGACGGGCTGGCAATGGAGTGGGCCCTGATTCCATACCTGCTGCTGTCCACCTGGCACTGGCAGAGTGGCTGGTGGCCAGTGTCGCTCAGGGCAAGCAAGCCCCTCCCACCCCCAGTCACCCCCCCATACCTCCTGCTGATCCTGAGGTCACTGCACCCCTCCCACACCCCTACCCCCCTGTTGTCCCAGGCCCATCCCAGCCCCGATGGGCTCCCATGGCCATCACTGCTCCCAGACCACCACACCAATGGACGAGTGAACCCCCTGCACCCTTCCCAAGTTCAGTCCCACACCCCAGCACCCTCCTCCAAGTTCCGCCCCCCCTGAGTGGCACCCCAGGATCCCTGTTGGATATAATTTCCCCCTTGTAAATAGTTTCAAACTCTTGTGCATGTTTCTTTATCTTTAAAGTTTATTGTTGCCTAAGTAAATGTTTGACATTGCACACCAACCCCGTGTCCCTCTTGTGTGGTTGAGGAGAGGTGTGTGCTGGGGTGCATGGCTGGGTTGTGTGGTGTGGGAGGGTCACTGCGGGCCCCAGGTGAAGGCCTCCAACAAGGCCTTCCGCACTTGACCTGCACCCCATCCCTTTGCACCTGGTGGCAAGGGACAACAGGCAGCTGCTCATACTCGGCTGTTAGCTCAACAGTCCAACCCTGGACAAAGAGCTCCCATTTTCTCTCCACAATATTGTGGAGAGCACAGCAGGCCATGACCACCGCCAACACATTCAGGACGCTGGCCTCCAGCCTCGTAAGGAGCTATCTAAATTGCCCTTTTAGCTGCCCAATTACCCATTCCATGGCATTCCTCGTGTGGTTCAGGCATGTGTTGAAACAGTCCTGGGATGGGTCAGTGTGTCTGGTGTATGGCCTCTTGAGCCACGGGTGCAGGGGGTATGCAGCTTCAGCCACAGTGCAGGGGGCCATGGTGATACCTCCCCCCACTTGGAGACAGATCCCCTCCCACATTCTGTGGCTGAGACACAAGTTCCTGAACACCCAGGCATCATGGATCTTGCTGGACCATTCCACGCACAAGTCTGTGAACCTGCTGGTGGTGTTGATGAGGGCCTGGAGGACCACTGAGTGGTACTCCTTTCTGTTTAGGAAGCCCCCCATGCTATGGTCTGGGGCATGGATGGCAACAGGTATGCTGTCCAGCACACCAAAACAGCTGGGGAATCCCAGGTCTGCGAAGCTGGCTGGGGCAACGTCCAGGTCCCTGACGGTGACCACCCAACAGAGGAGAAGGGTCTTGATTGCCCTGATGACTTGCAAGGGGTGCAAGACAGCTGCATCCATGAGTGTGTGGCCCGGGTACCCGTCCCCATGCAGGGCCTCCTTCTGCATCCCTGTGTCGGACCCTTCTCCCCACTCCCATGCAGGGCCACCCCTTGCTGGGTGCTGCCACCATGGTGGGTGCGTGGCGCCATCCTGGCTTACCTCCATCAGGACTACCCCAAAGGTAGCCCTGCCTACCCCAAACTGATGTCTGATGGAGCGGTGGCTGTCTGGGGTGGCAAGATTCCAGGGGGCAATGGCTGCCCTCTTGTGGAGGGGGAGTGCAGGACGCCTCCTGGTGTCCTGGTGCTGGAGGGCTGGGGTGAGCCAGTGGCAGAGCTCCTCAAACGTCTGCTAGGTCATTCTGAAGTTTTGCAGCCACCAGTCTTTGTCCCAGTCCCCCAGCACGAGGAAGTCCCACCAGTCATTGCTGGTGAGAAAGCCCCAGGGTTTCCGGATCACCAGGGTGAGTGCAGCCACTGCCTCTGCCAGAAGGTCTGCAGGAGGGGTGTATGAGGCTGGCCCTGTGCTGCTGCTGGAGGACAGCCACCAGCAGTGCTGCCAGCAGGCTGGCTATGGCCTGGAGGAAATCCCCCTTGGGGAGCTGCTGAGGATCCATAAAGGTCTCCACAGTGGCTCTGCTGTGTGCAAAGGGTCTGCTGTGCTGTGGACTGCCTGGCAGCCCTGAGCACATTCAGGATGAGGGGTGTTGAGAGGGGGCCTTGTAAAGAAACGGTTGGTTGAGACCCCAGAAGGGCTTGTTGGCCATGCAACCTTCTCTGTGGTGTTTCTGGGCCTCCTATTTCAAAATTAGGGCTTGGGTGTATAGGTGTTTCATTTCGAAGTATCGGGACACTATTTCAAAATAGCAGATGGGGGGTCTGTGTGTGTGGATGCACAATTGCGAAGTCTGGTATTTTGAAGTTGGACTTCAAAATAAGCAACTTTGAAGTTTCTGTGTAGTGCTGACACGGCTGAATGTGAAAATTGTGGACTGAATTAATCCTTAGTGCAATTCCACTGATGTAAATTATGAGAGGCATAACTGAGTCAGTCTGTATCTTCAAAAACAACAAGAAGTCCTGTGGCACCTTATAGATTGACAGATATAGACTAACGAAGAGGGTCTTCTCCCATGAAAGCTTATGGTCCAAAGTAACTGGTAGTCTTTAAAGTGCCACAGGACTTACTGAAGTAAATGGTATTGCACCAGGGAAAATGTGGTCCTCTCTTTCAGAAAATAATCCTACCCTGCATTACTATTAACACCCACCTTGAGGGAGAGTGTCAAAAGCACAAATAGCTGTTAAGTACCAGATTCCCATTGGGTGTGAAGTGCTAAGATGGAAGCCCTTCTCCCTCCTTCCTTTCTGCACAGGTCAGACAACAGTGGCACCTGTTTGGAGGAACACTGTTGCTGCATCTCCTCAAGCAGAAGTCACCCTGCAGACTCAAAGGAAGGTGCAGGGTGTACATTCCCCCTGCACCTCGAGGATGTGAGGGAGGCACTATGTCTCCAGAGATACAATTCTTCCCATGGGTGATGCAGTTCTACTCTGCCCCCAACTTTCCCAGACTAAGATTTAATTTACATAATTTGGTCCATTTTAATCTATCACGTGTACCAAAGGAGGTTGACGGTGTCTCAGTAAACATCAGCTTTTCTAACTTGCTTAGTAACATGAACTAGGGCCAGATTTTCCAGAGGCGTTCAGTTTTTAAGAGCTGGGCTTTCCTTAAGGGGTGTCTCCATGCATTTTATTCATCTTCCTCACAGAAGGCCAAGTCTGTCTAGGAGCATTTTCAGATTTGCCTGAAGAGGGCTGGTAGGAGTACTGCACTTCAGTGTGGAAGAGAATATAGTGCATAAACTTAATTATTTTCAAGGTTAGTGATGTACCTGCCGTGAGTTTTAAGTGCCTGGTTTATAGGAAAGTCAAAATCTTAACTATCGGTTTCAAATTACTGCCTATGGTTGTAAGTATCAGAGAGGTAGCCGTGTTAGTCTGTAGCTTCGACAACAACAAGAAGCCTTGCGGCACCTTACAGACTAACAGATATTTTGGAGCATAAGCACATCAGCTTTCGTGGTCAAAACCTGCTTCATCAGATGCACGAGTGAGGGGGTGGTTTCAGAGGGGTATTTAAAGAATGGGGTCCCCAAGAAAGGGAGGGCCAGAGCTGATAAGGTCTATTCAGCAAGGTGGAAATGGCCTATTATCAATAGTAGGTATCAAAAGAGGAACAAACAAGGTACATCAGACAGGGGGATGTGAGCCTTTGTCGGAGTCTAATGGGGAGATATTAGCACCCAGAGCAGAGAAACTGCCTTTGTAAGGTGTGAGCCACTCCCAGTCTCTGTTTAATCCATGGTTAATGGAGTCAAATTTGCAAATAAATTGCAGCTCAGAGATTTCTCTCTCCATTTGATTTCTGAAATTTCTTTGTTTCAGGACTGTCACCCTTAAATCTGCCACTGAGTGTCCAGGGAAATTGAAGTGGTTGTGGTGTCTGACTTATGCCTTTCTCTTACCTGACACCAAAGGACAAATTCGTTCTTGGTAAAAATCCTCTGAAATCAATGGTGCCACACAAGGGATAAGTTTGGCCCAGATGTGCAATAAAGGGACAGAGCAAACCATATTTCATGTTGAGTGCCTTGCTTCCTGACCATTTAAAGACAAAGTAAATCACAAAGAGCTCCTGTCCTCCCCACTCTTAAAATCAGTCAGCTATAAAACTTTTTTCTAAAAAGCTATTTTCCATTAACAGCTCAATTAGCAAACATACATTTAAATAATGCAGGGTGAAGTCAAAGGTCACCAGTCCATGATGCACCATAAAGATTAGTGTTGCTATATCACAGCAATCTGCAGTCGAACTAGAATATCAAGATCACTTACATGACCACAGAAATGTTACCAACTGCTACACAGAGCTAACTGCAGTAAAACCCCGGTTATTCAACATAATTGGGACCGACTGACGGTCAGATACCCAAAATTGTTGGCTAAGCAGGGATGAGGTGAGGGGTCATAGAGGGGCAGGCCAGGGGGCAGGGAAGCTGCCTGCTCCCCTTTTGAAATGATGGCGGCTGGCTCCTGGGGTTGGGCTGCGGGATGCCAGCTGCCACAAAGCAGCTCCCTGACGCAGGCAGCCCCCGCTGGTTCCGGGGAGCTGAGACCTGGCTTGTCCCAGGCCAGAGCCACAGCCAGCCAGCCCCAGGGAGAAAAGCCTCAGTCATCCCAGGCAGGCAGACCCTACTGGCCCCAGGGCGCAGAGCCCCAGTTGATCCCAGGGCCCGAGCTGTCACACGGATGCCCTCGGCCACCTCCCTGGATCCAGCTCCCTTGCGGGGCACTGAGCTACCCCTGGGCCCAGGGCATGGAGCTGTCACTGACCCCAGGGCTGGGAGCCTCGGCTGCCCAGGGGCTGGCTGCTGGCTGCCCCTCACTGGTTCCCCAGACAGGCATTCCATGCCACCCCAGGCAGATAGCCACCCTGGCTCAGGTGGGAAGCACCAGGTGGCCTGGGCAGGGAGCTGCTTATTTCAAAATAAGCTGCACTGTGCTGGGGGAGATTATCTAACCCCCAGTTATCAAACATTCCATTTCATCCCACGCTGCCTCAGGCAGTGTTGGATAAAACAGAGTGTTAGTTAACTGGGAGTCAGATAACAGGGGTTTGCCTGTATTTGTAGCTACATAACCCTGGCATTTGTGGCATCCACAATATCTGACAGGATATGTAGAAAAGTAAAATTGACATTTTATTTAAACGGGCCACCACTGTAAGGTCACAGTTGTCTCAGTTTTTATTGGTTTATAGTCCAAATACTTTCATCTCATTCTTTAGGAGATAGGAGTCCTTACTATCTCTTAAGGTGGGCCCTGGCTTTTATATATGGAAAAACAGTAGTTGTGGCACAGCAGAGACATGGAGATTTGTTAGTCTATTGAGGGGCACCTCAGAAAGAAAGAGATTGGATGGACCGTCTACTCACACGCCACACGGGATTTCCCTGGTCAACCCTGGTAACTTCATGAGCCACAGCAGCAGATCTAAATTGCTGCATGTGACTACTCTGTGTGCAACAGAACATTTTTGTATGTTCTTCTGCTTCTTTATATCATTGCCTTCACTCCTGGTCTCTTCTGTGCTCTCGTACGTCTGGAGTAACTGAGAAAATCATGCAGATCCCACATGCAGGCCACAGTAAACATTGCTAAGCCACCCACTAAATGAGTCTCCCTGCACAGAAGAATTCTCAAGTGATGAAGTGTCATCCAGTACTGAACCCCTCCAAGTTCCACAACGTCTTTTTATCAAAACAAAAGAGCAGTCCAATAACACTTTAAAGACTAAAAAAATAATTTATTAGGTGACGAGCATTGTTGGGACAGACCCACTTCTTCAGACCATAGCCATACCTGAACAGATTCAATATTTAAGGCACAGAGAACCAAAAACAGTAATCAAGGTTGAAAAATCAGAAAAAAATATCAAGGTAAGCAAATCAGAGTAGAGGGGCCAAGGTGGTGGGGGGGAGTCAAGAATTAGTTTAAGCCAAGTATGCAAAAGAGCCCTTATAATGACCCAGAAAATTCCCATACTGGTTCAAACCACATGTTAATGTGTCCAATTTGCATATAAAAGAGAGTTCAGCAGCCTCTCTTTCCACACTGTTGTGAAAATTCCTCTTCAGTAAGATGCAAACTTTTAAGTCATTAACAGAATGGCCCACTCCATTAAAATGCTGGTGGGCAGGTTTGTGGATCAGGAGTGTTTTTATGTCTGTTTTGTGCCCATTAATTCTTTGTCTAAGAGAATTGAAGTTTGTCAAAGCATATATATATACAAAGCATCTGGGCATTGTTGGCACATGATGGCATATATGATGTTAGTTGAGGAACATGAGAATGTGCGCTTGATTCTGTGAATAACCTGGTTAGGTCCAGTGATGGTATCTCCAGAATAGATATGTGGACAAAGCTGGCAGCGGGCTTTGTTGCAAGGAAAAGTTCCAGGACTGGTGTTCCTGCATTATAGACTGTGGTTGTGGGTGAGAATCCTCATAAGGTTGGGAGGTTGTCTGTAGGAGAGAACAGGCCTGTCACCTAAGGCCTTCTGGAGTGTGGCATCCTGAATAAGGATAGGTTGTAGGTCTTTAATAATGTGTTGCAGTGGTTTGAGTTGGAGGCTGTAGGTAATGACCAGTGGTGTTTTGTTCTTGGCTTTTTTGGGCCTATCTTCGAGTAGCTGGTCTCTGGGTATTCGTCTCGCCCTGTCGATTTGTTTTTTTTATTTCTCCTGGTGGGTAATTCAGGTTTATGAATATTTCATAAAGATCTTGTAGGTTTTGGTCTCTGTCAGTAGGATCAGAGCAAATGCAATTGTACCTAAGGGCTTGACTGTAAACAATGGATCTAGTTATGTGTGCAGGATGGAAGCTAGAAGCGTGTAGGTAAATATAGCAATCAGTGGGTTTCCGGTAGAATGTGGTACCGATCAGGTCATCCTTGATTTGTACTGTAGTGTCCAGGAAATGTATTTCTTGTGTGGAGTAATCGAGCCATAAGTTGATGGTGAGGTGCAGATTGTTAAAGTCTCTGTGGAATTCTTCTAGAGTCTCTGTACCATGGGTCCAAGTCACAAAGAGCCATCAATGTATCTTAAGTAGAGGAGGGATAATAGGGGATGAGAGCTGAGGAATCGTTGTTCCAGGTCAGTCATAAATATATTAGCATATTGTGGGTCCATGCGGGTGCCCATAGCAGTTCCACTAATCTGGAGGTATAAATTATCCCCAAATCGGAAATGATTGTGGGTGAGAACAAAGTTACACAGGTCAGACACCAGATTGGCTGTGGTGTCATCAGGGATGGTATTCCTGATCGCTTGTAATATATCTTCGTGTGGAATATTAGTGTACAGAGCCTTTACATCCATGGTGGCAAGGATGGTGCTGTCAGGAACTTTTCCGATGTTTTGTAATTTCCTCAGTAAGTCAGTGGTATCTCGGGGATAGCTGGGAGTGTTGGTGGCATAGGATTTGAGGAGGGAGTCCACATAAGTGGATAGTCTGGTGGTAAGGGTGCCAATAGCCAAAATGATAGGGTGTTCAGGGTTCCCAGGTTTGTGGATTTTGGGAAGTAAATAGAATAATCCAGGCTGCGGCTCAGATGGTGTATCTGAGTGAATAAGGTCCCGAGTAGCAGCAGGGAGTTCCTTAAGTAGTTGTAGTTTCTTTTGGAACTCCAAAGTGGGATCAGCGGAGAGAGGTCTGTAAAATGTGGTGTTGGAGAATGGTCTGGCTGCCTCCTGTTCAGAGTCTGACTTATTCATGATGACAACAGCACCCACTTTGTCAGCTGGCTTGACTATAATGTCTGGGTTATTTTTGAGACTCTGGACAGCATGGCATTCAGCATAGTTCAGATTGTGTCTCATTTGGCATTGTTTGCATATAATGTCAGTCTGAGCACAGTTGCAGAAGCATTGTACATAGAAATCCAGACTTTCACTTTGACCATCGGGGGAGTCCACATAAAGTTATTCTTCTTTTGGTGTTGGTAGGGGGTGTTGAGAGAGTCAGACTGTTGTTCATAGGAGTGTTGGAAGAATTCCTTTAGGTGGAGGTGGCAAAGGAAGGCTTCAAGGTCACCACAGAATTGTATTAAGTTCTTGGAGGAAGTAGGGTAGAAGGAAAGACCCCGGGATAAGAGACACTCTTCTGCTGGGCTGAGCTGCTAGCTGGAAAGGTTAACAATATTGTTAGCTGAACTGTCGTTATTGTAGTTGTAGTATCCTGAGGTATGAAGTAATTTAGAAAATTTATTCTCTTTTCTCTTTTGTAGGAAGTGGAAGTGTGTTTTATAAGTTTCTTGTTTAGTACAAGTAAAGCCTAGTTCTGTGGGTTCTTGTGTGGATGCCTGACTGTTGATGAGAACATGGTTTGAACCAGGGTGAGAATTTTCTGGGTCATTATAGGGGCTCTTTCGCATATTTGGCTTAATCTAATTCTTGACTCCCCCCACGTCTGCCTCTCTACTCTCTGATTTGCTCACCTTGATAATTTTGTTCTGATTTGTCACCTAGATTAGTATTTTTGGTTCTTTGTGCCTTAAATAGTGAGTCTGTTCTGGTCTGGCTATGGTCTGAAGAGGTGGGTCTGTCGCACAAAAGCTCACCTAATAAATTATTTTGTTAGTCTTTAAAGAGCTACTTGACTGCTTTTTTGTTTTGATAGAATATAGACTAGCACGGCTCCCTCTCTGTTACTATTCAATATCTTTTTAGAGGTGCACTGAGTCCAGGCCCACCGAGGGGCAGGGGACAGAGGGGACAGCTGCCGTGGAGCATGATTTTTCAAAGAAGCCCGGAGCTCTGGCCACCACTGCTGCTACTTTGGCAGCAGCAGTAGCAGCTGGAGCTCCTGGCCACTCTTAAACGCCGTGGCAGCACTGGCAGCGGTGCCTCTCTGCATGGCTCTGGATGGGTGGGGAAGGTGCAGTGTCATGGTCTGATTGGTGCTGAGGTCTGACTGCCCTAAATTCTGCCCGGTCCTTCCTTGGCCCCACCCCTTCTGGGACATGGGGCTGGGCCCTTCTCCTACCTTGCCCCTGGGCCTGTGGAGGCTGTGTCCAGTATTCTAGGGTGAGACAGCCATTCATTTATATAATGGCATTATACCATTTCCTGTTATTACATTCCGTCTTACTCCTTCTGCATTCTAATAGTGTTTGCTTTATTGACTACTGCAGCACATTGAGCAGATGTCTTCATAGATGTGTCCACTGTGACATCCAAGGTCTTTTTCCTGATCAGATACCATTAATTTAGAAACCAAAAAAATAGCTGAATAGTTTAAAATATTTCAGCCTATTACTTTGGACTTGCCAACATTGAGCTTGCTCTGCCTTCACGTTGCCTATCTGCCTAGCTTAAGTCCTCTCAATCTCCTAGGCTGTGGCCACACTTGACCAAAATTTCAAAAGGGCCATGCTAATGGCCAAATCAGAGAATACTAATGAAGCACTGAAATGAATATTCAGCACCTTATTAGCATGCTGCCGGCCGCGGCACTTTGTAAGTGCTGTCTTTTGATCGCACGTGGCTTGGCTACACGGGGCCCTTTCAAAAGGACCCCACAAATGTCAAAATCTCCTTATTCCCATCAGCTGATTTTGATGTTTGTGGGGTCCTTTCAAAAAGGGCCCTGTGTAGCTGAGCTGTGTGTGATCAAAAAGCAGCTCTTCAGAAGGGCCATCACTGGCAGCATGCTAATGAAGTGCTGAATATTCATTTCAGTGCCTCATTAGTATCTTCCAATTTGGCAGTTAGCATGGCCCTTTCAAAATTTTGGCCAAGTGTGGCCACAGCCCCATATTTTGTCTGTTCTGTCTGTTGAGATTGGACGTTCTTTGGGGCAGGGACCCTAATTTCATCTGAGCCCTCTTCAGCCACAGCATCCCCCCAACAAAGCAGACCATCTGGTCAAAACCCAAGGCTCTCCCTTAAGCAGAGATTTTTGCCTCAAAGGCCATGTCTACACTAGCCCCAAACTTCGAAATGGCCACGCAAATGGCCGTTTCGAAGTTTACTAATGAAGCGCTGAAATGCATATTCAGCGCTTCATTAGCATGAGGGCGGCCGCGGCACTTCGAAATTGACGCGCCTCGCCGCCGCGCGGCTCGTCCCGACAGGGCTCCTTTTCGAAAGGATCCTGCCTACTTCGAAGTCCCCTTATTCCCATGAGCTCATGAGTGCGTCAATTTCGAAATGCTGCAGCTGCCCGCATGCTAATGAAGTGCTGAATATGCATTTCAGCGCTTCATTAGTAAACTTTGAAATGGCCATTTCTGTGGCCATTTCGAAGTTTGGGGCTAGTGTAGACACAGACAAAGACAGGCAAAGTGACAGAAATTCCATGAAATTCACTGGGGACTTTGCTACTGCAATTTTTTTTTAATTTTTTCATAAAAGAGGCTCAGGTTTCATGTTGCTGGGTGGCAGGGTAAAACCCTAATAGATTGACACTGCTGTAAGCCAGTGGTTCTCAAGAAGCAGTACACATACCCAAGAGGATATATAGAGGTCTTTCAGGGGGCACATCAATTCATCTAGCTTTTTGCCTAGTTTAGAAACCGGCTACATAAAAAAGCAATAGTCAAGTCAGTACAGATTAAAATTCATGCAGATGACTTGTTTATACAGCTCTACATACTGTGCATTGAAATGCAAGTACAATATTTATATTTCAGTTGTTTTATTTTATAATTACATGGCAAAAATGAGAAAGTCAGCAATTTTCTCGTAATAGTGTGTTGTGACACTTTCGTACTTTTATGTTTGATTTTGTAAGTAAGATGTTCATCAGTGAAGTGAATCTTGGGGGCATGCAAATCAAACCAGACTACTCAAAGGGGTACAGCATTCTGGAAATTTTGTGTGCCACTGCTGTGAACAAAAAATGATGAATATATCAGAGATGACTCCTGCTTGCTGGTGGCGGACACAAGACTTGAACAGCTGTAGTCAGCTCCTGCCCCCCCCGACTTTGGAAAGCAGCAGCCCCTCTGCACCACTTCCATCTGTTCTCCTGTTCCTGTCTCTACCAGCCCAACCCAGCTTGCCAGTTCAGCTACACTGCAGAGAGGGGGTCTGGAGCAATCTAGGAGGTCGAGGCCCCCGAAACTCACCCGTGTCTCAGTTCTGCATTTGAATGACTTGTGTACAGTCACACAGGAAGTCTACAGCAGACCAGGGAACTGAATCCAGCTCTTCTGCATCCCAGCCCACGCCTTGAGTCCCAGAATCATCTTTTGCTGTCTCATTGTGCCTCAGTTTATCATCATCACCTTCCCCCACCACTCAGAGATGTGAGGATAACTACATTAAAAGCTGGGAGGCATGCAGATGTGGTGGTGGTAGGGGCTAAATAAGATACTACAGCTAGATCACAAGAAAAACAAATGGTTCCTGAGTGTAACATACAAAATCTGCATTTCCTGCATAGTGATGATACAGACCATTTAATGTTTTATCTTCCTTTTGCTTTTTCTATCTATTTGATGGTTTCTAATACCACCCATTACTACAGTGTCCATATGCTGAAGCACCTGATATTTTCTCCTTATATATTAGAAGGAAATGATCCCCGGTAAATTAAGTTTTTATTTTGAGCAAAATGGCATATTTTGCCAAGAGTTGTGACTGTAGTGACAGCTCTGAAACTGTACAGCTCCGGTTACAGTAGCAAGTTTTGCCAACAAAACTGGGGGAACATCCACACGCAAAATGTGTTTTGTCGACAGTTTGTTGACAAAACACAGCACCTTTGCCAGCAGCATTTTGCCTCTCAGCCACGAGGTATAACACTGTCTTCGACAGATTCTCTCAACAAAAAAATCTGCATGGATGTTCTGGGCCTTCTCTCAACAGACTAGGCATCCAGAACAATGGGCAGCCCTGTGTGCTGGGCTTTGCCTGTTTTGTCAAAAGAGCAGCCGGGCAGTCTGGCCACTCTGTCGGCAGAGTGGAGCACTCTTCCCATTGGCTTTTGTGTGTGGCTGCACTCTGTCGACTGAAATTTTGTCAGGAAATCTCTTCTGACTCTGTTGACAGATTGCTGTAGTATAACTGTAGCCTACTAAGGTTTACTTAACCCCATTGCCAAGCTGTAAAAAGTTGGAGCAGGTTAATTGTGCTGCATGATTTGTGATGTGTACATAACCATCTACCATAACAAACTTGGCCTGATGTTGGTGAAAAGCAGAAAGTCTCATGATTAATAACATCTCAGACTAATGAGGCATTGAAATTAAACCTAACAAACTGTAATTAATTGACTTAATCAACAGAAATAATGAAATGACAAAAATAATAGATCCGAAGCTCAGCTTGTTGAACAAAAACGTATTTTAAAGGATTGATTTGCCGTTCATAAAAGTACAGCATATACATTGATCTTCCAGTGCCGTTGGAAATGCACAATAAATTAGAGACTCCAGCCCTTCATCTGGGGACAGGTCGGGGGTTTGGTTTATTACGTGCAAGAGTTGAAAGAAATTAAACAATGGATAGAATGAATAAAGATCTTTCTTTCTAAGCAAAGTCTGTTGTGTCAATTAAGCGAAGAAACCACCCCACATTAATGTAACGTTGATGTCACCACCATGGCCTCACCAATGTTCAGTGTCAGGAATGGAACGGTGGCAGCTGAATAGAAGACGCAGGTGCCATTTTATTGAAGGACAAAAGGTCTTAGAAGTGCACAGTTTGCGCAATAGTGCTACAGAAAAGGACGGTTTTACCTCTCTCAGTACCTGCTGATGTCAACATGTGGCTAGAAGGGTTGGGGGCTGGCTGTGTCTCCAGCCAGCTGATTGCTTCAAGTCCCAGAGTGCCATCTGAGGTGCCAGATCTCCTTGTAGTGCTCAAGAGGGCCTTATGTTCTGCATTATCCAATTCATGGTGCTCTGGAAGAGCTGTTAGGGAGAGGAGCAGGGATATGATATGCTTAAGAGAGGAGGCAGGGAAGCGGCCGGGCAGAGATGTAATGTCTGGAAACCTCAGTGCTGAATTCCAAAGCATCTAAAGAGCCCTTATTCCTAATCTAAGAAAGCTTGTGGAGGACACATCCAACCAGAAGTCACACTGTGTATGATGCAGTGTGAAGTAAGCATAAATGTTTCTTCTTTTATTGTTTGAAGTAGATGACAGGTCAATTAATATGTGAATGATTAAAGCATTGCTGCCGGTTCTGGAATATCTGGCGTGCCACGTGGGTAATAAATATCAGAGAGGTAGCTGTGTTAGTCTGTCGCTTTGAGAACAACAAAAAGTCTTGTGGCACCTTATAGACCAACAGATATTTTGGAGCATAAGCTTTCGTGGACAAAGACCCGCTTCATCAGATGCATGAGTGAGGGGGGGCTGGTTTCTGAAACCACCCCCCGACTCAGATCACGCCCCCACTCATGCATCTGACAAAGCGGGTCTTTGCCCACGAAAGCTTATGCTCCAAAATATCTGTTAGTCTATAAGGTGCCACAAGACTTTTTGTTGTTCATGTAGGTAATCTTATTCTTGTGTTCAGGGTTAGTGCACATGACCAATTTCAATCTCCACTGAGAAGGAGGACCACTCATGCAGCCCACTGTCTAGCCTTGATTGCCCTTTGCTGCCCCAAGTGCTCCCATGAAACACATGCAGGATTTTGCCCTAATGGTGCAGATTTAACACAAATATTGCCAATCCCAAGCATCCAAAAAGACCATCAGATTGACTTACAATCAAAAGATTTAAGTAACAATAGTTTTCTTTTTATTTGCCTTATGATTTGAGAGCACCATTTGTGCTCACATTTTCAAGCTTGTCTCAGTAACCATGGAGATTGGAAACATTTCTTTCTAAAACATGGAAACAGACTCCCATGTCAGAACATGATACCAAGAGCTGTGGCTTTAAGAAGCTCACCAAATATTATGAGACATCATCAAATCATGAGAGCTGGGCACATTAACAGTTGGTTTACACATTAGACAGACATTTAACAATCTATGGGGGAACTAAAGTTATTATGTATGCACTTAGGAAAAGTTAGGCTCACTGTTGAAACCCTAGTTTGTGAAGGGGACTCGTGTTGACATTTGAAAGCGCAATGTTGTACTAGTGTAAGTTTTCCATTTAAGTGTCCCTGCTTTTATTAAAAATAAGCCCCCATAACTGATGCATTATGTGATTGTGCAGCTGTGTCTTGTGTATGTCCCTAGTGGAGCTATGAGAACAGATTACACAGACTATAGCTAGCCACAAAGAACGTCCATACTGTGGGGGATTTTAGTGTTTCAAAATTGACTTCTCATTCTGATTTAAAGTGAAGACAAAGCTTTGGAATTTCCCTTGAAAGAAATTATCCAAACTTTTGTTTGAAACACCATGTTTGGTCGAAATATAATGTACAATACAATATAACAGTGGAGGTGAGAGTCGAAATGAATCACTTGGATATTGTTGAAATGAAATGTTTTTTTAAAGAGTGTTGTTGGAATTGGTATATTCCTTGGGAACATTTCAATTTCATCAAATCAGAATTTTCAGAAGTCCTCTTTCAGAAAATTTTTAACCAACTATACCTATCACCAAGTTAGGTTCACATTTCATTTTGTTCTAATCAAACCAGGCTCATTACTGGTTTACAAACCTGTTGTTATGTTATCCCCTGCCACACCTTCTTTCTTCCATCCCTCACTGAAAAGTCCCAGCATGCCCCCTCCCCTGCCACCCCTTCCCTGCACTTATATTCAGGGATGCTGGTGTTCTGCCCCATCATGTGTCATTTATGCTCCTTTGACCGAGTGGCCAGGTGGTTTACCCCAGCTCAGAGAGTCTCACCTTTGATTCTAACCTTACTTAAATGAATGTAAATGGGGAATATTTCCATGGGAGTCAATGACATACAGTGATTTTAGATGATTGAAACTGTTGATTTTGGCAGGACTACTCTTGATTTTTTTCTGGTGTGAGATCAGAATTAGAACCTGATTTTAACACTGAATAAAGCTGACCTGAATTTTAATAGTAATAGTCACTATTGCCATCCTTTAAAATTTAGGTGCTACTGACATCACTAGGGAGCAGCTTAGTGGTGGTACTATTCATTATTCACTCAATAATAATTCCTCAGCAGCAAGTAAAAAGTAATTATTAACTTCTCTCAATATTTGAAATGTAAATTGGCTTAATGAATTGCAATTCCTGTTTAAATATTAAGTACAGCAACTACACTAATCTTCATTGCTGATGTTGATCTTCCTAGTAAGATTCGTTTTCTTTATAGTTTCTGTGGCAGCTACCTTGTGTACCTGGTGCAGAGCAAAACCTGTGAAGCAGGTCTTTTCAAAAGCTGCAATATTTCATTTGTGAATGGACTTTGGCCGTGTCCATTTGCAGGTAGAGGAAATGATGCCAGTTTACTTGGAGAATTGAGTTCTAGTTAGAGTTGCTGCTTAAAACTGCCCAGCTGTGTTAATGATTCTTCCTGGATTCCAGTGACTGCAGTGCCATCACATGAAATCCCTAAAATAATCACAGAACACAAACATAGCTCTGGAGAGCCACACAGATTAACCTCTGTCAGCATAGTAAGAGAAGATCATTACTCCTGTGAACAGAAGTGGACCTCTGTAATATCTCTTCTGCAACTTTCTCCCACATGCACTCCTTTCCCTTACTTTTTTTTTAAAAAATAAAAAAGGGAAAGGAAAGGTAAAAGAATTCTACCCTCAAAATTTTAAGGCAGAGTTAAGAACTGAAATGCTAGCAATATTTGCATATCCCATAAGAATGTCCACACTGCGTCAGACCAAAGGTTCATTTAGCCAAGTATCCTGTCTGTGGACTATGGCCAATGCCAGGTGCCTCAGAGGGAGTGAACCAAACAGGTAATGATCAAGCAACCTCTCTCAGCCTCTGACAAACAAAGACCAGGGACACTATTCCTTACCCATCCTGGCTAATAGCCATTAATGGACCTAACCTCCATGAATTTATCTAGCTCTTTTAAAAACCCTGTTATAGTCCTAGCCTTCACAGTCTCCTCTGGCAAGGAGTTCCACAGGTTGACTGTGTGCTGCATGAAGAACTTCCTTATATTTGTTTTAAACCTGTTGCCCATTGATTTCATTTGGTGTCTCCTAATTCTTATATTATGGGAACAAGGGAATAATTTTTCCTTGTTCACTTTCTCCACACCGTTCATGATTTTATATATTTCTGTCATATCCCCCCTTAGTCTCTTCTTTTCTAAGATGACAAGTCCTAATCTCTTTAATCTTTCTTCATATGAGACCCGTTCTAAACTCCTAATCACTTTAGTTGCCCTTTTCTGAACCTTTTGTAATGCAAATATATATTTTTTGTAATGAGGAGACCACATCTGTACACAGTATTCAAGATGTGGGCGTCCTGTTGTTTTACATAAGGCAAGAAGATATTCTCAATCTTATTCTCTATCCCTTTTTTAATGGTTCCTATCGTCCTGTTTACGTTTTTGACTGCCACTGCATACCGGGTGGATGTTTTCAGAGAACTATCCATGACGACTCCCAGATCTTTTTCCTGATTATGTGTAGCTAAATGAGCCCCCAGCATACTGTATGTATAGCTGGAGTTATTTTTTTCAAGGTGTATTACTTTACATTTGCCACATTAAAATAAAGGCTCATTGTATTGAAAACTGAAAATATACGACCTAGAAAGCAGTTTTGTTTAACGTTAAAAGAGACAAATGCAAGAAACTCCAGAAATTTGCAGTAAGGTTCCGGCAGCAATCTTACATCTGACCAATAGGTGGGAAGAGTTATGGAGTCAGAGACCCACTTGTTCCGTTCATTGCGGATAGCAAACTACTAACATCCTCCCACAGCCCTCTTGGCTCACTGGCTGATAAACTATTCCTCCACTCACTGAATGGAGGTTTGATATCTAGGTCTCCCTCTTCCAGTCTGCAAGGCCTAGATTTGCCAACTGAGCTCTCTCACCCTGATGTAAGCCAACTTAGATTTGCCAACTGAGCTCTCTCACCCTGATGTAAGCAAGAAACCAAGGTGCTTTTCCAGCAGTGTAATTCTTTTATCCTCAGACAAAGTCAGGCCCTAGCCCCAGCCAGTTCTGCAGCTCCTCCCCTCTTTCCAGATCTCAGATCACCTCCTGCAGGGTTCTCACAGGTACAATTGTCTTCCTGTACTTCTGGCTTCCCTGTACTTTGCTACCACTGCTGGATTCAGATTTTTCTGCCGTACTCTAATAGAGGAAGGAATAAGAAGTATCAATTTGTGGAAGGAAGGAGATATGGGTGGAGTAGAGTTGCTAATATTGGCTGGGTGTATTCCTGGACATATAATAGTGTGACTTACATAGTTAAAGATTATTATTTCTTTAATTACTAGAGACTTCAGGACAATTCTAAAGGGTTGGCAACCCTATTGTTTCCAATTCCTCTCTCACTCAGCCTGGGTTCTGCATGGTCCATTAGAAGCAAAAAGTTAGACTTGATAATCAACTGGGAACAAATTTGGAAGCCTTTTCCAACGTGGAATCCAGATCTTAAGGATATATGTTGTGACGATCAATATATAACCAGACAAATCTGGTTTTAGGGGTGGGTGAGTAAGGCATTCACCTGGGCACCAGCTCCTACACAATTCAGGTACATTGCTGTTACATTCAAGTTTTTTTCCCTCTCTCTCTTTTGGCACAGCTACTTTGTGGAAAGGGGATGAAAATGTTTTCTTCCTAGCTGGCAAAGCAGTTAGTGACTTGCTTTATATACAGCATTGTCCTTCTTCTGCTGGATGAAGACTAGAAGGAAATGTGGGGGTTATTACGCATGGGACCAGTAACTACTTACCACTAAGACTGCCTGACACTTCCCATCATGGTGCTCTGTTTTCCACAGCTTATAACTTTGTTAAATTGTAACCGTTATACCCATGCATGGGTAACTTTAATGCTTAACTTCTGAATTCTTGACTTTGCCACCTTTCTAATGTTATTTTAATGTAACTGTGTGCGTAATACAGCATACAGTCAAAACATTTTTGAAAGTCATATATGCAAGAGGAAGTGTTTCAAACTAGTGTTATCCATCCCTTGGTTGTAAAATTTGTGAAGTTAAGGTTGGTGTTCAAATGTTCATGGCAAGCATTCTAGTATTTAAGGCTTTACAAATATTTCCTTGATACTGTTCGATGGAAATAGCCTCATCTTTCCTTTAACGAGTTGTGTGTCTAGGAAGTGTGGTAAGTTCATTCTATCAAAAATACAGCTCCAGAAATCAACAGGCATTAGGAGAATCATGTATTTTGCTGCATGCGGATTTATGGCACAGTTAACATCAGGCTACTCTGTGGATCATGTTTCTTACACTTGTATACTTGGTTTATGTTCTATTTCATACTATCCTTGTTACGGGCTATGTAAAATATATACGAAGAGACTTCTTCCATTAAGGGGCTCAGGAACGTGTGTTTTAATGAAATAAAAAGATCTGCTGAGGCTCTGGGCATTTTAAAACCAAATTGTTATTGTTTGTAATTTGCTGGTGAGGAGTGCATTCTTTCCTGCAGCATTTCCAGATCGTATGGCTTTATTTTAAATGTAATTGCCTAGCACTACTAAATAGGCACAGAAAACTAAAAATTAAAATGTTGTGTAAATTGCTCCTAAGTTATTACTACGTAACTCTCTCACCTGATTTATTCCTTTTCGAATTATTGAATGTTCAGGTTTGTATAGAAACTAAGGTGTACATTTATGGATTCTGGAACAAGTCTGATGATTTAAAATATTTAGAAGTTATGCAGTCCAGTCATACTCTGTATGTTCTCCACATGTACACACATGCTTTTCCCTGTGCGCACACACCACAGACTCCATAGAATGACTACATCCCAGTTTCCTAGCACAAGTGGAGGGGAGGAGAACTGGCAGATTGCTTTTTCCTCCTCCAGAATATAATAGGTATATGCATATTAGCAGTTCAGGCAGGGTATCTTGTGCTATTTGTGGACTGTGCGGTTCACCCCCCATCTCAGGAGATGCACAGGACTGAGAAGGGAGATTGAGAGTCAGTCATTTGCTTCCTTGGGGCAGATCCTTTTCTCAAACGCTAGCCTTATCAGACCTGATCCATGCACATTCTAGTTTGTTGAAATTGATCTGAAAAAGAAAATATTCCAGTAAGACCTGGAACTAGAACACCCTAAATCCTTTCTTGTGACAAAGATTAAAAAGCATTAATCAGCTCAATCTGAATATTATTTATGTATGTCACAATGTTTTGCTAATGTTCTGGATGACATTAGAAATAATCTGGGCTGTTTGAAGAGTGAATTTGCCAGAATCTGACCTCTCCCTTACAGTGGTGTAAATTTGAAGTTATCATTCATTTCAGTGGCATCAATTTGAAGTTATTGATTTCAGTGGCATCACTACAGATTTTAAGATATAAGCAAAAGTCTGAATTTTGCCCAACATATTTATCAAAATGAAATCACTTATAAATGATGATATTTTAGATGCTTAGGGGATAGTGATCTCTCATTTGAATAAAAAAGCCACCTGATTAGGAAGTCTCATGTAGTTTTTCCAGTGTCTATTTTCATAAATAAGGTAAGCATGAGGTAGCCCATTTCTTAAGTCACAAGGTAAATGTTTTTTATACTTTGCTACTTTTCTAAATATATTTAGTGAATGCAAACATGTACATGTTTTAGTAATAAGAGTGACATGGTGGCCTGGTCCTTGTTAAGGGCTCCTAGATACTATAACAACAGAAATAATAAAATGAAAAACATAAATTTTAGACAGCCCTAGAAGCAATGCCTGGAGCACTAAGCACCGTAACACTTTTCTTTCAAAGACCTGGTTTTAGTTGCTTATAGAGTTGCCAAACTGAAATGGTTCAGGCTGAAATGTCTATTCTAGCTGCTTGCCTCAGGCTGAATATTTCTGGAAGGTTTCAGCAGGAAATGTTAAGCCACTTTCAGGAGAGATATTAGGACAATATGTTGTTGGCTTATGTTAAATTTTGTCAGCTGGACTGAAACACTCTAGTGCCGCCTAACTTTGCAGCAGGGGCTTCAAATTTGACAGTGGAGTCACTCTGCCGCAGGAAGAAAAAGCAGTCGAGTAGCACTTTAAAGACTAGCAAAATAGTTTATTAGGTGAGCTTTCGTGGGACAGACCCACGGGTCTGTCCCACGAAAGCTCACCTAATAAACTATTTTGCTAGTCTTTAAAGTGCTACTCGACTGCTTTTTGTTTTCATAGTGTATAGACTAGCACAGCTCCCTCTCTGTTACTATACCACAGGAAGGTATCTTTGGCCATCACCACGAAAAGTTTGCTCAAATAAGCCACTGAACGTTACACGCTCTTTCCAGGTTACTCAGCAGCTGGCAGCTACATTTTCTGAAGTGGCAGAAATTCCACACTGCCCCTGTGTGCAGCTGGACATTTGTCATCCCACAGGTTCTGGGGACTGCACAGGACTTTGTCTGCAATTGCTCCTGCTCGCTGCCAAGAACGGATATGGCACCAGGACCGTGAGAAGGAAGATTCTTTCCCATGCTCTCAGCGCTGCCCCTGCTGATGCGCAGGCCATGAGAGAGAGAGAGGAAAAAGCCTGACTCAGACGAGAACAGGTGTAGGCTGAGGGAGACAGGAACTTGGTGGCAGGTGGTGAGTTGGGAAAGATCAGGTGGAGGAATCTAGGATAGCTAGAACTAAAGCTACGTCTACACGTGAAGCCTACATTGAAGGAGCTTATTTCGATGTAGCGACATCGAAATAGGCTATTTCGATGAATAACGTCTACACGTCCTCCAGGGCTGGCAACGTTGACATTCAACATCGACGTTGGGCAGCACCACTTCGAAATCGGCGCTGCGAGGGAACGTCTACACGCCAAAGTAGCACACATCGAAATAAGGGAGCCAGGCACAGCTGCAGACAGGGTCACAGGGCGGACTCAACAGCAAGCTGCTCCCTTAAAGCGCCCCTCCCAGACACAGTTGCACTAAACAACACAAGATCCACAGAGCCGACAACTGGTTGCAGACCCTGTGCATGCAGCATGGATCCCCAGCTGCAGCAGCAGCAGCCAGAAGCCCTGGGCTAAGGGCTGCTGAACACGGTGACCATAGAGCCCTGCAGGGGCTGGAGAGAGAGCATCTCTCAACCCCTCAGCTGATGGCCGCCATGGCGGACCCCACTATTTTGATGTTGCGGGACGCAGATCGGCTACTTGTGCCCTACTTCGATGTTCAACTTCGAAGTAGGGCTCTATTCCCATCCCCTCATGGGGTTAACGGCTTCGACGTCTCACCGCCTAACGTCGATGTTAACATCGAAATAGGGCCCAACACGTGTAGCCGTGACAGGCGCTATTTCGAAGTTAGTGCCGCTACTTCGAAGTAGCGTGCACATGTAGACACGGCTTAAGAGTGGGCGAATAGAGCAGAAATATAAAATACAGAACGTGGAACTGAATCTAGTAATCTTGAGTCTAAGCATTCCTGTACTATCAGTCAGCAATTAGCTGTGAATCTGCTGGCAAACTGCACCCCTTCCTCTCGTGGCTGATCCACATATAGGACAACAACATACTACTGTAGTCTGTTACTCAGCTCCAGTGGCAGAGATCTGTGCAGTGGGTCTAAAGGTCCAAATCCCATTGATGAACCATGCTGAGGTCAATATGCTTCTGCATGATGAAACATGTTTCCTTTTTTAAAAAAACTAGAAAATTACATTTTCCCCTTCATACGTTACAGGGTTAGAGTTTTAAAGCTCACCACTCAAAGGTAAGGAAATGCTTGGGTAGGGGTGAAGGAAGGGTGGAGCCAGGAGGAGCCTAGTCACAGTCTCAGAGGGAAACCCCTGGATCACAGCAGCTGCATTCTGTCAAGCACCAGGGCTGCAGCTGTGGCCAGGTTGCACATACATAGGCACGTAGATTGTTCTTACCAGTGCTTTTTTTGTGCCAGTACTTGCCTGTACTGAGTACTGGCACCTCGGCAGCCCCAGCCGTGGCATTGGCTGTGGGGAGGGCAGGAAGCTGGCTGAGTACCAGCTCCTCTGTTTTTTTGTTAAAAAAAGAGGCACTGCTCCTTGCCTTAATTTTATTTCTCTGTATAACGGCCAATCCCAATCTAACTCATAAACAAAATATTTAGAGTGAATTATCGCTTTCCCTCAGGTCCTTTCTTTTCTTTACCTCTTCCTCAAAAGTATCATGTGATGTGTCTAGATCCTGTCATCATAATAGTGGTTGCTGCTGCCTGGTTCTCTAACTGGAATGCTTGAATAGTTAATGCACACTGGTCAGACTCCAGAAACTAATTTTTTTTAAGCAATGGTAATCAAAACTCCATTCCATTGGCTTTTTCTGTGGCTAGTTTTCTGGTAGGATTGTTCTGGCAGGAGGCTCTACATCTTGGAATAGGACAAGACTGAAATGTAACATAAAGGCTGCGTCTACACGTGCACGCTACTTCGAAGTAGCGGCACCAACTTCGAAATAGCGCCCGTCACGTCTACACGCGTCGGGTGCTATTTCGAAGTTAACTTTGATGTTAGGCGGCGAGACGTCGAAGTCGCTAACCTCATGAGGAGATAGGAATAGCGCCCTACTTCGACGTTCAACGTCGAAGTAGGGACCGTGTAGACGATCCGCGTCCCGCAACGTCGAAATTGCTGGGTCCTCCATGGCGGCCATCAGCTGGGGGGTTGAGAGATGCTCTCTCTCCAGCCCCTGCGGGGCTCTATGGTCACCGTGGGCAGCAGCCCTTAGCCCAGGGCTTCTGGCTGCTTCTGCGGCAGCTGGGGATCTATGCTGCAGGCACAGGGTCTGCAACCAGTTGTCAGCTCTGTGTATCTTGTGTTGTTTAGTACAACTGTGTCTGGGAGGGGCCCTTTAAGGGAGCGGCTGGCTGTTGAGTCCGCCCTGTGACCATGTCTGCAGCTGTGCCTGGCATCCCTATTTCGATGTGTGCTACTTTGACGTGTAGACGTTCCCTCGCTGCGCCTATTTCGATGTTGGGCTGAGCAACGTCGAAGTTGAAAATCGACGTTGCCGGCCCTGGAGGACGTGTAGACGTTATTCATCAAAATAGACTATTTCGATGTCGCAACATCGAAATAAGCTATTTCGATGTTGGCTGCACGTGTAGACGTAGCCAAAGTGGACAGGGCACAGTTCCTCATGCCATTGTGAATCTGCAAGCTAGCTTTATAAGATTTGCGACCCAGATAAGTTTTTTTAATACCTGAGCTCCAAATTCAGTGTGAACATTGTTTCTTTGTGAATGCTATTTGTGATGCTCTGTTTAACACACCTATGAAAGGCGAAGCCTGACATCCTGGGTGGGGAGAAATTGCTATTACACAGGCACTTCAAGTCACTGAGGCATCGTTGATTAATGTTTGTGGCATAGTCCTGTTTGGCTCTGAGCTGACCTCTAAGCACTGCAGACTATCACTCTAGCCTGCAGTCAGGGTTTAAAGCCAGAAGAAACTACCAGACTATCTAATCTGCTTTTCTGTATAGCACAGGCTTTCAACTTCAACCAGCACTGGCACACTCTGCTCAGCTGAAAGTAGACTGAGGTATTACAGCCCATTGGAGACCAGACCTTTATGTGCCACAAGCAGAGCACGGAAGGGTCCAAAGTGCACAATGCTTGAGATTGCTGCTGTCTGTCAGGTGAGTGCTTGGACTCACACAGGAGAGATTCAAATGCCATCTGGCTGATTAGCAGAGAACCCACAGATACATCTGCAGATATGGTTGCTTGCAGCTCCTGTTGGCTGAAGATCACCATTACTGGCCACTGGGAGCTGTGGGAAGCAGCATGGGCCAGGCTACTACTTTCTGCAGCTCCCATTGGTGGAAAACAGCAAATAGAGGCCAATGAGAGCAGTGAGTGGCCGTTCCTGCAGGTGCACAGGTAAATAAAGCATGCAGCGGCCCAGCAGGGGCTAACCCTGGCAAATCTCATCCAACCCATGGACCACTTATTGTCCACCTTTCCCTAGGGGTTCAGAAGAGAGTGTCATAGTGGCTGAGTATTACCCAGCATCATCACAAGCAATCCCACAATACAATCATTCATATATTTCTTCATATATATTACTGTATTTAACTAATTACATTGTTTGCTGCTGGAACTCCTTACTGTTCTAGAACCTCAGCTCTCTGATGGGGGTTAGAAAGCTTCTTCTACGTTCGAACCTGAACTTGTTTGTGGTCAATTCACACCCATTTGTTGGGTGTTTATGGAGGTAATCACGTACATTAACCAAGCCAAGTTCTTCCAGTTTCTTCTAAAATAGGTCCTCCATTAACCCTGATAATCCTTGCACTTCTTAGCACCTGTTCCAATTTGTATCCATTTTCTTCAACATGGATTCCCAGAACCGTACACGTTATTCTAAGTGAGGTCTGTTACCTGTGACTTGTTCAGGAACATCACGACTTCTCCCTCTCTTCCCACTCCTGGAAATGTCTCAGCTAATACATCAAAGAAGTGCTCTCTGATCTGCTCACCTTGATAATATTTTTCTGATGTGTCAACCTTGAGTACTATTTTTGGTTCTCTGTGCCTTAAATATTGAGTCTGTTCTGGTATGGCTATGAGCTGAAGAAGTGGGTCTGTCCCACGAAAGCTCATCACCTAATAATTTATTTTGTTAGTCTTTAAAGTGCTACTGGACTGCCTTTTTGTTTTGACAGTATCAAAGAAGCATGTTTGCCTTTTACACAGCTGCAACACAATGGTGACTCAGTCATTCTGTGATCAGTCCACATACGCTTTCCTCTAGTCACCTCCAAATAACAAGCTGCCAGCTTATGGCAGAAGTTCATATTATTAGACCCTATTAATAAATGCCTGACCTTGCACTTTGTTCTGTTAGATTTCAACCCATTTCTGCCACTCCAGTCTATAAGGTGATCCAAATCTTCCTGTACAAAATTCTGCTCCATCTCTATATTAGCAATGTCTGACAACTCCCTACCAGCAGATTCCATTAGTACAGACTCACTTTTTGTGCTACGGTCATTAATAATCAGATTGGTTAAAATTGGTCTGAAGATCAATCCTTGATGAATTCCACCTCCATTCAGGCCAACATTTCACCTTGCAGCAGTTACCTTCTGCCCTTTATCCGCTTTCTTATATGCTTTACATATGGTACTACAATACACTCTCATACCTGGCAGCTCTGGGACTAGGAGTTTGCTGAATGTTGAAATATTCTGGATAATTGAGAGGTATACCTAGCAAGGCATAACACTAAAGAAACACAAGATTAGATATTAAGAAACAAAAAAATGCATGCCAAGTACTTCTAACAACAGCAGTACAGTATTGTACACTGTAAACTTACAATGTATTTATTTGTATTTACTTTCACTATACTGTATTTATGGAAAACATAACTAAAATTTACTTATGGTTAAAATGCCAGTTATTTGAGAGTTCTGGATGATAGAATGCCAGGTATGAGACAGTTTACTGTATGTCAAGTGCTTTTACTGACGTTTGTTTGACATATACTGCAGTTCTCGTACGTACAACAAATTTTTCTCAGAAAAGGCAATCAAGTTTGTCCGGAATGATGTATGTTTGGTAAGGGTTTATCAAACATACAGGCTGTATCTACACGTGTCAGATCTTCCAGAAGAAGACGGGCTTCTTCTGGAAGATTTGGAGAGCGTGCACACATGTAAGGTGCTCTTCTGGAAGGAATCTGGAAGAGCACGCCACTTCTTCTGGATCCCAAACTGTGCTTCTGTAAGGGGAATAAAGCCTTCTTCTGGAAGAAAGCATGTGTGGGCGCGATATTCCTGAAGACTGGGCAGCTGTTTTGGATGCCGCTTTGTGTGTGGATGCTCTCTTCCAGAAGATAATCTTCCTGAAGATGGCTTCTGGAAGATCTGACACAAGTAGACACAGCCACATTGTTCCAGACTGACTTGATTACATCCCACTTACTTTCATGCATTTCATTATTCTTTCCTTCACTATTTTTTCCAAAGTCTTGAATACTAACAGGCTGTTGGAGGATTTTAGAAGATTAAACACCTCTTGAATTGTGTTCAATTGTCTCATTTCCCATTGAAGACCATGAGAGCATCCAACGACAGGATCTCAAGCTCTTTTTGAGATTGGACCTTTGCTCTGAAAAAGTGTGGTGAGGTTTTTTACTGGTTGTTTTTGACAGGGTTGTGGATAATGTGGGATGTTCCTCAGACAGATGTTTCTGTGACACAGGGAAAGAGAAGAAGAAACTGAGAAGCAGGTCTGA
Source organism: Carettochelys insculpta (assembly GCF_033958435.1). Classification (NCBI taxonomy): domain Eukaryota; kingdom Metazoa; phylum Chordata; order Testudines; family Carettochelyidae; genus Carettochelys; species Carettochelys insculpta. The sequence goes on along the minus strand of NC_134137.1, from coordinate 58,495,790 downwards.
AGCACTGGAGAAGCTGAGGGGAAGATATGAAAGGAAAATCGATTACATAGGAAACGCCATACTAAAACAGAATGGTGATTTATCTATTCCAGTAGACAGTCTGAAACTGGCCGGTACCAGAGTTGTGAGATGAAGGGGAAAGAAACACTGCAGTGTAACTAGGGTATCCCTTGATGTTAGGGATAGATTCCTCCTAATCTTATCAGTTGGCTTGTACTTTAAAACATAAGGGTTTAATATTGCTTTATATACAACGTAGTGATCCTATCAAATAAGTTGTGGATGTTTCCATTATTATACCCAACAAAACTGGGGGTGTTCTAAGTAGCAGTTCTAAAGGATGCAGCAGATGAAATATCAGAAACCTTAAAGACACAAACCTGAGTAAGAAGGTGGGAGTAGGTGCATTTCCCCAAGGCTTTCCCACAAGGTGGAGGTCTGTCTGAGGCAAGGCTTTGTGGGCATGCAGAGGGCATACATCATTCCTGGGAAGAGAACAGCATTGATGGTTCCCCACCACAACACCTTGTATCTATAAGATCAGGGCCTGATCCAAAGCCAACTGAAAAAAAACATTGGGAAGCCTCCCATCAGTTTCAGTGGTCTTTGGATCAGTCTCATGTGCCTGTCAGATGCAGGTGTACCATGTACAGTAATGAAAACAACTGGGTTTGTTACAGTAAATGTGGACAAGACAACAGAATGGCAAGTTCATTAGCTTTGCTTATGATCTCATTCTCAGTAAAATGAAATTATTGACTTGCCTACATGTCCCTACAGGTTTCACTCATTGAGGAGTGTGAATTACAGCACTGACCAAACTGTTGCACTGTAACTTCCCTATCCTGATGTTGTTGGCAAACTAAAAGTTTCCTTGTTCGCCTTCAAAGAGTCCTATTTTGAAGTGGCCTATGTTACCGCAAACTACTTTGTTTGCTCCAACATTAGCCATATGGGGCAGTTACTGTACAGCAGTTCGGTGCATGATAGAGTTGACATCCTCTGCAGTCTACACTACCGTGAGGAAATAGATTAATTGATCACCTCTTGGACAAATTCTGTTGTTTCACTCTTGAAGAACGAGCATAGATCATAAAAACAGAATCCTGGGTCAGATTAATGGTCCATCTCGCCCAGTTTTCTGTCTTCCAACAGTGAACAGTATCAGGTCTTAAGAGGAATGTGGTGAGGTGGTATGGCCTTCCCCTGCCCTGGAAGTGGAAGAGTTCTTCCTGAAGCCAGGGTGGGCAGAACCAGAGATTAACGTGGTGGACAGAAAGTAGAAGAGGTGGAGCACCGAGCTCTTTTGGAGGGCAGTCTCTGGAATTATGAGATGCCTTCTGCCTGGCTCCTAAGAGGGAGAGCCCAACAGATTGAGCTGGACCCAAAGACTGGTTGGTCTTGTCAGTGAGCTGACCCAACCATGCCCCAAAGAAATTCAACATTTGAAAGTGAATTTTAGTGCTTATGGATGAGTCCCAGAGTGGCTACAGAGGCAGTGTAACATCAAAGTGTTCCTCACACTAGCTAGGCAATGTGCCTTAATCCTAAAGCATAGTGAAGGGTGAGAGAGAAGATCAATTTTTAATTTTCATTAAATCCTTGGGCTATCTGCCGACACTGTCTGCAAAGGTGCCAGTTAGGGTACCAACTCATACAAAACCACCAAATCATATTAAATTAGTGCCTTCTGGGTGAAAAAGTTCCTCAAGCCCAGAATTTCATGGGACTGAAGCCATATCTCAGACATATCCTCCATTTTATATTGCCCTTTGGGCACCGTCTCTTCCAGTTATACTGCACACAATTCTTCCAGGTAATATAAATAGTCAGTTTTAATGACTTCCACAGAAGAGACCTTTCATTCTACAGTTTAATATCCCTTCCTTTGATCTTTAATGGTTGAATCCATTTTGTTCAAATGCCTTTTGAGCTCTGAAGTAATGAAATTATGCTTGAGTGCAACTGCAGCTATTCTAATTTTAATGTGGCATTTAGAATTGCTAGCTGGTGGAATTGCAACTTCTAAAATGGAACAAGTGTACTGAAAATAAGAAGCAGCTGCTACATGTATCCTGATTTACATGTGAGCCACTTGGTATTGTTAGCATTAAACACAGATTTCTATTCTTTTTCTAGTAACACTTAACACAGGCCTTAACTGAAAGACAGATCCCAATAATAGAATGAATAATGTAATTGGCATTACTTGTCTTAGGCTGGGTCTATACTTGCCCCCAACTTTGAAGGGGGCATGTTAATCAGGGCAATAGGAGATTACCAATAAAGTGCTGCGATGAATACGCAGCACGTTATTAGGTTAATTCTCCACCGTGGCAACTTCAAAGCGTCAAACTTCAGAGCGGCAGCATGCATGTAGCCGTGGGCACTTCAAAGTCCCAAAATTTTGAGGAGTAAAGGGACTTCGAAGTAGCATGGGCACTTCAAAGTGCACATGGGTACACGTGAGCTGGCACTTCCAAGTTTGATGCTTCAAAGTTGCTACGGGGGAGAATTAGCCTAATGAAGTGCTGTGTATTCACCACAAGACTTCATTAGTAATCTTCCATGGCTCTGATTAACATGCCCCCTTTGAAGTTGAGGGCAAGTATAGACCATGCCTTTGTGACTTAGGAAATCGTCATCTAGGATATTTAGTAATTCCACAGTCAGGATGAGCCCTTCAGTATGTCTCTGATGTTGGAGTCTCTGTCACAATGTTGCTTCACCTCATGCCACCTCCACTACACACAAAGGCCGTGTCTACACTAGCCCCAAACTTCGAAATGGCCACACAAATGGCCATTTCGAAGTTTACTAATGATGCACTGAAATGCATATTCAGCGCCTCATTAGCATGCAGGCGGTCGCGGCACTTCAAAATTGACAAGCCTCGCCGCCGCACGGCTCGTCCTGACGGGGCTCCTTTTTGAAAGGACCCTGCCTACTTCGAAGTCCCCTTATTCCAATGAGCTGATGGGAATAAGGGAACTTCGAAGTAGGCGGGGTCCTTTCAAAAAGGAGCCCCGTTGGGACGAGCTGCGCGGTGGCGAGGCTCATCAATTTCGAAGTGCTGCTGCCGCCTGCATGCTAATGAAGCGCTGAATATGCATTTCAGTGCTTCATTAGTAAACTTCGAAATGGCCATTGCGTGGCCATTTTGAAGTTTGGGGCTAGTGTAGATGTAGCCAAAGAAAGTCATCCTATTCTCTAGTATTGTTAGTCTACAGACAATACCATTTAGTACCTCGTCTTATGCATTGTCTCTTAGAAAGTAGAGCCACACACATTCATTTGCATCTGAGCTGGCCCAGCAATAGGAAATGCCATTTTTTTTTAAACATAGAATGCCACTCCCTTTCCCATTTTGCCCACTCAATCCTTCCTAACTAGGTTACAAATAGTGGTTTTACATTCCAGTCCTGTGAATCATCCCACTGGGTATCAGTAAAATCAATGAGGTTGAATTTATGCTCCTAAATAAGCAAGTCCAATTCCTTGTTTATTACCCTGCTCTGCTGACAAGTAGGGAATGGCGGAGACTCCATCTGTCTAATTAAATACGGCAGTTCCTCTAGCTTTGGGGGCTCTTGTCAGGCTTTAAACCACTCACATTTTCAGATTCTGGGTAACTTCTGTGTTCTCTACTATTAAATAGCATGCTGCCCTGAAACCCAGCCAGGTGATATTATCTGTGTAGTACTATGGTTCTTAACAGCTGGATGCAATTGTTTCCTTATGGAGATTGTGCACTTGGAACACAAATAGCTAGAACCAGTGCTTTTTTCTCATATTTAACTGAATACCAGTACTTGCTGTTACTGACTGCTGACACCATGGCAGCCCCAGCCATGGGATTGAATGGGTGGGGGGACAGGGGGGGCAGGGAATCCAGCTGAATCCCCCCCGCCTTTTTTTAAACTGAAAAAGGCAATGGCTAGAACTATGTTCAAAGTATTCATCGAAATGTCAGTTCTTTTCATGGCATTACGTGCCCTCTGAAATCATACAAGAGTAAAGATGCCTGCAAAAAGTGAGCCAGCTGTCCAGATACTCAGTTAAATAAGGAAGCTGATGAGTGATTTGTCATACGTTATTTCTAGATGTATATTTTAGAATAAATAAAAATAAATGGAGAAGCCATTGAAGTCTGAGAGGTTGAAAGGTACACAGGTCACAGCAGGATATGGATACGGCCCTGTGTTCTACAGTCACTCTGTTACTGCCTGAAATGTTCTTTCATGATCACTTATGAATTACCAGTTTCAGCAGAAACTTCCAAATACAATGAAACCAAAACCCACATTTAGATATTTTCCAAAATATTAATTTAGAATCTTGGATTAAATATTGATGTTCCTTGCCCCAGTGCATGCACAAAACTCATGAATAGAAGCCAGCTACCTCAAAGACATCACGCTTGCACAATATTGCTTGAAATCCAGCAGCTATTTAATATGGATGAATGGTTATCTGACAAGAGCCCATCCTGTCACTGGAAAAAAAAGGGAGATGGTTCACCTAAAACCCTGCTTCTCACATCATGCCAACTCCCAAAGCATGCACACCTGCTATATAAAATAAGCCAGTAATTTATGACAGCAAACAACCAGGGTAAGTGAGAAATAGAACGCCCCTGTGGGAAGGTGAGAGCTCCACCTCGAGCTAATAAGTATGGAGTGGACTGATGACAGGAAAGGGTCATTCTGCAGCCAAGTCAGAGGCTTCTATTTCTTCCATGTTAGCAATTATGCATGGGCATTGTGCAGCCTCAACTGATTCATTGTGTCTCCTGAGAGGGATACGTTGGCCTGATGCATTTATCTGTTGGCAAATTGGGCTATACCCAGGTGCAGCAATAAACGAAGGGCAGCATCTGATTTACAGAGGACAAAACCTAGTCATAGAAGCTATGGCTACACTAGAGACTGGCAGACTGTGGGAGTCCTCCATGTGCTACACATTCATGGACTAGCAAACAGAGCCCACCCTGTAGCAGGTTAAACCCTACAATGTCCTGTAGTAGTGGGCACTCAGGGTATGTATATCCTGCAAAAAAAACCCCATGGCTGGCCCATGCCAGCTGACTTGGGCTGTGGGTAGGTAGACCATATTGCCCTATGGCAAATATGGCACACTGGTCTCCAGGGATGGGAAGCTGCTGTCTCATCTCAGGGCTTCTCAGCACTGCGGGCTGCTACCCCATGGTGATGCACTGGGGATGGGGGGTTCCCCATCCTCCTGATGAGGCAGGAGTGGAGGATGGGAGCTCCACAAATTTCTGGCATGGGTGTGCCAAGAACAGGGGCTTTACAGCCTCTTGGAAGGAGGGGACAGAGAGTGTGGCAGCTGCTCTCCAGAGGAGCTTCCACATAGCAGAAGATGCCATGCCAAGGTGGGGATGCTGGGGAATGAAGTATTCACCTCATTTGGGGGATGCCTGGCAGCAGAACCTGCCTTCCCTAGGTATGGGACACCAGGGAATGAGGCAGCTGCCCTGTGACAGAGCTCACCGGCAGTAGGGGTTGCCATTGTGGGGTGCTGGGGAGTGGGGCAGCTGGGCCATGGAGAAGCTCTCCTGCAGCAGGAGTTCCTGCCCCAAGGGACAGGGCACTGGGGAACAAGACAGCTGCCCTGTGGAGGAGCTTTCTGGCAGTTGGGGTGGCTGCAGCCCCAAGACACCAAGTCATCAAGAAACAGAAGCCCTGTAAAATATGGGACAATTTGCCCATTTTCTTAAAAAAGCTGGGACACCTGTGAGACAGCTTAAACAAGGTAGAGGAAAACTGGGACAGATGGGCACCCTAGCTAGGGGGCTATGTAGACTTCCAGCCTCAGGCTTCTGCCTCAGCTGTAGGACTCTTCATGGTGAGAAGACCCAGAGCCTGGTCTCCAGCCCACATCTGGAAGTTAACACAGCAGTGAAACAGTCCTGCAAGTTGAACCCTGGGACACTGAGTTTTTTGGCAGAGGTTAGTTGTGGGTTTTTCTTGGCTGTGTGGACCTTACATCCAGATTTTGTACTCCAGAGAGAAGAAGAACATATCTGCATACTTCCCCAGGTGGGTGGTCCTCTGGGCTTCCTCTGAGCTCTGCCCAGTGCTAGATCCATTCTGCTAAGATCATTCACATCCCTAAGCTAGACACAAACCAGAGGTAAATGGCTAGAAGGGACATCTATGACTAATAAAGCTCACTTATATGGGAGCTCATTATTATCAGGCACAACTGTTGAAACACTTTTGCTTTGTCCAATGCTTATGATGCTCACCAAGGGCCAGTTTCTGCCACCCTTTCTCACATGTAGCATGTTACTCCATGGACTGTTCCCACTGTAAGGAACTCAAACACTTTGGAGCAGTTCCTCAGGCGATGGAAGCCAGCTGAAGTCAGTGGCTTGTAGTAGAACAGTGGTAGGCAACCTCTGGCCTGAGGGCTGCAAACAGTCCATTAAGGTTCTGTTTGTGACCCATGAGACATTTTGTTTACTGCTGTCCATTTGCAGGATTGCCAGATTCTGCTGGTTTTCAACCATGTAGGTTTTTTTTTCCCCTACTGGTGACACAAAAGTGACACACACAAAAAGCAAGGGCATGTGATGTGAGGTGCGTGTTGAGTGCACACAACATTGTGAGAGCCGTATGTTCCCTCTTCATGCAAAGTGCTGCTTTGCTTTAATTGCCTGAAAATTCTAGGTATGCAAGTGCAGTTAGTAAAAATGCTCTGTCTGGGTAGACTATCTTGGTTACGACAATCTCGTGGCCGACTGAGATGAAGCAGGACCACACGTGGCCCTCTCACTAGCCTAGGTTGCCCATCACTGCAGAAGAGCCTCAGAATTCTGAACAGCAGAATGACAAACTGACCAATTAACCTCATTTGGAACTGGAAGTATGCAATTTGGCAGCAGCAGAAACAAAAAAAAAAGCAATTACAGCACTCTTTGAGTTAAACATAAGCTACTAAACAAAACAAAGTTGTTGTTTTTTAAAGATGGGACAAGGCAAGGAAATTTTTTCTGTGTCATTTCATTTAAATTCAGAATGTTAAAATTCAGAATGATAAAATCATCACTTTTCTTCTGCATACTAAAGTTTCAAAGGTGTATTAAGTCAATTCAGTTGTAAGCTTTGGAAAGAACAACCCTAACACTTTGTTCAGAAAAAAAAAACAACAAACAAACCAACAGGCACGTAGCACTTTAAAGACTAACAAAATAATTGATTAGGTGATGAGCTTCTGTGGGACAGACCCACTTCTTCAGATCAGTCTGTCCCATGAAAGCTCATCACCTAATCAATTATTTTGTTAGTCTTTAAAGTGCTACATGACTGCTGCTTTGTTTTGTTAGAATACAGACTAGCAGGAATACCTCTCTGTTACTGTGTTCAGAGTGATACACAGCCTCCATGAACAAGATACTCGTAGCTTAGCAGTTCTCCTCTCTGCTAATTTTCCCCAGGTGAGAAAGCAGTCATTCGTAATGACTGAAAGAATCCCATGGGTATAGCAACCTTGGAATCAGGCCCCTTTGCAGGTCTGGTTTTCCATTCAGAAAGCAGCAGAAGACCCATGCAGATGAAGTCAATATGTGACAAGGTGGAATGAACTGTGGGAGCGTTCATGTGTGTATCTAATTAAGGAAATAGAGGAAGCCAGAAAAAGGGAGCACTAGCAGAAGAATGGAGGAAAAGGTCAAGCCCCTTAGTAATTAGCAGGATAATGGATCAAAGAACTTCTGCTTTGCACAGGAAATATTAAAGTACCTCCTCTTTCCAACTGGATCTGATAAAACTTCAACAGTTACACATTTTCTACTAAATGAACTGGAGGCAGCTACAAACAAGAGGCTATTGTTTAAACTTGGGGAATTCAGATGTAGCTTGTTGCATGCTTGATGTGCTACAAAACAGGAGCGCTTATGTCGTGTACTGATGTAGGTCTAATGATCCCTTAGTTGTACAACCCAATGATCAGCCGGATGATATGTTGAAGAGCAATCCTCTCCAACAACGTCTCAAAAGAAATAATTCTTCTCATTTTGCTTCCTTTCCCTTCACATAGCTCTAATTTCTTTCTAGGTCACACTGATGAAAATATCCGATGTTTAATACATTATTTTCACTTTTTCCGCCTACCCACAAAGCAGTTTCTTAGTTTCATGTTAGCATTTTTCATTCTGAAAACCCAATTCAGATATCATATCCCTGAAGGAAAAAGATTTGTGGGTATCGAGTCATCCCTAAATTAACTGCTGTCATCTCTGTAAATTAGCTTTCGAGCCCAACCATCTTTGCAGTGATGATGACATTCAACAACTTACAAAAATAATCTAAATATATTTGCTCGAGTCACTTTGCTCAAGCAACCTAAAAGGTGGTGTGTTTGCTTGGTTGGTTTTTCCTGTTTTCTGGAGAAGCATCAGAACATGTCAAGTCATGAGGCAAGTGGTAGCACATTACCCATGAGCAAGGCAAATTGCCACAAGCATATCACAATATATGGTCACGTATTTGTCAGATGATCACTGAAGTATTCAGCTTGGAAGCCTAGCTGGATACTGTGCTGCTCCAGGATGACCTAGTAGCAGGAATGGTAAGGACTGTTCTTCTCCTTCTAGACTTAGCAGGGAACCAATGAGCTTTTCTCACAGAACTGAGACAAAAACCCCCCAGATAACTGTGCCAAGGCAATGTGTTTGCTATCCGCTGGACTGACAGGCAATGATCAGTCCAGCGAGGGTTGATTTATCGCATCAAGTATAGATGCAATACATCAGCCATTGATTGCTCTCCCATCCCCCCTTGTACTCAACCAAAACAAGAAGACTAAGCAGGGGCAACAGGAGAGCATCCGTTGTCAACCTACCGCAGCGAAGACACTGGGGTAAGTGGATCTAAGTACATCAAATTTAGCTGTGCTATTCGCATAGCTGAAGTCGCACAACTTAGATTGATGGTTTGTGGTAGTATAGACAAGGCCTCAGTCAGCAACAGACTGCATTAGTATGGTGGAGCACATAAAAAAATAAGGCCATGTCTACTCTAGCAAGTTATTTTGGAAAGTCAGTCCCTTTTTCAAAAGAACATGCAGCACATCCATGTACAAAATGCACTCTTTCAATCTGAAATCAAAAGAATGCATGTCTTCTTCTGGAAGCCCTCTTCTGCTCCTGGATCAGGAAGAGTGCTTCCTTTTGAAAGCTTCTTTAAAAAAAACAACCAAACAAAAAAAAAACATGTAGATGCACTGTGGGCCTTTTTTTGAAAGAGCAGTCCTCATGGTGCCGGATTTTGTCCTCATGGCCCATTCTTTGGAAAGAGCGAGGGCTGTGTGGATGCTCTGTATCGAAAGAGCAGATCGATCTTTTGATCTGCGTGTTTGTGTGTGGACGTGCTCTTTTGAAAGAAGATGATCTTCCAGAAGATGATATTTTGGAAGATTGCTGTAGTGTAGTCATCACGGAATGCCACCTAGATATTTTAGGTGGTACGGAATACAACTGTCCATTGGTATTTAGCCTTGGAAGGATTTGAAATTTATCAGTAAATATTGCTAAGTGGTTGTTTTCACTGTACACACAAGCAACTGTATTTCCATTGGTAATAATCAAAATATATGGATAAACCAAGAAAATAATGTTGCTTGAGAACTTACTAGTGTTTGACTGAAGGGTATTTATTTTGTATAGTTTGACGTGTTGCTGGCAATTAGTGTTTTAATGGTTATAAAGCTTCAATTTGTTGAATCTGAATGCTTGATACCATTAAATAATTATCTGACCCACACCCATCATTTTCCACATTGTGAAAACTTAAATACATTTAAAAGGAAAGACCACTTAAAGGTAAACATGGATATTAATAAAAATTCCAACAAATTTAAAAAAAAAGAATTCATGCCTACTGATAGTGCATGTAGGCTAGGGAACACACACCTGTGCTCTGTAGCCTACCATGGCTTCCACTTTTTTCTCGGTGATGTTTGGTGCTAATTTATACAGCTATAAGCAGTTTTGGCCCTGTATTTCTTAGAGACAGTCTCTCTCTTTCTCTCTCACTCTGTTTTCTTGTGTTGAACTAACTTACAATACACATCCTGCCATTTTGTAGTTGTATTTCTGACTTTAAAACTTGCTGCATTTCAGATCATTTGAAAGGCTAAGGGTCTAATTTAATTGTCACTGAACTCAATGGGAATATTTCAAATGATTATTCAAGTTGGATCGGGTCCAAACTTATCAAGAGCAAAGGTTATAATCAATTTATAATCACACAGAACATAATCACAAACCTTAATTCTGCCCTTCAAATGCTGATTTTTCATTAAGGTGAGCTTTGCAATATTTTATATTTGAGTCTATGTTTCTTCTGATGTGTAGATACATTAAACTGAAACAGTGCAGCGTTTGTGATCAAGCCGATAGTAAACATTCAACATGATTTTTTTAAAAAAAGATCAGTCACTTAATTCAATTACCATCAAAAGCCATCTTAGCAACTAAATTCACTAAATCTTTATTTACTAAAGCCTGATAAATGCACTACTTACAAAGCATCCAGGCCTCCCCACAGTTCACTGGTGCCAAATGGATTAGGCTAGCAAGGATTCTGCTCACTTAATCCTCCTTAATACTTTGCCCTTCATACTGCTCATCAACTAGACTTTAGGACTAAGTCCACATTGAGCTCTTCAATGCCATGGTTTAATGTTTCAGTTTTCCTCTTCAACATAAAGTAGTTGCTTTTCTCTGTTCCAGGCCTTTCCCTCGCTGAAAACAGCCTTTGAAAAAACACAAAATTCCAACTAGAATTTTCCTAGCCTAATGAGCCATGTAAGTTACAAGTTGCCTACAGAACTAACCAAGAATTGCATCATTAAGTGGTATTTTACACTTACCCTTCTGCAGTACTATACAAAGAGCCCTCCATAAAATGCAAATAATAAGAGGAAAAGCACACACAAATACTTTATGAAGTACTGTGAAACATTGGAGGTAGTGATAAATCTACAAAGTGGCCTAGAATCACTAGAACTGAAGAGCTCTGTGGAAGCTTAAAAGCTTGTTCCTTTCACTGACAGAAAAGTTATTACCTCAGCCACCATGTATTTCTGATATCGTGGGACCAATAAGGCTACAAAAACACTTGAATCACTACAGAAAGTTGCCTGCTGAAGAACTGAAGTATTCTACAATTAGCAAGCTATGCAGTACAGGGTAAACCCCAGAGACCAGACTGGAGCCGAACAAGAGAATTTGCCAAACCATGGGTGGTCAACATTGTCTAGCAGAATTACCACCACTTCCATTGCAAACTGGGCATTTAGAAGACATTCAGGGGTAAATTAGAGCTAAATAACAGCACAGAACACTGAGAGCTAGGACTGGTGGCTGTAAACAAACTTTATAGGATCATGGGAAACTTGGCCACACCCATGAAAGAGGTCATCCAGCAAACTAAATTCATGCTGTATTACACATGTTGCCAGATAAGGGAGCACCAGACTAGAGAGGTTCAGCCTGTATTTTTGAAGCTTTACCTTACTTGGATTGCATCTTATCCATAATACATTAAAGACAAAGATTTAATGTGCTTCACTTGGTTTTGAGTCAGGCTTTCTATGCACGGCCATGAAGACACAAAGAGATAAGATGCCGTATTGTAATAACGGCATATTTTCACTGTTATCTTTATGGTACACAGATATTTATTATAAGAGTGGGAAATTCCTAGAAACATTAATTTGCATTCAGTTACATCAGTGGCTTTGCTATTCTGAGAAAAGAATTCAGCACAGTGGTTTTTAAGAATGCTAGTAACCTATGCATGTCTAATAGGCAAATGTCAGTAATTATTTTGTGCTCTCACAGAAATAATCTTTTATTCTGACATGCTCTCAGAAATGCCACCTTGTAGTTTATATATACCAGATACAATGGAAAAACTTGATGCATTACTAACTGATGAGATCTGATGTAAGGCCGAAGTTATTTCTGGTCTTTATGGCTTGTAGATAGCATATGCCTTTGTAGTATCTTGGCATGTAATACTACAAATAACCTAGCATAGCACTGCCATGAATCAGACTTCTAGTGTTTGGTAGACTATAGTAGCAGTCAGAAAAAATGTTACCCATTCTAGGCTTTCAATATGCTTTCTCCATTTAATATAATAAAGGCTTAGATACCAAGGTGAGAAAAGCAGGCTGATGATAAATGAGAAAGACAATATGCAACTGACTGGTGCCCAGATCTACAATGGTTTGAAGTGCCACTTTTGCTTGAGTGATCTACACTATTGTGTGCGTTACTGGCTGACAGCGCAGCACTGGTCACACCTGCTGCTAACTGCTTGCGGAACAGCGCTGCTGGCAGACATCTCTGAAAGCAGGGAAGGCTGGGCAGTAGATTTATCAAGCAACAAAATCTTAGAGGTGCCCTGTTGGACTCGGGTGGTGAGACAACAGCTGTTGTGCATACCATGTTGGTCAATGCATGGGGAATTTGCATTGGATTGTGACTTCATGTACAGGAGAGGACAGAGGCATTAGTAACCTTGGCTTCAAGTGAATTGTGACTTTATATTAGAGTACCAATGTAAAAAGACTTCAGCCACTTTCCAGTCCTCAGGCTGTAAATAAGCCTATCCAGTGTCTGCTGTGGAAACCAAATACTCATCTGTTGCATGTAACCTTTTATTTTTAAAAAGTCACCAGAACCAGATAACATTCACCCAAGAGTTCTAAAAAAAATCAAATGTGAAAATGTGGAACTACTAACAGTGGTTTGTAACATACCCTTTATATAAGCTTCTGTACCAAATGACTGGAGGATAGCTCATGTGATACTAATCTTTAAAAGGGGATCTAGAGGTGATCCTGGTCATCACAGGCCAGTAAGTTTAACATCAGTACTGGACAAATTGTTGACGTTATATACAAGAAAACAGTTGTCAGACACATAGATGAACACAAATTTGTTGGGGAAAAAGCACTGTGGTTTCGATAAGGAGAAATCATGCTTCACTAATCTACTATAACTCTTTGAGGGGGTCAACAAGTAAGTGGACAAGGGCAAATCGAGTGGATATAGCATACTTACATTTTCAGAAAAACTTTGACATGGTCCCTCACCAAAGGCTCTTAAGCAAATAAGCTGGCATGGGATAAGACATAATGTCCTCACATGCATTGATAATTGGTTAATAGAAAGGAAACAAAGGTAAGAATAAATGGTCAGTTTTCAGAACGGAGAGAGGTAACTAGTGGTGTCCTGCAGGGATCTGTACTGTGACCTAATCATTATATTTATATATACTATTTAATATCTTTATAAATGATCTGTAGAAAGGGATAAGTAGTGAGGAGGCAAAATTTGCAGATAATACTAACCTGATCAAAATACTGAGAGATATAGCCACGTCATTCTGTATCTTCACAAAACAAATAAGCAGTCACAAAAGCTCATCACTTAATAAATTATTTTGTTAGTCTTTAAAGTACTACAGATCTACTTTTTGTTCTGACCAGGATTGTTAATTACAAAGCAGACTGTAAAATGTTTCAAAAGGATCTCATAACTAGGTGACTGGGCAACAAAATTTCATCTGCAAGTTAATAAGTGCAAAGTAATGCATATTGGAAAACAATTCTAAATATATGTACAAAATTATGGGAACCAAATTATCTGTTACCACTCAAAAGAGATCTTGGAGTTACTGTGGCTAATTCTCTGAAAACATCCACTAATTTTTCAGCAGCAGTTAAAAAGCAAACAGAATATTAGGAATCATTGGAAAAGGGATAAAGAATAAAACTGAGAATATTGTATTGCTTCTATATAATTCCATGGTATGCCCACATCTTGAATATTGCATGCAGATGTGGTATTCTCATCTCAAAAAAGGTATCTGGGCACTGGAAAATGTTCAGAGAAGAACAACAAAAATGATTAGGGGCATGGAATGGCTGTCATCTGAGGGAAGAACACTTGGACTTTTCAGCTTAGAAAAATGAAGACTAAGTGTGTAATGCTGACAGACCTGGGTTACTGGCACCACAAGTAGAACCTGTAAACATAGATTCTAAAGCCCTGCACTCTACCATGTGAGCTAAAGGCCAGGTGGCTCTCAGCTAAGGCTGTAGAGGAGAGATTTCACTCACCCCAGATGAGGGCTCAGTGCCTCTGGGTACTACATTTCCCTGGGTTGAGGAAGCATATCTCAGGCTTCCAAGACCTTCCAGCAGATCTTCCCAGCTAATGCAGGGCTTTAAACCCTCTGTTTGCAGGTTCTGTCCCTGGTGTCAGCAACCCAGGCCTGTTGGTGTTACAAGTATATGACAGAAGTCTATAAAATCCTGACTAGCATGGGGAAAGTTGATAAGGAAAAACTATTTACTTGTTCCTACAACACAAGAACTTAGGGGTCACCAAATGAAATTAATGGGTACCAGTTTTAACATGAGCAAAAGGAAGTATTTCTTCTCACAATACACAGTCAACATGTAGAACACCTTGACAGAGGATGTTGTGAAGATCAGGACTTCAACAGGGTTCAAAAAAAGAACTAGATGAATTCATGGAGGATAGGTCCTTCAATGGCTATTTATCAGGATAGGCAGGAATAGTGTTGCTATCTTCTATTTATGGGAAGGTGGGAATAAGCAACAGGGTATGGATCGCTTGATGATTACCTGTTCTGTTCACTCCACCTGGGCAACCTAGCATGGGCCACTGACAGCAGATAGGATACTGAGCTAGATGGGCCTTTGGCCTGACCTAGAAGGGCCATTCTTATGTTCTTAAAATCCTGGTAAAACTCTAAAATCTTGTTTAAAGAAACCCAACGAGTATCTCCTGTTTTTGTAGAGCAACTCATGATTTTTTTAAAATTAAACTCCTAAAATTGCAGACAAAAAGGGGGTTAAAAATGGAATACATATTGATGTAATGTCACTTAGCAATTATGCCAAAAGCCATTGGTGTGCTTTATCTCCAATGCCCAAACTTGACTGTGTACGTATTGGAATAGTTTGTTCCATTGTGTTTATAATGAGGTATAGCTAATATTACACACAGGAGAACCCTGTTTATCTTACCTAAACGGGACTGACTGATGGTCAGATAACTGTAAAGGCTGGATAATGCAGGGCCAGCTGCCGTGGTGGGACTGGATTACATGGGGCTGGCTGCCATGGGGGATCAGCTGCCGCAGAGCCTTGGCAGCTGAAGTGTGGGGCCAGTGGCAGAGCCCCAGTGGCTAGGCTAGCGCTGAGCCCCCACTAGCCTAGGGTGTGGAGCCCCAGCCAGATGGCGAGCGGGAAGGGGAGAGCCCCAACCAGCCTAGGTGGGCAGCTGGCTCTAGGGTGCTGAGGGAAATTATCCAAGCCCCCAGTTATCCAACATTCCATTTCATCCCACACTGCCTCAGGAGGTGTCAGATAAAATGGAGTGTTAGATGACTCAGGGTCAGAAAACTGGGGTTTTCCTGTGTATAAATATGTAATATTAGATACACCTTATTGGCATTGTGAATGTGTGAATGATCAGACCTGAACTTTTCTACACTATTACCTTGAAGGACATGCCACAAAGGACTGAAAGGTTAACTTCTTCTAGATTTGTAGTATGGTTTGAGGTTTGAACTATGTCCATGTTGTTAGTAGATATTAATGGTTTTCATTGCAGTCCAGCATAGGCAAATGAGTATGAATTACTTTTACAACTACAGGGATAAATTCAAAGATATTAATTTCTAAATGTGTTTAATTTTTTTACATTGATTAAAGATACTCAGGCAGAATTATCCCATTTTTCTAGGACAATTCATGCACTATTTGAGAATATATTTGATCATTTTAAATAATGTAAAAATTTCACTTTGAAGTTGTAGGATTTTTAAAAATATTAAAAATATTTTAACCAGGCAAATCTAAACTGATTTTTTTTCAGATTCTAATTAAATTTGAAAAATAATTCAGCAACATTTTACAGAGATTAAGACTATGGCAATCCTTTAATGGGCTGTGATTTGTTTATTAATAGGAAAGAAAGTCATGGTTAAAATTTCATATCCATTTAAAAAGAATAGCACCTGAAGCGATTTTTGGAAGGTTAGGACACAATGGACTACATTGGTAAAGAGTGTCCCCTCTAATTTTTCTATTCGTGGGCAGAATAAATTTTATTAGGTGCACTAAGCCATGTGAGATGTGCACCACCAATGGAAACACATGCAGCCCACTGTGGGTGCTCTGCTAATCAGCTGGGTGGCATCTGAACCACTCTGGCATGGCTGGTTGTGCGCTCAGCTTACAGGGAACATTGCTGGCAACTAATTTGCTCATAGCTTTTATATATTGATTTATACAATAAAGATGAAAGGTAACTTCAGAAGACAGTCACTTTTGCTCTGTATGCCTCCCTTGGTAACTACAAACTTATTATTTGAAGACAGCAGCCCTGTAAAAGCATGCTATTGAAAAACTCGTCTTCATCCCATATTGCGGAGAGCTGGCATCCAGGCATTACATTTGGCCTGAGTCCATAATAGAGTTAGGTATTATAGACAAGGGCTTAAACTCACAAACAAGACATATTTCAGCACATAGCTCAGATGTGAACTCACTGGATTTTAAGATTAATCTCCCCTTTAAAAGACTAGAAAAAATGCTACAAGCTAGTTATCAATTTAACTTGTGGCCATTGAATGAAAGAAAACTCTCTAAAAGGGGGTACGGCCTCACTTTTTTTTGAGGGGGGGGTTGGACGGGGGAATTCTGTTTAATTTTACCCTTTGTGTGCATTTTCTGGACTGACAAATCTTAAATCTCTCCAGGGAAAAGGTGCTCATGCAGTTACTGCCCCTCAGCTGCTGCTGCTTCGTTTTGGCAGTCACTCGATAACAAGTAAGACTTCTTCATGTCACCCTCCTATTTGTAAGTCCCTTGCTGGCTGATCAGCCTGATTCTGGAGCCGCAGACCTTATCACAGAAGCGGCAGGTGTTGGTAGCTGTTGGAGGGGCATGGGGCAGTTCAGCTATGTACACGGGACTATAACTCACAATGATTAGGGGAGAAGTGGGGTGAACATAACACCAAATACGTTCATATGTTTCCCTTCTACCTTCACATTCGCCCCTTATGCTATGGCTGCAATAGGTCAGAGTACAGTCTGAACTGCAAATGATAAAATCCCTCTGCTTTTGACAAACTGTTTATTTCCGATCACTTCACATGGCCGAAGGTGAACGATGGAGAAGCAGGTGGTAAATGCCGTAAGCAAAGCATCTTTTGAAAGACCCCACTGATATACAATTAACCCTTCAAAAACTGGTATGTTCCAAACAGCAGTTCAGAATGCTTCCATGAGAGGGTAAGTGCCTCGGGGCATTTTTCACTAAATGCCATGAAATTCGCAGTATTTTCAATCTATTACAATCCTACTGTTAAATGGAAACTCACACCTGAGTTCCTTGTGAACAGCAACCCATGGCTTGGGGGTGCAAGACACCTCCTGCCCTCAGCCATGCTCCTTCTGCTCTCTCCCCTACAATAGCCACCATCCAGCCCGCCCCCTCCACAAACACAGTGGGGCTGCTGCATTCCAGGCCATGGAGCTCCAGGGAGCTGGCGGGGTGGCAAGGCTGCAGCCAGCACCAGTTCTGGAGCTCTGGGAAGTCGATGTGTGGCACAGCCACCTGGCACCCAGTCTGTCTCCCCAGGCTCTTCCACTCACAAGAGCAGACTGGGAGAGGAAGCCTGGGGGGCTCTGGTAGAGCACGGGCAATGCCAGATGAGGCAGTTTGAACAGGCATTGCCTTCCTCTGCCTACAATACCCAACACCCATGGAGCATGTGTGCCTTAGTCAAAGGATTACATGCTTCTCTTGCACAAGGCCTGGATTTCACAGATGATCTCTGCATTAAAACCTCAACTCAGTGCATTCAGCCAGCAAACTGAACTGAAAGTCAGCCTCAATAAGACAAGTATCATTGCCTTTAACAATGCTTCATCAGTACCAGTATGGATAGAGGGTTATATTGTCCCCAGTGTAGAAACATTCACAAATTTGGGCAGCAACATCAGCCAGGACAGTGGGACAAGCTAGGACATCTGGAACCACAGGTAATGAGTATATGTACCAGTGGTGCCCAGGCACCTGGAATATTCCTGGCCTGGAGTCCTCTGCTCCACCAAAGGTTGGGGCTGGGCTTCTTCATCAGCTTCACCTGCCGTCCCCACATGCTCCCTCCCTGTACATTCCCCAGCTCTGCCTGGCAGCCCCAAGTGACTAAAAATCCCAGGGCCCCAGCTGCCATAACAGTCAGGAGAGTGGGTGTAGAGGAGCTTCCAGCTGCAAGCTCCACCCCACTGATGACATGCTCCTGTGGTTGTCTGTTTGTATGTGCCCATGCTCTGCCCCTTCAGCCAATGTCTGAATGCATAAAATACAAACAAACACAGAATCCATCACGCAACACTAGTACACAGAAGATACTTACTAGAATAAGATCTGCTCTTTCCCCTAAAACCACACTCTCTCTCTGTAGATTTTCTGTCTGGAAGTTTGCCTTGTCCCTCCTGCCTGATTTCTGGCTCTACATTTAAAAGAAACAAAAGCATACAGATCCTCAGGGCTCTGTTCTTGCACCAATACACCCATGCAGATTCACTGGGAGCTGTATTCACTCTAAAGACTGACTGATATTTTTGTGGCCCTTGCTGCTTGGAATTTTCCCGCAAAGGGAAAGCGTAATAATTCTGTACAGCTCTTTTCTAGATGCCCTTAGTTTGTGCCATTATAATCAACAGCTTCAGCACAGTATGGTAATAATGGGGCAAGTTCAGACCATTCTTTCGTCAAGCAACAAATGTTCAGCCCTCTGAGAACACGCGACAGCACTGACGGTTTAGTTGTGGGATCTTTCTAGGATTATAAATAGTAGGGAGTAGGTTCTTAGATCTCCTAGTTTCCCAAATGTTCAAGTGACAGAGCAGTTCATTGTGCTCCTGGAAAGCCTCTCACCTTGCCAAAAATTTATATCCCATGATATCAACAGCTGAGTTTCACATTCTGTAATGCCTGTAACATGCAGCATTGGTTAACGTTTGCTGGTGTGCGTAGGCAGTTTGGCTGTTGAAAGGACTTTATTTTATTCACACTATATATAGAATTCAGAGCTTCTCCTGTTTGATTTCATTCAGCAAAACCCCCTTAACATCAGACAAACTCACTAGGATACTTAGACAACATCATGCGTTAAAACAAGTTTCTTTTGCCAACAAAGAGCTTATATTTTACTGTGTGGACTTCAGTTTTTTAACAGGGTTTTAAGAGAAAAGGACCACCATGTGGTAGAGAACAATTCTTTTACATGCTAGCCTTAACAGACTTTTTTCCCCAGGGATTCGGACAAAATAAGAAAACCAGTCATTCCTAAATACCAACGCTCTGATTCCATTGTATGGTGCACGTTAATCAGAATTTAATCAACAAGCTAAATGCCAAAGGGGATACATCTCTGGTACTGTGTTGGAGGTTATAGGTCGGGGTTGGCAGCCTGTGGCCCTGGAGCTGCATGTGGCTCTTTAACAAGTCATTTGCAACTCCGGACGCTGCGGCCACTGACTCCTCTGCAGCTCCCTGGCAAGGCCTGGCCACAGAGCTGCCTCAGGGTTCTGCTCTGTGCTCTGCTCTGTCGGCAGGTTGCCGACCCCAGGGTGCGAGAGAAGCCCAGGGTTACGTGCACCTTAGCTGCATGTAGCTCTTTGTGCAATCAGATGCTCTGAGCTGCAGGAGCACGATGCACCACTGCATGCACATGCCCTACCCAGCTCTTCAAGGGAGAAACGCGTGACAATAGTGACGGTGGCAGGGGCTCCAGTGAGTCGCCGGCATTGGATTATAGGGGTGGGAGGGGGAGGGCCGTCTGAGGATGCCTGGCTCAGGAGGAGAGATTGGGTTAAAGTTGGGGAGATGGGGGTACTTATAATTTTTTTTGAAAGGGGTACTTTATTAAAAAAAAAGGTTGAGAAACACTGCTGTGGAGCATTGATGCTAATATTGCTCCTTCCTGCTTAAGAGCCTATCCCCAGGCACAGTATTTTCCCTTTCCCTGTTTGCTTTCCAACCCAGGGGTGAAAGGAACTTAAACGTTCTAACTCGTACAAATCATTGTGTTTGCACTGTTCTGAAAACAGGGGTTGCAAAAGATATGGTTTGATACTATTAAGGACTGGCTTGTATTCACATGCACTGTGGCTCTTGAAGTGTTGATTTTGTAACTGACTTTGGAAAAATAAAAAGGGTCTTTTTGCTGTTCCTTGCTAGGAGCAGACCCAATGATATGACGAAAAATGAAGTTTGAGTAAAACAGTTTGGGTTTGATCACTAGGTCCTGCCATTCATTTGCAGATAGCTGGGCAGTGGAAAAAACCCAGAAGAATCTTCACAGCTCTAAAGGGAAGTGAGCTGGAAGCAGTAGACAAGAAGGAGGAGATTTGTGTTGGTGGTGGACAGTATAAAGCAGACTTCAAGAGAGGGCATCGTTTGCACTGAGAAAAAGACTGTGGTGTGTGTCCCATTAAGAGGCTGGAGAAAGACTGTGCTTAAGTAATGTACTAACAAACTAGCTCAAGAAGATGGTTGTTACCTGGCTTGAGTCCTGGTTGTATGTTGGGGAGCCAGAAGACACAGGAAACTGGATGGGTAGCCACTGAGCTGGATGTGACTTGTAAGAGGCTCTGGAGAGCAGTCATACATTACATTTGCTAGGCATGGCAGTGGATGAATGAGCAAGATAAAGTATCATTTTAAAAAAATTCCATGTAGCTCACATTTCTAAACTATGTGTGTGAAAGTGGGTTTCTTTTGTCCTTTTTCCTTTTTTATTTTTACCTTTGATAAACCATTTACTTCATTCCAGTGAGTTCGTCATAAGGGTCATCCACTGTAATACTAACTATTCTGTTACCATTGCAAATGCAGGTCGGCCCTTTGCAGTCTGAGTAGCTCACACAGAGAATTTCTGGAAGGAACACACGTACAAAGCATCAATTATGTAAACCTCGAGTCGTTTTGTCCCTGGTATCTCCTGTCAGACAGGCTGGACGTTATCTATCACGTTCGTAAATATGGGACAGATTAACTACAAGATGTTTTTTGTTCGGTGGTGGTGCCACAGTGTGAGATAAGATCTGCACTAGACATGTACATCATCAAAATCAACAATAAAAAACTCACATAAGCCTGGATCATTTGACCTGGCTGTAAAAAAACCATCTTTTAAGGGAGTAGTTCAAAACCTGTATGTGTTTCTTGCTTACTCAGCATGACAACACAAAGATGTTTCGATGACAAAGCACATCCCTGGAGGAAGACATAATATTCTTTTGGATATGATTGTATTTGAGCTTGCCCGAAGTCTCTGTAGATAAGCAATCACATAGCACATGGACTCTTATAATTTAGAGAAGTCTCCTCTTTTGTGTAATGACAACAATTATCAAACATTTAGTATCCACAAGCACACAATCATGTTTTGGTAAACTACCAGAAAAAATTACATCAGTTTAAAACCACTTTTTAATGCATATAGAAGACTATAACAGAAATCTTCTCAGAGTTTACTTTTTTCTTTATAACAATGGCAAAGGCCACCTTTGATGAACGTTTCTGTGTGTATTGCTCCTTCCCTCACCACTGGTTTGTACACAAAGGCAATGGACCTACATGTCACCAGCAGGGTTCCTCATAAATTAAGCTTTGCTTTGGATAGGCACACAAATGCCCATGGTAATATTTACAGATAATGACGCTTTTAGAAAGGCACCTGAAAGAGTTAAGCACGCACATGCCAATGATTTGTTAGGTTATCCAATGTACAGTTTAGTGTGTGTTCAGTCTATACATTTTACAGGTATGGGTACGCTACAGGCCCACACTAATGATTTAATTTTCAAAGTGCCAAAGAGCCAAGAAAAAAAGTTTTGTGAATAATCAATACGAATGTGTCAAACAAAAAATGTCAGACTCCTGTCTGGCAATTAACATTCAGATAACCCTTAATGTCACATTTATATGTAACCCAGAGGGAGACCAACACGATCAGCTTGATCCAAAGTGCATTGAAATAATGGGAAACACTCCCACTGAAATTTTAGGACATGCCTCAAAACCCATTGCACTGTGAGCCTGCGTCTGGGATTGGCTGGAAGAGCTCCTGGAAATGTGAATACATAGAATTCAAATCTTCGCTTTGATGTGCAGAAGTTGGTTAGTTGTCAATGCGTTCAAGCCAGACCTTGCAGGGTTTCTTTACCCCTTGTAATCACATTCTGGTTGCCTAACACCATAGTGGCAATTGGATAATGTCTCAATTTGTGCTTAGACTATCACGTCAATATGTTGCAAGGCTTCAAGCTCTCCTATCAATCTTGGATCCTGGTGCTTCATTTCATCACTAGTTATAAGCTTTGTCACTTCATTTGAGAGATCATATGGACGGTCTCCAATGCCAATTGTACTGTGAACATACAAAAGTGTTCTGCATGGTTACCAAATATGAGGTAACAAAATATCTGTCAGTTTCTGTTTTTTTGTGTGCTTGTTTGCATACAGAAAATAAAAGGCTGGTTGTCTGATGTTCCTGCCTCTCATGATGACCAGTAGTGTCTGTATGTCCCTGGCTGCTGTCTCTGGTTCTGTACTTGGCTTGTAAAGTCAGATACAGTGACCTTTCTTTTCTCATGTGTTTGGGCAGTGACCTTTCTTTTCTTCTGGTGCATGACTGGAGCTCCAAGGAGATGGAGTAATACAAACACAGACAGCGATAATTTTTTCCATTTTCATGTAGTGCTTTCTTGGAATTAGAAGGAACCATGCATGGGGGTCAACAGTTTCAAGACAGTTATGTCTTTATGGATTTTTTTTAAATGAGCAACTTTAGCCTGATTTTAAGAAAATATAAAGAGCCTGATATTTAAATGTTCTCTCTCAGTAAGGTTAAGATTCTATAAAATAGAAGAATTTCTTGCCAGTATTATTCAGAAACACTGGAATAATTTTAAATATTTTATTTACTTTAATCCTTTATAGCAGTCAGCAAAAGAAAGTCAAAATGTACCCTGGGCTGTCACCCTGCAGTGTACAAGCTCTCAGAGACATAACCTTAATGTTGGATACCTCCTCATGTTATTTTAATGGCAAATTATTGACTCTTTAATGGTGTCCTCCCTGATTACCTTTCACATTGTACAGAGTTTCAACAGCAGTCTATGTATTTTCATATACACTTTCATACCTCACAGAGCTGGAAGGGACCTCAAGAGGTTACTAAGTACGTTCCCCTGCACTCCCAGCGAGATCTATTATCATCCCTCATGGATTTTTTTTTTAAATCTATTTGCCCCAGACCCCTAAATGGCCCCCTCAAGGGCTGAGCTCAGAACCCTGGGTTTAGCAAGCCAATGCTCTAACCACTGAGCTCCCTCCCCACCATATGCATGTCTCACAGAGTTGGAAGGGACCTTGAGAGGTCATCAAGTCCAGTCCCCTGCGCTCACAGCAATGTTGTTGTTTTTAGTCAATTTCATGTTCTAGTTCCCAGTACGCTAGCAGAACACTGCAATATTTGAGTTGCAGACACTGCTGAGGAATATTAAGTTCAAGGCAAAAATGTTTTAACAATTTAAATATTTCTATTTACATTAGATTGACTTTCCTAAAGCTTAGTATTTAAGCATTTTTTGTTTAATTTGGCAGTGCCTCTCCTTTAATTTCTTCTGAAAGGTCTCCACATTGACTACATAGACAATATTATATTTCACTATATCCTCATTTCTCTCATGTTCTGAAATAATTGTAAAATGCACTGAGAAGTATACCAGCTGATGACACAATTAATAAGTGTCAGTTTAGACAGAGACAGGATGCACTGTACATATTACAGCAAACTTTCACCATATTCCCATTTCAGAATGGAATGCCGGTAGTGCTTTGCTTTCTAAAAGGTAGCCCGCTGACTTCTAACCACATCATTTCAATTCCTACCATGGAAATGCATTAGACAATGTAGGCAAAATATATATCTAATGATGCACTTAATGTCATAAAATCCTGGAATGAAGAGTTCAGTTGTGAGCATCACATTATCAGAAAAACAAAAATTGAAGGCAGGTTAAAGATGAGCAATAAATCAGTCCTTGCCACTGATCATTTTCATTAGGAAATATTGAGAATTATGCTTAGTTTGGCTAAGAAAAGACTAAAGGGAGGGCATAACAGGCAAGAAATAGCTGAGTGATACCAGTGCCAAGAAAGTAGAAGAGTTAGCAGAGATCATTTAAGGGACGAATAATGGAGGAATTTAAGACTATGAAAACGGAGGCTAAACATGACTTTGTCTCACTATTTCTGTCAATGAGATTTGTAAATGGATGGGGTTGGCTTCTCAAGATGAGCTGTACAAACCCCAGTAACTGAGGTACAGGCTGAGTCTCTCTAGTCTGTCATTGTCTTGTCTGGCAACATCCATGTTCTGGCAGTTAGCCAGATGTCCACTAGTCATGGGTGTGGCCAGGTTTCCAATAGTCCCATAACGGTTGTTTGCAGCCACCAGTCCCATTCACTCAGTGTTCTGTGCTGTTATTTAGCTGTAATTTGCCCCTAAGTGTCTTCTAAGAGCCCAGTAAGCAGTGGAAGTGTTGGTAATGGTGCTAGACAATACTGACCTCCTGTGGTTTGTAAGTCCTCTCGTTTGGCACTGGTCACATCCCAATGGTTCCAGACTAGAGAGGTTCAACCTATACTTTAAAAACTGACTGAACAGAATGCTCAAAAATATACAGAAAAAATTTATGTAAATATAATTAAATTTTATCACATAAGAGTTGCAATTTTCTTTTAATGCAGGAAAATATCAGAAAATTAACAAAAATAAGCAATTTTTCAATTTTGAATTTCATACAGTCAATCTGGTACAGTTTCAAAATTCAAGGCTGAAGATGACTAAGACAAGGACATAGTGGATAACACTGCAAGTCTTATCTATAGTCAGAAGTATAGGAAGAAAGAAGAAATCAAAGAAATTCAAGAGTTGTGAAACTAAGGCTGAGATGATAGTGGTGTTGTCCATAGCAGAGGACTTAGGAGGTAGAGGGCAGGAGTGCAAAAAGTTAGACATTCATGGTAAGTTAGTAGAGAGATTGCTTCTTTGGTTTACAATAATGCCCAAAGTGATCACTGCTCAGATAGGGAAGACAGGAAGAAAAGGTGAACAGGCAGTTGTCACAGCAAGAGTTGTGTCAATGGGCAAAGCCATCCAGAGAAACTTTAGAGACTCCCTTCTTCTCTGATCATGGAGACTGGCAGGATACCAGAGTTTCTGGTGGAATGAGGAGCCATGAAAGCAGTGCTGAAAGAGCAAAGTGACAGGAGGAGAAGTTGGTTTACAAGAAGCCGAGGAAAGAAAGGATGTGGTGGAGGAGTGATTAATGGTATTGAATGATGCAAAGAGACAACTGAGGGTAGAGTGGAGGCTGCGGTTGCTTTTTTTCCACAGCTGCGGTAGAAAGAGAGATCCCTTCCTCCCTACCTCTCTTGCATGCTACAGCTGCTAAATCACAACCAGCAGAAATTTTCAGGGTAGATAGTGGAATCCGCCGCCAATTTTCATCACACTAATTTGGAAGTTAGCACCACATGCTACAAAGAACTGTTAATCTAATACTCAGACCAAGTTAATCCAGCATCTCTAGACCTACACCAACTTCAGGACCAGAGGCACCCCTCTCCATTTCCCCATCTATGGTCTGTTTACATAAGACATTGGAAGCATCCATGTGAGGAAGAAATTAGTGGATGTATATATTAGAAATTTTGTGAATATTCTAACAAATAAGAACAATAGAATACTAGAACTGGAAGGGACCTCAGGAAGTCATCTAGTAATAGCTTGATAGATATGCCTTGTAGGGCCATATCTATTATTCATAATGACTTCTGTTGGGAACCCATATGCTGGGAAAGTTTTTGACTATTTTCAGTACAATGAATTTCAGCACAGTCTACCCTAAAATTCAGATGTGTTCATTATCCTTAATTCTCTTCAAATTTTCTCCATTGCGCAGTGCCAAGCAAATGAGAGGTCTTCATGACTGCCCCAAAGAGTCACAATAGACTAGGTGAGTGAGAAATTATTAAAAGGAGAAGAAAATGAAGATGAGCTGATGAAAGAAGTTCAGTCTCTTAATCCCTCTCACCACCAAATTAACTAGTCAACATGTACACAGCTCTCACTCTAAGCACTAGAATCCTTTTTGAAGGGACAGTCCTCTTGGCCAATCTTATCCTTCAGTCCTATCAAACTGTCTGACTTTGCTTGCTATCTGCTCCAACATCCAGACATTCATGATCACTATCCAACCCTCTGCCACACAACCCCATCCAGTTACTCTTGATCCTCACTGTATGAAACCTCTAGGCCAAGTCATTTTGGCAACACTCTTAACCCTCTTTGAAAATCTGCCTCTTCCCTGCACATCATCGCTGAGATGCAACAAAATCTGTGAAGACAGTGCCCTTTCCCCACCCTCTCCAAAGCTCACCTGGAGAAACAGAGAATAGGAGCAGCTCCAATGGCCCCACCTCTCAAGAAAGTTCTCCCCCAGCCCAAACAGCTCTGATGGCCCCATCTCTGCAAGAAGTTCTCCTCTAGCCTGAACAGCTGGAGGATGGGTGCACCTGTGGCAGGGGATGGATGGAAACTGGGGGAGATGTTCTTGCTACAACTGGTCTCCAGGACTTCAAGAAAGAAAAAAAAAAAAGAAAAAGGCAAGCTCCAGTCAGAGAAGTTTTACAACAAGGTGTGAATAACAGTAAGTCAAAGCAGCAGTGCGTTGATGATCCACAGACTACTAATTCTGTCATGTGTGTATATCTCCACTCTATGAATACTTGTGAGCAGTATTTGCAGAAATCCGGTTTGCTTGTGGATTCACTAACTAAAAGAAAGCTTAAACCACAGTGATTCATAACCAAAGGGTCAGCCAAAATTACTGGGCCCCTCTGCATATACATATCTAGGAATTATTTAGTCAGACTAAATTACACAGGAAAAAAAAATCAGTCAAACACTCGTATCTGCCCACCCACACTTAGGAGCTAGGATGATCTTCTTTCAGCTTGTTTGGCTAAATGAAGCTTCTGTGTGGAAATCTAGTCACTTCTGACTTCAATGCTCTTTTCATTCAGTGTGAGAGGCCACCTTCTGGAGCTGCAAAGCAAACAGGCCATATATTTATTGTATGTAACTCAGGCATACAATTTTAATTACAAAGTTCCTATGCATATAATAGGATATTAAGTTTCTAGTTATAGCTGTTTTTATCACCTCTTGTCTTTAACACAAGTAATCATCCCTTGTATTAGTAAACTAAGATAACAAGACAGAAGAGTTAATAGCTTTGCCTGGAAGACTTTGCAATCCAAATGTTATATATGGGAACAAAAATGTGAGCTGTCACACTGTACATATACACTTGTATCCATGAAATATACATTTGTTCATGAATGCAGTTATTTATGCATGTTGCAATGGATAATTTTCCACATGAAGTTTTGTGAACGCAGGTAGCCTTTTTTGCATGCATATACACCAACAGGCATTTGCAAGAACGGGTTTCACATTCACTACGTTTTGCAAGCAAATTTTAAGCAGGCAGGAGGCCATGGAAACAATGCACTGCTTACTTACTACTCTAACGGGGCTGAGGGGGTGGTGAATCTTTTTGAATCTTGATCCTGCTTGACTGCAGCTATTAATCAGTAAGGCTACGTCTACACTAGAGAGTTTTGCAGACAAAACTGGGGGGTTGTCAACAAAACTGGCAGAGCTCCTACACACAAAATGAGTTTTGTCAACAGAAACTATCAACAAAAAAGCCATGTAGATGCTCTGGGGCCTTTTTGTTGACAGAGCAGATCAAAACATGGATTCACTTTTATGTGTAGACGTGATCTGTTGACAGTTTTGTCAGAACATCTCTTCTGACAGTAACTTCTGTAGACAGATGCTTCTAGTGTAGATATAGCCCAACTGACACTGTACTTACGCCCTTCTATACAACATCCATGTGATACCACAACACTGTGAATCCTGAACTTGCCTGTGTGCTGTGTCAAGTGGTTTCTAGTGGTGTCACTCAGGGGCTAAGCCAAATTAATACTAATTGACTGTTGTGTTGATATTGATTATTGCCTTTTTGCTGACTGTGTATGTACTCAAATGTTTTTCCTAGGCTACGTCTACACGTGCAGCCAACATCGAAATAGCTTATTTCGATGTTGCAACATCAAAATAGTCTATTTCGATGAATAACGTCTACACGTCCTCCAGGGCCGGCAACGTTGATGTTCAACTTCGACGTTGCTCAGCCCAACATCGAAATAGGCGCAGCAAGGGAACGTCTACACGTCAAAGTAGCACACATCGAAATAGGGATGCCAGGCACAGCTGCAGACAGGGTCACAGGGCGGACTCAACAGCAAGCCGCTCCCTTAAAGGGCCCCCTCCCAGACACAGTTGCACTAAACAACACAAGATACACAGAGCTGACAACTGGTTGCAGACCCTGTGCCTGCAGCATAGATCCCCAGCTGCCGCAGAAGCAGCCAGAAGCCCTGGGCTAAGGGCTGCTGCCCACGGTGACCATAGAGCCCCGCAGGGGCTGGAGAGAGAGCATCTCTCAACCCCCCAGCTGATGGCCGCCATGGAGGACCCAGCAATTTCGACGTTGCTGGACGCGGATCGTCTACACGGTCCCTACTTCGACGTTGAACGTCGAAGTTGGGCGCTATTCCTATCTCCTCATGAGGTTAGCGACTTCGACGTCTCGCCGCCTAACTTCGAAGTTGGTGCCGCTACTTCGAAGTAGCGTGCACGTGTAGACGCAGCTCTAGTGGAGAAAAAAGGTACAGGAAACAAAAATCCAGTTGACAGACTCGAAAGCAATGACCACTTGTCACCATCTATTTTGGCATTTTCCAAATAGCACAGGTAATAGTCAAAACTTTCTCAGATCTGTGGCATCTTAAATAATGTAAAAATGCAGTATGTTACCATGGAAAACCAAAAAACTACAGATGTTTAACTCTGTGTATCATCAACTGTTGAAGGAATTGTCTATAGTTATTCATACAGATCAACTATAAACTTGTTCAGATAGCTCAGATTCCTGTATGCCGTAGGTAGCTTCATAAAGCCTTAAAGTATTATGAGATCTGGAGTTTTGCATTCTGGCTACTAGTAGAATTTTTCCAGGTATTTAAGAAAACAGAGGATTGGAAACAGATAGCAATATTATAGTACCTGACACGACAACAGACCATTTTAAAAATAGAAACTGAGAAGAATGTAATACTGGGAAACATTGTAAAAATTAAGTTGTCTTCAGCATTTTGAAAATGTTTTTAAGTGTTAAAATAGTATGTGGCATTAAATGAGTATAACTTTAGAAACAAAGTAGGAGAACTTGCACATTTTTGTTTTTATGTGTCATTGAAACAACTGATTTGTGCCTAAACTTTGGGGTTTTTTCCTGTGTGAGATAATCCAGGAATTTCCAATCTTTAAAGAACTATTATCCTAGTGATAGTGCATGAGAAGTAGTCACTTCCAAGAGATCAGTGTGCTGAATTCAAACCACATTGATATCTTAGTCACCAGAATACAGATATTAAGGGGCTTGATTCCACTGAGGGAGGGGGAACCAAAAATATTTGTGGGGGCTTGCTGTCCATTGCAGACACCTACTAGTTTGATATTTCTGTTACAAAATTATTTTTCTAACATTTCCTATCTGTCTTCATGCTTTGACCACCGCGAAAAAACACAGTGGGGAGGGCCAGCTGAGATTCCTGTTTCTGGTATAAGTTCAGTGTACGATGTTTCACTGCCATCCCCCGTGTTGGCAATGTCCGTATAGTGACAAGGGAAGACAAAAGTCTTTTTTCCCGGACTTTTCTATCCTCTACTAACTTGGCAAATACAGTCTGTCCCTGTGTTATTTTCAGGGATCGGCTGCAATCATGGGAGAGAGGTGTGGGGGATCACAGACTGCAGCATACTATAGTGACCTTAGGGAGGGCAAGTGTGTGACAGTTGTGCCAGTGCCTTTATGTTTCCCCAGGACTGAGGCTTGTCAACGATCAGGCTGCAGCAGCAGGTTAACCCAACTCCTGAGGTTAATGAAGCACCTGCAGCCACTTAAGGCCCGTGGAACTTTTTTATAAGGCTTCCCCTCAGGTAAGGTGGGGGGAAGAAGAAAGGGGATGGACCAGGAAGGAGAGAACCTGAAAGAAGGAAGGGCTGCAGCTGCCGGTAGAAGGTACTGGGGAAAGTGGCTGGGAAAGTGGCTGGTGTACTTTTGGCTGAGGGAGACAGCTCCTCCAGCAGCAGCTACTTAGGGTCACTGGGCCAGAACCCAGGTCAAGTGGCAGAGGACTGGGTTCCCCCCAGACAACCCCATGCCTTCTGGGGCAGTTTGGAAGGGGCAGGCTGAGACCCAACACCCACGAGGAACCTCCCCCCATTTATGACTGTGCCAATGACAAGAAGGTCTCAACAGGCTGTGCCCTGCCCCTGGGAAAACGGTGAGGTAGAGCTAAAAGGGAAACAGTGAGCCTCTGAGCCATCTCTTTAACTGCCACAAAGCGCAGGACCCACAGAGAATACCTCAGGACTTTGTCACAGGGGACACTCGGTGAATGGCCAGTTGAGAACACAGCCTGTGCACAGAAGCCTTATAATGCACTGGAAATCCAAAGACCCTCCCCTCAGCAACTCTCTTTTTCAGAAGCTTTCCTAGTTTCTCTTTCTTCGAGCTTCTTTGGGTCCCTTTGTTATTTTCAGGGATTGGATGCAATCATGGGGGCGGGGGGGGACACTCAGTGGATGGCCAGTTGAAAATTCAGTTACAGAAGAAAGACATTTCTGTACACTTTTTTTGCCATTGCTGTGGATGCTCTACTTTTCCTTTCTTCCAGTGGGGAAAATGGATGTTTGCTCAGCCCAGGAGGGGAATGAGGAAAATGCAGTATGGGAAGATGATGTCAAAGACCGGTGCTCATATCCAGAATGCTACGGGGATGAGGGAACTGTGAGATAGTTTCCCACTATGCACTACTGCAACTGTCCCGATTGAGAGTGGCAGCAATAAGTTGACTTTGTGGGATGCTTGTGGGGAGGCGAGGATAGTCAAAATTGAATTTATAAATTCCAGAATTACAAAATTGATATTAATACATTCAGATTTCTCATAGTGTAGATGCAGCCTCAGTGCTTTCCCTCCTTAACTCATCAATCTTTTGGTTCCAAAGAAAAAGTGAACTCGGAGAATCATCAGGAACTTGTGTGTTCCTGCAAAAACAACAAGAAGTCCTGTGGCACTTTATATAAGACTCTATTCTTTTCTAGAAACCTGTAGCATTAACACTCTGGAGCCTAGCATGTTTCCCTCAGGGTCAATAGACTATCCACATAAGAGACATAATGCTATTCTAAACACCATTGATACTACAGGCTTCTAGAAAGGAAGAGAGTTTGAACAAGTTTTATATAAGGTGCCACAGGACTTCTTGTGGGTTTTGCAGCTACAGAGCAACAAGGCTACCCCTCAGGTACTCGCATGTTCCTGTATCTTACTGACTGAATCAAAGAGAGAGAGATGAGCAAAGTAAAGCTGGGTTACTTCCAACCCAAACCTTTTTAACTTCCAAGTTTATGAACCATTGCAAAGTACCTGAAACTGAACTTGGAAGGCTTTGCACAGCTACACTGTGTAGTCTTTTGTGTCATTGTAGCCTAGTCTACCCTAGTAATTCAGATAGCTAGGTCACTATCCCTCAAAGGAGTAACACGCTCACACCCTGAGCACCACAGTAAAACTGATCCCCTCAGTAGACAAGATTAGGTCAATGGAAGAACTCTCCCTTTGTCCCTGCAGTCACCATTTGGGGAGCTGTTTTACCTGCAACTATGGAAAATCCCTTTCAGTTGTAGCAAGAGACTACATTTTGTCATTATGTATGAGCAATACAGACTTGGCCTGCTAAACCCTATAAAGGGAATACACAGGCGATTTGGACACTCATTTTTATAAGTGCTGTAAACACTAGGGATGTCAGTTTTTTGCCTGCGGGCATTCCACAACTCAAGGTTCTGACAAACTTGTTTTCATTAACTCCACCCAATGCCTGTAAAAACTCACTTGGTTTGAGCTATCAAGCTACCTGGTGTCATAAATGTATTTCCAAACTGAGAGGGCCTGTAAGGACAGCATAGTTCAATTATATTTTGTTGCATTCATTTTGCTGAGCACTACACAAGGTCCGGTGACAGAGAAACAGGCACCTGGCTGATTTTATTCTAAGCTAGGAAGTAGTTTCATAAAGATATATTCTTGAACTTTTTAGAATAAGTGTTTAGGACTGTACAATACATGATAACCCTAAAAACCAGGGCCATCGATGAGGGGTGGGGTGCAGTCCAAGCCAACCCTTCCCCCAGGCTGAAGTACAGGGCCCCAAGCAGGACCACCTTCCCTGCTTTACCCCTCACCCTGTCCCCAGATCCTAGGCCTGACCAGCAGGGTCAGAGATTACCAGAACAGTAGTGGTAGAGGCAGAAGCAGTGAGGCAGTGACCCCACCACACATGCACCATACTCACCATGCAGCACGAGTGGCAGCCTCATCAGCATTTTTGTGCCCCACCCTCCAAGACCAATGAGACCCACTTCTCTGTGGAAGGCCATCTAACTGATGGTAGAAAGCTCCAGATGCACATGGGCAAGAAGCAGAGAAACTATATAATAGAATTCAAGGGCTGGAAGGGACCTCAGGAGGTCATCTAGTCCAGCCTCCTGCCTGGATGCAATACTCCAGATATGGCCTCACCAGTGTCGAGTAGAGGGGAATAATATCTTCTCTAGATCTGCTGGAAATGTGTCTCCTAATGCACCCCAATATGCACTTGGTCTTCTTGGCTACAAGGGCACACTGTTGACTCATATCCAGCCTCTCATCCACTGTAATCCCGATGTCCTTTTCTGCTGCACTGCTACTCAGCCAGTCGGTCCCCAGCCTGTAACAGTGCTTGGGATTCTTCCATCCCAAGTGCAGTGCTCTGCACTTCTTGTTGAACCTTCTCAAATTTCTGTTGGACCAAACTTCCAATTTGTGTAGGTCACTCTGGACCCTATCCCTACCCTCCAATGTGTCTACCTGACCGCCTGCATTAGTGTCCTCTACAGATTTGCTGAGGGTGCAATCCATCCACTCGTTCAGGTCATTAATAAAGATGTTGAACACTAGTGGCC
The DNA here is from genome assembly GCF_033958435.1 of Carettochelys insculpta. NCBI lineage: Eukaryota > Metazoa > Chordata > Testudines > Carettochelyidae > Carettochelys > Carettochelys insculpta. The sequence goes on along the minus strand of NC_134137.1, from coordinate 58,462,411 downwards.
CTAGAACTGATCCTTGGGGCACTCCCTTGAAACCGATTGTCAACCAGACACTGATCCATTGATCACTACTCATTGGGCCTGTCCATCAAGCTGGTTTTCTAGCTTACAGTCCATGTATCGAATCCATACTTCCTTAGCTTATGGGCAAGAATGTTGTGTTAGTCTGTATCAAAGTCAAAGTATATCACGTCCATTGACTTCCCCTTTGAATATATTGAATTTGAATATAAATTTGGCACATTAACACATGGTTTAAATCGTGATGGGAACTTTCTGAGTTACTATAGGGGCTTGTCTGCATACTTGGCTCAGTCTAATTCTTGACCTTCCCCCCCACCCCTCCACCCTCTGATTTGCTCACCTTGATTATCTTTTTCTGATTTGTCCTCCTTGCTTACAGTTTTTGGTTCTCTGTGTCTTAAATATTGAGTCTGTTCTGGTCTGGCTATGGTCTGAAGAAGTGGGTCTGTCCCATGAAAGCTCACCTAATAAACTATTTTGCAAGTATCAGGAAAAGCGATGTCAGCAACTCTCCATATCCCTTGGTGCACAGGGTCTGGCTCTTTATGCTTCAGTGCCCCCTGCAGGGTTTGAAGATCATACTCCCTGTTTCTCACATCCAGGCCCCTACCTATCTATCCCCACAAAGGGACCATTCCAAAAAAGCTGCATACAGTTAAGTGTTGGAGAGTTTCCCAGAGCTTCTGGCACTCTTCTGTGGACTTTGCACCCAGAAAATCAGAGCTATAATTTAATAGACGCATGCTTTAATAACTAAAATCAAAGCTTAGTTAAGAAATAATGAAACATGCTTTAATGCTCAGGGACTCACAGAAGTGAAAGTAATGCTCTTATCCTGCATTTGTTTACTGGGTTAGCTGAGGGGAAAGGGGGTAAAAGCGATCGCCAAGCTGCCTGTCATTTTACAAGATCTAAAGAGACCGTCCAGTAAACCTGTTGAGTTCTGGCTTTTAACAGCATTCAACTATAGCTAAATTACCACAGTTATGTCGTTTGTGGTGTATGGACATTTTCCATGTTTTGCTCAGATTAGTCAGTTTCTAACTTGTTCATAATGAAAACAAGCAAAACATTTGTGCTGTCAGATTTCTGAACTTCACGTAGTGGAAGTGTTTTTTCTTGCTTGCTTGGCACCTTGGATAGCCATCCATCTACCTCTGTGCAGAGTTGGTACAAGACAATAACAACTCTCAGGCTGTGTCTACACTAGCCCCCTTCTTCGTAGGGGGCATGGTAATCAGCCTGAGTGGAGAATACTAATGAAGTGCTGCGATGAATATGCAGCACTTCATTAGGCTAATTCTCACTGCAGCAACTTCAGCAACTTCAAAGTGCCCATGGCTACCCATGCAACTTTGAAGTGCCCACGCAACTTTGAAGTACCCACGCAACTTTGAAGTGCCCTTACTCCCCAAATTCTCCACTCATGCTGATTACCATGCCCTCTTCAAAGAAGGGGGCTTGTGTAGACACAACCTCAGAACGATATTTTGCATTCACTTTGAGGTCTTCACAAAGTACAGGGCCAGAAGAACAGGCCTGCAGCTAATTTTGTTCTGGACAGTAGTTTCATAAAGAGATAGGGCTCGTCACGCTTGCGCCCAACTTCGAAGGGGACATGTTAATCAGGGCGATGGGAGATTACTAATGAAGTGTTGCGGTGAATATGCAGCACTTCATAGGCTAGTTCTCCCCTGCAGCAACTTCCAAGTGTCAAACTTCAAAGTGCCGGCTTGCATGTAGCCACGGGCACGTTGAAGTGCCTGCACTACTTCCCAGTGCCTTCACTCCCCACAAGTGCTTGTGGGTACACGCACGCTGGCACTTTGAAGTTTGACACTTCGAAGATGCTGAGGGGAGAGTTAGCCGAATGAAGTGCTGTGTATTCACCGCAGCACTTCATTAGTAACCTCCCACCGCTCTGATTAACATGCCCCCTTCAAAATTAGGGGCAAGTGTAGACCCAGTCATAGTCTTCTACTCTTTAGAACAAGTATTTAGGACTATATAATACATGGTAGCCCTTAAAACCAGGGCCATCCTGAGGCATGGGATAGAGCCAAAGGCAACCCCCTCCACTTCCAAGGTGCGGGGCCCCAGGCATTCCCCTCATACTGCAGGCTCCACTCTTCCCCTCCTCTGCTCCCACCCTGCCCCCAGATCTCTCCCCTGATCTACAGGGATTACCAAGGCAATGGTGGTGGTGGCAGCCTCCGCCCCCACACCCCCCGCAGTCATCATGCAGTACAAGTGGCAGCTTGCTCAGCTCTTCTGCACCTCGCCCTCCCAGCCCAACGAGCCCCACTTCTCCATGGGTGGCTGGGAGTGGAGCCCATTTCCTGCTGCTGCAGAGAAGTGGCTCAACAAGCCTGGAAGGTGCAGCGCAGCCAGGCAAAGCAGGGTGCCACTGGTGCAGCATGGTGGGTGAAGGAGGGTGACTGGGCAAGGTGACCCCTGCTGGTGCTCCTACCCTGACCCAGGTAATCCTTCCCCATCCTGTCCATAGGACAGCTGGGGTGACTGCCATGGGGTCCCCCAAAAGTGAAGGCCATGGGGCAGCCACCCTACTTCATCCTCTGGAAAGGACCCCTCTGCGTAAAACACTATTACTAGAGGGACTTTCCCCCATTAGACATTTTCTCTTGCTGAGTAATTTAAAGCCAAGTAAAGGTATTTGCAAGACCATGCATTTGCTGACATTGAGACATTATGCATACATCCAAGACTAACTCTAAAAATGCAATTGGTCATTTAGCTGTACGCTAACTCTGACTGAAACACCTGCTTAATAACAGAAGATCAAAGAAGTTGCAGTATTGCAAGAGATACAGGTTATATATGAAACTGCCAAATGATTCTATTACTTGCTTGCAATTTCTTTGAAGGCTACAAGAGGTGTAGAGTGGGAGGGTCGGGAAAATAACTCCTACAAAGCTGGGTTTTATAAGACTATATTTTAGAAAAAAGGTTAGAGGTTGATAAAGTGAATGTGAATGGTTAACATGGTAATTTAATTGCTATCCAACAATAAATGTTTTGTATTTTTTCAGTCCAGAGAATTAACAGAATATGCTACATCTGGACCAAACACAAAAACCACCAAAAAGCTGCACAGAAAAGGGAGTCCTATAATTAAGTGAGATTATATTAATGTTATTCCAGCTCAAAGTGAGTGATAATTCAGAATGTCAGACACAGGGGTTATATTTTCCTACCCTGACCTGTAGGTCCCAGTAATTTACTGCTGAACTTTTTCTGTGCAATTTTGAAGAATGATCACAGTACAGGAAACTCTGTCATAGCTGGCAATCCTGGGACAGGGAGGTTGCTGGGTGTTAAAATATTTCAGTAAATAGAGAGCAGCTGTGGGATCTGGCCTGGGGAGGTGGTGGACCCTGCCAGCCTTGTGGCTGGGAGCAGACTGGTGTGCAGAGCCCCGCTGACAGCCCCAGCCATTGGAACCCTGGCCCGGTGGTGAGGGGACCCAGCCAGCGCCATGGCTGTCAGCTGGCTGGGGCCAGGGGAACTCTGGCACCCCTGGAGCCAGAAGAATCCTTGCGCTGGGAGCTGGCAGGGGATGGAGCCACATCAGCAATTCCAGCCCTGGGGACCCAGACCAGGCTGGAGGAACCCTGGCAGACCCTGGGCTGGGAGCTCCTCCAGCAGCTCACAGGGAGATGGGGCAAGTTCTGAGGAGGCCATCCCCAAGGGTGAGGGTGTTGCTCCTCACTCTTTACCCCTTTCTCCAAATCATTTGTGAATCTATTGAATAGGACTAGTCCCAGTAAAGACCCCCGTAGGACCCCACTACTTACCCCTCTCCATTCTGAAGGCTGACCATTTATTCCTACCCTTTATTACTTTTTAACTGATCATCAATCCATGAGAGGACCTTCCCTCTTCTCCCATGACAATTTAAGTGCCTTTGAGGGACCTTGTCAAAGGCTTTCTGGAAATCTAAGTACACTATATCTACTGGATCCCCCTTGTCTACATGCTTGTTGACATCTCCCCACCACAAGAATTCTGGTAGATTAGTAAAGAACAGAAGTGTTAAATGGATGAACACATCTGGTGAACAGGCAACATGGTTTCCGTAAAGGGAAGTTATGCCTCACTATTGTTTCAACTAGTTTGCCTGGTATTGATGTTAGACCTACCAATCTATTATTGCCAGGATCACCCTTAGAGCCCCTTTTTAAAGACTAACATTACATTGGCTATTTTCCAGTCATTTGGTATAGAAGATGATTTGGAAGCATAGGTAGCAAACCACAGCTCGTAGTTCTGCAATTTCACATATGAGTTTTTTCAGAGCTCTTGGGTGAATGTCATCTGGTCCTGGTGACTTACTACTCTTTAGATTATCAATCTGTTCCAAAACCTCCTCTAATGACACTTCTGTCTGGGGCAGTTCCTCAATTTGTCACCTGAAAAGAGTGGCTCAGACTTGGGAATCTCCCTAACATCCTCAGCCTTGAAGACTGATGCAAAGAGTGCGTTTAGTTTCTTCACAATGACCTTATCATCCTTGAGTGCTCCTTTAGCATCTTGCTCATCCAGTGGCTCCACTGGTTGTTTAGCAGGCTTCCTGCATCTGATGATTTTTTTTTTGCTGTTACTTTAAGATTTTGGCTAGCTGTTCTTCAAATCCCTATTTGGCCTTCCTAGTTATATTTTTACACTTCATTTGACAGAATTTATGCATTTTTCTATTTTTTTTCCCCACTAGGATGAAACTTCCACTTTTTAAGCAATACCTTTTTTCCTCATTTTCTATACTTTTGTAATTCCACTTCTGGTGGTATAGCAGCAGATTCCACTTCCAGTGGAGAATGACTCAGCAAAAAAGCCTTCTTTTGATTGACAGCTGGCAGTCCACAGGGAAACATGCAACTGGGTGGAGTTATACTAGTATATGATAATATCTAGAAGCTGATTGGCTGAGCCTGGGTGAGCCACCAGTATTTAAGGGGGACAGCTGACAAACTAAATCCTGTACTGGGGTTGGGACCTTGGTTGATAACAGAAGCTGCAAGATGCCTGTTCAGATGAAGCTACCTAAGAAGCAGCGTCACAGCAACAAAACTCTGCAAAGAAACTGCCTGCAAAGCAGCAGCAACTGCAGAATAAGGTCACTTCAGCAACAGCTTCCTCAGTGCAGCCCAGCCAACAGTGCTCTTACCTTAGTCATTGCAAGTTGAAGCAAACAGAACTTATAGAGGAATCAAAGGGAATTTGATTGGAAAAATGTATTTTGCATTACTTTTAAATCCAGCACCTCTTCATTCTTAACTTTACAATAATGGGAGAAAATAGAATTGAATATAATTAACTACACATTTCTAAATACATATTTTTTATTTTCAAAGAATTTTTGCCTGCATGTCCATTCTTGATTGGAAGACTTTAGCCTTGTCCTAGTTTTTCTGAGAAAATTCCTTTTGGGAGGGCCACAACCATGGTTAACTCCTCCATGAGGCCTGTAGGGGTTCCATGCCAATGAACAACAAACAAAAAAAATCAAGACCTAGCATTCAGCATAATGGACAGTCCAAGCAGGAGATGCAGACCCCACATAGAATGGGTAGATGATATAGTAGATTTCTGTAGATTAGCTCCATACCAGCTAAGCCACTCCGCACTTGACAGGGAAAGATGGTTGATGATGAAAACGACAACAACCACCACCACCTTGGTTACGGGTTTTGAAAAATTGTGGACTATGATTTTAAAAAAAACATTATTTTTAAGCAGCATTGGTTTAATATGGTTGAACTCAAAATTTTGCAGTAAAAACCCTCCTTGTGAATAATATGTATTCAGTGATCTAAAAAAAAAACCAATTTTTGCTTTTCAAGTAGCATCTGTATTTTAGGCTACATGCAAGTTGTTGTCTTACTACAGGCAGATCAGGGGAGACAGATCTATAGTGGCATGAGCCAAATTGCATCCCTATCTCATAGAGCTGAAAGGGACCTTCAGAGGTTGTTGAATCTAGTCCCCTGCCCTCTTGGCAGGGCCAAGCACTGGCTCTGACAGGTTTTTTAAACATCTATTTGCCCTAGACCTCAAAATGCCCCCTGCAAGGGCTGAGCTTACAGCCCTGGGTTTACAAGGTCAACGCTCAAACCACTGAGCTATCACTCCAAGTCTGGCATTTATCACTGGAAGTTACCCCTCAATTTCCGGTCTTAGACTTTGTCTCTGTCAATCAAAAATACCCCTGGTACAATTCCATTAGCTTAAATGGAGCTGGACCTACCTGCACTATAGTTGAATATGGCATTAAATCTCCATCCGAAATGTAAGCAAGCACTGGCTTTCCAAGAAGGATGCAGTAGTTTCAGGGAACGAAGTGAGAGGGGTTGGGAAAAAGCTGCTGAGGGTAGTAAGTGGATGAATCCATAGCAAATAGTAAAAACAGCTACTAGATGGTGACATCTCTCAAGCTAAAGAATTTGCCTCAAATCTGCTCTACTTCAAGCAGCACTGTTTGCAGAGCAACATTTGCCTTTATACTTTTCCTAACCAACCTTCATGAACTGTAGTAAGATTATCAAGAAAGATTTAATAGGCCATGTTTTTGTGAGCTTCACCCAAGCTGATTCATCATTTCCCACACTTGGGGGGGGGGTCAAGTGTGAGCACTACTGGGAACAATACTTAGCCTATATCTACACTAGGCAAAGTAGCAATTCTAGCTATGGGAATTGTGTAGCTAGAATGGTCATATCTACACTCGGCTAACTCTGCCATCTTACTGGGAAAGGTCAATAGGAGTGTTTCTCCCATTGACCTCTCTTACTCCTCACATCATACAAGGGTTGACTGCAACCCCTGAGAGTTTGATTCTGTGCGACCATACTAGACATATGAAATCAAACCCGGAAAGATTTACCCTGAGCAGGTTGATCTTCCAGGGTAGTGTAGATGTAGTGTTCTTGTAAAAAGTTTGTAAGAACATGGAACCTGTAAGCACTAGATAACATCATCACCAGACTACTTCAGCTTAAGCAGAACCTCCTAGCAATTCAGGTTTATCAGGTGCTCCCTGCCCAGAACAGAAGTGAAGCTAATTTCTGGCTGAGACCAGTTTAAAACAAGCACAAGAGCCAGGCTTTGGTTAATTAAACAAAAGAGAATTTGTGGCTCTGGCTCCTGTGGGAGGATGGAATAGGAAAAGGGTGGGTGGGGGTTGGTAAATCAAAATGAAGGAATAAAATGGTCATAGATGAAAGAAGATGAGAAAATACTCCAATGACAAATGTACAGGGAAGAAAGCCAAGAGGGGCAATCAGAAACAAAAGATGGTCTGGTGGAGATTAAAAAAGGAAGAAAAGAAGCCCCTGTGTAAGTAGTGTTTGAAGTTTCTCTTACATTGGAGGCAAGCCACGTTGAAAGAGATGAAAGGAAACAGAGCCAAACATAGGAGAAGACACATGAGCTAAAGTTATACTACAGCGCTCTGTCTACTGAAGTTACTGTTGGAAGAGATTTCCCAACAAACCTTCAGTCAACAGAGTGTGGCCCCACACATAAGCCAATCGGAAGAGCACCCTTCTATGTTGACAGAGAGGCTGGACTGCCCAGCCACTTTCTTGACAAAACAGGCACCTGGAAGGACAGCTGACAGGGCTGTCCTTTGTTGTGGATGCCCTGTCTATCAAGAGAAGGGTCCTCAGAGTGTCCACACAGCTTTGTTTTGTTGACAGAACCTGTCAAAGGTGCTCTTCCTCATCTGGGAGGGGCGGAAGGTTGTTGGTGAATGTGCTGGGTTTTGTCACGATACAGTTGACAAATCCCTTTTCGTGCATGGATGCTCCACTAGTTTGTCAACAAAACTGGGGTTTTGCTGGCAAAACTCGCTAGTGTAATGGTAGCCATGGAGTATAGGAAGAGACAATGAGCAAAGACAGACTCACAAATTCTTCTGGTCATAGAAATTTGGTTAAAAACTATTGGGCCAAATTGTCATTTCACCATCCATACCACATAGGAGGCAGTACTTAGCTACCCTATAGTCAATATTTTCCCTCTTTCTCCTTAAAAAAATTATATCTTCTGATTGAAAGAAACCAGAATTTCACACATAGCCAAGCAACTCTTAAGTACCTGGAACTGGCTAAAGACATCCTGACAAAGTAATTTTGATGATATAGTACTTAACTAGAAATCACCACCCACTAAGATAAGGATCTGCTAGTTCCTTATGACAACTCTCACTACGTCCTTTTAAAGTGTTTGTCAATTGAACTGAGTGAATTGTATCTCCAAGCCAGCTATTTGGAGCTAATTTAATACATGGGTTAAAGATGTAGATTGTTTAGGGATTAATATTTATATTTGCAATTTTACTTATGCTCCCACCCTGTTTGTACTGTTAGTCAGAGGAAGCTAGATGTGTCTAGGAGTAAGACAAAGCTCTTCTCCCACCCACGCTTCTACTAGCACAAGCCATTCCTGCTTCAGAGCATTGCTTCCCCATAAATACTTGAATTTTATTGTACTAGAGCCAGCCATCATGCTCAAAAGGAAAACATTTCCTTGTTCTTTCACATTCTTCACAGACTACAGAAATCTCCACCTTTCGTGACAGCTGCTCAAAATGACCTAACAATATTCCTCATTGGCATGGAGATATTTCATACCGAGGTTCCCTATTTATAAAATTCCAGATGTCTGGGAGATAGTTTAAGTCACTTCACCACCTGCTTCAAAGCCTGTGCTGCTATCCATTATATTATTTAAGCACTTAGGAACTTCAGTCTTGGACCCAGATCTCATCGTACTAGGCACTGTAGGTGCTTCCTTTCATTAATATGTTTCCCACACGAGGAAGAATGGGCTGAGTGAGATTCTTTGTGAAAGGAGACAAAACATTAAAATTATGGGCAATTAGAGCCCATCAAGAAAGAAAGAGAGTGGTCTAGGAACACTTCCTGCTTTGCACAAGAGAACCCAACATATCTTTACTCACTTTGAAGCAAAGCGGTAGTTTACTATAATGAATGAAGTGAAGCAGTCAAGACAGATGAATTTGCACTTGTTGCACTGTTTCAGACTGAGGAAGCCAGGGAAAACTGCTGATTAGTAGCAACTAGTTGGCTGGGAAATAGCACAGGAGCAGGTGGCAGCGATGAGGTGCGACTAGTCAAGGGAAGCATGATCAGTTTTGAGATCAACACCATAGGTCACGCACAGGTTTGTTTGCTGGTGCACATGGTTAGATTAAAAATGAAAAACATCCTGCTTACAGGGTTGGGGGGGAACCTTCCATAGTCAGAGATCAAATGGAGTTCTGATAGGCAGTATATCGGGTCACCACCTTGCATCATGGAGGTGAGGGCTGCCCTATTCAAGATTCACGTCATACAGGGAGAGCCTTTTTATTACAGGTTGAGAATCATTAGCTCGTTAGGTCCTTCTACCCCTAACTTCAATGCTTCTGCTTGACCTGTGACACTCCAGGTCTCATCTGCTATTGAGATCTGCACTTGATAAAATTAATTGCAAATATAAGTACAATTCAAAAAGAATTTCAATAGAAAGTGTGGAAAATAGGTTATAACAGCCTATGTATTAAATCACAACAAAACACTGTTCTAGCCACAAAGTCTATGCGTAGACCCCTGTCATAGTCAACGGTACAGAAGTGCTTTGACAGAGTGACAGCAGGTCTCTTTTAGTTACTACCAGACAGTGCACATTTTACATGGTAATTAAAATTATTCTACTGGAAACATCAGGAAACCAGTAACATGCTTTGACAGTACTTCTGAACCAATAAATGACTTGGATACCACTGTACACATTTTCAAAACCATGCAAGCAGAAGCACGGCTAGTGTAATGTATGGTCTATACAAACTGCATCTGACAGTATATGCAGGCAGAATACGAAGTGTGATATTAATTTACTCTGACAACATATGTTAAGCATTATTGTAGGGTTTTGTTCCTTTAACCACTGGGACTTGCAGGTGGTGACCACTTTAAGACAACACATTTACGTGCAGCTAATTTAAAACAACAGGGAGAGAATGCAATACTGAAAATGCCTTTTACCGGAAATCCAGCAGGTGCTATTATATTATGTTCGTTTGAAGACAGATATACCAGGCAATGGCTTGAAGCTGACCTCATCTTGACACCTTCAGAAGAACCTGGTACTGCCATACTAAGTTAAACAAATGGACTTTGAGAAAGGCCATGCCTGCCTTCAAGACCTTTAAAAGATTAATGGCAGACAGAGACCTGGAGATGAAGTATCCCATCCAGGTATTCAACAAGAGCTCAGTACCTTTTGCACTAGACCTCATTTCTAGTGTTAATACCATTTTTGGTCTTTGGTCTCATAATTTAATAGTTTGTCTTAGACTTCTTGTGGCAGATCTCATTACCTTATCATGCCTGGAAATAAGTGAAATATACCAGGGAGTTATCTTGTATGCAGCCATTGACACTAAAAATCCATCACTTGCTAACATTTGCTTTTGTCTAGTACCTGAGATTATTTGGAAAAGGAAATGCCGTAAGTGTGGTAAATTCATGGTAAACATATTTCAGTAGCTTCTGCCACATGTCCAAAGCCCAGCTCAATGAGTTCTGCAAGTGAGCTTTCAAAATATTTACCACTGTCAGTGGAGCCCAAAGGAGGTGTTCTGAGTGTTTGATGTGATCCAAATCAACTTATTTTACTTGCAATTCATTCTGGCATCTGGATCTCCCAAAAATTCATGCACACACGGCATGAAGGGTCTGGTGTTTTATGCTTTTCCAGATATGCTCACTGACTCATACCTGGCTACTTATCAGTTCCTAAGAAGGCCAATATTACATATTAAAACTCTGCAAAAGAATTATTTAGATATGAGTAATGATTTTTCTAAAATATTTACTGGGGTATAGTTATTAAGATTCATTCAGTCTCAGGGGAAGGCAGGTGGAAGCAGCCATTACTCTAAACGTATGTCTAAATTGCAATGCAAACCTGGAATCAGACACAGATTCAAGCACAACTTCCTTCTGCCCCCATCAACATACTAATCTGTGATTCAGGGCCCAGGCCCTAAAACCCAGGATATGTATTGGATCTCCAGAGAGATTACTGGCATACCCTGGCAGCTGAGTAGCACATACCCGACTCCCTCAACCTCCACAAAACCTGCATGGGGTATAGTAAGTGTCTTCTGGTGCCAAGCCTCTATTCTCCCAGGGGACTTAGGGGTGTGGGGAGGGGACGCACAGCACGGCTGTAGCTGGTTTGGGACTCCCTCAGGCAGATGGGGAGTGGGTTGGGACTTTGGCAGGTTCAGGGCTCCTGTGGGCTGGGCTGGAGCTAGAGTTAACTTCTCCTAAGATGGGACTCCAGCCCTTGCCCAGCACCCCCTGCCTCATTAGTATGGCCTGATTCCCCTTCACGCTACCATGTCCTGCAGACAGGAATAAATTGGACTGTTCCATAGGGGAGGGGTGGCCCCTACAATCAGGACTGAACCTGGGTTGTATGGGGCAAATGCACCCCAGGCAATCCTCAACTCACAAGTGCATGCAAAAAGTGGTGGGGGAGGGAGGTTGGGGTGTGGAGATAGGAGACACAGAAGTAGAGAAGGTTTTTGGTGCAGATTTCAATGTTTGATAAGAATTTTTGTTTAATTCTGTGGTGGTCTTTTCAGGAGGACTCGTCCATCTGTTTTTTCACACTGACCTTTTGTAACAGTCAAGTTAACAAATAGTCTTTGAATTCAGTGTAGTTTATTTCCACGTCCCTACCAGCAAAATGTCAAATGTGCATTTAAAAAAATTAAGGTAGACATGAGACATAACTGAGTTGTACATAAAACAAACCAAGCAAACCACTCAAAAGCTTTTCACCTGCAGTTGTGACATTTTCCGGCTGAGCATACCAGTTCAGCAGCTCCTTATCGGCAGGGAATCACTCCTGAGGAAATGACTCACCCTTGGCTTCACCAACATGGTGAAGAGGAGAGCAAGCCATGTTAGTGTGGTCAATATGGTATCACTGGAATCCAGATGATTCTGTAACAGCCTTCAATCCACCAAATACATGCTGAGACAGTGGCGAAACCTCCTTTTGCCAGGGTCTCAGATTAGGGGATGGTATAAAGGAAAAAAAAATAGACACATTGGATCAGCATGGAAAGGATTCCCATAAAGCTGGTAATTGTTTCAGAGACATTGCTTCAGAAGCCTCTCCCCACATAACCAGTTTGCTGGCAATTCAGCTTTCAATGGACCTGCCACTCACAGGGGTTGCCAGCTCAGCTGCTTATAGCAAACTGCTTCTGGATCAGCTCAGCCTGCCTGGAGTATGGGTCCTGGTACTGGAGGGTTGGAATAAGCTGCTCACAAGTTTCCAGAAACAATTAAAATACTCCAAACAAATTCCGCAGCTACTTCTTATCATAGTTATGCCTGATGACATGATCCTACTGATCAGTGCTTGAGACTTCGCTCAAAAGCGGCCGTCCATACAGAGAACACACATGGCTACACAGAACTGTGAGCAAGATCCACGAGCTGGAGTCTGCCGTGTCCGTACCCTTCTGCACTTGGGGCCTTTGGTAGATCAGAAAACACTGCTGAGATGTCCCCTAGCATCTTATGCTCTGCCTATTTACTGAAACAGGCGTGACAGCATGATCAGAACAAGTTATTCAAATCGTGCCTCATCCACATTGCTAGCTACTGTTTCCGGGATCATGCAGCTGTAAAAGTTGACTCAGGTGGGTATATTGGCAGGCGGGGACAGCTTCTTGTGAAATGCCATGGAATGGCCAGTGAAATTCTCACAGTGCACCATGAATAAAGAGCTAGAACATCTACAGCTGGGGAGGCCTCTCGCAAGCCTGAGCTAAGCAGGTTTGATCTGAGTCCTCACAGCAGAGTGGAGATGCATGAGCACCATTGAGAGACCTGGACCTAGAAATTCCAAAACCAGAGTCACCAATCAGTGTGAATGCTCAAATGCAGCCTTCAAAGCACTGAACCTGCAGACTTGAGTCCCACAAACCCAGGCTTACATTGCAGTAAAGGCATCTAACTCCCCTGTGGCATTCCAGAGTAAGGTTGGTCTCTTCATAATTAAAGTACAGACTTGTTTTCTGCTATAAGCTTGATTTTAGCTTCATCCTCAATTCTAAGAAAAAAAAATATCTTCCCCCCATCTTATCCTCATGACTCTCAAACTACCTGCTTCCAGTATAAAATGGAGGTTGATATTTTGTGAAAGCTAATGTTATTTTACATCATTTGATCTCACGTTATTTGTCTTACAAACTTTTGACCCATATTTAAAAGAGCAAGTGTTAAATAACTGCTGTAGATTACCTTTTTATTTTTAAAAAAAGGATGGATCCCATTCGTCAAAGCACTTTACAAATGCTTCCTTTTGTTTTAGTTTCCCTTTTCCCCCACCTTCTCCTACTGTGAAGCAAGTAATCTTCCTGTCCCTGTAAGAATAGCTTTGCAAGCCTCCGAGAGATCAGAAAAAATATTTCCTTTTTTATTCTAAAGCAGCAGTGATTTTAGACCTAGGTCTACTGGCTGCTGCACTTTAGGGCCAATCACCGTTAATCTAGGTCTAAAATAAAATCTAGTGAGGATTCTTTTGTTGGTACTCACTAAGGCTATGTCTACACGGTGGGCACTATTTTTGGATACGGTGATACCCTGAAATAGTTGCCTGCATCTATGCAATGCACCTCTTTTCTCAAAAGAGTTCTCAAGATAACAGGCATGGGGAGGCACTATTCCACCATCTCTGTAAAACTCATCGCATGAGGAGTACAGGGATGCTTCACAACAAGGCTTTATTTTGATGTGATGCTGTTTAGACAGTGCCACATGCCAAAATAGCCTATTTTGAAATTGCCTCAAAACTTATTTGGAGGTTATGGTGCCGTCTAGACATAGTCTGAGTAAGTAGACAGACAGATAAGGGCATGAGGTAGTGAAGAGAGTCATGTTAGAAAAGAACAGATAGGGTGGCTGTCCCAGTTTTTGACCAATAGGGAGCATACGATCCCCAATCCTACTTCCTGATGGGGATTTTGTTATGCAGCAAAAAAGTTAGCCTTTTCCCAGGATACAGAAAACAGACAGATCATCAGGGATCCTATGAATGGCCACCTCGTATGAAATGGGACTAAATTGTTCTGAAAGCTCCAGAATTCTGAACTGGTCCTTAGGATCCAAGAATAGAAGACCACTGCAAAGGTAGGGCAGGTTGCTTGGCCTGAGTGTGCAACAGATTGTGTTCATGCAACTGGTATGAAAATATATAGGTTCCTGAGAGAACAGGGATGCAACTATTTAGGATGAGCTCAAAGCTGTATGAGCATGTACAAAAAGGACAGCCTCTCTGCCCCACATAGAATTTACAATCCTAGTCTAAGAGAAAAAAAAATACCTTACTTGGGGAGGAACAGCATAAAGGAGCAGTGAATTAGTCACTTTAGTACAGTTTCACAATCATAGCCCTGGAAGGGACCTCAGGAGGTCATCTAGTCCAGCCCCCTGCTTCAAGCAGGATCAACCCCCACTAAGTCATCCCAGCCATGAACTTGTCAAGCTCAGACTTAAAAACCTCAAGGGATGGAGAATCCACCACCTCTCTAGGCAACTCATTCCAATGCTTCACTGCCCTCCTGGTGAAGTAGTTTTTCCTAATATCTAACCTACACCTTTCCCTCTGTAACTTCAGACCATTACTCCTTGTTCTGCCATCTGACACCACTGAGAACAGTTTCTCACTCTGCTCTTTAGAGCTCCCCTTCAGGGAGTTGAAAGCTGCTATTAAATCACCCCTCCGTTTTCTCTTAAGTAAATCACAATCATAGCAAATCAACTGCCTAACCAATGTCAGGAGTTTTGCAGGCCTCACAGCACAAGTGAATTTAAGGAGTTGAAAGGTGATGACGTAGTGGTTTGACAAATTGACTCAAAACATCTGTAATTTGTTTAAAGCAGTGCTCTGCAACTGGTGTCCTGCGAGGTGGTGCTTAGTGACCTGTCAAATTTTGGGAAAAAAAATCACAATTAATTTGAATAAATTAGGGGTGGCCAGCTTGTGGCTTTTGAGCTGCATGGGGCTGTTTGTGCTATTAAACATGTCTGTTCCTCAGAGCCGTGCGCCACGAGCGCTGTTTGCCACCGTGCGCGTATGCCTCAGAGCTTGGTGGGAGTAGTGCAAGGTAGCACATCAGCATCTCCGGCGCTGGTGAGTTACTGGCACCGAGTTGGAGTGTGCGTGGGGGTGGGGGTGGGAACTGGGAGATATGGAGGGAGACTGGCTCTGGAGGAGAGGTGGGATTGGGTTATAGCAGGATGCTGAGGGTGCCAGGCTCTGAGGGAGTATGTGGAGATTGGGTTATTTACATTGGGTGTGCCTTGAAATGAGTGCTGAAGAGAGCCATGAGGCACTAAAGGTTGCTGAGCACTGTTTTCAAGCACCACTTACATTTTATTTGTATGGGAGTTTACATCCAGAAAAGTTCTTTGGCAACTAAACAATCAGCTGCAGGCACCCATTGTCCTTCATAAGGGCTTACCACTATTTGAGGTCATCTTCACATTAAACAGCTGTAGTAAGTTAGTAATTATAGCTTCAGGTGTGGAGTAAACGGGAGGAACAGATGCAATTCTTTGCAGTGTGGATGTTGCTGTCATGCATCCATTCCTAGCAGAGCTGGGGGTACAGCACTTAATACTAAGGTCTCAAAATAGCCCCTTTAGAAAAGCTTTCATGTGAACTCAGTGGGGCTTTAAGGAAGTTTTTAAGTGAAATTGCTGGTGGCCAAGGGCCAAAAGCTACTCTTTGTACATACTTAATGAGCCATACAGAAACAAGTGGGGACTGCTTGTGTTAGTATGCTAACTAGGATTTGTTCCAAAACCAATGCCAGCGGCTGTCTGGGAATCCTTTTCCACCTAGCCAAATAGCAGCTGCCTATGGAATTCTCTATACAGCAGGAGTAACTGAGGGTATACAGACCAGTGTTTGTGGGTGGGGGGCGTGTTAAATTGATTTTTAAAGGGTGCTATGAATTCTGGGGGGTGGAGGAAAACAAAAACAATCCGTGCTGCAAACAGTTTGCTATGAACACCAGAAAAAAGGTTTCCCTGGTGCCAAATCTTCACTGTTTGCCAGAAAAAGTTCAGCTGATTTACACCCCACCCCCCGCAACATATTCATGGAAAGATTTATTTCCCTCCCTCCCTAAAACAATTTTAGGCTGGTAGAGAGACTAGTTCTACAGGATTTACAAGGTTGTGACAATTCAGCTCTTAAGTCACATGCCCATTTATATTTATAGCCGGAGTTTGGACTAAGGATATAGACAGACATTCAAGTATCAGCTTCACAGAATAGCTCTCTGTTGGTTATCCCTGTATGTTTGTGATAATCCCGCTATGGCCCCTTTTGTCATTACTTGCCTGATCTGGTCGGACAGGACTATTTCCTCTACTGGGGTTTTACAATGCTTGTCTGCAAGCCAAGTGTCTATATTCTCAGAAGACAGTGTGCTTCTTATGACATTTGTGTGAAAGACTTGGTTTTAATTAGAGTAGGAGGAGGTATAGTCCACAAGACTAGAAATCATGACATTCTCAGAAACAAGCAAGGACATGTTCTACTAGATTGGGGTGGAGAAACTTCTGGCCCGTGGACCAGATGTGATTCATCAGGTTTAGCCACTGGTTGGCCGCAGGGTGTTTTGTCTGTCCGAGCATCTGCAGGCATGGCTGCTTGCAGCTCTTCTGGCTGGGAACGACTAACTGTGGCCAGTGAAAGCTGTGGGGCTCTATGCCCACAGGTGCTCAGGCAAAGCATCTGGTGGGCCATCAGCAGCTTGCTCTGACAAGCCACAAGTGGCCACGACCACTGTACTAAGTGAAGCTTCGCACTGGGACTCATGAGATGCCAGTTCTATTTCCAGCTCTTCCACTAGTCTGCTGGTAAGTCACTTAGGCAAGTCACTTTATCCTCTGTGCCTCAATTTCCTTATCTGGAAAGTGGGGCTCCCAATACTAAGCCTCCTTTGTAAATTACTTTGACATCTACCGCTGCAGGATGCATTCCAAGAGCTAGTTATTAGTAGAAATGTGTCCAGGTATACTCTGCCTTCTTTTGGAGAAGTGCTTTCATGAAAGCAAATACTCCTCGATGACTTACAAAAACAATGGAAAAAGTCAACTGGTCAGTGATGTTTCTGATGGAAATCAAAACGCAAGAGGCAGCAAGATACACATTTAACCCAAAAAATTTCACATTGGTAACTCTGGGTGTTTAACTGTCACACCCTAGTTTTCAGAGGGTACCTCTGTAAAGATTGCTAATCTACAGAACAAAGGCTGCATTAGTGATATGTGGGTGAAATCAAACACTGGGTCAAGATGATTTTTCCGCCCCACCCCCTTATTGCTCCAGACCTGACTAGTTGGTGTGCATTCCTGCACAATCTATTTGTGAGACTTAAATTGCATTTTGTTTGCTGAAGCTGACACATAGTGCCTCTAAGTACTTCTTTGGCTAATACAAGGCCTAGTGATCAAATGACACAGCTCTGCCAATGCATCATTATCTTTTTGATGAGTGACAATTTAAGCCTCACTTTGTTGCTAGTTCTTTTTGAAGAGTGTGGGCTTCAGAAACATGGTTCCTAGGCTGACCGTATCCTGAGACTTGTTAATTAATTGGTCATGCAGGCATGAGATTACCAAATATGACGTGCTTTAAGTTAAATAAAAAGGCAAAACTTCTTTGAAGTGAAGAGCTTGGGGGCACATGGAGACAGATAATGGCCCAATTATGTACAGATAAGAAACAGTCATTGTATAGACTCCAAACTCTTAAGCTCCTACTAGGAATCCTTTGTGCACTGGTATAGAACCTTGAGTAGGAATACAGATCTAGAGCTGTGCATCCCCCAGCCAACCTTTCAGGCTCACTTTTTGTACCTAGGGCACTGCCTCCCCTCATGCCTTCCTGAGCTGCTTGTGCACAGAGCCTGGGAGGAGTCAGTGACTGATTTTTACGCTCTTCCTGTTCCAAAAAGTTTATACCCCTGTCTTGGAGCTTCCTATCACCCAGTCACAGGTTATTTTCACTGACCTCCCTGTGGAACCAGTGTAGTAGCACTATGCCAATGTGTTTTCAGTGAGCTGCGGTCATCTGGCAACCCTGGGGCCTGAGCTCTAATTAGGTCTTACGTGTTAAGCAGCATTAGGCTGAATGTGTGCGACAACAATGCTTCCAGAAGACTAACCTGATACAGGAAATGAAGGTTATTTGGTACCTGACTCTTCTGAGTTCATGCTGAACCCATACTCTGATATTATGCTAAGAAGCACCATGCTAGTCAAATAGTAACAGAGAGTAAGCCATGCTAGTCTATACACTATCAAAACAAAAAGCAGTCAAGTAGCACTTTAAAGACTAGCAAAATAGTTTATTAGGTGAGCTTTCGTGGGACAGACCCACTTCTTCAGACCATAGCCAGACCAGAACAGACCTCATATTGACAGTGGGAGGTTGATGGGAAAAGTTCTCCCTTCAACTTTCCTTACTCCTCATGACTGTGAGGAATACTGTGGCAGTGCCCTGATCATTCAATTTATTACAACACCACTCTGCATGGGGTGTATGGGGTGAACAAGGAGGTGTAGTACCTCCGTTGGAGGGACTTGTCGTACCCCTTCGGGGGTAGTCCGTCCACTTTGGTCCCCGCCTGTCACTCAGCTCTCACTTGTTGCTCCAAGTAGCTGCAGCATGCGCGGCGGCCACACCGCAGGCAACGGCTTCGACAGGCCGGCCGAACCAGGTGAGTGTAACGGATGGGGCTCAAACCCTCTGTGAATTTTCTGTTGTGCCTACCCAGCATGTGAAGTCAGCTCCAGTGGACTGGGCAGAAGAGATCATTTAGATCCAACAGCCAAAAAGGTGGTTCTGCAACGCTTTGTGGAAAGTGAAGGGTTTGACAAGGCACGAAAGACGTCAAGGCCATCCACTGCACCCGAAGAAGTTACCAGTCGTGACGATTCTACGTACCATTGGTGCCTGGCTTCCAAAGTTGAGAGAGTGGGATTGCTCCTGTGCAATGGCTCTACCACTTAAAAAGCTTTCACGCACAGGTCCTGTGCAAATCATCATATCACCCAAGTCCTGAGGTGATGGGGGAGGGGCGAAGTGACAGGTGGAGGTTACCACTGGGAGTTGTAGTGCCAATCCTGCACGTAGATGGCCTGTTGACAAGTGGTCGTCCAGCTCTGTACCTGGGGCGGCAGAGTTGCCTGGCAGCATCCCAGGCGTCTGAGCAGTCCTCTTTAGGACATCACTGCTCACCCTAGTGAGGGAGGGAACTAGAAAAGGTGGCCTAAAAATTGCCTGCCCTACAACAACAACTAGCCAGCAAGCCGCGGCTGGCAGTTCAACCCTACTTATGGTTGAAACCAAAAGAAAAATTTGAGAAAACTTACCATTAGTGTATGGAATGTTTGTACTCTCATGGATCAAGAAGCTGTTGCAAGACCTGAGAGAAGGACAGCTCTCATTGCTCGTGAACTAGCCCGCTATAACATCGATATAACAGCATTAAGTGAAACAAGATTGGCTGCGGAAGGTTTCTTGAGTGAACCAGGAAGTGGTTATACCTTCTTCTGGAAGGGTAAGACTTAGACAGAGGATAGAATACATGGAGTCGGTCTGGCAATAAAACCATCATTGATTCATCAACTCCCAGACCTTCCAGTGGGTATCAATGAAATATTGCTGAAACTACGCTTCCCACTAAACGCCAAACATCATGCCACCATCATCAGTGCATATGCACCCACTCTAACATGCCCTGACAACTCAAAGGAACAATTTTATGAAGATCTCGACAGACTGATCAAGGCCACACCTGCAACAGACAAACTACTCCTACTTGGAGATTTCAATGCCCAAGTTGGGGCTGACAATGAGAACTGGAAAGGAGTAACCGGGCCACATGGTGTAAGCAAAATGAACAACAATGGACTACTCCTTTTGAGCCTTTGTTCTGAAAATGACCTGACTATTACCAACACGCTGTTCCGACAAGCGGATAAATACAAAACGACGTGGATGCACCCTAGGTCTAAACAATGGCATCTGATAGATTATGCCATTGTCAGAAGGCGAGACATCTGAGACGTACTGATCACCAGAGTAATGCGAGGTGCAGAGTGCTGGACAGATCACAGATTAGTCAGGATGTCTCTTCAACTTTACATCGCTCCCTCTCGGCACAAATGCCTTAAGCATGTGCGACCTGCTTTTAACATAGCCAAACTGAAGGATGCCCAATGTTTCAACAATTTTCAGAAGAGTCCCGATGACAAATTAACATCCCATGGTCAACTGGTTGGTACTGTAACCGAAAAGTGGGATCAGTTCAAGCAGATAGTGACTGACACAGCAATAACATCGCTTGGACCAAAGAAAAGAATACATCAGGATTGGTTCGATGAGAACCAAGAAGAAATATGTTCAGCACTGGAAGTAAAGAGAAAAGCCTTTATTGAATGGCAGAATGACCCCTCCTCAGCCTCCAAACGGGACCATTTCAAGCACCTTTAGAGCAAAACACAGAAAGACCTCCATCAGATACAAGACAGCTGGTGGGAGAGCAAAGCCAAAGAAATTGAGCACTATGCTGAGACCCACAACTCAAAGATGTTCTTTAGTGCTATTAAGACTGTCTATGGACCTTCTACACCAAGGACTAGCCCCGAAGGGGTACGACAAGTCCCTCCAACAGAGGTACTTTCCCTCCTTGTACACCCCATACACCCCATACAGAGTGGTGGTGTAATAAATTGAATGATCAGGGCACTGCCACAGACCCCAGTATTCCTCACAGTCATGAGGAGTAAGGAAAGTTGAAGGGAGAGCTGTTCCCATCAACCTCCCACTGTCGGGGTGGCGGCAAAAATCTGTTTTAAGATATGCCAACTTCAGCTATGCAATTCTTGTATCTGGAATTGTGCTTCTTAAATTGTCTCCTCCTGCTTTCTCATCCTCTCCCCCTATCCTACTGGGCAAAAGGTTCTTTTAAAAGCTGGCTTAAGTGGGACCAGCTGGCCTCAAGTGGCCCAGGGCGGCTTCCAGTAGGTGCTCACCCTCTGCTTCTTTGCCAGTCCTGCTTTTCCTTCTTGTTCTCACCCCCTCCCAGCCTTACCTTGTCACAGCAGTAGCATGGTTAAAGAACTGGGGTTTATAGCCGGTCACAAATTGAATGTGCGTCACTGTGATACAGTGATGCGAAAGGCTAATATGCAATGAGGTGTTAACAGGTGTTGTACATAATGGGGACAATGGGAACAACCGTATGGCTCTACTCAACCCTATTTTTCTAAGGTCAGCTGGCACACTGTGTTCCACTCTGGGTACCATGCTTTATGAAAGATGCAAATGAATTGGAGAGTCCAGGGCAGAGCAACAAAGATGATAGAAGTCAGGTTTGCCAAACTGATGAAAGGTTAAATAACTGTCCATGTTTAGCCCCACAGGAGAAAAAAAAAAGATGGGGAAAGTGGGTGGGGAGAGGACTAATAACAGTCTCAGGTGCACAAAAGGGCTTTTCTAAAAAGAACGGACTTCTTTCCTATCCAGTGAAGGTAGGAAAAGTAGTAATAGGTGTAATCTGCATCAAGGGATATTTAGGTTAGATTCTTTAAAAAACACAAAACAAACTACTTTCCTCAGTAAGGACAGCTGAGCTCCAGAACAGGCTTCCAGAGGCTGTGAATCTGATCAGAGGAGATTGTAAGAGCAGCCTGGACAAACAAGGGTCAAGGGTGTTCTCAGTTTACTCAGCCCTGCCTCAGTGCGGGAGGCTGGACTAGATGATTTCAGGCTCCCTACATTTCTAGCATTCTTCTCCTATATTGCCATGTAGAGCCGTACAATGTGTTCCGTAGGTATTAGGCTTCTTTTAAATCACTCAACTGTACTGCCAGCTCTTTCCATATTTAAGAAGGTTTCAGAGAAGTCATTCTGTAGCATTTTAGGAACTACGGACGTGAATCTAATGTGACCGTACAGCATCTCCACTTTCTGTAATACACCAGAGCATAGGTAAGCATTTCTTCTTAGTTTGCTAATTGAGCTCATGACCATTTTAATAAAAACAATTGAAGTGAAATTCAGGCTATCAGAATTTAAAGACTAAAGTTTTAAATATAGAAGCATATTGCCCTCTACTGGCCCTCTGAATGAAATCTCAGCAGCTTTTAATATGACACCTGGAGATATCGGAAGCAAGAACTATAGCTCCCTTTGATCTGAGCATTGTGGGACATCAGTACTTCTGGAAAAGTGTGGCCCAAAAAAAGACATAATATAAGAACAGTCATACTGGGTCAGACTAAGGGTTCCTCTAGCCCAGTATCCTGTTTTCCAACAGTGGCCCATGCCAGGTGCCCCAGAAAAAATGAACGAAACCGGTAATCTTCAAGTGATCCCTCCCCTTTCACCAGTTCCCAGCTTCTGGCAAACAGAGGCCAAGGACACCATTCCTACCTGCCCTGGCTAATACTTATCTTCCATGAATTTATCTAGGTTTTTTTTTAATCCTATAGCACTTATCCATAAAGAAGGTCTTGTAAAGTCTTAAATGACATCCAGAAGAATTCTGGTCATTAATACTGCACAGTGTATGTACTGATATTACTTACAGAGTGTCTGTGTTACTACTGTAGCCCCTACGAGCTCTAGCCAGGACCCTCATGGCTCAAGTGCTCCAGGACCCTATTGTTCTAGGTGCTGTACCATAAAAAAAGCCAGTCCTCGACCCAAAGAGCTAACAACCTAAGCATTCTAGAAGAGATGCCCAGAGCCAGATGAGTAATCTGAGGAAACAATGAAGCGCTATTGGTAAACATTATAGGCTATGCTCTTAGCAGCCAACTATTGCCAAGTTTTTGTAGGTATCATGGACAGTTTTGAAGGAGGATTATGAGGTAGCTTTGCAGATGTTTACAGGAAGCAACCCGGAGAATTTGGGACCATGTGGGAGAAAGCATGAAGGTACCTGTCTGAAAATTTAATGACTGAATGATGATCATCGGCTACGTCTACACGTGAAGCCTACATCGAAGTAGCCTATTTCGATGTGGCGACATTGAAATAGGCTATTTCGATGAATAACGTCTACACGTCCTCCAGGGCTGGCAACGTCGATGTTCAACATCGACGTTGCGCAACACCACATCGAAATAGGCGCAGCGAGGGAACGTCTACATGCCACAGTAGCACACATCGAAATAAGGGTGCCAGGCACAGCTGCAGACAGGGTCACACGGCGGACTCAACAGCCAGCTGCTCCCTTAAAGGGCCCCTCCCAGACACAGTTGCACTAAACACCACAAGATCCACAGAGCCGACAACGAGTTGCAGACCCTGTGCATGCAGCATGAATCCCCCGCTGCAGCAGCAGCAGCCAGAAGCCCTGGGCTAAGGGCTGCTGCACACGGTGACCATAGAGCCCCGCAGGGGCTGGAGAGACAGCGTCTCTCAACCCCCCAGCTGATGGCTGCCATGGAGGACCCCACAATTTCGACGTTGCGGGACGCGGATCGTCTACACGGTCCCTACTTCGACGTTCAATGTCGAAGTAGGGCGCTATTCCGATCCCCTCATGAGGTTAGCGACTTCGACGTCTCGCCGCCTAACGTCGAAGTTAACTTCGAAATAGCGCCCGACGCGTGTAGCCACGACAGGCGCTATTTCAAAGTTAGTGCCGCTACTTCGAAGTAGCGTGCACGTGTAGACACAGCTATCAACAGCCTGATAACGTATGAGAGATGACCTGGAGACTGGGGTTAGAGCACAAAAGATATTAAAAGTGAAGACAACTCATGTTGGATATGATATGGAACAGAGATGGGGAACCTACGACACACCAGCCTGCAGCCTGCCATGATCCAGCCCACTAGACATGGGGGCTCCCCATTGCTGGAGGCACAAGAGAGCCCTGAGCCTTGTGGGCCAAATCAAGGCAAGCTGAGCAAATTGTTTGCAGACCTCAGTGGTGCCTAACATAAGGTTAACGTACTCCATGCTAGAGCTCAACACACTATGGCTTTGTCCAGGGGGAAGCCACAGAATTGCTAGGTCCTTGTGCAAGGGGCAGGAGAGAGGCAGTTCCATGCCCCCAGAAAGGGCAGGGCCTCAGGCGGAAGTGGCAGAGCTGAGCTAGCCTCCCCCCGGCAACCCTTCAGCGCTGCGTGGAGCACCCTGAGTGCAGCTCTGGCTGAAATTTATAGGCCCTGGAGATCTGGCTGCTGCTGCAGCTGCTGCCCCCACAGCAGCAGCAGCCAGAACCCCTGGGCCCATTTTAATCACTGGGCCCCAGAGCAGCTCCCCTCTTGGCTCCAAGTCAGCAAGCCTTGCTTAGTCTGCATGGCAACTGAGTAGCAAAGGTTTTTGTGTTCACACATGCCCCCATGCCCTGAATGACAAAGCTTGCCAAGGCAAGTACTAGCATTAACAGTGCTACTCCACAGGAGTGCTTGCCTGCCTACAAAGGAAACACGGCTCGTACAGGGTGGAAGTTTGTCAGCACAGTCTTTACACCACCTGATTTTTAGCAACAGGCCAATGTCAACACAACCAAGTCACTAAAAGCTCCGTAGTGTAGGCAAACCCCTCATGTAAGGGCCAGCGTGAAGTTTGCCCTTTAGTTCACAAACTAGAGTTTGCCAGCTCTTCACCCAAAACTATTTGTGATATGAATCATAAGAGATTAACCTTGAGAAACTGAATAAATCAGACTGGATATCCAGTCTGATTTTTCCAGTTAACTGAAACTTTAGTTGTTAACAGATACAATAATTTTGTGTGCATGCATTTGTTTGAAGTACAGTCATTCCTCAAATACTAGTTGGGAACTACAACAAAAAGTGTTAGACATGTAAATAAATTAGATGGTACTTGCCTGTCTGAAAATAAGTTATTCAGGACCCTTATTAAGTTTCATAGTATTTTGCAGCATTTTATTAGCTCACATCTGTGTGCTTGTAAGAGGATTTACATACCTAATAAACAAAGAAAGAAAACAATCCAGAATTCTAGTGAACTATTAGAATTTGGTTTCTCCACATTTATAATACTGATCATAGTTTCTTATAGTGTTTGTTTCAGTGAAATAGAGTCTGATTAGCCAAGTTGTTCATAAAGCCCACAGAGTATACATTCTTCTATGTCCATACTCCTCCAAAAATGTTTGATTGGTACTTATTGAGCAGTACATTTGGCCTAGAAATGCTCAGGAATGTCTGTTTTTGGGGGGTCAGAAAAAGCCAGTTCATCAAAACCCAATTTTTATAGGAATGCACTAGTAATGACAACTTATCTCAAAAGTTCGCAGATCCCAGATGGAGTCTCTATTCAAAACCAGAGCAATAGATCCATCCAGAGTAGCTCAGAAGGTGGAACATTCAGTTCAGATATGCTAGACAGAGGTTGATGTGCTAGCTCCAAATCAGAGAGACTTATACCTGGTTCTACAAACATCTCAGGTGAATGCCCTAACCACCAGCCTATTGGGTGTTTGGAGTTAGGGTGGCTAGGTTTCAGCTGGAAAGTCCAGTCAAGAAGGGGACCTGACAGTGTTCCGTCGGATCTACAGAATAAATGTTTATAGACTACAGGCAGAGGAGTTGTCAAATCATCATCCAACCAACCCCCTGTGTAGCTGAGTCTCCTATCTTGCATCAGGCAGCTGCAGCTCCCTGCCCTGACTCCAAAGGTGAGACCTTCTGGACCTGGGCAGAGGAAAAGCAATAAGCAAAAGGGGAGGCAGAGCAGGGGAGGTTCTGGCAGTTCCCCAGGAGTGTGCAGTTGGATTGTAAAACAGTTAGCAACCCTAACTGAAGCCAGTCTACATTTTGAAAGGTCTCATTTCCATCTTTGGGAAATGGAGAATATTTTAAAATCTTGGAAAACAATAGGATAGGGAAACCAGTTCCCCACCCAGCTCTTATCTGGATAGCAATAGCATTATGGCCCACAGATAGTGGGGAAACTTAGGCAGTGGAATCGAATAAAGTTATTATTTTGAAGTGTCGATCCACCATTTGGTCTCATGTTCCCTTATTCTCCTGTCGCCCACATTGATTAATTTGTAAACAGCACTTCTTAACCCACCCCGTAGTAGGCATCCTTCAGTCTGCATAAACTATGGATCGCGCCCTTTAAAGTTTCAATTGAGGACTTCATTTACAGCATCTACTGTGACTATGAAGACCCACATGAGAGTGACAGTCCTTGCTGCATCTCTTGCAGATGTGGTGGGTGTCTGGCAAGTCCTTAGTGTGCTTTTTGTGCACTTGCTTCTCCTCTGCTAGCTGTCTGATCTTCATCTCGCCCTTCTGAAGACCCTTGTGTAACCCCTGCCTCCATCTGCTGCGGTCATCTGCTAGTTCTTCCCAGTTGTCCAGCTTGATGTCTACCTCTCTGAGGTCTCTCTTGCAGACATCTTTGTAGCGCAACTGGGGGCGTCCGGGAGGTCTTTTGCCAGAGGCTAGCTCACCATACAGGATGTCTTTTGGAATCCTTCCATCATTCATCCTGTGGACGTGGCCAAGCCAGCGGAGTCGACGCTGCCTGAGGAGGGTGTGCATGGTTGGGATTCCAGCTTGCTCGAGGATGGCGGTGTTGGTCACTCTGTCCTTCCATGATATTCCAAGGATGCACCTGAGGCAGCGCAAGTGGAAGACGTTCAGCCTCTTTTCCTGGCGGGCATACAGGGTCCAAGTCTCGCTGCCATAAAGGAGGGTGCTGAGGATGCAGGCTCTGTAGACTTGCATTTTGGTGTGAGTGTACAGCTTGTTGTTATTCCATACTCTCTTGCTGAGTCTGGACAGAGTTGTGGCTGCTTTTCCGATCCTCCTATTTAGCTCAGTGTCCAATGACAGGGTGTCAGTGATGGTGGACCTGAGGTAAACGAACTCGTGGACGACCTCTAACGTATAGTTGTCAATGCTGATTGATGGGGATTCAGCAACATCCTGTCCGAGTTCGTTTGTCTTCTTTAGGCTGATGGTAAGCCCAAAGTCCTTGCACGCTTTGGAGAACTGATCCAGCAGTTTTTGAAGCTGGTCTTCTGTGTGAGACACTACAGCAGCATCATCTGTGAACAGCATGTCTCTGATGAGGACTTCGCTCACCTTAGACATAGCTTTAAGCCTTGCAAGGTTAAACAGTTTCCCATCAGATCTTGTGTGCAGCAAGATGCCCTCTGTTGAAGATCCAAAGGCGTGCTTCAGGAGGAGTGCGAAGAAGATCCCGAACAATGTCGGAGCAAGCACACATCCTTGTTTGACGCCGCTCCTGATTCTGAAAGCATCCGATAATGCACCGTCATATTGGATGGTTCCTCTCATGTCTTTGTGGAACGACTGGATCATCTTGAGTAACCGTGGAGGACAGCCTATCTTGTGGAGCAGTTTGAACAGACCATCCCTGCTGACCAAGTCAAAGGCCTTGGTCAGGTCGATGAAGGCTATGTATAGTGGCTTTCTCTGCTCCCTGCACTTCTCCTGCAGCTGCCTTAGAGAGAAGACCATGTCAACGGTAGACATCTCTGCACGGAATCCACATTGCGATTTGGGATACACCCTTTCAGCGATCTTCTGGAGTCTGCCAAGGATGACGCGAGCGAACAGTTTACCAGTGACGCTTAGGAGGGAGATTCCACGGTAGTTGTTGCAGTCGCTTCTGTCTCCTTTGTTCTTATACAACGTTACAATGTTAGCATCGCACATATCCTGTGGAACCTCACCCTCTTTCCAGCACAGGCACAGTAGCTCATGTAGGGGTTCCAGGAGTGTGTCCGCGGCACACTTGATCACCTCTGGTGGAATACCCTCCTGACCAGGGGCCTTTCCTGCTGCAATGCTGTCGATGGCTCTCTTCAGTTCATCCACAGTTGGTTCTTGATCCAGTTCGTCCATTACTGGTAGGAGCTTGACGGCATCGAGGGCTGCGTCAACCACAGCATTCTCGCGTGAGCACAGCTCGGAGTAGTGCTCAACCCAGCGCTCCATCTGTTTGGCTTTGTCAGCAATGACTTCACCAGATTTGGATTTCAGTGGTGCCATCTTGTTCTGGGAACCCACCCCGGTATAGTAATTAATACATTACCCAGGACTAATGGATTTATTTATCATCCATAATGTATTTGACATTTATTGTGGCATTGGCTAGGGAGTGTACTTACAGTCCTGAGGAAGAATTCTGGCTTTGTTGCATCAGGCTGTACTCAGAACTTTCCCCCGCTGCTTCTGTAAAACTAGTTTCACATGTCACTCTTCCTGTCACTTTTAAGATTGTTAAAGAGGTGGTGCTGTAATTAACAGATCTTGTGTTCATTTATTTTCCTGCATCAGTTGATAGGCTGTGTATTAAAGAATTATGGCTATTAAAATTCAGAATCCCCCTCACTCACACTCCAGTTTAATCCATTTGTATCTTATTATCAGCATCTGAATCCAGTAGGCAATTACCTATCAGCTTTATTTAGCATTCTGCAATCACTGCTAAAAAGTCTTTTTATCAGCCAACAGTGACATGAGGGCTAAAGCTTTTATTCAGATGGCACAGTGAACTAATACTTCCCTATAGCAAGTAATTAACACTGCAGCAAGCTTAGCCAACTATTTGTTGCTGTTGCTCCATGAACACTGTACTGCAGATTTCCTGACAGTTGACAGATTAGTATTCCCTCAACAAGTCATACCAAGTCTGTTTGAAAAAATGCAGTTCAAGGCAATGCCTGGCTTCTAACAATAGGGTGCCACACTTGGAAGACTGTTAATGAAAACAGAGCAGCTATAGACTCAGTTCCATACACATTCGCACATTTAGGATTGGTTAGCACCCCTATTGCAGCAAATTGGGTAAGGGGACATCTTTATTGAACAGCCTTCTGTTGGCAAGAGAAGATTTGGAGGCACTGAGCTCTTGTACTCCGAGCATCCCAGCTAAGTGCAAAGTGGAACAGGTTGGTTAGCATAGCTTACTTTGAATGGTCTTTTAGAAAATGCAGAAATGTGATAGCTGACTCTGTGATTCCCTACCCTGCTGCTGCTGAAACAGCAGAACTAAATTTAATTGGTTTAACAGCTGGCAGGGCTGTGGGAGGGATCCAGCTGTTAAGCCAACTGAACTTAGTTCCATTATTTCAGCAGCGGCAGAGCAGGGAGCCACAGAGAGAGCCTCACTCGCCCCACAACTGAGCAACCACACCCCTCTGGTAGGTGTGGCTTGGCTCACCCCGCCAGAGGAATCCTCTATGCCAGCCTTCCTTGCACTGGGTGTACATGGCCGCCCAGTGTAAGCTCCACAGACAGCACCATGGATGAATTAGTCCTGGGGGCCAGGTTAATCCTGGGGCTGGTGAAGTGGGGAGGGTTTGTGGAATGAGGGGTAAAGCTTGGAGATGGGGGGGTAGATTTGGGGGCTGAGGTGCGTAAAGCCTGGAGATGGGGGGCAGGTTTGGGGAATGAGGGGGGTAGATCCTGGGAATGGGGTTCTGCAAAATTCTTTCAAGTTTAAAAGGGTTCCCTGGGCAAATACAATTGGGGAACATTAGCCTAGAGAGAAGGGAAGTGATGGGGCCAAAGGGCAGAGCAGGAGCGTAAAGAGGTGGCAGAAGGGCTGCACTTGGGCAGGGTAACCATCCATCCCATTTTTACTGGGACTGTCCCAGATTTTACGCAGGCATCCACTCTTTTTTTTTTTTGTCAGAAGTGTTAATTGTCCCATATAATAACTCCCCCTGCTGAACCAGCCATCCCCCAAATCAGCGCAACCAAGAGCTGGCTGGACAGCACGCACAGCATGTACTGACTGGCCAAGACAGGCAGTAGCAGGAGAGGGAGCCAGGAGGTTAAGACAGGGTATGTTGGGGGGTAGATAGGATATGTTGGGGTCTAGGTAGCATGTTTTGTCCCCCATCTTGAAGATTTTAAGGGGGACCTGGTGCTCCAGAAGTGCTGGGCAGCCCCTCTGTGGAGCAGAGAAGACCACTGCAGGGAGGTAGCTCAATCCCCACCACAGGACGGCCTCCCATGTAGCCAGGACGGCCCCCAACCCCACAGGGCAGCTACCTCCACATCTAGGGAGCCCCTGCAGCTGCAGAGCTCTCCCATGGGCCAGCAGTCCTGTTCCTGGTTCCTGGAGGTGTGGGGCAGCCAGGGAGCTCTCCTATGGGATGGCAGTCCTATTCCTGGATGCTTGGAGCATCCGTGGAGGTTCTTTGTGGGGCATCAGCCCTGTTCCCAGCGCCTGGAGGCATGGGGCATCTGGGGAGCTCTCCTGCAGTGCAGCAGCCCTGCCCATGTTGCACAGAGGTGTGGGGCAGCCAGGGAGCTCCTCCCACAGGGTAGCAGCCTTGCTCCAGCACCCCGTGCCATGGGGCAGCCAGTGAGCTGCATTTGCTTGGCACCTGCAGCCAGACAGCTGCCCCTTCTGTGCCCACCCCCGCCCACAGTGTATCTCATATTTGGCCTAGGGAAATATGGTCACCGTACACTTGGAGGAAGGGTATGAACACCCCTCTCAGGACCACAGGGGCTCACGTGCCAGCAGCCATGAGTGGGCTGGATTGTGGAACTGCTCAGTCTGCCAAAGGCCCCTGGGCCATGGGTTTGAGGTCCCTGATCTAGGTGCTTACCAAATGTGCTTTATAGTGCTGAACGTTGCAATGGCTAAGCCACTTTGAGGAGCCAGGACCTAGTCGGATGACATATCTACTGGCTGACCCAGCCTCCCTAAGTGTGTAGAATAGTATATTTCACTGCTTTTCTGATTTAGTTGGGGTTGATCCTGCTTTGGGTAGGGGGTTGGGCTTGATGACCTCCTGAGGCCCCTTCCAGCCTTAGGATTCTATGATGTCAATATGGAATATTGACATTTATCAAGGAAAACAGGAAGATCTAAAATGCACAGTCCCGTGATGCTAAGCTTTTTGGTCAACATACAAGCTTACCTAAAACCTCAGCTCCCTAACCTAGTAGCGTCCACTGCTTCTTATTCATTGTACGTGCTTGCAATTTTAGTATCAGTTCTAAACCAGCCTGCAAACCCAAATTCAACTGATGTTTAGAGAAACAGAAACATGCAGCTGTGCCCAAATAAGAGAGTAAAAGGACTGATTAAATTAGAAAGTGGGATGCTAATTTATCAGCTTCTTCAAACTTCAAGTACATGGGTTGGTATCAATACCATTGCTTGCCAAGTACTGAAATAGGTTATATTTTCTACAATACAGGTTCTAGGAACTGGGCCCAGATCTGGGACAGTGATAGAAAAATGTTATCTGCATATGGGGGGGTAGAACAATTTGTGCTGTACTTGGGATATTGCCAAAGAAATGAGGACTCAGTGCCATGTAACATGCAGCTGACTGCTTTGAAATGTGCTCTCAGAACACTAGATTGTGTGATCTAATGCC
The DNA here is from genome assembly GCF_033958435.1 of Carettochelys insculpta. NCBI lineage: Eukaryota > Metazoa > Chordata > Testudines > Carettochelyidae > Carettochelys > Carettochelys insculpta. The sequence continues at coordinate 58,430,883 of NC_134137.1, read as the reverse complement.
TCTAATGACCAAAATTATCTTTAATTAGCAGGTTACTGTTTCAAGAATGGAGATGAAAGTAAAAACAAAACAGTTTGTGTCACAACTGAAATAAATACTGACCCATTTACAGACAGAATAGTCTGTCGCTCAATAAGGGACCGTATGTGTACTTTCTTCTACTTGAACCAGCACTCCCCTTGCCAACAAAACTAAATTAATTCCCATGACTAAATATTCAGTCATGAAGTGGTAGTATTTTGTACTTCGAAAAACCCAACATCTGGTACAGAAAAGCAAGACTATGTGTTATCACACTTGATAAAAGCACTTCTGTGCTGTTCTGAATCTTTGTTCTTTTTTGCTTTTGGAAGAGTATAACAAGAAAGAGGAAATGAGATTTAATTATCACATCCCTGTGTTAAAGACAATCATCTTTTGCCCATTCCCACATTTATATTATTATGAAACTGAAACGTTTGAGAGTTAAGCACATTTTGGGGGTTGGAACAGGGTTGAGATTCAGTCTCCATGAAGACTAAACTGTATTTACTTTCTAGAGGGAAAGTATTCTTTTGGATTAATTCATTGATGGGACTATTGAGAGAAAATTGAAATTGATATTGAGGCTGCATAAGAAATAAAATTACTTTAAATTTTAACCCTGCTGTGACACTTTTATGGCAGAATTAATGACAAATGTAATCTTTTAAAAATAACACTGTGTATGTGGGCAACTGGAGAGGTTTTTAAAAAAGGCAATTATTGCATGTTGTTCTGTGTCTTTGAGCCATTGAACAAACGTTGGGTGGAAATATTATTTCTACTTTATAGACGGGCAAGCAGACAGAAGAGTTAACTGAACTGCCAAAGTCAGTATGACAGGCAATTTTAGAAGTCATATTTTTCTGGGAACTCATTGTCATGACCAATCCACTCAGCTATGAGTAATCCACTTCTCCAAGAATGGGCTGGTGCTGTGTCAACCTACTGTTGTCAGCATGGGGACTTAATTGATTTCACCAATGCCACCCAAGGGCACAGATTTTTCACACCACTGACCAGCCTAGTTGAACCTAATTTTCCAGGCCTAAAAACATCAATTGTGAGACACACCGTTGCTGACTATTTGTATATGGGACATGTTCCTGCAAGAGAAATAATTTAAAAGGTTCCCCCCTCTCCCCCCTCTCCCCACTCTGTGGACAGTTAAGAACCATGAAATAGTCTTTCATGTGGCAAAGAATTAAACTTGCTTGGCTTTATACACTACCGATAGTCTAATTGACTTTAGTAGACCTTCGTACAATAGATTAAGTGAATCACATGCATACGTCTTTGTCAAATCAGGGCCTTAATCACTGTGGCCTTGTCAGCGCCTCATTAGCATGCGGGCAGCTGCGGCACTTCGAAATTGACGCAGCTCGCCGCCATGCGGCTTGTCCCGACAGGGCTCCTTTTTGAAAGGACCCGGCCTACTTCGAAGTCCCCTTATTCCCATCTGCTCACAGGAATAAGGGGACTTTGAAGTAGGTGGGGTCCTTTCGAAAAGGAGCCCCGTGGGGACGAGCCATGTGGCGGTGAGCTGCATCAATTTCGAAGTGCTGTGGCCGCCCACATGCTAATGAGGCGCTGAATATGTATTTCAGTGCTTTATTAGTAAACTTCGAAATGGCCATTTACATGGCCATTTGGAAGTTTGGGGCTAGTGTAGACATAGCCTATATGTATTATCTAATTACTTGATTCTACATTGTTTGTCAGTTGTTTTTAGTAATAAAAAACTAATACAAAACAATGTAATTTTGAATATTAATGCATATTTGTACTGATACCATAGTGTGGTATTTCTGGAAACAGATGAGTGTTTAGTTTATGCATTATTGTTGAAACCTTAATAAACACAGGCATAATATCATGGTGGAACTCTCTACAAGTTTACCTCCCTTGGTCCCGAATGAGGGATTTTGCTGGACCAGGAGAGGTTAATGTCCCTGTCCATAGCCGCCCCCAGCTGGCCCTCCAACCATGGCTCCCAAGCTCTCTGGCTGCAGCTTGCCACCACCACAACCCCTGCACTCTGGCCCCATGTGGGGCTGCCAGGGGATGCCAGCAATCTGGCTAAGGTGCCCTGCTGGGGGAAGCTGATGCCCCCACCCTAGTGTCTCTCCCTGAGCTGCCAGGGGAAGTAGGTGCTCCAGCCCTGGTTCCCTGTCCAGGGCCACTGGTGCTCAGGTCCCGGTTCCCAACCGAGGGCTGCCAGGAGATGCTGGAGCATCGTCCCCAGTGCCCCTTGGTGGGGCTGCTGGGAGAAGCAGGCAGTCCAGTCCCAGTGCTGCCAGGGCACCTTCTGCAGCAGGGTGGGGAGGAGGGCTGCCTCAGCCCAGCATTGCTGCCCCCCATGGGGCTGTCAGCTGGTTGCCCTCCTACCCGGGGTCTCTGGTCCTGCCAGACGAGAGAATGACAGTTTTGGAGGGGTAACCTGTACTTCAAAGCAGCACCATGGAACTCTTATATTCATCACTGTCAATTATGATATGTTTCATTCAAAGGATTCCTTGTGAAGTACCATTTTAAGTCTTCATCTGCTGAATATGTCCTGTTGGACTATATGTACTATCATTGTATATAAGACTCTGAATTATTGTTGAATATGTTATTGAAATGCGCTGTGAGGATGGAAACACCCACAACCAGCCTTCCAGGTTCTACCAAAACCCAGCCAGACATGCTGATGGCTCACTAGAGGGAACCTACTCTCTCAATGGACATCCCAGAAGGCGTCTTAGGGGCAGCATGCAGATAATGGAGACTGCTGGACCAGTGCATTCTGTTGGATCCCTACGTCAACGATCCTTCCAGCAAGATGGAAAAAAACTATAAAAGAGAGGAAGTGACGTCACAATTGGCCTCACTCCCCCTCCCACCCCCCAAAAACCCCTCAACACTTTGAAACACATTTAGAGGACAAAGACTTTGAACTGGGAGAGGGAGGTCTGGGCTGGCAAAGTTCCAGCCCTGTGTACTGAAGGTCTATAATCTGTTGGTGCCACTTGTCTGGATTAGACACCTCATCATTCAAATCCTTTTTAGTTTGCAGAACTCAGACTGCAAATATATTTTTATTTCTTAAGTAATCAACTCTTATCTCCACCCTTGCTACTTATAATCACTCAAAATCTAACTTCCTGTAGTATAATAAACATGTTTCATATTTTACCTAAAACTGTTCTTTGTCTGAAGTTTCTGGGACATCTCAGTTCAAGTTCTCAAAGACTAGTGTGTTGCTAGTCTGTTACAAAGACTAGTGTGTGTCCTCTCCGCTTTGAAGGAGGGGTGGAATGGGCAATGAATTTAAATTGAACAGGCGTCTGACCAGGGCAAATGGTAAAGAGAAAGAGACCTCATCAAGAGAAGATCAAAGTTTGGGGTGGCAAGCTGTAGTGCTGGGGGGAGCTGGCTGGAGTTCTATTGTTGGTTCATGAAAGGCTCTGAGAAGCATTCATATTCCTCACCTTGCTGTGTCCCTCCTTGTGGATGTCTGTGTGAGTCCAGTACCTGACAGAGGTTTGTGGCTTGACACAGCATCACAGAGTGAGAAGGACACCCCAAGGTGGTGGACAGAGGACTCAGCAGCCCTACAGTTCAGGCTGGAACCTAGGCACCCTGTCACAATCTTAAACCTTGACTAGCTGTGCAAATGCTGCCTTTCCAATTTAAAATCTGTTTGCTCCCCTGAGGCTTTGTTCTGTCTGCAAATGCAAATCCTGTTAATTGCACCTGGGGAGACTGCCTCACATTAAGGGACAATTTCACAGTTTTGCTGATTGGAAATGTCTGTTCCTCATTGATGTACTAAACAGTGGTTCCCAAACTTCTTGGCATCAGACCCCCCTTTTGATTTTTGAGAAACCCTCTTGCCCTCCTCCTCTTCTTTACCATCATCCAACCCACATTTTAACAAAACATTCAATTTGTAAGTTGAAATAAACACAAAAACTTGATATAAAAATGTTATTTAAAATTAAAGATAAGCACAAATAATTTTTCTTGATGCTTTGTGGTTGCCTGGTGCAACCCAAGCTGGCCAGCTGCCTGAGCCCCATGCCAGCCTCCAGAGCTGCCTGCACCAGCTGCCCGCTTGCCTGAGACCTCAGCTGCCAGAGCCACCCGCCCGAGCCTCATGACGTCTGGGGCCAGCCACCCACTTGCCCACCAGCCACCGGGACCAGCCATCCACCTGTCCGCTGGCTGCCTGAGCCCACACTGCCAGGACCAGCCGCCCGCCCACCAGCCACCCATCTCAGCCATGGGCCAGCTGCCCAAGCTGCCTGCTGAAACCCCATGCTGCCAGGGCCAGCTGCTCACCGATCAGCCAAAGCCACATGCTTCTGGGACCAGCCACCCAAGCCCTGCTTTGCCAGGCCCAGTCACCTGAGCCCCATGAGTCCCACAAGCTGGCTGGCCGCCTGAGCCCTGCGAGCCCTGTGAGCCACCCACCCGAGCCCCTATCCAGCCCTCCCATAAAGCCAGGTACCCCGGCCCCCATCTAACCCCATCCTCCTCGTCCCCCCCACCAACCCACACTCACTTATTTGCAGGCAGCAGCCAGCTCCAAGTGAGTCTTTGCCAGCTGCCTGCTTTTTCTAGTGGCTGCGCCAGGTCACCCATATAAAATGGCAGGGACTGACAGCCAGACAAAGGCCGGATCTTTCTTCAGGTGGGGGTAATGATGGGGTGGGCTGGGTTGCCTTGCACTGTCCCTGGAATTTCTTCAGGCCCCCCAGGGGGACATGCCCCCCAGTTTGGGAAACCATATACTAAACTCTATCAACCTGCTCAACTGTCTTGGGCAATGTCTTCCTGAAGTCAAGAATCCTGAGCAGCAAGCTGATGAGCTGATCATTGACCCCCTTGTCAGCTTGTGCTCCCTTGTCAGCACAGCACCCAGGCTAAGTCAGTACCACCCATCCTGGGGAGAAGGGGAAGGGCCCAGGGCCAGGGCCCTGAGCGGGTCTCCTCCTGCCTCCTCAGCCAGCCGAGACTAACTCCTGCAGAGTGGTGATGGCAAGAACTCCCTTATTGCTTTGCATCCGTCTTTTGTGTTTCAGTCCCTCGCTCTTGTCCTGTTCCACTGCCCCAGGACTTTGTGTGACCATGAGTCATCGGCTAACAGCACATGGGATGTTGATCTTCTTTTGATGGGGTCTTTCTCTTTCTTGGGTGGGTTCTTTTGCAGGGGACTCAGCTCCTATTATTCTCTGACCATCAAGCTGCTGCTGGCAGCTGGTTGTCCAGGCAGGCTGGTTTCAGGGACGCACTCATTAACATTTTCCTCGCTCACAAACCACATATAACTATATATTAACCCTTCTGCCAGAAGGAGTTGGCAGCAACCAGGTCTGGGTTCAACATCGAGGGGCTCCTTTTCATCCATCTCACATAGAACCGGCTCGAGCCCCCACCCACTAGCCTGGGAAATTCACATACCCCTGGGTGCCTCGGAGAGGCAATGCTTCCCCACTCGCAAGCACACAGTCTGAGTGTAGAAAAGAAACTTTTAATGAAAGAGGCAGAAAAGTCAGATGGCATAAACTTGGGAAAGTACCACACCCAGAGTTCATAACCAACCCTCAAGTAACTGTCCCAGCTCAAATGGGCTGAGCAGTGTCCTTTGCCTCTCAGGCTCACCAGTCCATTGCTGTGAAGAGCCAATCCACACACCCAAACTTTCTCTGTACCCGTCGTCAAATGCCCCACTTACAACTCTGTCCAGTCCATGTAGGCCCTGACACATCACCCTGATGAATTCCCCCATTGAGCCTGAGGAAATGCCACCTTAGTGCGCTGGTCTGGCATTCCACTTGCCCCTGCCAGCTGCCCCACCAGCTGCCTGCCAGTCACCCCTGCTAGCAGACCTGCTGGCCATTCACTCCTGCCAGCTGGCCCTGCTGTCCGCTGCTTCTCCTACTGGCCGCCCGCCGGTTGCTCCGACTGGTGGCCTGCTGCTTCTCCCTATAGAACAAAGCTAAATCTATAAAACAAAGCTATAAGACTTATTACCAACATACTTATATACTCCATCTTGGCTACATTATTTCTGACAGAAATTCATGCTGCCTTATCACGATGAGACGTTACACAGCTCAAAGGTTATATAGGCAATGGCCATTACAAAACTTACAGAAAGTTACAGGGCTTACATCTGTTTGTACTGGACCTAGCAGAGGCTTTATATAACATCTGGCTCTTGTTAAAATTAATGTGGACTATGGGTTCCAGTCTACAAGAGCTGTGCACGTAGAGCTTCTTCGGAAGTGTGTTGGAGGTTTGTACGTTGGGGACATGCAGAGCTGGGCTCAGTTTGTGTCTAGTTTCATTGAAAATCTTGGTTCTTTTCCTCTTCCTTTTAAAGGTGACTAGTGATTTTGGGTGAGTCAGTTTTTGGGTGAGCAACCGGATAAACTTCAAAAGGGGACCTTTAATAGGTGCTTGGTGTTTTTGAAAATCAGGCCTTTTCAGCTATGTCACCCAAAATCTTTTAAAGATAAGCCTTTGAAAATGTTGGCACACATGTATGAGATATAGAAGGGAATCCTATCAGATATTATCAAATATTTTGTCTCTCTGTGCAGTCAGTAGTCTATGGCCACAGCTACATTCTTCATGTAATTTTTTTAAATGACTCCTGTGATATTTAAAAGCATTAATCCTTGACCTAACTGAATGCAATGGAAAACAAGCAGTCCTGTAGCACCTTAAAGACTTACAAACATACCTAATAAATAATGTTAGTCTTTAAGGTGCTACAGGACTGCTTGTTTTTTGAGAAGCTACGGACTAACATGTCACTTCTCTGAGACTATGAACTCAACAGGTAAAATTGCATTGACTTTCATGGGGCTAGTGTTTTGTTTTGAAAATTTCCCCACTTCTGCCCATAATGCATTGTGGTACGGGTTGGGAGTAGCAATGGCATTTTCCCAGCAATATAATATTCCCTCTGCCCCACCTTTGGAAAGTGATTTAACCTCCCTGCATTTCTGACTGACAAAGGCTGTATTTAGCATTGATCCGTCCTTTCACATGAGCCGGAGAAACATCATTGTGGGGTTTTTTTTTGTTTTTTTGTTTTTGCAGCCCTATGGGTAATGAGATTTTTGATACTCTTGTCAGCAGTGACAAGAAGTCACTTTGTTTCAGAAGTCAGATGAGTAAATTTGAGGAAAACAGATAAAACGGATTAGTCTTCCTTCACCTTGCTTTAAATATAACTACATGCTGTATTAAGGAAGTGAACCCCAAGTAAACAATACATGTAATGGCAACTTATTTGTGCTATTCAGGGCTGAAAATAAAACAAGATAACTACTTTAACATGATTACAAGTGACAATTTAACACCTTTAATTGCCCTGCTGTCAGTAGAAGTTACTGATTGCTTTCTACAACACCTGACATATTCATTAGACTCAGAGCAATGACATCAATGTCTTTGTATTGTGAAGTGACAGATAACCACCTGATTAATGATAAATGCACATCAGTCTCTGCTTATTGTTCTTATGGTTTTGTGTCTAAAGATGCATGCATTTTAAAATATGGTTGAATTTATGTTACTTAAAATTAAGACAAGCACAGAGGCATTAATAGAGCTGAATTAAATTTGTTGCTGGAAGTATTCTTTGTTCAAACAGAAGATTCAGGTTGACCAAATTATGTGCCCCCACAACTCGGCTTTTTCAATTTTGGGAAACTGTGTAGGGCAGCAAAATAAGGGAACCGCATAGGGGGAGTTTGGAGGATAATAACTAATAGAGGCTAATAAATATCAGGAACTGTAATCAGGGTGTTCTGCCTCTCAGCTGAGTGCCTTAACCGTTGGGCTGTAGGATCACTATTACTTTCCACATAAATTAAATGTTCATTGGGCTGAAGTGGAATAGCTCTGGCAGGAGAGTTGAGGGTGTGCATATACTCTGCACTGGCCCTGTGAGTCCCACTCCAAGAAGACATGGCCAAGGTCGTGTTCTGAGGTGCAAGCCAGACCAGTGAAATGTTATCTCATAAATCGTCCTGTAACTTTGGATGCCTTAAATATGCTCCTGCTATAGATTGCTTAGCCTGGGTGCTCCCAGATAGCATACAAGCATGCACTGTGTGTTTGCGTGATAAGCAGCTCTGAGTCCAGAACTTTCTTATTACATTACAGCCATGCTTAGGCCTCCACCAGTGACAATTATGCTTGTCAAGAAGGCCCAGCCGCCCTGTTGCCTCTAGCTTTCTCCATGTGCTTTGCAGAGTCCAGCCCTTTGACGGAACATTCAGACAATTAATAGGGTTTGTGTGTTGTTCTGCAGAGACAAATGGCACAGCTTGTCACCCTAAGGCCGTGTCTACACTCAGGAAAAACTTTGAAATGGCCATGCTAAGGGCCAAATCAAAGAATACTAATGAAGCTCTTAAATGAATATTCAGCACCTCATTAGCATGCTGCTGGCCATGGCATTTCAAAAGTGCTGCCTTTCGCTTGTGTGCAGCTCGTCTCCACAGGGGGTTCTTTTCGAAAGGACCCTGCAGACACTGAAATCCCCTTATTCCCATCAAGATGAACTGAAATATCAGACTTGAAATCGGATGTGAAATAAAAAGCTGACTTTGTATAACTGTGAATTATTGCCCAGAAACAAGTTTTACAACAAGCTAACGTTTCTCCCAATTTTTGATATATGTATATACTTGGCAGTCTCCCCACAAAAATGTGTTGCATGAGACATTTTTAACAGTCAGTTTTATTATTAATTTTAAGGTCGTTGTCACCCAATTTATTTGACAGGGACATTAGCAGCAGAACGCATTCGGGCTTCGCAGCAGTAGGCCTCATGTGAAGACTTCAGAAGTAGAACTGAATGACATCAGCAGGGCAGTCTGAAAACAACTGTTTCTGTTGGGAGTTGGGTTTTGAAGGTCAGAGGAGAGGCTTTGCCGAGAGAAGGGCATATAAAGATTTGAGGGTCTAAAGCAATCAAATGCATATGCCACACTGAAAATCCTAATTTCTCCTGGTCTCTGATTAAACATTGTTGAGGCAAGAATATTGTGCTGTTAGCACTGGTCCATGCCTGTTATTTTGTACTCCATAGTGCCCATTAACAAAAGGTTAACTCACCATTGAACTTCAATTTTGTAATCACAGAGAAAGTGTGATGAGATAAATCCCACAGGGACAGTAGGATATGTTCATTTCACTGATACATAGCCAAGAAATGGAGATAAAACCCACTCATTTAAGTTGATTGTGCTTCCCCTGAGAATTACAGAGGAGCTTTGAACTTGGGTCTCATCGTGCAGTGCACCACTGCAACTAACTGAGCGAGGTGGCCCACAGAATAGTGCATGAGGATGCAGCCAAACCTATTTCAGGTGCAGATTAGTATATCACAGTAGAGCTTCCCTTATGTCTTTCTATTTTCTGACTTTCTTCCAGACTTTTTGTTGGTCTGTGAAGTCTGTTGTCACTCAAGCTGAGATCAATGAGTCCTTTTATCCATTACTTGACTTGTTATACAGACAATTATACAGCCATCCCCTAGGGTTACGGAGAAGGCAGGTTTGCCATGGGTCAAACAACATTTAGGCCACATCTGCTGCAATGAGTTGACCTAGGGTAGGCAAGCCCAGCTATGTTATTCCCATAGCTAGAGTCAAGATACCTAGCATCATGCAGGGTTAATGGGAGACACTCTTCTGTCAACTTATTTTGCTCTTCTCATCCAGTGTAGAGTATCAGGCTTGACTGGAGATTGATCTGCTGTTGATTTGGTGGGTCTTCACTAGACCTACTAAGTCGACTGCTCATGCATTGATGTCTACTCTGTCAGTTCTGGCTCTAATGGAGGAATAGAGATGGAGTTAATAGTAACAGGTATTTTGGTGATGCAAGTGCTTAGCTGCAACAGGAAGGGGATGATTGATCATAGCAATGAGCTGGGAGAAGAAGCAGACAGCGATGTTTATTCATGTGTTCCTAGCAGGCTTGCCTGGCAAGTAGGAAGTGGTATCCATTTCAGAGGAGATGGCTGTTGAGTGGGCACTGTGATCTGTCTATTGCTATAAAGAAAGGGTGAGGAAAGTAGGAAAGAGTAGAAGTGGAGGTTAGAACAAAGAGGTGAAAGTTCCCTTCATGTCTCAGCTTCCTCGTTATGGTAGTGAGCAAAGGAGAAATCTGGGAAAGTCTATATAGAAAGGCGACTGAACACTTATTCAAGAAAAATTTACTCAGTTTATGAGGATGACCCAGGGTCTCTTCAGCTTGGCCATTGGGCATGCACAGTCAAAGTGCTGCAGCTCAAAAACAAAACAAAACAAAACAAAAGGCAGGAGGCTTGTCACAAATCTTTTCCTAACAGTTTCATGGATTGCCATAGACACCAGCCTTACCCACAACCCTGGTCAGCAGGAGTCAAAGTAAGTACTGGGACTAACTGATATGCAGCCTGGGGTGGCTGTGGTGGCCATATACAGGCTGGTATCAGAGGATATTTTTTGCTGGCATGCTGTACTGGCCCATACCAGCCCTCTTCACCTCTGCTGGTCATCTCCATCCTGTGTGGCTATTATCTGTCATTCTCATTGTTTGCTGAGCCTGGTCACATGACAGCTTCTGTGGGTGCCTGCTGGGTGGGAGTGTGCTGGGGTGACAGATCAGGGTATGTCAGTATGAGAGTCATTTTCTGAGGGGAAAACACCTTATCATGTCATGAGACACATACGACCTGCTGGTTCCTCAGCAAATCTGCTTTTTCTTCCACCCTTCCCTCACTGTGTCTTCTCTTTCCCTGCAGAACAGTGGTGAGACAGGAAAGGATGGGCTCAAGCTGTGTAGTGACGACCATGTTTGTCACGTAATTTCTCTATCACTTGCTCTCTCTGCTCCAGTGACAGGAGGTTCCTAACAGAGATGGGCAGGGAGCCAAGAAGGAAAGCAGTCCCCTGTGGTGAGTGATACACCTCTCCTTGGTGTTATTAGGTAAATATTGGAGTGATCTGTATGGGAAAACTTCCATCCCTTTGCTTCTCCCATCAATGCTGATCACCATCCCTGTTTCACAGCAAATCAGAGAAGGGGGGCAAGAGATCTAAGTCCAAGGAATTATGTGGGGGCCAGCACCTACCTGAGGGAATGCAAAGCAAAAGTGGGAGAAAAGAAAGAGAGGAAGGACTGAAACTCATGAGATCTGCTTCTAGTGCCATAATAGAGAAAACAGAAAGTGTTTCTTAATGAAATTGCCTTGAAAACTGAGGAGATACTACCATGCAGACAGAAGCAAGGCACATGTGACCTGCTCATCTCATCCTGGAAAAAAATAACCAGTCGAAGAGACCTCAGGTTTTAAGAAGACATTCTCAGTTTGAGTATTGGATTACACTTAAATATATATAAATCAACCTTTAGAAATAATATAATTAGGCAGAAAGCTAAAGACTCCACATTTTGTGGAATGAAGAAGACCATGGTACCTATTTGCATGGCCTGGGGTAAGTTCTTAACACACTTCAAAATAGAAGAGAAAGAGGATAGCAGCTGTACCCAGTTTTTCAGGGCTACTTCTACACTAGCCCCAAACTTCGAAATGGCCATTCAAATGGCCATTTCGAAGTTTACTAATGAAGCGCTGAAATGCATATTCAGCGCTTCATTAGCATACAGGCGGCCGCGGCACTTCGAAATTGATGCGGCTCACTGCTGCGCAGATCGTCCCAACAGGGCTCCTTTTTGAAAGGACCCCACCTACTTCGAAGTCCCCTTATTCTTGTCTGCTCATGGGAATAAGGGAACTTTGAATTAGCCGGGGTCCTTTCGAAAAGGAGCCCCGTCGGGACGAGCCGTGCAGCGGCGAGCCACATCAATTTCGAAGCGCCGCAGCCACCCACATGCTAATGAAGCGCTGAATATGCATTTCAGCACTTCATTAGTAAACTTCAAAATGGCCATTTGTGTGGCCATTTTGAAGTTTGGGGCTAGTGTAGATAAGGCCCAGGTCTAACAAAAAAGGAGCTTTATGAATGTATTGAAAAGCAAAGTCACTCATCATTTTGACAACAGCAATTACCCTTTCCACAGAAGTACAATTAGTCATTCTACAGCCAGACAAACAAAATAGTTCAGGGGTAATAAGAAGATTGCAGAAGATGAGCATATATCTGAAAAATTGATATCCAACCTTCTACAAACTATGAAATTACTCAGAAAGCTAATGCCTTCACCTGTTCTGGAATGAAAGATAATACGATGCTGAAGATGATAGCAGCCCAGACCTAATTGTATGGTGTCTGAGGCAAAACTGACTTCAAAACAAGAGAGAAAAAGTAGCTACCATCACTTCCTAAGGTCAAGCAGAATGACAGGAGCACCATGTATTTTTTAAAAACAAAAATATAAATTAATTTTCTAGATTTAAAACATTTAGGCTACATCTACATTAGCACACTACATCGAAGTAGCCTATTTTGATGTAAGAACATTGAAATAGGCTACTTCGACACATATCATCTACACATCCTCCAGGGCTGGTGCCATCAACATTCAACATCGAAGTAGCGACGGAGAACATCGAAAGGAGACGCCCCGGAAGGAAATGCAGAGCATCCACACACACAAATGTTCCCCATTGAAATAAGGGGCCAGCAAAGCCCCAAGCTGCTCCCTTAAAGGGCCCCTCCCAGACACACTCAGCCTGCACAGCATGAGATCCACAGAGCCGACAACCAGTTGCAGACCCCGTGCACGCAGCATGGACCCCCAGCTGCAGCAGGAGCAGCAGCAGCCGGAAGCCCTGGACTAAGGGCTGCTGCAGGTGGCGACCACAGAGCCCTGCAGGGGCTGGACAGAGCATCTCTCAACCCCTCAGCTGATGGCCACCATGGAGGACCCCGCTATTTCAATGTAGCAAGACGCGGATCATCTACACATGCCCTACTTTGACGTTGAACGTCAAAGTAGGGCACTATTCCCATCTTCGGATAGAAATAGTGATTTCGATATCTTGCCGCCTAACGTCAATTTCAACATCGAAATAGTGCATGGTGCATGTAGATGTGACGTGTACTATTTTTACATTATGCCAGCTACTTCAAAGTAGCTGGCAAGTGTAGACGCACCCTTAGTTTTATTGAATGGGCATAGAGTGTACTGTTGCAAAACATCACTATCACCCAGTAGAGTGGCTGTTCTTTCACTGAAATGTTTGAATGAACTTCTGACCTTAAAAAAAGCATATGTTACTATGGACACCTGCAATTTTCCTTCAGAGACACTATTAAGACAAATCTTGGGTTGCCCAGGACTATGCATCACCTCCCCTTGTTGCCAGACTGTTAGCCACTAAAACACACTGCTCTGAGCAATGCTCTCCCTTAGGGCAAATCTACACTAGCTGTCAATGTTGACTGAAGGTACGTAATTCCAGTTGCATGACTAACATAGCTGGAGTCAACAAACCTTCAGATGAGTTGCTTCAGGGTTGCCTTTTTAGGGGTTGATGAGAGAACCTCTCCCATCAGCTTCCCTTCCCTTAGTCTTCTCATTCCAGTGGAATACCAGAGTCACCAAAAGAACAATTGTCAGTTGATTTAGTGGGTCTTCACTAGACCCACTGAATCAACTCCTGGGGATTGATTGCCACAGCACTGATTTCTCAATAAGTATTGACATGTCTTCAGTTCATTTTTCATGTTAACAGTAGGTGTACTCCAGTACCTGAATCCTACTGAAGAGTTCCCCTATGATATCCAGACCACTCACTGGATAATAACAGTGTTAACAGTCTGTTGTTCCCAACAGAACAATTTACACACCAGACTGTAAAACTCATCTCAGGATAGAATGTTCATTATTTGTATTCAGAGAAAAGATAAACACCCATAGCTTGTTTTTCCTATGTGATGCTTCTCTGCTGATTTCAGATCCTGCCACTGACTTTCTACCTAAACAGTATCCACTGTACTAGCCTGCAGTGCTTAATTTACACCCTGACGGAGACAAAGGTGAATAAACATCTCTTATGTGACAGAAAATCAGTTTTTCACCTCTGCTGATGACCCATGTCTTGATACAGACTTTTGAACATATATACAACTTACATAGTATCTGTATATAAATTTCACAATGACCAGAGGCACAATTTGAGAGGGCCCACTGAACTGTAATGAAGGAGTGGTGGAGAAGAAGAAAAAAAGTGGCAAAAACTTCTCTGTGCCCCTCGAACAGCTAAAAATGCCTGTTTCTTCTGTGATAAGACCTGCAGCTCCAGAATTGGGCTGATGAGCCGTCAACAGAGTCGTAAATAAGTGGGTGACATGAAGATAGCCCACTCATTATCTAATGACTGCCAAGAAGAAGAATGACCAATGTCATGCTTGCTTACATTTAAGAAATGCCTCTTTTTGGTGAACCAAAATGTATATACTAGAATCAGGACATTTCTGTAAGCAGTTGTATGAAGGGATTCTTCGGTCAAAACTGAGTGTGACAAAATATCTTTTTGACGGTAGTGCAGGTTGAACCTCTCTCATCCAGCACTCTGGGGACTGGACTGGTGCTGGATGAGACAATTTTTTGGACCACAGGAGGTCAGTATTGTCTAATGCACAACCAACACTTTCAGTGCTTACTGGGCTCTTAGAAAACATCTAGGGGTAAATTACAGCTAAATAAGAGCACAGAACACTGATAGCAAGGACTGGTGGCTATAAACAAACTTTGTGGAACCATAGAAACCTTGACCACACCCATGATCAGTGGTCATCCAGCTGATTAAAATCATGCCGGATTACGGCTGTTGCCGGACGAGGGCATTCTGGATCAGACGATGAGCTCAGTACACAGTTTTGTCCTCCATCCCTGACCTCTTTTGCAAAACTGGCAAAGTAATCAGCTGATTTGTCTGCCTTTTGAGATGCAACTGTCTATTGTGATTGGCAGTGGATTGGAGGATCTTTACCATCACCAAGTGAACACACAGTTCTATTCATATCTCAAACTTGTACTCTTTTCAGAAAGTGTAATTACAGATCGAATGTTTTGGGAGTAAAGGAACTTCAAAGTCCGGTGAATACTTTGAAGTGCCCACGGCTACTCTGCCTGTCAATGCTTCGAAGTTAGCAACTTCGAAGTTCCCATGGTGGCCATTATGCTAATGAGGTGCTGCATATGCATTGCAGCACCTCATTAATCTCCTCTGACCTGCCTGCTTAGCATGTCCTCTCTGAAGGAGGTGGCTATTGTAGATACAGCCACAGTGTAGTGTGCCATTTACCATCTATCAGTTCTGACTGGGTTGTTGATCCTGTGTTCGCTCCTTTGGGAATAGAAAAGGTATTAGAATTAATTAGCTAATAGGCAAAAAACAAACAGTCCTGTTGCACCTTAAAGACCAACATATTTATTAGGTAATATTACCATATAAATAAATGTATTAGTCTTTAAGGTGCTACAGGACTGCTTGTTTTTTGTGAGGCTACAGGCTAACATGGCTATCTCTTTGAGACTAGATAATTGGCCTGATTCTAAACTCATCCATTTTTTCTAGACAGAAAAAACTTTCTTTTAAAGGCCAAGAAGCAGCTTTTATTTCACTATTTGTGAACAATTCCCTCCTTTTTGTAGTCAGCAACAAGGAATTTGAGGCAAATTTATAATTTTGTCCACGTATTTAGAAAACCACACTAACATGTTTTGGAGCAAATGCTGACAAAGAACCAGCTAATCACAATTTATGCTTCTTTCTTCCTGTCTTTTCATTTAATATTTTAAGAGTAAACAGAATGTGATACGTCAGAATATATTTAGTGAATTGACTAATGCTAATCTGCAATGAATCAGGCAGCTTGATCCTTTACGTGAACAAAGACTGCAAATATTGGGAGTGCTGTGAGCATTTCCAGAGTGTGATCATTATCAGAACCACCCAACAGAGTGTGCTAATGTACTATGAGTGCTGTAGCTGCATGCAAGAGAAGAATATGTTTTATTTTTAACCATAGTTTTCCTTTGTTAAAACAATGATCAGCAGAAACTTCTCTCTTTTTTAGTGATTTATAATGCCTGTTAAAGAAAGAAACACTTTCTATTTAATCAAATGGGAAAATAATCCTAGATGAAGACTGAGGGAGGAAACATTTACCCAAGAATCAGGATGCAGTAGATATAATATAGGGATTAGCTGAGTCATTACAACATTTGTAATTTTATTCAGCCACATCTTGATGGCACATTAAATGCCATGATTCTGTCATCCACAGTCAGTGTGAGCATGGTACTAGTTTTGTTGACTGCCACGCTGTATTAATTTCCAGAAGCTGACGGATGCTCCAGGAGCAGGTCTTACCAGGGCCACCATCCGTTGCTATGGCATCTGAAGGAAGGGGAATGACAATGGGCCTTAGCCTCCATAGCACTAGTCCCCTGGGGATGAATATTGTAGGGGCTGGTTTTGTGAAGGCTGTTGTAGTCTTGACAATTTTCCTCCTGGAAGTTGTATTTCGCAACAGTGCAGGATGCAGCCTGTCGGATTGATTTTTACAGCCCAGAATGTCATAGCTATTTGTCTGACGAACAAATGCCAAACAGAGAAGTGCAGGTTTTTAACAGGGTAATTCCAGGGCGTTGGTAGGGAAATACTCTGGGGACTAGACTGAATATTTCCCCATGACCAGAAGCACAGAGAGTGGGGCCTGGGCAGAGATAGGACCAGGGAATCCAATACTCCCTAGCGTGCCACCCCCCCATCCCTAGCTGTGGGACGACAGAGAAGAAGGGTTCCTTCTGACATGATGCATTTTGGGCTGCTGCAGGCTGTGATGAGAGGGTTCCTAGCTCCCTGCTCATTCTGTGCATCTCACCAGCATCCCCAAACTGCTGCTGGGGTGGCGTCCAGCACCTTCTGTTATGTTCTGGTTGAAACAAACTGACCACCCAGTTCTCAGTGTCACACATTCCTGGACACCTGGGCTGTGGCTACCCTTGCAAGTACATTCGGAAAAGTCGTCCCTCTTTTGAAGGAGCGCGCAGAGCGTCTACACACAAAGTGTGCTTGTTTGAGCAGAAATTGAAAGACCGTGGCATCATTTTCAAAAGTTTTCCTCCAGTCCCATCATAGGAAGAGTGCCCCCTTTCAAAAGGGTCGTTTCAAAAGGGAACGTGTAGATGCTCCATGGGCCGTTCTTTTGAAAGAGAAGTCCTCTACGGCACCAGCCAACTGGCACACGGAGATGCCCTGGCCGGCAGGGCTCTATGGTAGCTGCATCTGACAGCTTTTAAAGCTGCATGGATCCAGAAACCCAATGGCAGGAAGCTCAGCACGAACTAGGAGCAGCAAGCCCTCAGTGAAGCCATAGCACAGCAACTGTGACCCATGGCCCCTGGAGCCCCCGGACATACCCAGAGCCCCTGGATACCCCCTCAGAGTTCTCACGTGTCTCGCAAAACCCTGGGCAACCCACAAAAAAAAGGGCGCTCTCATGGACCAAGCCTGAGCTGAGAGACCTGCTCTGGCTCTGGAAAGAGGAGGAGGAGGAGAAGCAGCGGAATGTGGCTGCATTCACCCACCTGGCTAAAGGGATGTCTGCCAGAGGCCACTCTGCCTGCTCCCCCAGGCAAGTATGCAGCAAGGTGAAGGAGCTGCAGCAGGGATACACCCTGACCCAGGACTCTGCTGGCCGCTCAGGAGCAGGTCCCATGACCTGACCCTACAACAGGGAGCACCAGTGCCTCCTGGGGCCCAAGGACAACTCCTTGCCACCATTCCTCCTGGACACAGTGGCAGATGAGCTGCATCCCACAGAAGAGGAAGAGCCTGGATCTGCAGAACGCTCAATGCACCCAGAGCCAGAAGCCACCACCAAGGTCTCAAGCAATGAGGGGGACCTCATGATTGAGCTCCCATCCCGGTCATTGAGCCAGGAGATGGGAAGCTGACATTTGCAGACCTTGGCGAGGGATCCTCCAGTAAGTACCTGGAAGGGCACACAAGCCAGCCTGTGAGGTTGAGATACCACAGACACCAGTGGGCCACCCACATGCCCAGTGGACCCGGGCTGGACACAGCACAGGGGGCTTTGGCTCCCAGCACACCATCATGGCCACCAGTGATGTCCTGCTCCAGGGCCTCTGGACAGTGTCACAAGCTGCATGTGTGTGTTGTGGGGGGGAGGACCACAGCCAGGGGCAGGGACCTCTGTGGCAAGTGCTATACCACATGGCCACCTGCTGCTGGATGGGGGCCAGTGCCTGCAGGGAGGGGTGACTGGTGAGGGGGCATGGCCCTCATGCCATAACTTGGAACTGACCGTGTCCTTCTCCCCATCCCTGCAGCTGCGCCACAGGAGGGCCGGGAGAGCCCCTACCCGTCCATGGTCCTGGGCAGCCCCGTGGAAAAAGGTGACCACTCTCCGGCCCCAGCTGCATCACGAGGGGCCCAGAGCAGGAGGGCAAGACGGCAGGTCATTGAGGAGGATGCTACTCGCCACCAGACAGAACTGGCAGAGTGGTGCCTCCGCATGGGTGAGGCACACAATGAGTGGCGGAGGGCTGCGTGGGATGACCTGCTGGGCCACCTGCAGATGACCATGGACCTGTGGGAGCACAGGGGGCTCCTGGCCTGCCTGCTCCCCACCCCCCGCTGAGTCCACTCCCGTCCCTGCCAAGTTTTTCCCCACCCAGGTCTCTGCTGAGTCTGCCACTGCTGGACCCCCTCCATGGCCTTACCTCTCCATGATGCCCACTCCTTCCCAGCCCTGCTGGGGGCCCTGGACCAGGGGTGGGAGGGGATTCCAGGGCAGAAGGGGCTTGCAGCCATCCATCCCTGCCCCAGAGTAGTGCCCATCTCCCTCCCAGGTTGAAGTCCCCCCTGCCCACCCCAGATTGAGCCCCCTCCCCAGTTGCCCTGCCTCCCCCTTGCCCAGCCCCCCCATTACACATAGTTTGCCTCCAGTCACTGATGTAGCTAGTTTTATTGTGCTATTGTTAGACAACATAAAGTTGATAGTGAAAGTTGAAGTTTAATTTTTGCACCACCCCCATGTGCCATGCTCTTGTTGGGGGGTGGTGGATGTGTGTGTGTGGTGAGGAGATGGTGAGGGGTTGATGTGTGGGGGAGGCCTGCATAGGGTGCTGTGGGTGGGGGTCACTTTGGTCCATGTAAGAAAGCTTCCCAGAGGGGCCTCCCTTATGCAGATCCCATCCCAGTGGGCCTGGTGGCTCAGGGCTAGGGCCAGCTGTTCAATCATAGCGTTGGACTCAGTTGCTCACCACAGGGGGAATGCCTCACCTTTACCCTCCACAATGTTGTGGAGGATGCAGCAGGCACCCGCCACCTTTGCAACGTTCTGGGGGCTGACCTCAAGCCACACAGCCATCAATCCTTAAGATGCCCAAAGGCCTGCTTCACCACATGGCAGGCCTGGTTTAGGCACATGTTGAACAGCTCTTGGGTAGTGTCAGAGTGGCCAGTATAGGGCTGCATTAACCAAGGTTGAAGCAGGTAGGCAGCATCCACCACCATGCACAGGGGCATGGTGACATCCCTGACCTGTTGCTCCCATGGTGGGATGTATGTCCCAGCCTCCATTCAGTGGCAGAGGACAGAATCTGAAACACCCAGGTACCACGTGTCTGGCCCACCCAGCCAACATAAATGTCCCAGAAGCATCCCTCAGGTCCATCATCTCCTGGAGCACCACCAAGTGGAAGCCTTTTCTATTGATGTAGGTGCTGGCGCTGTGTTCTGGGGCACAGATGGGAATGTGCCTCCCGTCCAAGGCACCAAAGCAACCTTGGGTCCCTGAGAATCGCACAACTGCTGCATTCACATCCCCCATGCAGACCACCCTCTGCACCAGCGTGGTGTTCATGGCATGCATGGGTGGGAGAGTGTGCGCTTTTGTGAGGACATGATGGGGTGTGCCTGGCTCCCTCCCCAGGTCCCTCCCCGGACCCCCTCTGCCAGCTCCTTTCCTGTTCCCTTCCCCCAGCCTCCAAGGGTCCCCTTGTCTGGGCACGCCCCCCATGGCATGTGCATGCCCCGAGCATGCCTTACCTCCATGGTGACAGCCTGACAGTGGCCTTGCCGACCCCGAATTGGTGCCCACTGACTGGTAACTGTCTGGGGTGGACAGCTTCCAAACAGCAATGGCTACCAGCTTTTGAGGGCAGGGGTGGGTTGCATATGGATATCTGATGTCTCAGGGCAGGTGCAAGCCAGTGGCAGAGCACTTTGAAGGTCCACCTGTTCATGTGGAAGTTTTGCACCCACCTGGCATCATCCTAGTAACCAAGCACAAGATGCTCCCATCAGTCTGTGCTGCTGGGGTGGCTCCAGAGGCAGCGGGGTGCTTGAAGGGCACCGTTGGCATCCTGACTCAAGGGGCTCCAGAGCTCTGGTGAGGGGGCTTGCCCCCAGGAGGAGGTGGAGGGCAGCAGTGAGTGCCAGGGATAGCTGGCCGAGCATGGCGTCAAGTACAGCCAGCTCAAGGAAGAGGAGCTGCTGCTGGACTTCCAAGGGGCCTGGCTTCCAAGCACCTTCAGGCTCTGTGGGGCTTGTGACAACTCCACAGGCCTCAGCATGTGCAGGGCGAGGGTGCTTGGGAGGGGCCCTTTAAGGGAGCAGTGGCTGTGGGGCCTGGAAGGGCTTGTCTGCTGTGTGACACCGTCCATGGTGTTTCCTGGCCCTTTCTTTCACAAGGGTGCCTGCAATGGTGCGGACGCTCTCTTTCGAAAGAGGGTCCCATCTTTTGAAGGGGTGGATCACCATTTCAACCTGATTTTTCTGGGCAGAGGCGTGCTTTCGAAAGGTGACCTTTGGAAGGATGGCTTTTGAAAGATCACCTTCCGAAAGCGCGCTGTAGTGTAGACGTAGCCCTGAGGTGAAAACTCTTAGGCCAAGCCACAACAGAAAAAAAGTCTTCAAACTTTCAATACACAGACCTGGCCACCCACAACCCGGTGATTAGAATCACGTGTAAGTTAGGAAGGAAACACATTTGCATTTGAAACACAGTTTAAAAAAAAATCCCCAATCTCATTTCTTCCTCGGCAACAGAGTCCTCATTTCACTCTGAGTTTGGAACTAATAACACTGTATTGCTATAAGTAATTTGCCTGAGACGCCGAGCTGATCCAAAGCACACAGTAATTCTTATTCTATGCCCAATGCTGCAGTACTTGCTATTATAGTATTGTGGTTAACAGCAGGGCAAGTTACGAGATCCAGAAAGAGAGTCTGATTTTCTTATACCCCTCATGACTTATCTAGTGCAAGCAAAAAAAGAAATAGAAATATAGGCCGTGGCCACACTGGGCCCTCCTTTTGGAAGGGCTATAATAATGTGGCAGTTTGGAATATGCTAATGAGGTGCTTCCCTAAATATGAAGCGCCTTTTTAGCATAATGGCAGCCGTGTGCTCTTCGAAACTGCCAGTTTTGAAATGCACACCACCTGTGTAGCCAGGGGCCTTTTGAAATCGCCCACTGATTTCAAAAGCCCCTTCTTCCCATCTGGTTTTGGGAAGAAGGGGCCTTCAAAATCAGGGGGCCGTTTCAAAAGGTCCCCGGCTACGTGGGCAGCGTGCATTTCAAAACTGGCACTTTCGAAGCATGTGAGGCCGCCATTATGCTGATGAGATGCTGCATATTCACAGCAGTGCCTCATTAACATATTCCCAAGTGCCACATTACCATAACCCTTCCAAAAGGAGGAGCTAGTGTGGCCACCCCCATAATGTTTCCTGCACAGTAATGGCCATTTCCAACACTGAATGCAGAATAAAAATGATCAATATAATATCTAGCTGGTAAAGATCAGCCAATGTAAACCCTTAATCTAAATTCTTGCAAGAAATAGAAGGTAGAATACCATACAAAAGAATCAGTTATTATTTAAGGGATTGTCCCATGTTCAAACCTCTGATTATACTTCCTGCTTTCCTTCACTGTGCCTTGCAATGTAACTAGTGTGGAAATGAGAATGTCAAAAAGTGTCTATTCTTCCTTTAGAGCACTGGAGTAACTGTGATTGGTGCTAATCAGATATATAAGAGCAGGTAAAGGCACTGATACAGCTAGGAAGTGTTTTATGTCTTAAAAAATCCCACAGTGTTCATGGCAACTCTTTGAAAGCTCTAAACTGAAATTCTCATAATTTTTTAAAGAAATTTATATTGCCACCATATATAGCACAGTGATTTGTTATTATAATGTTCTTCCTAAATATTAGCTTGCTAACAGTGAGTATCTTCAAGGGGAATATGTGCATATATTTCACATATCCAAGTTCTGATTGACTAAAGATAGGATTGGCACATTCACAGTAGGCTAGAGGTTATTCACGGCTTATGGACAGAATGTCAGACATGCTCTGTATCATGCTGTTGAACTATAACTCAGTAGCATCAGATATGTATCTGAAGAGTGATACAGCTATTGGAGAATCTCTTCTTGCTCAAGTGATGGCCACCTTTACTTCTGAAGCAGAAAGTCATGAATTCTATCTTTGTTGATGACTTTAGACCATCTGACCACACAACTGTTTAGACACAGATCTTGCAAATAATATGTGGTGGAAAAGAAAAGTCAACATTCGGTTCTGTGTACCTGGATAGTTCACATTTAAGGTTTTTGAAGGTTTTCCATTATTATAGACACCACTTTTATTTTCAAAAGAAAGGTATTGACATTTGGTAGGCTCTTTTTTAAAAGTGTGAAAGTGACAATCTGGAGTACATCTTTAAGCCAATATGTGTAGTATTACCTACCATAGAGATGAACTGGAAAAGTATGTGGGCAATAAACCACTGAAACAACTTCTGCTTTCCTTCTGAAGTGTTTTTTTAAGACCAAAACTAGAGTATTGCTGAGCATCTGTAAATGCCATTGAATTCATGGTTCTGAGCACTATACCCAATGCTATACATTCAGGCTTCAGTTACACCACAGCAATCAGTTGACGAAAGTCACTGTCAAGAGAGTTTTCCTGACAAAATTTCTGTTGTCAGAGCACGGCCACACACAAAATCCAATTGGGATAGTGCTCCACTTTGTCGACAAAGCCGCTGGACTGCCAGTTGTAGAAAATCGGCACCCAGAAGCACAGCGGACAGGGCTGCCCATTGTTGTGGGTGCCCTGGATGTCAAGAGAAGGCTGCCTCCCCACCCCACCCCTGACTGGCCACACAGCTTTTTTGTCCGCAGAATCTGTTGACAGCAGTGTTATGCCTCAAAGCTTTGAACTGGAATGCTGCCGGTGAAGGTGTTGTGTTTTGTCCAGATCCTGTTGACAAATCCCACTTTGTGTGCACACGCTCCACGAGTCTTATTGACAAAACCGAGGTTTGGCTGACAAAACTTGCTAGCTTAACTGTAGCCCTAGTGTTTGTACACTGCAATGTATTTTTTATTCTTGAGATTCCTATTTAGTTCCTATAAATGCATTCACAGCTCCAAACGCTGTTGCTGCCTTTGATAGTCAGTTTCTCCTAGTAGTCACTGCTGCATACAGACATTTTACGGTCCCTAGTGTCAGTTCTTGCCAGTTTGTTTTGATCTCATTCTTGCCTCTTTAACCTGAAGAAATCTGCACACACCTCTCTTCTTGTTCTTTAGGATGCATGTTGCACTATGGCATCCAAAACTGTGCACAAGCATTCTAGTTATGGTTTCACAGACAAGCAGCCAGCAGGTGCTGCTAGAAACCCATGTAGTGTTAGTCAATATTACAAGGGAGCAGTTTGGATCAGGTAAGTGCTGACTTGCATTTTTTTCACATTATCTTTTCATCGTCAGTCAATTTTGCACACATATGTACACCCACAATAGTATGTTTCTTTCGCAAGCTCAGATTTGGGGAAACCTGTGGGCAAACACCATATGTTTTGTTTTAAAAAGTGACCACCAGATTTAGTAGCTGAGGATGTGGCCAAAAAAGAATGGAAAAATGGTTTAGTCACTACGCATGTTATTCGGAGGTCTGAGAAAACCCAGTTGTCTCATTATGAAATTGACTTGAGCTGGGCAGGCTTTGTTTTCAGATTTTTTTTTTTCATTTCTCAGCTCCTTCTCTCATCCTCTTCCACAGTCAGTCTCAGTCTCTCTCTTGCTGATCATATTTTACAAAATTCTGTTGTGTTTTTCTTTTGTCATCATGTTTTGCTGCCTCCAAGGTGCTTTTTAATTCAATTCTATTCCAACCTTTTCTGGAATCCACCTCCCCTTTGTCTACCTGTCTGTCTCACACACATCCCCGTATAGAGTGTGAAGAGGTGCTCACAAAAGCTTTATTTTGCTGTTCATTTTTCTCACCTTCTACTTTTGTTCCTTCTCCTCTCTGACTATATCTACAGTAGAGGGTTTTGTCAACAAAACTGGCATTTTGTGGTTAACTTCAGACTCAACAAACATTTATTTAAAAATGCACTGTTAATATTCATTACTCTGTGACACCTTCCATCAAAAAAAATTCATCTACACCTTGCTGGAAAGGAGAGAACCTTTGTGCGACACAGTTATGTTGTAAACATTTTTTTTGGACATTTAACTCTTGTGGACACAAAACCAGCTACAACCAAATTATACTGTACATCACTTGGAAAGAGTAATCTGGCCTATCTGCATTATTATAATGCAATCTGGTCACTATGGTATTTGAGATCCTGAAGAAGATGACACGTAACAGCAGCTGTGGAAGCTCTTTGGTTGTTAAAAGTTTAAGTTGCTGGTGAGTGAAGTGGCTACAACAGCCCTTCAGGGTTTTTTTTTCTTCATTTCAGCTTAAATTTTCAAAATGGCCAATGATTTTTGCAGACTTGATTTTTTGGATGCCAAATGTGAGACATTTTTAAAAGACCTGATTTTCAGAAAGTACTAAGCACCAGCCTTCTGAAAATCATGCTATGCTGGAGTACCAAAATAAGAAACCTTCAGTCGCTCCAGTTCTGAAAATGTGCATTCTGACTTCCAATGATGATTGAGCCTGCTGGGTGGACCACTGGATACTTTGAGCTAAGAGCTGCAAACCCTAAAGGAGATGGTTTACCAGACTTTATAAATTAAGCAAACAGTTCCTTGATTCTCATTACTTGCGGATGACACAAAACTAGGGGGAGAGGTAGATTCTTTGGAGGGTAGAGAGAGAATCCAGAAGGACCTGGATAAATTGGAGGACTGGACCAAAAGAAATCTGATGCAGTTCAATAAGGAGAAGTGTAGAGTCCTGCACCTGGGGCGGAAGAATCCCAAGCATTGTTACAGGCTGGGGACCGACTGGCTCAGCAGCAGTACGATGGAAAGGGACCTAGGGGTTACAGTGGATGAAAGGCTGGATATGAGTAAACAGTGTGCCCTTGTAGCCAAGAAGGCTACCAGCATACTAGGGTGCATCAGGAGGAGCATTTCGAGCAGATCTAGAGAAGTAGTTATTCCTTTTTATTCAGCACTGGTGAGGCCACATCTGGAATACTGTGTCCAGTTTTGGGCCCCCCCAGTATAAAAAGGATGTAGATTTGCTGGAACAGGTTCAGCGAAGAGCAACAAAAATGATTAAGGGTCTGGAGCACAAGACCTATGAGGACAGGCTGAGGGATTTGGGCTTGTTTAGTTTACAGAAGAGAAGACTCAGAGGTGATTTAATAGCAGCTTTCAACTTCCTGAAGGGGAGCTCTAAAAAGGACGGTGAGAAACTGTTCTCCATGGTGTCAGATGGCAGAACAAAGAGTAATGGTCTGAAGCTGAAGAGGGAGAGGTGTAGCTTAGATATTAGGAAAAACTACTTCACCAGGTGGGTGGTGAAGCATTGGAATGCGTTGCCTAGAGAGGTGGTGGATTCTCCATCCCTTGAGGTTTTTAAATCCTGGCTG